>NC_054826.1:17912780-18514065 GCF_018345385.1 Vulpes lagopus | reverse complement strand
AACTCATGTAATTGTCAAGCAACTGCTCCTGGGGGCAGGGGGCAGTTTCTCAACACTTAAAGAGTGGGAAGAGGAAAATTTTTAATATTGATGGTTTTAAACCACCATAGGGGTCACTATGGAGAAAACAACAGGTAGGCAGGGATGGACACCAAGATTTCTCATGTCTCCTCTACCCCAATTCAGTCAACCCTGCTATATTGGGCTTCTGCATAATGATTTCTAAAAATGTACCAGATTATATGACACCAAGGCCCTTCTAAATCTAAATTTCTTTGATTTTTTAAATGTATAAATTACATTGTATTTGGAAATTTTTCCACTGCTAAATGTAAAACAGTTTCTTCTTTGTACAATTTTGATCAGCTTATTTTTTCTTATCCCTGCTGAGACAGACCTTTAAAAGATTCTTCTTGACTTTGAACAAAATGAAATCTCACAAGAATATTCAGGGGCTTTCAAAAAGTTGATACAAATTTATAAATAAATTGAAAGAGAAAACTAAACACACAGATAACCTATTCTTCCAGACTGCTTATCTGACCTCATTTTCAGTTACCAGTTTGAAAAAAAAAAATAAGACACTAGTTCAAATTGATCGATAACTGATGATGAGTTTATATCTTAATCTATAATTTTCAAAAAGTATTCAAGAAACTTAGCTCCACAAAGGGTAGGTATAAAGTGAAGCAAATGTGATCAGTTAAGTAAAAAAATGTTCTTTTGTCTTAATTTTCTTTTGTTCTCAAGTGTGTTCTAAGTGCAAGTGTGTGGAATAGTAATTTTTCCCATTCTTGAAACCAATAATCTGTCATATTTTTATATATTAATTATTAGTTCTTCACATAGTTGTGAAATTAATTTGCTGAGTGGGGAGAGAATGCTCACACATAGACAAGTGTGTATGTAATATATATGTATAGAGTACATACATATGTATGTATATATATGCACATAGGCATATATGTGTAGACATATGTATGTAGTCTATACATATGCTGTATAGAGAGTTCTTGAAATTAAATCCTTGCCACTAGCACAGAGCATTTAAACTTTCTATGATAACCATTCCTTAAAACATTTGTACTCTCTTCAACTCATCTCTTCAGCTTAATTTGCTGTGTGCAACTTAGTAGGTGCACAGAGGAAGCAATCATCCTGATTTTATTAACAAGAGGTCTAGATGGAAGAAAAGTATCCATGGATTGGAAAATCTATTGAACCTGTTAAGGGCACAGCCGTTTTTCTACCAACACTGGTTCTCAATACCTGCTGGTACCAGACATGCCTTATTAATAGAAATATTCTGTCCACTTTAAGGTGGTATCACACCTAATATTACTACAAGTTAAAAGCTAATGAAGGACAGATCAGTGAGTAAAAGAGAGTGATAGGTAGGTAGGTAGGTAGGTAGATAAGTAGATAGATAGATAGATAGATGATAGATAGATAGATAGATAGAGGCAGACAAACATAGACAGACACAAATATAGACATGTAAATAAAATAATATATATTACCATACTCTCCCAAAACCCCTAAGACTCTTGATTTCAATCTCTATTGCCTATTGCCAATGGCCAGTAATGTTGATTTGTTTGTCAGCTGTCTACTAAACCTGACATTCATCACATATGTTGATCTTCAAATAATCTTAGTCACTATTTGAGGGGTTTATCCTGATAATGCTAGTTACAATTATGTCACTGGCTTTTCTTGAGGGAAATTTAGCAGAAGCATCCAGGGAGAGAAAAAAATCTCTCCCCTTCAAGGAATAGACAGTGCTTTTGGGAGAAATATACAGAGATCCCAGGAAAACTTATTTTGTTGTCCTCAGAACAATCTTTATATTAAAAACATCATCGAATGCTCATATCAAAATTCAAACTAAAAGTGTTTCAACATTTGATATTTTGCCTTTTGTTAGATGTGGGAGATGAAGTTTATGATGATGTGGATGCCTCTGATTTCCCTGCTCCACCAGCAGAGCTGAGGTAATTAAAATGTTCTCATTGTGAGATGAGAATCTAACTGATCCAGAAAATTCGACTAGAATAAAAGACCAGTAGTGTGTGTATCTACTGTGTTTGATCCCATTTGCTCTGTCCTCTCTCTGATCCCAGCTCTTAAGTGTCTTCTAGGTTTATGGGGAAGAGCCCTGGTGCCCCCCTACTTCTCCCCCTCTCCTGGGTGTTCTGCTCCTGGTCCCCTGATTATTCTCTGCCCTGTGACTCACTGATGTCTACATTCTTTATTCATTCATATACTCAGTCACTGAGAAAATATTTTAGAGCCTGATCACAACTGATCTCACTGATTCATCTCCTCCCTTTATTTTTACCCTTTTCCCAAAAGCTTCTTTTGTCTTGAATGCACTTCTTAGTTTATATCTCACCTTTCACCCACCTTCTTCAAATCTCTTGTGTCCTCCACAAGATTTTTTTCCTTTATGAAAAAAAAGATGATTTGTGTTTTAAAAAGGACTTTATTGTGTCTCTTTTTCACAAAAGCATCAGATTCTTAAAGGTTCCATTCAAATTTAAAAAAGAAAACATTGAGGGTGAATAGTGACATTCTTCAGGTCACCTAAGGTTTCAATTTAACTATAGGTTAAAACTGTATGAAAATCTATTAAGATCAGTTAGTACAAAGGAGTACTTTTTGAAGCCTCTTTTGAAGTAGAAAATAACCTGGTAAGATGCTTTTTTATATTCCAATGAACATGTGAGATGAGCTAATACATACTGTGTAAGAACACTTCTATAGCTTTCTAAGGAAAAAAGGTGAATAAAAGGATCTTGGACTTGATTAGTTGAAGGACGAAAGTGACATAAATGGGAGAGAATACGCAGTGTCTTCCATGCTGTACAGCAAAAAGGCATGAGTACTTATTTATTGAGTTTTTTTTTTTTTTTTACCAACACTGTTAATTTTACTGAACAAAAGAAAGTATCAAGATCAAAGACACGGAAGGGAGAATATGCTATCATTTCTATGTGAAGATCAAGTTCGATAGGCACAACAAACAAGAAAGATGAAAAGAGAATCATTTTCCTTTTATCTGAAAGGAAAATCTAATCTTCTTTAGTAATATGTTAGGTTTGAAAATTCCTCACCATTGGGAAGTGACTTCTATCCCTGACATTTTTTTAATGCATTTTTCGGCTTTGTAGTACTGTAAAAATGTCACCACATTCCATTAAATAGCTCTCTAGGAACCCAGGTACACACTGGACCTTTTCTTCAAGTAAAATAAACCCCAGCTGATTAAACTTTATGTGATATGCACCGTTTTCTTTACTGCTGCTTATTTTCAGAGTTTAAGACTATTTTATGTTCTTTCCCATAGTATTCTATTTTTAACTAAAACTGAATTTCAATAGATTATTTTAAAGAGAGCTCATGGGCCATTTTTAACATGTATATCCTTATAGTTCCAAATGGCTACTTTAAGATAGTAATTCCTCTACTGCCCAGAGCCCCGTAATATAGGAGATACTGAGGAAAGATGCGGAACCCAAGGCAGGACAATGTGCTAATACATTTCACAGTAAATGAACTGAATTCTAAGATTCAAAACTGAAGAATCAAACATTGTAAACAAATCAGTTACAAACAAAACTTTATTTTAGGTGGTCTCTATAAAAATTAATATCAGCATTGAGAATCTTTCATTATTCACAAAAATTCTGATTTTTAAAATTTCCTCCTTCAGAGATTTCTGACCTTTTCCTAACATCCACATTCAACATTAGCAAATGTTCTTCAACCTTGGTTGCAAATTAGTATTACCTGGGGAGCTTTACAATATATGTCAGTATCTAGACCCCACTCAGTCTAATTAATTAGAATGTATTTAATTTAATTAGAATGTCTAGGAATAAGACAAAGGCATTGGTATTATTTTTTAAAAACTTCCCAGGTGATTCTATATGTGGCCAGGCTGAAGAATCATTATCTTTGCCTTATTATTATGACGATTAGCTTTAGTCTACTTGGTATCTCTGAGATGCTATCCTGGCTCTATTTTAAGCTGATATGAAAACCAGACATATTGATAAACTTTTCAAGACATAAAAATCAATTAAAAAAAATGTTCTTTTTCAAAAAGCCTTTTCTATGGTATTGGCCAAGCCAGTTAATTATCCAGGAAGGTTTGAAAAATATAGGGATTTTGACAATAGATAGGTTGAATCATATGAAACCTCTGTTACATAACCATATTTACACTAAACCTCAATAATTGTATATGGTTCACCGTAATAGGTAATCACTTCCTTCCATTTTACTCATAATCTGTATTCTTTGAAGAATCATTTCCGTGTTATGAGATATTACCACTTATTACAGTGAAAGTACTAGATTTCTAAGAAAAGGAATTAATTAAAAACAAAATTTGACAAAAATGTAATGTTATGGAGTCTCTATTGCACACTGTTCTTTTTATACCAAACTAAATGCTGTTTTATATGTTCTACCATATTAGTCAAGGAGCCAAGGCTAAGACGGAAGAAAAAGACCTTAAGAAGCTAAAAAAGCAAGAAAAAGAAGAGAAAGACTTCAGGAAAAAGTTTAAAGTATGTCATATTTAATTATCAGACAAAGTTCAAAGCACTAGTGGGGGAAAAAACAATGATTTTAAATACCAAACTGCAGGTATTAAAAGCAGAATTGTCAATGTCAGTTATCCATTGTAACTGCTTTATTTTCTATAAAAATGTCCTTACATTTGAATGTATTCCTTTAACAAATCAAGCAAAATCTTACACATGCACAATACATATATATAGTGCAATAATAATTTAGATTTAGCCATTCTTTGACCTTTAATAAGACAATCTAGAAGTAGAATGGACAAAAACAAAGGATTCTTGGGACACCTGGGTCGCTCAGCAGTTGAGCATCTGCATTCGGCTCAGGGCATGATCCCGGTCCCAAGATTGAGTCCCACGTCAGGCTCCCTGCACAGAGCCTGCCTCTCCCTCTGCCTGTGTGTCTGCCTCTCTCTGTGTGTCTCTCATAAATAAATAAATAAAATAAAAATCTTTTTAAAAAGATTCTTATATAAACACGCATACATATACATACCCTGGAATATTATTCAGCCATGAAAAAAGAAGGAAATCTTGCCACTTGTGACAACATGGATGGCCCCTAAGGGCATTATGCTAAGTGAAATAAGTCAAACAGAGAAAGACAAATATCCTATAATAATCATTTATACGTGGAATCTTAAAAAGCCAAACTCGCAGAAACAAAGTAAAATGATAATTACCAGAGCCTGGGGTAGGACGTGGAGGAGACATTGGTCAAAGGGTATAAACTTTCAGTTATAATATGAATAAGTTTCAGGGGTCTACTGTACAGCATGGTCATTATAGTTAGCAATACTGCATTATATACTTGAAAGTTGTGAAGAGAATAAATCTTAAATGTTCTCACCACAAAAAAAGAAATGGTAATTATGTAAAGTGATAGAAGTGTTAGCTAAAGCCACAATGGTTGTCATTTTGTAATCTATATCAAATCAACACATGTACACCTTAAATTTTTTAAATGTTTTTAATTTTTAAAATAGTGATTATATTAGGTTGGTGAGATTATGAGTGGTTTTCCCTCAAAAATTATTCCTTAATATTTTTACATTATTTTTTGAAAACAAGGAACTATTTATTTAGCAAAGGCTTTCTTAATAAACCTGTCAATAGATGGATTACTTTAATAATCACATCAATCAATAAATTAAATGTTTTTCTTTATTTTTCCAGTATGATGGTGAAATTAGAGTCCTGTATTCCACCAAAGTAGCACCCGCCTTAACTTCTAAAAGATGGGGGACCAGAGATCTACAGGTGAAGCCTGGTGAATCTCTTGAAGTTATACAAAGCACTGATGATACAAAAGTTCTCTGCAGAAATGAAGAAGGAAAATGTAAGTCACTGCTTACTCTTCGCTGCTATGGCACTCCAGGATTTAATAATCAAATGCGTGTTCCTGATCGCTCTTGTTTTATTATCTTTGTTTTGTCTATGTTTTATGAATTGTGGGACATACATTAAGAAACTAGAGATCGTGCTGTGCTGAAATCAATGTATTGTATTTTAATCCTTTTTCACTTAAAAACCTGCTATTTTTGGCACTGTGGTGCCAAAGTAATACCAAATTGGTACTTCTCAAAATGTGGTCCCACAGACCACCAGGATCAGAAAACCCTTTGTGTATTAAAATCACAGTTTCCTGGACTCACCCTTGACTTGCTAAGTTATGAGTTCTGGGGAGTCAGATGGAACATGTGATCATCACTTCTTCCCTAACTTATTCTCAGGTACACCAAAGTGAGAACCACTGTGCTAAAGTAGTGAGTGGCTCTTGTTCTGGCCTAGTTTTGAAATTATATAGCACATGTCATATCTAGAATTTCCAGTTTTCCTACCTTGCAAATCTACTTGTTTTCTTTTCCTACTTGGACACACTCAATACAACATAGTATTCCAAATGAATATGACAGTCCCTGTCTTTGACTTTATCAGCTATTAAAACTGACAGAGGGGGAAAAAAAACTGACAGAGGGAAATGCTTTTGTCAAATTTTCAAAGAAGGCTTATTTCACTTAAAGTTCAGGGAAGAGTAGCTCCAAATTGTGCTTCCCGGAAAAAAAAAAAAAAGTGCTTCCTATATTTATTTTTTAATTCAATTTAACTTAATTTTAATTCAGGGTAGTTATCATGCAGCATTATATTAGTTTCAGGTGTACAACATAGTGAGCCAGCACTTCCATACATGACCCAGCACTCATGATGACAAGTGCACTCCTTAATACGGCATAGTATTGAATACAAGAGAGTCCTTGTCTTATTTGACTTTATCGGCTATTGAAACTGCAGTTGGAAATGTTTCTGTCAAATTTTAAAAGGAAGTTTATTTTATTTAAAGTCCAGGGAGGAGTAATTCAGAATTATGTGTCCTGTATTTAAAATCCAATAGTCAGCATGGATGCCCCCTATCAGCTTGGTTAGTCTGTGTGGAAAACATGAACTCTGAGTCGAATTTTAATGACAGGAAGGTGACTCAGGGACAGGAACTGAAATGGGAGTTTTAAGAATAAAACCAGTGACTCAAGGTTGGGGAAATGGATCTAAAGTTATCATGGAGGAGGTGTGGTTGGCTTTTAAAAGGAGAAAATGAAATGTGGGTACAAAGAATAAAAGACACGGGTAGTGTAGTATTAAGACTCAAAGGTCACTGGAGATAATGTGTAAACAAGTGCTGCAGGAGACAAAGAAAGCCCCCATTCAGACTAACGTTTGTGAGCATGTACCCCAAGCAACAGATTTAAGTGCAGAAAAGCTGTATGCATTAAAAGATCATCAAAAATATTAAAAAGTTTAAAAACTTAAAAGGTATTAAATAGGTTCTGATTAATATACCAGATTGAATATTACATGATGATTATGATAATAATGTGAGGAAATTCTCACGACACAATAGTAAGAGAAATAAGAAGCCTGCTTAACATGGGATGGATTTACAGCCATGTTAAAAATTATTAGGGGCATCCCAGGTGGCTCAGCGGTTTAGCACCGCTTTCAGCCCTGGGCATGATCCTGGAGACCTGGGATCGAGTCCCACGTCACGCTCCCTGCATGGAGCCTGCTTCTCCCTCTGCCCGTGTCTCTGCCTCTCTCTCTCTCTCTCTGTGCGTGTGTGTCTTTCATGAATAAATAAATTAAATCTTTTTTTAAAATTATGTAAATATGGGATGCCTGGGTGGCTCAGAGGTTGAGCGTGTCTGCCTTCGGCTCAGGGTGTGATCCGAGAGTCCTGGGATCAAGTCCCACATGGGGCTCCCCACAGGGAGCCTGTTTCTCCCTCTCCCTGTGTCTCTGCATCTCTTTCTCTGTGTCTCCCATGAATAAATAAATAAAATCTTTTTAAAAATTATGTAAATAGGGTGCCTGGGTGGCTCAGTTAAGCATCTGTCTTGGGCCCAGGTCTTGATCCTGGGGTCCTGGGATGGAGTCCCATCTCGGGCTCCCTACTCAGCAGGGAGTCTGCTTCTCCCTCTACTCCTCCCCAGTGCTTGTGATCTCTCTCTCAAATAAATAAAATCTTCTAAAAATTTATGTAAATAAAGAAACTGAACTATACTGCTAATAGGGGCTGGGGTAATGAGCCTAAATGAACCTGTTTTCTTTCCTCTGCTTTCCAAAGTATATGACATTTTTTATGAGTGAATTGTCCTAGTGCTTGTCCTGTGACCCTCTCTCTGGGATACAAGCTGCAGACCAATCTTGCCATGCTGTCCCGAGATTCTTGTCTCTAGCACCAAATCCCATCTAAAGAAATGCTCCTTAAACTTCAAAAACCATAACCCCTCTCATGGGGATCCTGTCAAAAATGCTGAATCTAACTCAGTAGGTCTGAGGTGAAGTGTAACATTCAGCACTTTTCCAAGCTGCCAGGGAATGGATGCTGCTGGTCCATGGAACATACTCTCGAGTAACAAGGGTGTAAATGGCTTCATCAACAACCTGTGTGGATGTAGGTGGGCAGGAAGATGCAGCACCAGAAACAGAAATTTGGAGAAGACTCCTCTTTCCAGGAGCTAGTAGACCTTAGGAATGAGAAAAACAGTAACTACTTAGGGATAATTTTGTAATCTGCACTCGTTTCCTATTTGGACCTCAATAATCCTTAGTACTGTTATGAATATTGGAGGGCTCCTGCCCTCTTAGAATTTATCATCTGTTAAAAATTAGAAGGGCAAACATTACGTAAAATGCTGATAGATCACAGTCAAGGGCCCCATGTCACTTTTATCTTTTTTTTTTTTTTTTTTTCTGGAGCAATACCAATGCCCTTTACAATTCCCAGGCTCACTGATAACGAATTCAAGGCTTATTCAAGGCTTAGAGGGCTCAGGGTCCATCCCACACAGGACGGAAACCTGATGATTCTATCAGTAGTGCTTGTGTACCTGTTGTTTTTTTTTATTTAAAGAGTTTCTTTGGACTGGACTTTGCCTTAGCTTGGTTTCCTGGTTTAGGAGGTGATTCTAGGAAACACTCAAAGGCAAGTGGGAAAGTAGACAGGAAAAGAAAGGCAGTTGACAAAGCCTTGTTATGGAAAAGGTTGCCACTTAGATCATTGGAGCTTATTCCAGTTGGGAACTCGAAGTGGCAGTATTATCACACCCAGGGAAAAACAAATTGGGGTATTTATAGATCAATTCCTGTTAATGTGGAGTTGAAGCCTCCTCCTGGGCAGGTGGTGAGCCATTCAGGATACTGAGCAAGCTGAAAAGGACATCTGGAAGACAAGAGAAAAATGATCAGTTAAAAAAAAAAAAAACTGCAAGTGTTATTCTTTGGAAGTTGGGTGAACCAAAAAGCACCAACATGGTTAGGGTGAAGGTCTATGGGAAGGCCACCTGGAGCATCTGCTATTGCCTTTCATGTTAAGCTTTGTTCCAAAATGTGATTATTGTACCTGCTTAATTTCACTTTTATTTTGCCAGATCTCCTGCTTTTCTTAATTTTTCTAAACTTCCTGCTTATTCCTCCCTTGAACTGGATCCTTGGTATTCTTACTCTCCCTTATCTCTGATCCGTTGCTCATGACTTCTATAGGATTGGAGAGAATTGTGTGGATTTAACCTCCCTCATCTACATTCATTATTGCAATAGCCTTTCAAATGCTATGTCTACTTTACCCTTACTCTCAGCCAATCTCCCTGCCACACTGTTACTCAGATATGATTTTTAAATATACAAATATTATCTGAGGCTAGTACATAAAACCCTGTAGATCTAACTTCAATCTCATCAACTATTTCCCGTCTGCAACGGATGCTCCAAAAGTATATACTACGTACTTGTCATTCTCTAAGTAAATTAGGCTATTTCATCCTTCTATGCTATTTTATTCTACTTCAAATGCCCATAATTGCCTATTAAAAGCAATCCTGTTGTCATCTAAAATTGGAAGCACACCCACTCCCTACTCCCCAGTCACCCATCACAGTTTATCTCTCCCCTGCCCCACCATGCTACTTCTTCTGTCTCTGGAATTGTCCTTACTGTTTTACCAATCTGCTATTCTTATTAGACTCTGAGCTTGAGAGTAACTTCACTGAAATGTTCTCAACATTGTACTGCCAACACATCCTGTGGTGCCTGGCACCTTGTTCAGGGCTTCCTGAGCTGAATGTAACAATTTGGAGATTGCAGTTGGAGAACCAGATGAAAGTCTGACATATAGACACACACAGGAAGAAGTCTGTGGAATAGTTTAACTTGCTAGAAGACAGTTCTCTATCCTAGCCTTACTGATGTAGCTTGCTTGTTGTGTATTATTTAGGAGGCTTTAAATCTTTCAGTTCCTTACTTCTATATCTGCTTGGCTGTAAAGGCATTTGCAATCCAACACCATGGTAACCTTAACATTTTCCTTACTTTCCATTCCTTAATCCATCAAAGAAAAGAAAACATAGCTTACTGAAACTTAATTTGTAATGGTAGAAATTAGAGGCGAAAGTATTAACAAATAATCTCTTCCCATGGTGGAATTGAGTACAAGCCACTATTACAAGCATTATCACATTTGATCAGTTCACCCACTGGCTTGTGGAAAACATAGCGCAGAGGCGTTGAGATCTTAAATATGTATTTCTGGCACATTCCCAAATGTTTAGAATTTCTCGCTAATATTTGAGCGTATTCCACAACTCAATGTCTCATAAGCTGTGGGTTTCCCCACCTCCTGTCACTGGAGAAAAATGTTCTACAAAAAATGTGGAAGGAGACATGAACAGATTTATTTGTGGTTAAAATGCTCTCCATTTTCTTTGGGCATCAAGGAAAGGGAATCAAAGATAGTTTGGATTTTCTCAAATCCAACTGATCATTTCTTTGTTTAAATCATTTCGTTTTCAATTTTAAAACAGCACGTGCTCACTGAAGAAAATTTTTTAAATCCAAAATGTTGAAAGTCCCCCGATTTGAAGTCCTAGAAGTAAGTAGAGAGGACGGAGAGAAGGAAGAGAGGGAGAGAGAATGTTTCTATAACAGCAGGCTAATAATTCATATTTAGTCTTATACACTGTGTTTTATTTTTTTCTTTGTTACATTTTAAGTATGTTCCCTTGAAGTCAGACATGGTCCCCTTGCCCGGGTAAATCTGTACGACATGATTTCACTGTTTTTATTTTTATTTTTATTTTTATTTTTTTTAAAGATTTATTTATTTATTTATGATAGACACACAGAGAGAGAGAGGCAGAGACACACAGGCAGAGGGAGAAGCAGGCTCCATGCCGGGAGCCTGACGTGGGACTCGATCCCGGGACTCCAGGATTGTGCCCTGGGCCAAAGGCAGGTGCTAAACCGATGAGCCACCCAGGGATCCCTGATTTCACTGTTTTTAAACTACATGAGGCCAAATTGAGTAAATTTAACTTTATTTCGGGACTTGCTCATGACAAGTGAAATCATAAATAATAGAAACTGTTGCTTTTATTAAGTGAAAAATGTGAAAATATTAGAATGAAGATATTTTCAACTTTTCCAAAGATGATTTTATATTTCTTTCATAACAAGGTGAATCAGTCCTGAGAGTTGGCACATATGGGGAATGGATGTGACTTTCTTAATTAGCTCTATCCCACCACATATTTCAAAACCCTTGTCTCAAGCCACTGTGTTCTGTTGTATGAATATGAAATTCATATTCATGAATATGAATATGAAATTCTCTTAAGTATGAGAATCCCTGGTATGCCAGCACCCACAGTAAACATGGCAGCCATTCTACATGGTATGGAGCCATGATGACTTTTTTGCTTATTTCATATGTATTTTTTATCTATATTCCTTATGATGGATGTACATGGAACATTTAAGCAAAGAGATCATTTTCCTATTGCAAAAAAATTATTTCTAGGAACTATAATGGAGAGATTATATAAAATATAAAAATCATGGTAAGTCACTTGTTTCAGCACTGTCATGAATGATGCTTTTAATAGAATGAAGTTTTACAGATTTTTAAAGGTGCTAGACAGCAAAATCTATACTGTATTAAGTCATTGACCCTGTAAAAATGCTATATAATAGTAATTTTATAGCTAATGAGCCCTAAATTATCACATCATTTCAGGAAACTAAAATAGAGCAGTATAGTACCGTCCCACACTGCATCTCCTTGATATATTTTTCCTAAATAATATTCATAATCATTCACATTTATGTAGCTCACACACACAAGTAACAGCAACAGCAGAGCATTCAACAAAAGGGAAAGCCATTCCTTAGGGCTCTTGAACAGGCAAGATATAGGAAGAAATGTAATAGGGATTTGAGATCTAAAATATATTTTTTATAATTAATTTTGCAAAGATAGGCTATTAAACTGTAGATCATGAGTTATTAACTTTGGTCATATAAAGAACTATTTAATGCTTAATTACTACAGATAGTACTTTATCCAGGTCTACACAACTTTACCATAAATGAATTTTTAAAAGATTATGTAAAAGCAAAGAAAAATAAAAACCTTTAATTTCCAAAAATAGTGCCTATATTCTCTTTGTTTTGTTCTTTATTTCTTTTAATCTTGTAAAGACTTTTTAAAAAAACAAATATATTTGATGCTGGGTTAAGTCTAGTCTCTGACAACAGTTTATATTTCTTATATGTTTCTCTAATTTTGTATCTTCTAATTTTAGTTCAGGGACATTACAAAGCCTGAATAGCTCGCAATGACATTGCCTTTGTTGTAAAAAGCTTCAGCTCATCCACATCATTACTTTTAAATTATTAACTTAAACATAAATATCTCGTGGGTACACTTAATATTGTATTCCTTTATTTCCCAATTTGTTTTAAGAAAAAATTTCAAAACAAAAGCAGAAACACCAACTTTAACTAATGGAAACAAAAACATTTGACTAAAAAAACAAACAAACAAACAAAAAACCATTTGACTATTACTATCTATAGAGAACTCTTCACTTTTTATTTTAGCTCCCAACATCAGTGCCCGTAAAGACAGATTTCAGTTATTGGGACCATGACACGAAATCCACAATTTGTTCTAAAAACTTGTTATCTGCCTAGATTTTTCTCTTTTGAGACACATGTATAGAATTGAATTTTTTAGAGATGAGTTTATGCCCCCTTTAAAAATTATGTTAAATTATGATATATATCTTAATTTTTTTAGAAGTCTGTTAACATGAAATGAATAAAAGAACTGTGATATCAAAGCAACTAAGAATATTAATTTTAGATGTTCTTACATTAATAATTTTTACTACTTTTGCTTTAACTGAAATTTAAAAAGGAACGTATAACAAGGTCTAATTTTTCATTGTCTGAGAAAAATATTACATTATTGTGCTTTTATCATTTTGACACATGCTTCATTATTTCCATACTACAGGAATTCAAAGATAACTTTGATTCTTCCTTTCCAAATAGAATTCTAATAAAGTTTTCATTAAAAAGTCATGAATCTCTTGATAAAATATTTCAGTGGAGTTTTTTTGGTTTTTTTTTTTTTTTTACTCTGGAATATTTCAAGGGAAAGTTCATCTTCTTAAGTCTTAATCTATAGTTTCATTTGTAAGGTCTCAACTTTTTTAAAAAATGTTTTTGCATGTTAAATCAATGGCAATATAAGTATACTCAAGTAAATTTATTATATGTGTTAATCTTTGCCTATGACCTTCCTGGTTTTTAATTTTTTACACATTTACTCTACTTAAAAATTAGATCTAAAGTAGACCAAGCTGAATAGATAGACTCTGAAAGAATTCAGAGGTTGTGTTGACAAGGCAATGAATGGTAGTAATCTCAAGCGTATAGTAGTGTTTAGGTGCTAACACAAAACTAATTATTCCAAAGCTTAATAATATTAATTAAATGTCAGCAGAAATTTTCTCAAGAAAAATATCTTGTATTTTTTTCCTTAGGATTATTTTGCACCATAAGGGCAAAGATAAGGTGTTCAAAAACAAAAAACAAAAAAACAAACAAAAAAACCCAAAAAACCCACCTTTGCTTGTTTTGCCTAAAATATGGTCTATTTCCTATTTAATAGGAGAATCACTAGAATGCTTGGTATGTGTTCTTCTAATAATGATTTGTTTTGTGAAAGATGAAAATGCACACATTGACACTCTGTCAAATGGCAAAAGCAGTATGGAATACCTACCACGCTGAACATGAGAATTATTTTGCAACCATTTAGAATGCCTACTCCTGGGCAGCCCTGGTGGCTCAGCAGTTTAGCGCTGCCTTCAGCTCAGGGCAGGATCCCGGAAACCCGGGATCGAGACCCACGTCTGGCTTCTTCCTGCCTGGAGCCTGCTTCTCCCCCTGCCTATGTCTCTGCCTTTCTGTGTGTGTCTCTCATGAGTAAATAAATAAAATCTTAAAAAAAAAAAAAAAAAAAGCCTACTCCCACAAGGAATCACAAGATTGCTGATTTGAAAGGAAGTTAAATGCAGTTTTGACTGTAATATAATACAATTTTAAAACTTAAGGCTTTGATCTGGTGGTATTTAAAATACCTATCTACAAACTACTTTTATATTTAGAGAAACTATAAATTCTCCCTAGGTTGTGTGGCATGGGTATCACCATGAAGGAAATTTGAAGGAGCCTTGTGCTACAACCTGCAGTAGCTTGGAGAAGGAGATAATTTGATTCTCTTTAAGAGGAAAGATTGTGAATGGAGAAAAAGAGACATGTAGGAGAGAGAGAGAGAAAAGTTAGAAAAGGAGAAGGAAAGAAGGGGAGAACAGTGGACACAAATAAGAAAAATCTCCTCCATTAGATTATATCTATTTGGAGATAGATATAATTATTCAGTATATTATATTACATTGTGTCCTATTAAATATTCAATTATCTCACTTTCTTAAAAGAAACAGTAAAGATTATTCAATTCTGTACTATTAATAAAATTTATTTTCTTTTTTCATAGATGGTTATGTCCTTCGGAGTTACTTGGTAGACAAGTAAGTTCATATTCTTCTGTTACTGTACTTGTAAAACAAATATTATACTTTTCTATAAGAAAGATTTCTGATATTTAAATAATACATTCTACTGAACTGCCATAAATAAATTTTTTAAAAATATGCTATATTAATGTCAGTAGGGTAGGATCCATAATAAAGTTATGGTTTTCATAAAGTGTCACTCTTTTAAATAGATAAGAACCCTTCTCATTCATGAGTATACAGTTCATAATTATATATATTCATTGGAGACAGACAGGGCAAAACATTGGAGACAGGGGACAACCACTAACACTTTCATTAATAGTTTGCCTATCACTTACTGATTAATACAGTTGGTTGAAATGAATTAATCAGGAACCAATTAGTGTTTACACAGTAGGTGCTAATGTCACCTGTTAGTAATCTTCAGTTGAGGGCTTTTCTTTACTAGGCATAGTAGAGTATTAACTTGCTCTTTTGGAAGCATGCCAGAAAAAAGATAGTCCTCAATGATTCTTCTATTCTTATGAATAAGACATTGTCACAGTCTGGTACTAGTGTTCTATTAGAATCCCCCTCAAATGTTATAAGATTCTGTTGCAAGTATATTAATGCAAGAAATGAACTCCATTATCAGGTCATACGCAAACATTAATATTTACAGAATTCTGCATAATAAAAAAATCAAGGAAGACTCACAAACTGTATACATAAACAACCTGACACCAATCAGAAAGAGACAACTCAATGCTAATGCTTTGTCAGCAAACTAGTAAAGAGTCAAAAGAAAAATAATCACAATACTTTTCTTTTTCTCAAAGCATTAATCACAATGGTGGGCAAGGCACTTTTCTATTTTATGAAAGATACAAATTTCAAGGAAAGAATATATGGCATAACGAGGACAACTTCATCAGTGATTATTCCAGGATGATGAAGAGAGAGTTTAGAATTTATACTCTAAGAAATTATGGGTTCACCATCTATTGATGTGAATACTTAATAAGTGCTTATTGAATGAATGATAGGAAAATCTGTCCTCTTTGTATTTGTGTCAGATTTCTATTAGCCAAACCCTCCCTAATCTCAGAGAAAGGATCCAAACAAAGACATAGGCAACTCACAGCATCTGCCACAGTTGGCAGTGACTTGGAGAGCCTGCTGCTGCTTCCATGATAAAAGCAGAGATAATACAGAAACCAATAGTGGATCTGGTCAAAGTGAAAGTCCTCTTATATTTCTGAACTTTAAAACTGTATTCTAAAAACAAAACAAAACAAAAAACTGTATTCTATGTTTCAAGACTATATTAGCATTTATCATACTTTCTATTTTAATTACTTGCATATAATTCTCTCCTCCATTAGATTATAAGCATCTTGAAATCCAAGCTTCTGTCTTACTCATGTCTATATCTCCTGGTACATAGGAGAGACTCAGTAGGTGTGTACAAAGGAATATTTTACAAAGATTCAGGACCAAGTACAACCAAAATGTGTAAAAGTAGCCAGAACTATTACTGTGCATGCAGTTTATAACCATAAATATTTTTAGGATTATATAACATAAGAATCACCATACGAACCATATCTTGGCTACTCATTTTGAAATATAAATTTGAAAATTTATATATTTTATAATTAATATTTGTACATTTAAAAAATCCATTAGAGCCCCAAGTGGAGTATTGTGCTATGCTTGTTCAGTTTGTGCAGTTCAAAAAGTACTTCTTACAACACCCAGCTCTATGCTAGGCTCACAGTTGGATCTAAAGATGAATAAAGCATATGTGGGGCTCCTGAGGCATGTTTCCACTATTCCATGTCTATGATATGGAATAAGTTGTGGGTCTTTTGGTTATTTTTAGAATATAACAGAGGATTAGGTTAAACCAATGAAAGATGATGCAGATGACTATGAAATTTCTTCCCACTTAAGTGAATGACATTTAACTTCTCATCCTTAAATGCTTAATTTTGACATATAAAATCATATTACTAGATTTTTTATATTACTAGCTTTTTAATCTAAATATTGCCTTAATGTTAAGAACATATTTTTTAATAAAAATTATTTTCTATATTTACAGTGATGGAGAGATCTATGATGATATTGCTGATGGTAAGTCTCACATGGCACCCACCACCAAGAACAGTAACAGTGAATTTTTGTTCTTATAAAAACTAAAAATAGCTTGCTGGATTAATTAGAGCTTTCCAATCGGATCAGAATTTGAATCACTTGAAAATGTTAGGAAAAGTAGATACTGTGATATAATTTTAAAAAATTATTTGTGCACATGACTGGAAATCAAGGGAGAATCTTACTTATTTTCTTCAAAAACAGAAGCATGAAAATTATTAGTGAATTTTTCATTATACTATTAATCTTAATTTCTAATTACTTTCACCCACAAACATATGTATACTTGACCAGTTAATACGTACTTATTTCATAACCTATATTACTTGCCAGTGTTCTTTTAGCATCACATATTTATAAATTACACTCTAAAAACTTAATCTCAACTGAAATGATGCATATAGTTACTCATGTGGCCTTTTAGTTTCCTTTTAAATTTAGGATCGTACTGATATTTAATATCTCCAATCTCATTTACAGTAACTACCAAAGAAACATTTAATTAATTGCCCAATAAAATAATCCTCAGTCTCATTTTGATAAAGAATAAATCTGTCCAAAAACTTAGTTTGAATTATATACTGAGCATTGAAAGTTAAATACATATATGATCTTCCATTTAACTACTTTTTCATAAAATGGGTCAATTCTACATTTTTTTTAATCCTAAACTGGGAGGGTGTGAATCACCCACATTTCTAACCTTGGAACACTTAAAAGATATGTGTTTTGTATAACTATATTGAAATTTGTACTTTTTTTTTCCAGGTTGCATCTATGACAATGACTAGGTCTCAGCTTTGTTCATTCTGCTATGTTCATTTGCTGCCAAAATGAAGTCTAAGTTTTAATTGACATGTGATTGGATATCATAGAAAATGAATGCACACAACTACTCATTACCATTTGTTATAAAATCTTGATTATGAGGTTTTGAACTTTGGACTTAGAAAATGATTTTGACATCTTGGAAGACTACACCAATGAAATGTAAGAATTACTAAATATTCCATCTCTGCCTCAGCTGCAGTTATGAAGGCACTTCTTTTAGACCACCTCCCTTCTGTAGACAACCTCCCCTCCTTAAAAAGAAAAAAAAAATGAGAAGAAATGATTGTGTTGTCTAAAGAAATATGAGGAAGAAGAATAAAGAAATATAAGGAAGAAAATAGTAAAACATTTCACAAGAAGGAAAACTATTGTTTGAACTTCTAATTATGACTGTATCTTATATTCTTTATTCAAATTATCTATCCTGAAAAAGGCACAACTGTCTCCTCTCTTGCTGGCAGGATAAATGTTTTAAAAATGACAGTGGTAGCAGAATTTTTGTATAAAGATTGTTCCTGTTTGTTAATTGTGAATATATGTTAATTATTTGATGAGAATGTAAACATTTAGTGTGCGCACTTAAGATTAAAATTTAGAAGAGCCAAAATAAGTTTTCTTTTTGCAGATTCATCCACTAATAGTTTAATTATGTGCTCTATTTAAATTACTGTTGTAACTAGAGTGGATATGAATGAGGACTACCCTAAAATTATGAAGAATGAAGATGGACTTTGAAATTAATTAGGCTTTTATGGCACCTCTTTACTATGAGAACTCTTTTGAAGGCTTTTGCTTTTCAATTACCTCTGTGGAACTTTTTTTTTTTTTTTAACTACTTTACTGGAAAGTTGGCCTAGTGTTTGGACTAGAACATTCCTTACTCAGACATACTCATTCCCAAAGCAACTCCAAACAAAATATGAAGCATTTGGGCTCCAAATGCTAAGAACACTAAACACCATGATACAATATTCAAAACCCTAACACCCAAGAAAATAGCATGTTAGGTAATTTTTTCACAACTTCCAAAATAGGCAAATCCTAAAGCAGGCTCTACTACTAATGAACCACGAAGTAATATTGGGTAAACTATTTATCCCCCCAGTTTCCTCATCTGCAAATTACAGGATTAGATGAAATCAATTTTCCCAACTTTTTTTTACTACCAGTTACCTCAAACTTTTATAATCTTTTCCCTACCCTAATCTTGTATTTCAGAAGCCTTTGTGTATTTTTAAAATTCTTTGATTAAATACTGATTAATGAATTTTCCATACTTTAATATTGCAAAGGCCCATTGGAGCTTCTGAAGAGTGGCCCCACTGAATTGAAATCATTTTAAGTCATTGTAACCTCAGCCTTCATGTGGGTAAAGTGTGATTTCCATTTGATATGTTGAAATTTGAAAATAGATCATCAAAAAAATAAAGAGAAAGAAAAAGAAAGAAAGAAAGAAAGAAAGAAAGAAAGAAGAAAAGAAAGAAAAGAAAAAAGAAAGAAAAGAAAAGAAAAAGAAAGAAAAGAAGAAAGAGAGAGAGAGAGAGAAGGAAAGAAAGAAAATAGGCCATCAACACTTATTGCTCAATTTATAGATTCTGGGAGTCTGAGGCCCTCACATTAGAAACCAATGATGTCAAAATCCCCCTCCAATTATGAAATACTTTACTGTCTACTTTTTAATATGGTAAGCCAGTATATGCTCGTATGATGAAATTATTTAAGAGATAAATTACATGGTTCAAAAGCATTTTTGTTTTTGTTAAATTTGATAGCAAATATATGTAATACACTGACAGTATATTTCCAGTAGTTTTTTTCTGATTGGGAATGACAAATTCAATACAACGTCAGTTTTTAAAATTCCTAATTAAATCAAGAGAATATTTTAGAGTTTTGGGTTATACACCAAGAAACAAAAATACACATGCCTACGAAAGATATATGTATTAGATAATCATCTTAATATAAAGATATATTTGACATATTAATTTTAATATACTAAATATTATTTCTCTTATAGTTTTATGTATGGAATTTTGTCACACGAGAAGAGTTACAATAAATAATACCTTCAGCAGATAACTTCGCCTCCTACTTCATCAAGAAATTGATCTGCAGAGTCTTTCTCTAAGCCCAATCTTACCTCTTTTTCCTTCCTATTTTGAATGAAATTGAAAAAAAACAAGCACAATTCCCTTCAACTTCCAATGACATTCAGCCTTAACCCATATTCAGACATTACCCCAGGGAATAAGATGTCCCTCCTCAAATCCATAACCTTTATCCAATTTCTTCATCCTTCTTTCACTGTAGTCTTCTTCCTTCACAGTTAACTAATTCTCTCTCTCTCTCTCTCTCTCACACACACACACACACACACACACACACACACTCCCCACCTGAATTCTCCCCTTTCCTTTCTTCTCTTCCTCTACTTTAACTTCTCCCATCATGCAGATTCCCTCTTCTAGGCTTTCAAACATACTGAAGTTTTTCTAGCTCAAAAAACAACAGAAAACCTTGCCTTGAATCCAAACGTCTCTCAAACTACAACCCATTTCTACCTTCCTCTTCTCGTCTCATTGTCTTTAAAATGGTAGGGTATATCTAGCAACCAAGAGAATACTACACCTCGTGGACCCCCAACCATAGGAAGCTTAACTCACCAAAGGTCCTGCCATCAACACTCAGAGACCCATTGCCACAGTTGTGCCAATTCCAAGCTGCCCACAGCCTGCTCCTAGCCAATGACTGAGCATGGCAGTCCTGATCCTGAAAGATACAAAAGACACCAGGCCGCAGATGTGGTTTGAAGACTCCCCAACAGCCTTGCTAAAACTTCTTTACCCTGCATAGTACTCTGAGATGTTTCTTTCCAACATTCTTCCCTGACCCTGACCCTCCCTTCCCTTCCCTTCCCTGACCCTCTTTATTAGGGTCAGACTTGCATTGCTCTCTGATGACTCCTCCAACTTGCCTGGCTTCCTCCCATTTCGTCTCACACATACGTTTCTCCATTTTTCTGCAACATCAGCCATTTATGACAGGAAATATATGCGATGAAGCACACACACCACACTAGAGCTCTCCAACTTGTCAATAACAAGGAGCCTTTCCGTGGGGGTGAGTGATGGACAAACCTCATTTAGTTTCTATGACAGCCAGATTGCATTTCTGTTAGAAGCACCAAATGCCATTGAGAGGTCTAGCAGGAATATAATCATAAAAAACTAATGCTGCTGCACATGAACTCCTCAGCATCTGATGCGATGCAAATGCCATGGCCTGGACTTGAAATTTAAAGTCAAATTATGGCCTTGGACTTGCCCAGCTGAGAATACTCAATAGCGAATATAGGTTCTTATTATGGCAGACAGGTTCTTATTAACAAAGCAGAAGACAGAAATTCCTTCTATGACCACCTTCTCATCTCAGTTCTTAGAAACAGATCTTTGAAATGATGTAATATTTTTCAGAAACTTCAATTAAATTGATTAATAATTTTATTCAGGCATGGAAACTATCTCTTTGCTTTCAAATTCATGATCTTACACATGCTGTCAGATATGGGAGCTTGAGTCTTCATCACACCTCTAGGAGCAGCGTTGAAAGGAAGATTTTTTAAATAAGGATGAAATTTAGGTTATTATTCTTTAGCTAAAATGATCTGCTTGTTAGAGCTTCATCCTATATGGTAGAAGCTGTGTTAAGAAAAGCTTTGAAATGCTGTTGCCGCCCACATGCCTCCAGGGATTAGAGGTTTGTGGGGGGGGGGGGGTTTGTTTGGTGTTTTTTGTTTTTGTTTTTGTTTTGTTTTGCTATGTTGGTTTCTTGTCTTTAATATGTATCAAACCAAAAGAGGTGCACTAAGCTATCATGGTCACTAACTTCCAAGATCTAAATAAATGTACAAGACTAGAAAACCAAAACCACAAGGTATTAAAGACTTTTGTGCATTTGTCTAGAAGAGAAACAACAGGAAATCTCTCTTATTCCAAACCTAACTGTAGAAATAGACATTCTCAGAAGGTATCTTAGGTTGGATCCTCCAGAAGCAGAGCTTGAGACTAGAATCTTAGAGGGCTTTGTTTAGGGGACTTTACAGGGGGGAAAAATCTGTAAGCAGGATAAAAAAAAATCCTGCAAGCAGGATAGCACAAGGGAAAAAGTTGGGCAAAGATGTGCATTAACTGCAGCCCATGCTCAGCCTGATTCCAGAAGAAAGCACTGAAGCAAGAAGCACTCCATTGAGTCAGCTACCCTGAGGCAAGGGAGCTGGGCTTGTATCTCTCCATCAGCAGTCCCTGGCTACCAGAGGCTTCCTTCCCCAACCTCAATCATCTGTGGGCAACACTGCCTCTTTGGGCTGAGAGAAATTCTCCGAAGTAGGGTGCAGCTGTGAATTTTAGCAACCAATTCTTATAGCAGCTGAGGGATGGGTGCACCTGCCAGTAAAAGTTACGAGGGTTAGATCAGAAGTGAATTTTCTGCAGAAATAACGGCTCTCTCGTCAAATAGGAAGGGACATAAAAGTGTATATTTTATGGACCAAACGCTAAAGCTGGAAGGCCTTGCATCATTAAGGGGTTGTCCCGGCTTGTCAAGGTCCTGTCAGAGTCCCAAATCATTTCAGCAGCAATGCCCCCTAAGTCACCAAATTTTACACGGGTAAGTATGTTGAGAGGCAGTTGAAAGATGAATGTTCATTATAAGTCTATTTATTATTATTATTATTATTATTATATGTATCTTACTCATTTATCCAAAAGGTGAATCATCCAGTCTCAGTATTTGAGTCAATTCTGTATACATGCTGCATTGTCACTGTCATCCTCACCATTTATTAGCATTTATTGAGTGCTTATTGTGTGCTAAACACTGTGCTGAGGGCTATGAGCCTTGTCCTATTTAAACATTATGTCAACCCTATCAAGTCAGTCTCAGAAGAAATGAAATTTAGATGTGACATATGCTTTGCCCAAGTTTCATGAACAGGTTCAAGATCTTATCATTGTGATATCCTGCTTTCCATATGCTCTCCACTCCTCCTCACTCCTGAGTAATAACAACAATAATAATAATAATAACAACAATGAAAATTGTTAGTGAGATACAAAGAAGCCAGGTTTAGGGAAAATGATGGTTCTTTTTCATTATGATGCAGATGACAAACAGAAATGTTAGTGTTAACTAAGCTACAGAACCCAGTTTCAAGAGAGACTTGTAAGACTGAAATATATATTTAATTAATGTTAAATTTAGAGAATATGAGCTGTAAAGTCTATAACTTCAGAAAAAAGTGGTGATAACATATCACGACTGACCCCTTAGCTAATATACCAGAATTTAGATATTCAGAGTAGTATCATTCCTTCAAACTAGTCAATTTTAGTGCTCTATACTTATTTCATTGGTTTGTATAAGATTTATCATTATTCCAGGAAAGGAGAAATTCAACTTTCAAATTTGCCTTTAGTACTTAGGAAAAAATTATTTGTAATATCTTTGTTTTCAAAAGATCATAAATGGCTATCCTTTGAAAATGGATTTGATTTTTACAAATAGGCTAGAACCTCATCTGTTGTATAAGGTAAGTGAACAAACAGGGCAATGCTCTTGTGAAATGGAATTATGACCATAAGTTAATGACAGTTTTGTGCTCATCATAAATTCTCCCTCACCTTTCTTAGTATCTAGAGATAAATTTTAGTGAATATTTTTCAGTTTATAATACCAATATAAAATTTTTGCATTTTCCCCCAGTCACCTTTCAAACATTAATTTTCTCATTAAGTAAAACTCTGTAAGTACATTTAAAGATCCCTGTGTACTTCATCACAATCACATTTTACTCTTTCTTCCCCTCCTCAGAGAAAACTGGTACCTGATTTTGGTGTTTCTCACCTCTTTGCATTTCTTCACACTTTTCCTACATATGTATATATCTCTCAAAATGTTTTAAGTATTATTTTTTATATCTTAAAATTTGATAAAATTAGTATCATACTGTATGTGCTAGTCTACAACCTGCTTTTGTCACTTCCTATTATGTTTGGGAAAGGTATAGCAAGCATTCTGAGTGAAAAACCACAGATACTTCTGTTTTTCTACTAAAGTCATGTTAGATCGTTCCCAACTTCTGCTAACTCTGGGAAATGAACAAGGGGTAGTGGAAGGGGAAGTGGGCAAGGGGTGGGGGTGACTGGGTGATGGGCACTGAGGGGGGCACTTGGCAGGATGAGCACTGGGTGTTATGCTATATGTTGGCAAATTGAACTCTAATAAATACAAAAAAAAGAAAAAATATCATAATCAATGTTACTATGGACATTCCTGTTGGAATTTCCCTAGGTATGTGAGGGTTTCTGTATGGAATATACCCAGGATTGGAACCACTAAACAGTAGAAAAAGCACATACTCCACTTGAATAGACAGAGGCCAATGCTTTTTGTACCTTATTTAAGAAACTCTTAGCTTTACCAGCTCATGAAGATATTCCATATTTTCTTCTAAAAGTTTTAAAGTTTTACTTTCACTCTAAATTCTTTGAACCCATCTGGAAATACCAAGCTTCTTGCTCCTCAGAGAAGCAGTTCCTCCAAACCACTTTTTGATTGGGCTAACCCTCTCCACAATATCAAAGCCAACTCTGTGTCATATGCCGAGGTTCCATATGCCTGCATCGTCTGTGAGACTCATTCCTAGGACCACACAACTGTGTTTATTTCCACTGTACTTATGCATTTGACTAGATAATTTCAAGTCTCTGGGCACTTTTTACAGAAAGTTTAGACTTCAATAGCATCAATATTGTACTAAAAGAGGATTCATAATAATTTTTAAACTCTCACAATTGTGGCAGTAATTTTTAAATTAATTACTATTAGAAGGAGTTAGTAAGAGAAAAGTAAAAGCATAAATTAGTTCAGAAAAGTTCATGCAGAATATTCGACATCATTTGTGAAAATATAAGGTAGCAAAATAGTCTTCCAAAAAAAGTCATTTATCTGATTCCATGTTGATGAAGAATCTTCTGGTTACTAACTCAGTTTCCCAAGTATATCTGGAAAGAGGGTACTGCAGTAGAATGGAAAACACTTTGGTCACTGAAAGAGTTATTCTACTTACAAACTGCTTCCTTAAACAAAAGATTCTCATGAACAGGGGGACCTTCAGGAAAATTCTAAAATAGGATCTGAAAATCACTGGCACCAACCATGTAATGATTTTTCCTTCTTTGGAAACATGGTATCTCATAGATTGAGACCTTTGTTTTTAAAGTTGGCTGAGCAATGTTCCAGGGCTCCTCTATACATTGATAGATGGATCTCCATAGTGATGGTGAATAAAAACACAAGCAAACTACTTTTTTGATATTCTTTTTCAGGGAATCCTACTTACTTCCCCTCCCGTGCTTGCTTTTTTCAATACGTCTCTTTGTAAGAAAATCAAGTTTGAATAGTATTCATCAAGGGAGGAGTGTGCCTAAACAAACAATAATTAAGGAAGTATGTTGGAATTTCCCACTGTCTCTGGGAAACGAACAAGGGATAGTGGAAGGGGAGGTGGATGGGGGAATGGGGTGACTGGGTGACCGGCACTGAGGGGGGCACTTGATGGATGAGCACTGGGTGTTATGCTATATGTTGGCAAATCGAACTCCAATAAAAAAATATACAAAAAAAAAAAAAAAAAGGAATCTCCCACTGTGATGGCCAGCTAGTCAATTTCTTTATTTCTATCACTTATTGAGACTATTTTATTAAGTACATGTGAATTTGTTATTTGAAATCTTCTTTATAATTAAGCCTCTTTTCACTATGTTGGGACATTTTGCGTACTAATTATGTTTTTTGACTTAGTCTGTTTTCTCTGATATTAGGAAGGCTACCGAGCTTTTTTTTTTTTTTTAAAGGATTTTATTTATCTATTCATGATAGACACAGAGAGAGAGAGGCAGAGACACAGAGAGAGGGAGAAGCAGGCTCCTCACAGAGAGCCAGATGCGGGACCCAATCCCTGGACCCAGGATTACACCCTGAGCTCTGAGCCGAAGGCAGATGCTCAACCACTGAGACACCCAAGGGTCCCCAAGATGACTTTGATCTTATATACAGTTTTCATCTTTTCTTTTTTAACTTTTTTTTTATTTTAGTGTATTTCTAGGAAACACCATATAGATGGATTTTTAAATTAACCTAACAGTTTCTGCCTTCCAACTGATAAACTTTCAATTAAGTATTCTGTCCCCATATACATATTTAGAATTGTTTCCTATTTTACATTGTCCTTTCTATTTGTTAGGTTTCTCCCCATGTGTCTTTGTTCTCTTTCTTGTCTTTTTTGGAGGCTGACTTATTTCTTCCTTTCTTGATTTTCTTTGTTTATTCCCTTCACCCCACTGTCCAGTATTTTCTTTCCTTTTTAATCCAATATTTAAATATTATTATTAAATGCAGACTGCATTTGCTTAAATGTGTCTATATGATTTACCAATTTCTTTACCCATCACTGTTTCTTATATTTCAAACTATCTTTCCAGGACCATTTTCTTCTTCTTGAAATACATATAATGAAAGCTTCAATAGTCATGCCTTTTGGGGGTAAACACTGCCATTTCCTGATTATCTAATATGTCTTTATTTTTCATGTTATTTAAAGATAGTTTTTCTTTAGATACAAAAATTTTGGTTGACAGTTTTATTTGTTTGCCACTTTATACTTTTAGACTTATTTATTTGACACACACAGAGAGAGCACAGGCAGAAGAAGCTGGAGAGGGAGAAGCAGGCTCCCCACTGAGCAAGCAGCCTGATGTGAGACTCCATCCCAGGACCCTGAGATCATGACCTGAGCCAAAGGCAGAAGCTTAACCAACTGAGCCACCCAGGCACCCCTGTTTACCACTGTAAAGATAATTTTTCTGTCTGCTGGCATCTATTATGTCTGCAAAGGAGACTACAGTTATTCCAGTTGTGGTTCTTGTAGGTTGTTTTTCTTCTGCAATTGCTTTTAAGATCTCTTTGTCTTTGTCTTCGCTATACAGTGTCTCGGTGTGGATTTCCTTTTATTTATCCTGCTTGACATACATTATCCCTCCTATATTTGCTAATTTTGTTTTTCACAAATCCAAGAAAATGTAAGCCATAATCTCTTTAAATATTGCATCTTTTTATTCTATTATTTCCTTCTGGGAATCCTATTAAAGTATGTTAGACCTGCTCATAATATACTCCATATATTTTCTACCCCTTAGAATAATGATTTTTGTTATTTTCAATTTTTTTACTGAGGTAGAAATTTCGTGCAAGTAAATTTGACCCTTTAAATATACAGTTCTGTAAGTTTAACAAACACATGGTGTCACATAACCACCACTATAAATAAAAAACAGAACCATTTCATCACTTCTAAAAATTTCCTGGTGCCATGTTGTCATCAACCAAAAGTAAAGGCAACAAAAGAAAAATAAACAATTAGGACTACATCAAAATTAAAAGCTTCTGCACAGCAAAGGAAACCATCAACGAAGTGAAAAGGCAATCTATAAAGTGCAAGAAAATATCTACAAACTACACATCTAATAAGAAGTCAGAAAAAAAAAAGAAGTTAGATGTACAAGTACAAGGAACTCATACTACTCGCTAGCAAACAAACAAACCAACAGAACAAAAGAAATCAAAACCAAAACAAAACAAAAAATAATAAATAACCCAATTTAAAAATGAGTACTCACTAGCAAAAAAACAAATCAACAGAACAAAAGAAATCAAAATCAAACCAAAACAAAAAATAATAAATAACCCAATTTAAAAATGAGGGGATCCCTGGGTGGCTCAGTGGTTTAGCGCCTGCCTCCGGCCCAGGGCGTGATCCTGGAGTCCCAGGATCGAGTCCCACGTTCGGGTCCCTGCATGGAGCCTGCTTCTCCCTCTGCCTGTGTCTATGCCTCTCTCTCTCTCTCTGTGACTCTCATGAATAAATAAATAAATTTTTTTTAAAAAAGGAGTAAAGGACCTGAATAGACATTTTTCCTAAGAAGACATACAAATGGCCAACAAGTACATTAAAAGTTGTTCAACATCACTAATCTTTAGGAAAATGCAAGTTAAAATCACAATGAGATATTACCTGACACCTGTTAGGATGTCTGTTATCAAAAGGACAAGAGATAAGAAATACTGACTAGGATAGAAGAAAAAGGAAATTTGCATAGTTGATGGGAATGTAAACTGGTACAGCCAAGATGAAAAACAATATGGAAATTCCACAAGAAATTAAAAATAAAACTACTATATGATCCAGCAATTCCATTTCTGGGTATATATCCAAAGGGAACAAATCAAGATCTTAAAGAGATACCTGCACTCATGTTCATGTATCATTATTCACAATAACCAAGGTATAAAAACAATTTAAGTGTTTTTATACATCTAGTAATATTTATTATTCAGCCCCTAAAGAGAAGAAAATCCTGCCATTTGCAACAGCATAGATGAAATTGGAGGGCATTATGTTAAGTGAAATAAACCAGGCAGAGAAAAACAAATACTGCAAGATCCCACTTATATGTGGAATCTAAAAACCAAACCCATAGAAACAGAAAGTAGGTTGGTAACTGCCAGGAGGGTGAGGGAAACAGAGAGAGGCTGGTGAAAGGCTATAAAAAACTTTCAATTATAAGAGGAATAATGTCTCGGACACCCAGCTGGCTTAGTTCATGAAGCATGCAACTCTTGATCCCATGGTCGTGAGTTCTAGCCCCTCGTTGGGTGTAGACATTACTTAAAATAAATGAATTTAATTTTAAAAAAGAGAAACAAAGCCTGAGAAACTAATGTATAATATGATATAGATGATAATACTGTATTGTGTAATTGAAATTTGAGAAGACAATAGAAACTTAAGTATTCTCAAGAACAATTAACAGCACTTTAATGGTAAGGGATGTGTTGTTAGCTTGATGGTAGAAATCCTTTTATTTGTCAATTATACCTCAATTAAAAAAAAATTTCTCAGTCTCTAGTTTGTCCTTTTATTCCCTTAAAATTGTCTTTCTAAAAAC
Source organism: Vulpes lagopus (assembly GCF_018345385.1). Lineage (NCBI taxonomy): Eukaryota > Metazoa > Chordata > Mammalia > Carnivora > Canidae > Vulpes > Vulpes lagopus. The sequence continues at coordinate 18,485,019 of NC_054826.1, read as the reverse complement.
AAAATTCTTCCTTTTGATGATACCAGTCTATCAATTTTTTTCTCATATGTCATGTCTAAGAAATCGTCACCTCACCCAAGATCACAGATTTTTTTTTCTGTTGTTTTATAGAAGTTTTGTGGTTTGGGATTTTATATTTAGGTCTATTATCCACTTTGAGCTAATTTTTATATAGAGTGTGAGGTGTAGACCAAGGCTCATTATTTGTTGTACGGCTATCCAAGTGATCCGATACCATTTATTGAAAGACTATCTTTTCTACATTGAATTGCCTTTGTAGCTTTGTCAAAAATTCATTGAAGACATAGCTATACATACAGAGATAGAGATGATACAGATATAGGTTTAGATAGATAGATCTGAGCTCTTTATTTCTGTTCGATTAATTTATGTCTAAAATTACCCTGCCTTTATAGTAAATCCTGAAAATAAATAATGTGGGTCCTCCAACTTTGTTCTTCCTCAGTATTGTGTTGGCTCTTCTACATTTTTTATCTTTCCAAATAAACTTTAGAATCATTTTGTAAATACCTACAAAATAACTTATTGAGTAAGCTTTGGTATGTTGTATCTTTAAAGGAATTTGTCAGGGCACCTGGATGATTCAGTCAGCTAAGTGTCTGCCTTCAGCTCAGGTCCTGATCCCAGGGTTCTGGGGGCAAACTCTGAGTTGGACTCTGCCTGTTTCTCCCTCTGCCTGCCACTCCCCCTGCTTGCTCTCTCTCTCTCTTTCTCTCTCTGTCAAATAGACAAATAAGGTCTTAAAAAAAAATAAAGGAATTTGTCCATTCATCCTTTTAGTATCTGTAGGGTTTCATAGTAACAGCCTTTCTCTTTTGTTATTTGTGTTGTATAGCTTCTTTCCTTTCTCTTGATCAGTCTGGCTAGAGATTAATCAGATGGTTATTTCAAAAAACAACTTTTGATTTCATTTTATTTAACTGACTTCCCTTTACTTGCTTTAGATTTAATTAGTTGTTCTTTTTCTACTTTCTTAAGGTAGAAACTTAAACCACTGATTTGAGATCTTCCTTTTTCTTTTCTTCTTCTTTTTCTTCTTCCTTTTTTTTTTTTTTTTTTTTTTTTTTTTTTGTATAAGCATTTAATGCTATTCATTTCTGGGATTTAGATCTATGCCAAACATTTTGTTATGTTATATTCTCATTTCTATATAATTCAAAATACATTTTCTTTACCTTTCAATTTCTACTTTATCCTATGGGTTCTTTAGGAGTACGCCTTTTGCTGTTCAATTTCTAAATATTTGGGACTATTCTAGCTTTCTGTGTTATTGATTTCTAGTTTAATTTTGTTATGGTCCAAAAACATGCTGTATGTGATTTCAATTTTTCAAATTTGTTAAAATTTGTTTTCTGTCCCAGACTGTAGTCCATCTTGGTGAATATTCCATCTGCACTCAAAATGAATGGCTATTCTGCTGTTGCTGAATGTCTCTAACTGTCAATTAGGTAAAGTGGTTGATAGCATTATTCAGGTCTTTGATCTATTTATCTGCTTCTTGCTTTTGTCTAATGCTATTACCACACTGTATTAATTACTACACTTTTGTAGTAAGTCTTGAAATCAGGAAGTATATAACTTACTTTTAATATGGTAATTGATGTAGGAATTTCCTAGAAATTTCCTAGGTAGGTATTTGTATATCTCCTTAACTAATTATTGCATACCTTGAACTAATATTGTGCTATTTCATATGAAATATGAGAACCTTTTAACAGTCCAATTGTGTCCTGCATTTTATTTCTACAATTTAAACACACAATACACTGTATTGCTTTTGCTTTAAATGAGAAGTATCTAATAATTTACTTATATATAAACCATTTTCTACATTTTTTTTGTCTATTCATATAGATCTGCATTTCCATCTGCTTTTATTTCCCTTTTGGTTGCAGAACTTCCTTTAAAATTTATTTTAAAACACATCTGTTTATGATAATTTATTTCAATTTTTTTCAAATCTGAAAATTTATTTATTTTACTTTCATTTTTTAATATTTATTTTACCAGATATAGAATTCTAGATTATAGATTTCACTTTAAAATTGTCTTTTGAGTTCTAGCTTGCACTGTTTCTGACTAGATGTCATCAGTAATTCTTATTATTATTGCCTCTAGTTTATTTGCCTTTGTTTTTTCTCTGATCACTTTAAAGATATTTCACTTTATCTTTGGTATTTGGTAATTTGACTATAACATGCCTGGGAATGGTTTTCTTCATGTTCATTTGTTTGTGACTCATTCAGCAATTTGGATCTGTGTCTTGATAATTTTTATCAAATCTGGAACATTTCAGCCATTGTTTCTTCGAGTATTTTTTTCTGCTCTAATCTCTCCACTTCTCTTGGGATTCCAATTACACATATTTCAGACTGTTTGATTTTTTTTTTAATGGTTCTTTTTTTTTTCAGTCTTTCTCCTCTTCATTCTCTCTATTGGTCTGTATTCAATCCACTGATCACCCCTACTTTTTTGTGTGTCCAATATGTCACCAAGTGGATTTTTGCATTTTTTATATTGTATTTTTTTATTTCTAGAATTTTCACATGGTTTTTTTTTTATAGTATGCATTTCTCTAGTAAGAGCTTACATTTACTATAATTATAAAATTCTGTTAATTTTGATGCCTGTGTTATTTCTTGGTTTGGATTCGATGACTTTTTTCTCATGAAGATGAATCACATTTTTCTGATTTTCCACATCTAATTAAATTTTTATTATATGCTTTACATTGTAAATGTTATGTGTTTGAGAGTTTGGATATTACTGTTTTCTTTTTAATGAGTTTTTGGGGGGGTTCCCTATTCATTAATTTACTGGGAGATTAGCTCGATTCTGTTGAGACTTGATTTTAGGTTTTGTTTGAATATGTCTATAGTAGCATTTATTTTAGGCTAGTGTAGCTTTTCCCCTAAGTTATGACCTTTTGGGGGTCTCCATGCCAACCTTTGTCTAAATTATAGCCTTCTGGAGTGTTCTTAACTGAATGCTCAGGGTGGTTCACCAAAATCTCTTCACTTGCTGGTTAGAACTCTGTCTTTTGCAATCTTTTACCGACCTCTGGAATTTTCAGTTAGTTCAAAGCCCCCAGGTGCTGTTCTCTAACAGGACTTCCCAGAATCTCGCCATCTTCTTGTGCAGCTTAAAATTCAGCTATCTAGTTAAGAGGATTCATATACAGATTTCTAGAACTCCTACTCTGGTACAGGTTCCTCCTCTCTGGCATTCTGTTCCTTAAATTTCAATTGCCTCCTTAGATCTGAACTTCAATCTTTCTTTCCTCCATCCTGTTTCTTTCCTCCAGATAGTTGTTCTCTGTTGGTTTCCAAAGTTTAGTGTTATGTTGTGAAATGTGTCCCCAGGCAAAAAGCCAGATAGAATGTGGAGTTCACCTTGTCTGTTTCTTTTATCCCAAGGTCACAATGCCACATTACCTACTGTCCGATGCTTCAAATTGGACAGTTGTCAACTAAATATGTGAACATTTATTATGGTAAAGTGAATTTAATACTCATTCTCCATCATGGACAAAAATCAGAAATTCTTCATTAAAAATCATTATTTCAAATAGAGTTCCGTTATATTTGGTTTCTGATCACCAATATCTGAAGTCTGTGAATTATAGTTTTTATTTCTACCGATTCTTCCTTATGGTGGCTTTTTCCTATGACTTCGATGAACTTTGAATATGAACTTTTGTTTGATCTTAATTTGTGAAGAGTCTAAGGGCTTTTCTCCAGAAAGCATTTGTAATTGCTACTGCTGAAAGCCAGGGGGCACCACAACCTGGGTCCACTTTGGTCCACTTCTAGAATCCTGGACCTAATGCAGAAGTCTCATGTGTTGCTTTTCTACCTCTGGTAGTGGCTTAGTCTCAGATCATGGGTATGCAATTGGCGTCTGCCCTCTAGATAACTCTGCTTTTCCAGTTTTCTAATTTCACACTGTTCCTCTAATTTTACTATACTGTTTTCTGTTTTTTGTTTTCTGGTGGAGGAATTTTGGAGATTTTCTTTAGCCAAAGGGGTGGGGGAAGGAAAGGAATGAAAAATATAAACCATTGATTATATTATGCAGATTTAATGGTGGAGTTGTCATTTGGTTAACTTTGGTTGGTAAAATTAGCATGAGTCATAGAAGGCATCCTGAGGGAAGACTGGGAATTCTGTAACTCAGAGGAGTTACAAAACTTTCCTGAAAATTTTTTCCACTTGGGTATATGGCCAAGGGGCATATTTTAACTATCCATATTTTAAGGGGCATATTTTAAACTACCCTTTATCAAATGGAAGCTTGGCTTAAAATAATATTGCAAAGAAACTACGTGTAACAAAAGTTACATACTTTTGTAAGTAATAAAAGCACAGTTTTAAAATACAGAAGCTCAGGTACCTTTACTCCTGATATTAGCACTTTATCAACATCATTATAAGAAAAAAAGCAAAGTCAATGTAATCAGATGTCACAATGTCAGCCACAATTTTTTAAATGAAAATTAAGATCACGTAAAACATGACTCTATGTAGATTATCCTTTACGGTTACTTAAGTCTAAGTATATACTATTCCTTGAGATGTTAGCTGATGATAGTATAAAGCTATCTGATTTGCAAAATATTTAAAAATAAACATTCAAAATGTGAAGGTAATTTTCCATGTTTTTAATGATGTGAAACATGCAGTATTGAATCCAATACTTTGGAAAATGAGAAACTTAGCAACAGACAAAAAGGTACATATTGGTGGGGTATAATACAGTGGCATTCCCTGCTATGATAAAAAAAAAAAAATGACTGAAAGAAAAAAAAGCCACAAAGAAAAAAAATTGGTGACAAACTAAAATGTTCCATTGGTCAACCAAGAAAGAAAAAAATAAAAACAGAAACAAAAAACCTGAAGATTTGAAGAAGATATTGAACAAAAATGCATTACAGAACCTTTGCTGTGCAATTGGATAGAAGCATAGATGCTTCTACACTTGGCTTAGTTTACGGTATTTGCTGAATTCTATTCAGCAATGAAAATACACAAATCGCTACTCTTTCTGCTCCACTAAAGATGGACCAGAGCATGTGTATCCTTATCTAAACAACTTCCTTAATAAAGGCAATATTTTATGAAAAATCAATGTTTCTAAAACTGAAAATTCAAAAGATATCACAAAGTAGAGACAGTACCACATGTGATAATTTTATATAATAAAGACCTTTAAAATATAGCTTAATTTTTATACACCTTGAAAAAAGAAAGGAAGTAACTATGAAAGTGTTTTATACCATGAAGATGTTTGATATTTATTTAGTGGTAAACTGTTTTCCATAGTGATTGGTGGCTTCTAGTACTACATTACCTATCAGATATTTTAAAAATATTTAGTCTTTCCCTTCAAGGTAAATGTGATAACAATAAATAAAAATCTTACTACTTTTCGAAAGAAATCTGTGCTAGGAGGGAGCACTTAGAAAATAAATATTTGGAAACATTTCCACAGTTTTGTGATTTAATACAATTAAAAATATAAATGTGTCACTTATATAAATGTTTATATTTACACACTTAAAAATCATGGAAAGTTTTCTAACCTGTTTAAAATCATTCAGATGATGAGTTTTGAAACCATTTTTAAATCACTTGCTAAAAATTTCTAAATGTTATGCCTTCCCATTTTCCCTAAAAATGGATTGACATCGGGAAAGACGGACCTTTATTAGCCAAATTACCTAAAAAAAACTTTGTATAACTGATTGTGGAGTTGAAAAATGAGTGTTATGGTTTAGAAACTTCAATAGTTCCTCTGTTTTTAAAAAAACTTGGTATATTGTGAGACTTCAGCTACTAAAACTCAATATCCAAATAAATTCTTCTTAGAATTAGACTTTTGAATTGCTATATCATAAAGTATTTAACAAGAAATTTTAGAAATAATAAAGTATTTCAGCCCCATTTTTTATTAGTGTCATTAGTAAAGTAACATTAAAATTTATTTTTAACCAATTTTATTTTATCCTTGTTTTATGTCTTATTTAATAATAATAATAAAAAAAAGTTGGGACTCCTGGCTGGCTCAGTCAGTGGAGCCTGCGGCACTTGATCTCAAGATTAACTTCGAGCCCCATGTTGGGTGTAGAGATTACTTAAAATCTTAAAAAAAAAAAAAAATGAGTAAATACATATGTATTGTAGTATGTGCACAAATGTTCTTTTCAAAACGATGAGAGGTACAAGAATTTGGTGGTCTATTGCTTAGCAAATTATTATCCTGAGATGTTTATCATTGTGACTTAAAATAGCTGGAAAATTTTCTCTAAAATAGTTTTTCTTTAAAAAATTATATACGTAAAACTTTGTTTTATTAAAGTTAAAATGAAAAAGATAAAAAGCACTCAAAATTCTATCAACCAGAGATAATCACTGGTTGAAATTTTAGTGCATACCTTTCCAAATTTTATTTTCTGAATATATATTCAGGATATATATATATATATATATATATATATATATATATATATCCTCCTTTCACAAACATAGGCACATACCCTATTTAACACTGTTTTAATAGAGTGCCTTTATACGTTACAGAATATTCCTAAAATGAAATTTACAAGAGATCTTGGGACAGGAATTAAAATTTAAAGGAACAATACTAAGAGGCTCCTTCCTGCTATTTTGAGACTTCTATTAAAATGTAAAGGAACAATGCTAAGAGGCACACGAGACCAAGGATGAATCTTCATAATCAACACTGTGCAAGATTACAACATTTGTTTGATTTCAGTCCTTGCCTGTCATTTTAATGTTCTTTATCTAGATTTTAAATGTGTGGTTTAACTCTGAAGAGAAATGACCAAAACACAGACCACCAAATGTTGTGGTTTTTGACTTGCTTTATCTTCATATGGCCTACACTGTAAGGCAGATAGATAAAGGGAACTAAGATTTTGGTAAGGCTTTGTTTCTGTTCAACATTATCTCTCTTCCCAAAACTGATAAAATTTGGTTTATAAACTAGAATTATTAACTTTGTGTAATAGGATAGAGAATAGAAACCAGACAGTGATTACCAATGGAGTCATTTATCTTTGGAATCAAGCAGTTATCTCTCAGAGGTGTGGTCCTGGAACCAATCTCATATGACATTTTTTATCAGTGACTAATACTACAAGAAAAGACAGTTCATTCACACAGCAAATGAAACCTAGTTGGGAAATGAAAACTCAGAAGAGGAAGTCACATTCTCAATGACCAGATTAGAATCAAAATGACCCGGAAAATTGGAGAAGTAGTAAGAAGTAAACAAAATGAGTAAAACATAGGGGTGAGCTAGAATAAACCAGGAAGAAAAACAAGTTTCAAAAAGAGGAATGGCTAGCTATTGGCAAGTATAGAAGACAACTTAGAGATTTTAACAAATAAGCTGACTAGAATCAATAATGTATTGTTTAAAAAGCAAACACAACATTGTGAAATGTATTCTTCACTAAAATTTCCCTAAACTCCTACTTCCCAGTGGAGTGTCATTTGCAAACCCTAAGAACTTGTCCTTTTTACCAGAAATCCTATTATTCACCGTAACAACAAATGTGAAGGACATAGGCACTTAAATGACTAAGAGAGTAATAGAAGAAAAACTAGTTTCATTGTAAGATTGGGGAAAGATGATTTTTTTTTTCCTCCTGGAAGAGATGGAATAATTGAATAATGATCTTTAAATAGGAAAATACAGTGGAACATATAGTTACAAAAATGAAAGGCTATTAGATTCAGGCTTTCATGTACCTTAAGTAATTTAAAAGTGGATCAGTAGTACTGAACTTTCATGAAAGAATGAAAGAGAAAATGAAGTTAAATTGCAGTAGGTAGGAATTAATCTAGAATAATTAGGAACAAAAAATAGGATAAAAGGGGTTGGTTAAAAATTGGAACAATTCTAAGACTCTGGTAAAATGTCCACTGATAGATTTCTACCTCTCTAAAATTGTGAAATATGACATATGGAAGGATGAAATGCAAATATTTAATGTCCTAACCGGACCTCAAACTTCTGCGATTTTTGCCTTAGTTGTCACTAAAATAATCTTGCACCAAGACCTAAAAGCTACAAGAGCAAGAGAAAAGTTGGTTGTTATCAAAATTCCTAGTGGTTATGTCAGGAGACATTTTTAAAAAGTCCTCTGTGTGGCATCTCCGAATAGGAGGGCAAGACCACAAACAGATACCTGATTGTAGACCTGATAAGAAAAGGACCTGGAATAGAGACACAGAGGATAGTCTCCTAAGGCAGCAGGCTCCTCTTTTATCTTCCTGATGATGCTACAGCATGAGGCTTTTATTTTTCTGTTTACAACTTTTCTTATTTTACATTAATCACAGGACATTTAGAGTACAGATGGCAAAGGAGAATGAAAACGTATGTGTAATTCCACAGCTGAAAGGAAAAAAAAAACCAGTTAACATTTTGATGTGTATCTTCTCACTCTTTCCTATGTACAGATAGGTAAAACCTTTTGACTGTGTACGTATTTTAAACGTGTATAAAAAGAGGGAATTTTGTAAAGCCTTGCTCGATTTAAAACCACAAGCATGATTTTAAATATTTAAAACATTACAGTATTATAAATATACTAGACCTACAACGCCTTTTTTTCATGGTTGTAATAATTTGCATAATCCCTACGTTTGGTCTTGTTTGCAATTGCTCACTGTTATTCACAACGGCAAATGTTATCTCCAATCTTGCTTTTTTTTTTTTTTCTTAAGTAACAGCAAAAAGAGCATTGGAACAAAGGAACCCAAGGCACTTATTATTCATCGAACCTATTGTTTATTGAAAGCTTATTTATCCCGGACATTGCACGAGCTGGGAGAAGAGAGGTCGTTAAAGCAAGAGCTCCGCTGTTTGACTTCCAGTCTCTTGTGATTTAAAAAAGAAAAAACAACAACACACACAGCGAGTTGGGGAATAGGAGGCGACACAGGCTCGCCCGGTCTTGAAAGTTAGTGCACTTTAAAGGGGGGCTGCCGGGTCAGAGGCCAGGGGTCTGCGCAGGAGTGGGGTAAAGCAGTTTCTGGGATTGAAAGCGCTACCGCGAGTGACCACGGGGCTTCCGCGCGGACACGGCGAAGCCGCCACACCTCCGGGGCCGGGGCCGGGCTGGGGCCGGGCCGGGGCCGGGCTGGGGCCGGGCTGGGGCCGGGGCCGGGCCGCACGCCCCGCGGAGCCGCCGCCGCCCTCCGCCCCCCCGCGCCCCGGGTGCCCCCGCGCCCCCCGCTTCCCGCCTCCCTCCCGCCCGGCCGCCCCCTAGACCGAGCGTGGCTCGGAGACCCCAAGCGCAGGCTGCTTCGCGCGCGGCGGTCGCGGCCGAGGGCGGAAACCAAAGTTCGCTACCGCGCCGGGTCGGTCGGAGCGAAGCGGCCCCGGGGAGGGACGGCGCCGGCGACGGCCGCGCGCAGCTGTGCGGTGCTGTTGTGCGGGGCCGTGGAGCGGTGCCGTGGAGCGCACATGGCCCCAACCGCCGAGCGGCGAGCGGGGGCGGCCTCCTCCCGGCTCGCCCGGCCCCGGAGGGGGAGCATCCTCCACGCGGCACACTCCCGTCGGCGGGATTCCCCTCGTGGGCACCGCCGCCCCCCGCAGGCTGGCTCTCGGAGGGCCGGGGCGCCGCGAGCCGCACGGAGCCCGCGGTGGGCGCCGCGCCCCTCCTCGCCCCTCCTCGCCCCTCCTCGCCCCTCCTCGCCCCGGGCCGAGCCCCCGCCGCCGCCGCCGCCGCCGCCGCGCGCGCCGAGGGGGGGCTGCGGGGGAGGAGGAGGGGGCGGGCGCGGCGCGCGGGGAAGGCAAGGGGTTCTCGCGCGACTGGGCGAGGTTTCCGGTGTTGTGACTGAAACCCGTCAATATGGCGGCGATCGGCCGCGGCCGCTCGCTGAAGAACCTCCGAATACGAGGTAAGCCCGCGGCGACCCTCACCCCCCGCTGCCTGCGGCCCGCGACCCCGGGCCCTGGCCTCCCCCTGGCCTCGGGCAGGCGGGGCCCTCGGGGGCGCTGGCCGGAGCCGGGGTCGCCGCCGCCGGCCTGCGAGCGCGTCCTAACCGGAGCTGTGTGTCTGTTTCGCACAGGGCGGAATGACAGCGGCGAGGAGAACGTCCCGCTGGATCTGACCCGAGGTAACGCGGGGCGCCGCGGGCGCCGGCCGGGGCGCGCTGTGGGGAGGGGCCGGGGCCGGGGCCGGGGCCGGGGGCAGGGGGCCGGGGGCCGGGGGCAGGGGCGGGCCCCGCGCGGGGCGGCGGGGGCGCGGGAGGCAGAGCCCGAGCCCGAGCCCGAGCCCGAGCCCGAGCCCGGGGCCGCCTCCCGGGACCCATCCCCCTTCCCAGTGCCCGCGCCCCGCGCCCCGCGCCCCGCGCCTTTCTCCGGGCCTCCGGGTGCGGCGGGCGCCGGCCCACGCCGAGCGGGACTCAGCGCGGCGGGCGACCCCCGGGGCTCTCCGCACCCCGCCCGGAGGCGGCCGGCGGGAGGCCGGGGCTGTTATTTAGGCTGCCGGAGGATGTCGGAGGGAAGAGCGACCACATCCTGCCCTCCCCGTCCCCCCGCGCGGCGGCCGGACCTGCCGGGTCCTTGCCGGCCTGCGCCACTGCTTTCCTCCTTGCCCCCCGGCCCCGGGGGGTGGGGGTGGGGGTGGGGGGTGGGGCCCGCAGCGTGGCTGACTCGGCAGTGACCCCTGGGACCGGGGACTGCGGCTCGGTGTCTGGGCTGCGCCGGCAGCCCTTGCCCGCTTCCCGTGCCGGGCCGGCTGGGGCCGTAGTTGGCCGAGACCGCCCCCTCACCCTCGCCGCAGGTTCATTGTTTACCTTCTGCCGCGGCGGCGGGTTTGTTTACACCTTGGGAACGGGGCGAACCCCGCGCTGGCGTTTGGAAGGACCCGGTCCAGCTACTGGCCAGCGAATCTCCCGCGTAGTTCACCGTGCTGGAGTCTGTTCGACAGTATCTCGCCCAAGATGTAGTAGTGACACGCCAAGGTTTTTTTCTTTTCTTTTCTTTCTTTCTTTTTTTTTCCTCCCTTCCACCGTAAACAGGATTTGGTCTACTGATGCCAAAGAAGTCCGATTTCACACTGGCTGTAGCCGAGTGTAAACTGGTTCGGCTGCCTTAGAATCGGCTTCCTTTTTGAGATCCGAAAAACACTTTAGGAAGTCAGAGTCGTAAACATTTTATTAGAAATTCGAAAAAATCTAACCCGTGTGCTGCTTGACGCAACGACTGTTATCTAAAGTATTTGTCAGACGCAGGCCCATTGTGGAGGCTCATCCCTGGTATTTAAAGCCTAATGCATTATCTGGCTTGCCTTATTTTGTCTGTCATAGGGTAAGATAACTGTGTCATCAACTAAACAGCTACTTTCCATGTAGCTGCCGGAGTACGTTTTTGTAAGAATCTTTTATTCCGAAAGTTCAGGGACTTTGCTTTGGCCGAAACTAGGTGCTGGTGTGACAGGCAGAAAGGGTTTCTACCGATGCACTGAATTGGAACTTCTTTCAGCAGATAGGGTTTGAGTGTTAGTATAGAAAGATGTAAAAGCTTTTGACTGTTGTGTAACCTTTTGGAAACCTGACTATATAAAACACACACGAAAAAAATCTATGTAAAATGTGTGTGGGGAAAAGATTTTCTAGTGAGTTTCCTTACAAAAAACAAAATTCCCATGGAGTTGAAAATTAGCATTTGAGTTCTGTAACAGATGTGCTTTATTAGTGATTTAATTTCTATGTGGGCATATGCGTCTATATGGTGAAAAGAGCATTTATTAGATCTTCTGTCTCAATTTCACGTTAAAAGCTTGTTGGGATGTGGTGCTAAAAACAAGTTATATTTGTGCTTTAGGTTTGCTGAGCTGCTATATATAGTAGTTTCTGTGGTTGGTATCAAAATTTTGGTTTGTAAAAGAGCTCATGTACAAATTTGATAAACCCTTGATTTACTCCAGTCTTACTCAAGTACACAGATAACTCTGTATGTTTACTATTTAAAATGTCATATGCCCGGAGCACTTTGTGAACACCATTGTTGACAGGCATTTTTAGGATGATGCAAAAGGCAGAAAATGGTATTTCTGCTTGCCCTGACAAAATACAGTTTAGTTTGGAATATAAACAGCCAATTGCAATGGATTGCAAAAGGCATATGCAAACAAGAGAGGCTATATAAGAATAAAATATTCATTATATAGGGAAGTTATAGAAGTACTAGTAGATCCAAGGTAATGAAAATCACAAAGAATTACGTTTTTGTAATAGTTTGAGAACTATAGGGCAGTTTGGGTTGCAGCTGAAGGGCAGCTGTTTGTGGATTGGATTACAGTATGTTTTAGATAAGATTGGGTAACCAAAACTAGGTTTTTAATGCGAAGGCAGTGTTTGCCCTCATTTTAATTGTTTTATGCAACCTTTGAGAAGTTCGTTAATGTAGCTATCTCACAAAGTTCATCGTTAAATAGAGGTCATGGTCATTGTAATTCCTAAAGGAGCCAATCAATGTATAGTGAAAAGAGATCAGACTGTAAAGTCAAATAGTTCTGGGTTGTAATCTCAGCTAGGATCCTTAATAGTTAGGTGATGTGGGGCAAGTTATTTGACCTTGCTTAACTCTTGGTTTCTTCATCTCAGAGAGAACTTCAAGGGTTATTAAGAATGTGAGAAGTAAATGAACTAATGCTTAAAATAGTACGGGAGCTGATACTTTTGTGAGTGATGTTGACTAGATGTTAGTTGTCTTCCCACACTATGAAATCAAAATTATTTATATCACATTTAAAATATTTCAGAGTTGTTTTGAACATTATAAACCTGTTAATAGGATTTATGGTATCGAGGCTTTCATTTCTTTTTTTAGACATAACTATTAATTGGGTAGTCTGAAGTAGAGTTCTTGAATATAACAACTGTCGAGAAGTATTCCACGAAATTACCATTAAATTAGGTCTAAGCAAAGAGTATTATATCTGCTCAAGATAAAATGTAGTATTTTATTTTCTAGAACATTAGAATTTTTCTCTGACTCAAGAAAATTTCTTGGTAACAATGATTTGACTAGCCTTGCAAGCTTCTTGAGGCCCAGGAAAGTTACAGGTGCTTCGGTCTTAGTATTGGTATCACTGTTCATACGTGGTGTACTTCAATTAAAAATTGCTAATGAATTAGTTTTGATTTAATTTAAGAACTTCATTGCAGTAATTCTCACAGTGAACTTATTGGTAACTGTTGCTTTCAGTTTTGTTCAAACAACTATTTATTTTGTGAAAGTGCCTGATATTTGCTATTGATATAACTTAAATACTCTCTCTGTTTTGCATGCCAATATCTATTTTGAAACCAAAACGCTTCCCTTAGTCACTTCCACTGCAAGGATAGCCTGTTTTGTTTTTCTGTTATCAGTCTCCTAGTACATTTCTTCTGGTACTGGATAACTTGAAAATTCGACACAGAGTATTCTTCCTGTGTAAGTCCTTCTTACTAAACAGTAATTTAATTATTGTGTTCAAAGTGAATTTCCAGGACATGGACAAACCTGTACTCAAATCTATTAGAATAGAATTTATTTAATTTAAAAGTATTGAGTTTTATAGTTTTTGATTTTTGATTATCCGATTCTTTTACTTTTCTGTTAGAATATAAAAATTGACTTAGTTGCTGTTCGATACTTAAAAAAGTAGGAAGGTTATCTGAATGATGCAGATTTGAACACTACTTTTTTGTTTTCTGATTTTTTTTTTCTAGTGAGGAGATTACTCATGTTGTTTAACCACTGACTTCAGTTAGACAAAACAAACATTGACTGAATGCCTTTTATTTACTAAATGCTGAATTAAGTGATGTAGGAATGAAGATGAGGAAGATGTCATTCCCCTTTTTAGGAGTTTACTGGAACAGATATTTAAAAAAGGGATTGCAATATGGAATGACAAAATAGGTAACCAGACTGTACAAGGACCAGAAGTAGCCTAGACGAGAAAATGATGAATTGTTTGGTGGGCAGAGGATCAGAGTGGTTTACTTCACATAAGAATAGTGGTGGACATAATGAAAGGAAACACGGATTCCCAAGAGACTATACCACACCTTGGAAAGGTAAAAGTCAGCAAGAAGAGGAGCTGGCTAGGAAGCTGCTGATGTAATCTAAGAAATGGTGGGGAACTAGACCAGGATGTTGAAGATAGAAATGAAGGTGAATATATTTTGAAACAGAGTGATCATCTAGTTTGTTTTCTTCAGATTTCACACTGGGTTTGGAATTCTCCTGCTCTGCACAGAGAACTTATATTTCTTTATTAAGAAAGTAGAAGCTGTCTAATCTAAATTCCCTTGACTTCTCCTCTATGTTTATTTATTTTTTAAAGTAATCTCTGTGCCCAATGTGGGGCTTTAACTCAGGACTCCAAGATCAAGAGTCACATGCTATACCTACTGAGCCAGCCAGGTGCGCTTGTCTTCTTCCCTTTATATTTTTATATGCACTTATCTTCTGGTTCCCTGAGTCAGGGAATAAAGCATCTCTGTTCTTTCCAAGGCTAACCTGGAAAGGCATTTCATGCTCCTAATACTGTTTCCTCTAAGATTCTTTGTAGAACTGGAATCCCTATCTTCATTTCACTTTCCTATTGGATCAGTCTTCTCATGTTCAATAATCATTTGTTGTATCCTTCTTATGGCTCAGGTACTATGCCAGGCATGCAATGGTGGTGGGAGGTGTGGAAAGATAAAGATTACAAAACAGCTGTTTTTCCATTGCTCTACAGAAAGAATAGTTCATCTTCACTCTAGTTTTTTTTCCTTAACCACTATAGTCTTCTAAGCACAGCTTTCCCCATGTACTGAAAATAGTTGTTTTTTTTTTTTAATATTTTATTTATTCGTGATAGAGAGAGAGGCAGAGACACAGGCAGAAGGAGAAGCAGGCTCCATGCCAGGAGCCCAACGTGGGACTCCATCCTGGGACTCCAGGATTGCACCCTAGGCCAAAGGCAGGTGCTAAACCACTGAGCCACCCAGGGATCCCCTGAAAATAGTTTTTTTAAAGGATGCTGGTAATCTCATGCAAAATTCATTGGCATTTTTAAGTTCGCTGTTCTATTTTAGTACTACTACTGTGTTAATAGTTTTGTTCCAGGCTCTAAAATATGTTATCTCCGTTAATCATAAATAACTGTTTAAGGTATTCTTTTTATCCCTGTTTTACATTTGAATATATAGGTTCTAAACTTCTAAAGGTCTGAGATTCAGGTAAGTTATTCAGCCAAGGTCATAGGATTAGTGAGTGACTATACTTGTAGCCACTATATACTATTGCTATTCTTGTAACTATTTCTTCACTTGACTTCTGTGAAATATTCTCCTGCTGCTTTTCCTGCCTGTCATGCTGTTCGTTCTCTGTTCCCTGGCTGGTCTTCCAGCTCCTTAAGCAAATGAACCTTAAGGTTCTGTCCTTGATCTTTTCTTCTCTCTTCCAGTGCTGTGTCCCTGAACCACTTTTTCACTGATGGCTTCAAAAATCCATGAGTTGAAAAAAAAAAAAAAAATCCATGAGTTGAAATAGTTATGATAAATACATTTTTATTCAGACTCTTTTAAGCTTGCAAAATGTATTAGTATTATGTGTCTACTACTCATCTAAAAGGCTTGATGTGTAAAACTTTCCACCCCAAAGCATGTGCCTTTCTCACTTTATAATTACCACTACCATCAAGCTAGAGGCCTACTGCTTATTTTTGTTCAGGTGCCATTTTTCTTCAGTTTGGCTGTGAAATATCTGATGAATCTAGTCCCTCCTATTCCATTGTCATTGGTCTTGTTCACATCTTTATTATCTCATGGGTCATGTAAAATCTTTTCTCTAACCTTTTTTTCACATTATCTGCTATATGATTGCCAGGATTATTTTCCTGAAATGTAGATCTCATCTTATCATTCCCTTAAATAAAAAAACAAAAAACAAAAAAACAAGGCACACTCATATTCATACTTCTCTGCCTGATTGTTGCTCGCAGAATAAAGTCCAGATTTCTTAGCTTGGCATTGAAGACCTTGTATGATTTGTTCCAGAATTATTATCTTCTGTACTGTCTTAATCATACTATTCTGTCAGCCTCTGTGCAGATTTACCTGTGTAAGCCACTCTCTTCTTTCTTCACACACAGTGCTTTTCAGAGGGGATGTGGAAAGTCCACTAGTCCAAAGCACCTACCTCTCCGTTCTTGTTCTTTCCCCTTGTTTTTTGTTTTTTGTTTTTTTGTTGTTTTGTTTTTTTTAATTTTTATTTATTTATGATAGTCACACACACACACACACAGAGAGAGAGAGGCAGAGACATAGGCAGAGGGAGAAGCAGGCTCCACGCACCGGGAGCCCGACGTGGGATTCGATCCCAGGTCTCCAGGATCACGCCCTGGGCCAAAGGCAGGCGCCAAACCGCTGCGCCACCCAGGGATCCCCTGTTCTTACCCCTTGGAGGGAAAGAACTGGTTTAGACAAAAATGGCTTATTCCTTACATATGGCATACAGTTTTTTATTTGACCTTGTGCAGGTTGTTTCCTCTGCCTAGAACTTCATTTTCAGCACTCTTTATTGAAATCCTAATTCTCCAAGGTCTTCTAGGTCACAGGCTACTTCCAGAAATCATCCCAGTGAGAATTCATTGCTTCCTCCTCTACTTTTCCATATTTTGTTTGTTCCTTTCTAAATATCCCTTCCTGTCGCTTTCTTTGTCTTCATTGTTTTTCCCTCACTAGATCTTAAGCTTCCCCAGCATCTATCATATAATGGAAGCATTCATTGAATGTCAGAATGGAGAGAGAGATGGGAAATGGAGTAGTACAACATTAAGGGAGTAGAAGTAAAAACATTTTAGGTTTGCAGTCCTGAGGGACAATGAGATTGATGGTGCCATGAAATGAAGAAATCCATTTTGGAGGGATGATAATGAGTTCAGCTTTGCACTTTGAATTTCAGGTGATTAATTCTATCAGAGGTATATAAAAGGTAGCTGCAAATACTGGAATGATTCTAAACTTGTGATCTGATTGTTCTCTGCATAGGGCATTGAGACAGGAAAGAAAGTAAATGGAGAAAGAGCTAAAGATTTACGTATTAGAGGAGGAGCTGATGAGAGTGTTAATAGTATAAGAATCAAAAAATGAGAAGAAGGTGGCCAAGAGAAGAAAACTAGCAAGACTATGATCTCTCAAGCCAAGAGGGAAGTTTTGGTTGAAGAGACTGCGAGACTGTAGCATTGAAGTTGGTGTCTGGAGAACTCAGTTCTGTCTTCCTTAATCTAAGAATGATGTTGGCATACTGTTTAACCTCTCTGGGCTTCAGTTTCCTGGATCTCTAAAATGCATACTACATTACATGTGTATGTAGCACTGTCACCTTCTGTCTTTGTGATCCTCAGATATCACCATGTTTCTGGGATATTGAAAGATTGAAAAGAAAGCATTACAGCCTTGTTAAATCACTGTGAGAAGTATTCCCATAAACAGTAATGAATACATGTAGGAGTGATGGTATTTCATAGCACTTTAAATGTAAATTATAGTCAACTCTCAATTTCCTTTTAAGTGATCATCTGCAGTGACTTGCTGCCTCCTCCCCCTCCCAGGTCTCAGGCTACTGAAAATAGGGCTGTGAAAAGCACAGTGGGGTGAGTGAATGGTTTGCATGCCTGTGTATCTGTACCTCTGACTATCACCAAGCTAAATACAGTCCACTCTCACTTACCTGCGCTTAATAAAAAAGGTGAATAATGATGAGTGCTAAATTACATCATCTAAATAGCATTATTTATATGTGGCTTGGGAAAATTTTCTATTCTTTCCTCCCCTACAATAGATTGATATATCTTTTCTTTTATTTGAATTATTAGCATCAATTTTTATTTCCTGAGCAAATACTTTTAGAATAGCAAACATAAGTAGGTTAAAATATATATTAGGTAATCCACATGCGAATAATTGAGAGTTGACTGTTAATGCTTTTTTGGATCATCCATTGTTTTGTATTATCTGTGCTTTTTTGTTAGTGTGGCCAGGTTAAAGCTGAATAGCTACTTTAAAATTTTATCTCTGCAGTGAATATACTTCTAAAATTATACAGATGCCAAACTAAATTAAAAATAATAGTGTAAAACTCGATAAATACAACATATGTCCCAAGTCATAGGATATAAAGACTACTTAAGTACATTCTCAAAACTTCCTTTTACAAGGTTTTTAAGCCAGATTGCACAAACTGAGTAAAGCACCTGGTAATGATGAAATTTATATAAAATATAAAATTAAGAATATGCCAAGGCTTCAAACACCCTTTTTGTGGAGTCAATTGAGTTTAGTAAGAAATACAGAAAACTTAAAATTACCTGGATTTTCAAGAATTTGGCTCTTTTAATTACTTTGCCATTTTTTTACCCCAATATTTTGAAGATCTGGATTTATAGTGGTTTGTTGACCCATATATTATATAATTGAATTAATAAATATTATCATGAATCAGGAAGGCACAATTCTTGGCTTCAAGTTTATATTATAGTTGGGATATACCTGTATCAGGACATAGTATAAGATAGTAATATTTGAAGAACCTACCAGTTGTCCTTATGAAGGAATCAAAAGCTGGAGGAATTGAGGGGAAATAGAGATAGGTAAGGAGTAGCTTAGAGGTAAGACCTCATAGAAACCTGGCACCTGTAAGACCTTTGCATAAAAGAGTAGCATTTGAATAGGTAGAACTTTGGATCAGTGTTTTAAAAATCGTAACTTAATTTTGTGAACTAACATTTCTGGCATATTATTCAGTATTTGAAGGTAATGTTGAGAAAAAGTTGGCAATTATATAAAATCTCTTAATTATTGAAGATTGATTATATTTCAAAGTAGGGTTCTTCTGGCCTATAAAGGTAGTGCAGGACTGGACTGAGAGCTTTTAGGCATATTGTGAAATAATTGTGTGCTTGTGACTATGAGTATATAAATGCTTGGCTGTTATTCCAAATCCAAGTATAAATGGTTTTTTTTTTTTTTCCATTGTTTTGTAGTATATGTGTTTCCTTTCCCTTTCATTAATACTGCATGTTCAAAGGGCTCTGTAAATTTGTTATCAAACTTACTTATAGATGTATGCAATTTGGAAATAGAGATTATAAATGAGATGAGTAGTGTTTTTGTTATTTTCCACACTAAAATGACCATGTTTTCTGATCTCAGAATTTAAACATGTCGCCTCACAGTGAGATAGAATATTTGAAAATAAAGTCATTCTGAAAAACATGGAATGTTTTATTGCTAAATCCAGGCAACCTACCCAGCCCTCTATTTATTTGGGTAAAGGGTGTACTGGGGAAATTATTGCTTTTATTAAAGCAGCAAAATGAGAATTGAATTGCCACTTGCAGGGATTTTAGTGATCTTGTTCAGAATCCAGTGTAATTTCATGTGTTTCTTATGAGTGAAGAGACACAGAAGCTGTAAACAAAGAAGACTGCCAAGTAATTTACTTTTAGTTACTAAGAAGGAACAGCTTGCCAGATAAAAGTGTATTTAACTGCTTTTAGATGTGTGCACATACATATATTTATCTGTAGTTTCATGCTTCGAGAAATCACATCTTAAGGTAGTATTGCTAATTCTTTCCATGCTTAATGTTCATCCCTCATATACTAAAACTTTTAATTGCCCTGTTTTTTCTCCACTCATAATTCTGTATAATACACTCCCTAACCTTCACCACACCACCACCATCACCACCAGCCCCCTCCCCCAAGAAAAAAAAAAAGAAAAAAGAAAAAGAGAAACTGAAGGGAATAGAGTTGCAGAAAGAGTGAGAAGACTCCAGTGGTTGGAGGTAGGTGAGCTGTGAACTCTTAACATTTAGCTATATGGCAGTTTCTGTGTGTGTGACCACGTGGATGGTGGAAAATTGTGGAATGTTTTATTTACGTGTGTTGTAGATAAGTTTTTAATCATACCTATCACATGATTAGCCTAAAATCATGATAATGGAATATTTGAATACAAATAGCTATTTTTTTTTACTTTATTTTAGAATGACTTACAATTTTATTTTATTGCTGTATCCTGTAATTTCTAATGTTACTTTTGAATGGTATAACTTGGTGCAAAGCAGGTCAGATTAATTCTTACATAAGATTTTCTGTGTCATGTAAGAATAATTCTCAACATAAGCTTTTACAAGTTTTTAATGAGTTAAATTTTGCATTAGCATAACCTTAAAAATGTTTAAATCACTGTATATTTTAATAAGAACTTTAAAATAACCTTTTTCTCCTTTGTCACGGGAGAATTCAGTGTTATGTGTTCATGTTTCAACATTGTTTTGAATACAGAAACATATATTGTTTTACCTAGTGTAATGGAAGACGTTTAAAAAGATGCTGATTATTCTTTAAAAGGAAATAAAAAGGATTGAGAGGGATAAACTGTAGCAGTTGCCTTTTGCTATGTTATTGTTTCTTGTAATAGTTATTTTGCTGTATTTAAAAAGTTTAGACTTACTTTTGAGTCCTAGGAAAATTTGTTGCTTCCATCAGTAATTGTTTCTGTATTAAGAGTACTGAGAAAAAAAGTGTAATTATCTTTAAAATAAGTAATTATATTGCAAGTAAATGTTCACTTGGGGTACTTGAATATGAGTGGATTTGGGAGAGGTATATGTGTATATTATGTTTATTTTTAAGCATATTTGTAAGCTGCTTTAGAAATTATTAGCTCTCCCCATCAAAACAGGAATCTTCTTTATAGTATCTGACAGATGTCATCCATCATCACTCAAACCTTTCATTGATAGTTAGCTTTTTCAGAGTTTGTTTCTTTGTTGAGTAGCTATGTTTGTTAATGAAATTCTTATATCAAATTAGCCAAAATTTTATAAAAGAATCATTTTTAATAGTTGATCCTAGTTCTTTTGTTTTTAAAATTTTATAAATATTTACAAATAAAATAGTAGATTTACTCATGTTGGACACTGCCATGTGCTATTAGAGAGTCTTCCCCTTTTCTTCTCCTCATACAGGTCAGTCACCAACTACTTAGCACTGCTTGTGTGTCCAACATTGTTCTGGTTGTTAGATGTTTAAGACATGGTGTTTGATTACAAAAACAGCAGCTACTATATTTTGAACTTTATAATATGTTGGAAACTGTTAAAAACATGACTTAAATTATTGAATTTAGTCTTCCTACATTTCTAGAAAGTGTGTTTTAATATCCTTATGTAACTGATGAAGAAAGTTGGGCCCAGAGGATGCCTAACTAGCCCAAGGTCATACTGGCAGTAAGAGAGAGAGGTAGGATTCAGATCCAATTCATTATTTTTAATTCTAAAACCCTTTATAATCTTTCTAAAAACAAGTACATGCACTTAACCCTTTATAATCTTTCTAAAAACAAGTATAGTAGAAGATAAGTCATGTTACTGGAATAATTAGTGACAAAATGAGTATGCTATATTTTATAGTAATGTTGATTTGGAGCCCTTAAGAAACAAGTTGTTGACTGAGCCCTTAAATGCACATTTGAACCATTTTTGATAAAATTATTTCTGTAACTATTAGTATTTCTCTCCTTTATTAAGAAGAATATATCAACTACATTTTAACTTCTCTTTGGCTGGGCTCATCATTATGAATGTTGATTATTGTGTTGGAGGTAAGGGGAGGATGATTTATTACTACCTTGTGTGACATTGGACTGCTCTTTTTGATCTCATGTGCTGTTTTCTTGCATTCAGCTGTCACTTAACATTGCAACTATATTATTCCTATATTTAGCAGTCCTTTATTTTTTTACTTTTACCATGCTATAAAATAGAAACTGTAACTGGACTTATTAATATTATATGGAAAATAAACATTAGGTTGTGATTATGATGAATAAAGGGGCCCTGCTGTCAATAATCATGTTATCTGTAGTGAATAAACTTGGTGATGATACTGCTTTGAGTGTTTATTGCCATTTTTTGATATGCTTGCTTTTATATCCTGGTTATTTTCCAGATAGCATTGCCACATAGCATTCAAGGTAGATGAGATATGACTTAATAGAGTTAGTATATAATGTATACAATATGGATGGTAGGATTATCTAAAGATACATACTAAGGTACAAAATGTGACTGATATGGACACAATAACATTAAATAACGTGCTAATTGCCTAATATAGAGACAGTCTAGCTCTTGTAGCTAAGAGCTTGGGCTTTAGAGTCAGACACCTCTAGATTTGAATCTTGACCCTGCCTCTTAGTTTTTTGAGTTTGGACAAGTTGGCTTTCTGAGCATGTTTTCTCATCTCTGCTGGAAATAACACTTGAGGAATGAATGAAATGTTTGTAAGATATTTATTACAATGTTGGCACAGTTTGGCACATATCTTTACCTAATACCTATAGATATTAGGTTTTCTTTAGTGGTCATTTAAAGCAAAGGAGATGAGAGAAGGGAGAGAGAAGTGTGAGCTGGGAAAAAATAAGAGAAAGTGCGGCATTGTTACAGCTTTGAATGAGCAGAATGGTGTTAAATCAAGAGGAATTGAGCATGATAAAGGCATTAAACGTTTTACTGAGAGAGGAATAATAAGGATATAGAATTTTAGTATTCATATTGAATTTGTAAGGTAGAGGTAAGTAACTGAGGGCCTTGAAAACTGTGGAGATGTTAGACCCTCTTCTCTTTTTACATGTTAAAATGCATAACAGAGAGAGTAGTAAATGTTACTAAATTAGTTTTTATATAAAGAAAACCTAGATCCAAAAAATGTTTGTCATAATTGTATAATCCTATAAATTTTGACAAATTGAACATATGAATAATCAGAACCCAGATCAAGAATCAGAATACTGCAATACCTCAGAAGCTCCCATTCTGTCTCCTTCTGGGCACTACTTTCCTATGGGAAGGATACCACTATTTTGACTTCTCATACCATAGATTAGTTTGGCTTGTTTTTGAACTTCCTATGATACACTTATACAGTATGTACTCTTTTATATCATCTTCTTATGTCCAATATTACATTGTATCAGCATGTTGTATGTAGAATAAAAGTTCTATTAATCCAAGTCTGCATAACATGTATCAGGTATGTTACCATGCGATGTCTTTTTGAATGGGCAGTGGGTTTATATGAGTGGACAGGATTTGGAATGAGATTAATTCCAACTTTATTTAAAAAATTTAAATCATTTTGTGAATATCTGTCTGCCTCTTTAGTTTGACCTTTTTGCTTTAATACATTGTAGTCAGTAAACACATCTAGATAGGTGAATTTTTTTTTTTCTTAATGGTTGTTTAGATCACAATAACCTACTCAAAGCTACAGGTTAGAAAGTTAGTTAAAAAAAATTCCAGTCCAATAAAAGTTTTGTGTTGACCTAATTAAATTGGTGGAATGATTACTGAAATTGGGTTAGTATTTCTACAGAAAAAAAGCGACAGTGATAAACATGTCTTGGTCCTTACTTCAATGATACACTCATGCGAAAATACCAATTTATTAATATTTTGGATTTACAACATAGCTTTAAGTATTTATCAAAGTTGATAAGTTGTTAGAGTATAAAAGAGAGATGCTTCTCCTTGAAGGAACATAAATGTTTGTCTTTTATGATTCTCTTAGGAGCTCAAAAGGGACCGTTAGAAATTTGTCTAATCCTGCTTTAGGTTTCGCATAAGAGGGAGTCCTAAAATAATGTGATTTTTTTTTTTTTAGTAGATATGTTCAAACTTTACGAGGTTAAGTGAAAGTGTCTAAGACCTTATTGATAGTTACGAAGTGTCTTTGATTGTTTTTCTCCCCTTCCCTATATTTCTCAATTTTTCTCATTGGTTTCTATTTCTAGTCTTTCCTTTGGTGACTCTTCAGTATAATAGGATATGATATAGAAATGGACTATATTGGTCTTTAGCTGTATTTGAAGTGTTTCATGTTCCTTGACTTAAAATAAAATTTAATTGTTAAAATTTTTTTTTGTTTTTGTTTTTACTTAATCATTGAATTTTAGGTCCCTCCCCCCCCTCCACCAACCCCCCCAAGAGTCAGTGATAGAAAAAAATTCCACTCCTCATAACTTGGTACTTGTCCCCAAGAAATTTGAACTGTTGCATAGGAAATTGATTAAATACTTGAAGACATTTTAGCAATATGTGCTTAGCATAGATAAGTAGAATAAAGAACATTTTACTTATTTCAGTGTGTAGGAATAAATGTGAACGTGAAACAAGTATTCACTATACTGAAGGTAATGAAGTTTCTCATAAAGTGCATTTTCTAAATGTTGGTAATTAAAAAAAATTAGTATTTGTTTTAAATTTTCATGCATCTACTCTGGAAGTATGGAAAACAATGAGTTTGGATTCCCTGAAAGTGGGAACATCCTAATAACTTCAGAAGATTCTTGCTGATTTTGAGTCTAGACTGTTTAGTTCACTGAGTATGGATTATTTACTATCAAAAGATACTTGGCTTTAATAGTTTTGAGTAAATGCATATTTGATACTATTAATTAGGAATGACAACATTCAATAAATCTATATTTGTTACCAAGTTTTGCAGGGTTATATTATTTATTGTTCTTGTACATATACTGGTACATATTTTTTTTCAACTATTTTAAATGATTTTTCTTACAATAGTGCTGAAGTAGTAAACTTTGGTCTGTCCAGCACAATCAGAGGTTGGTCTAAAATGATATTTTGTTTATTTTGTGAAGGGTTTATCAAATGATATGTTGTTTTAGCAAACAATCTAGAAATTATATACTTTGAAGTAGATGTTTCCTTTAAGTGGTCCCCTTAAAAGGATATGTACTTATTCTAGTGGTGATGTCACTGTTTAAAAGACTTTAAAAATTCTGCTTCTAAAGATGGCTAAACCTTATAATGTAGTCCTTTGAATTGCTATTTGATCTGTGCTTTGGGCGTGAATTGGAGTTTGGGAACTGGTCAAATTGTGGTCAAATATAATGGAGATTTGTTAGTTCATTGATTTATTCACTCATTCTTTTGAAGAGTATTCATTGAGCACCTGCTATATTCTCAGCACCATATTAAATACGGGGATGTATATGACAAGATAATTTTTCTGAGATATATGCTACCACTATATGTGGAGACCCCCATTGTAATCTAGTCTCTGACTATCTCTTCAGCCATTCTCATTTCCTCTATTTCTCTTATTCACTCTATTTGGCAAAACAGCCTCCTTGCCATTCATTCTATTTATATTCTCCTTTCAGACCCAGAACTTTTGTGCCTTTGTTAAATTCTGTCTGAATTATTCTTCCCCTAATATTTGGAGGCTTGCTCCCTTACTCTGCATAATTCTCTGTTTATTACTTTATTAATGAGAACTTCTCTGATCATTCTATGTAAAGTAGCCCCCATCTCCCTCACTTTCCATTCTTTTATAGCCCTTGTCACTACTGCCATTACAGTATTATTTATATTGTCTGTCTCCGTAGAATATAAGTTTTGTGAGGACACTTTTTTGTTGTTGTTCACCACTGTATCCCTAGTGCCTAGAAAAGCCCCAGCACATTGTATGTACTTGATTAAGTATTTATTGGTGGAACAAATAACTATCAAGTTTATGTTTTAGTATGAGGGTCCCAGATTGCATATTCAACATCTTGACCATGTAGTCACTTATATCAACATATCTGTGTTTCAAACTTAATATTTATCTCATTGTTTTAAAAATCTTTCTATATTTTTCATCTGGGCTAAGAGCAATACTTTAATGGGGCCAAAGCAGACACCCAGGAGACATCCTGGCCTCATTTCTTGTCCTTATTCTACACATCAAATCTGCTACCAGTCTGATGATAATGATTTTATCTGTTAAATCTGTTGTTTTTAAGGATATTTATTTATTTAGAGTACATGGTGGGGGGAGCAGAGGCAGAGGGAAGGGGAAAGGGGAATCTCAGGAAGACTCTGCCCTGAGCGTGGACCCTGACAGGGGGCTCCATTCTATGACCCTGAGATCATGACCTGAGCCAAAAGTAAGAGTCAGACACTAAACCCACTGAGCCACTCAGGTGTCCCAGTTGTTTTTATTTCTGCTGCTGTGCCTTTATTTGGGCTCCCATTTACTTTCCTGGATGAATGCGTTGGCTTCATCACTACTCCCTCCATTCTAGTTCTGTCCTCTCCGGATCTTTATTGTAGCTAGCAACAGGTTTTCCAATGTAAGCTAATCTTAATATCCCTAGCAGAGTTCAGCATCTTCCTTCTTTGGGCTTTTATAGTATATAAAATTTTCTGTGTTACATTTCTTACAACATGGTGGTAATTTGTTCATGTCTGCCTTCCTCAGGCACAGTTGGCAAACATTTATTGACCTTTACTATGTGTGAGATACTGTTCCTTTCCTGGTGATTCAGTGGAGAAAAAGATTATGTCTGTCCTTGAGGAATTGTATTCTGGTGGGGGAGAATGCAGACAATAAACATGTGAACGCAGAATGTTAAGTAAGTAGATACTCTGAATAATGTACAATTAGATATTTAAAAGAGAGTTGAGGGCAGCCCCTGTGGCGCAGCAGTTTAGTGCTGCCTGCAGCCCAGGGTGTGATCCTGGAGACCCCGGATCGAGTCCCACATCAGGCTCCCTGCATGGAGCCTGCTTCTCCCTCTGCCTGTGACTCTGCCCCCCCCCCCCTATATATATGAATAAGTAAATTTAAAAAATCTTTATGAAAAAAAAGAGAGTTGAGTGGTGGTTGGGATTGTCAGAAAGCTTCTCTGAAGCAGTAATACTTAGTTGATTCAGAACTAATGAGGTGGCATAAAGTGAAGATATAGGGTAAAGGTCTACTTCTTCCAAGTAGAAGAAAGTAGTACAAAGGCCCAGAGATAAGGAATGAACAAATAATGATTAGTGCTTAATGAATGAGAGGGAGAGTATGAGACTAGAGATTATGGTATGCTTGCAAAAGGAAGCCATTAGAAGGTTTTAATTAAGAGAGTGATGTTATCTGATTATTTAGAAAGATCACTCTTGGTTGTTCTGTGGATAACGGATTGACGCCCCTGGAGAAGCATAGCACACGTCACTAAATCAATGTTAATTGAATGAATAAGTGAATGAATTAATTCTTTCACTTTATATCCATTTTGAATCACATGAGACTTCAGTATTCAAGAGGAGAAAGCCACAAAGCCAACATTGTAGAACTGATGGTTGCATTAAAATAGGTCACTTCTTTGTAAGCTGTATGTCTAACCCTAATCACTTTAGTATCTTGAGTTAGCAAATAATTGTCATTAATGAGAACTCTTTGTGACCATAAATGGAAATGCTGTATTCATTAATTTATTTATTCAGTTAATTATTGACTATATACCATAGATTATTCTGCTAAGTTTTGAAGTTTCAGGGTTGAGGTTACAAGATAAATCAGACCTTGCTCTTAAAGTTAGTTGTCATTAAAAAAAATGTAGATTGGTTGGATGGTTAGGCTTGATTGACAAATCAGGAGGTTGAGAAGGGGGTTATAAGCCTTCCATGACCTCTATAAAATATGATTCTGTTCATTTCAGTTTCCTGCTGCTGTTGTTAGAGGCTTTCACTTAGATGTTCAATATATCATTGAAAGTAGTATAAAGGAAAGGGAAGATAGAGGAATGGAGCAGTTAATTTTATTTGTGGGAGAAGTTAATTTTACCTTTATTCTCTATAATGTTTTTAAAATTTTTATTCTGAATATGAACTCTGATAAGTAAGCACAGTAGCTTATAGGCAGAATTTTGGGGAAAGTCTTGTCTTGGTATCACAACTTTTACTTACATATTTTTATAATTGTACTTTTTTTTTTAAGTGAATGAGATTCTTGCAATATGTTCTCTTTTAGCATCTTAGATTTTCGGTTGTTTCAGCTGGTCATTCAAGCTAACAATCTTTACTTTTTACCAGATTTTGCTTTTTAATTCTGTGCACAGTTATTATTAGTATTATTATTTTATCTCTACACCTGACGTGGTGCTTGTACTCACGACCCCAAGATCAAAAGTCACATCCTTTTCTGAATGAGCCAGCCAGGCAATGTTCTGGGTTCTGAATATTTTTTACAGAAATTTTAGAATAAGTACATTTGCATCTTTGGTAAAGTAAAATCATACCTTAAGGTTGACAAATAAATGTGTGAGCTGTGGCAGGGGTTGCCCAGGGTTCATGAAATTCTTTCCCTTGAGCGTCACTGCAGCTTCATAATCCTTGGTGTAGGATTCCTAGCAGTACTAGGATTGACAGTAGACTTGAAACTTGTTTTGCCATATAATTGTATAATGTCTAGGTTTTGGTTTGTGGATTGAGCGATGTTTTGCACTTTTAGCAAATAAAGAAGGAGGAGTTAACTGTTATTAAGTTGTATTTTTTTTACTGTTAGTATTTCTCAGAGAAAGTATTAGTTAAGTACAGCAAGGGCATTGTAATAGCCTAAAATAAATTAAGAGAAATATTGTGAAAAATTTTGACTAGTGATCTGCCTTTTTTTAATATTTTTTATTTTTTACTTTTATTTATTTATTTATTTATTTTGTGATCTGCCTTTAAAAAATACTTGGTAGATGAAAGTTTTTGAGTGTAATCCTAACACTCAAACACTGTTGTAGAAGTTTAATTACTAGACATAACACATGTATGTGATTCTTAACTGATACTGTTATTTTTTCGTTTGATCCCTTGATCTGAACTGAGCATTTTTAGTAAGCCAAAGCTTTGCACTAAAGAAGGGCTTCATGGGTTATGAACTAGTGCTGTTGAAGTTTACTCGTGTGGAAGCTTAAAGCTAAAGCTGAATAAGCACCTAGAGTTAGTTGGCAGACATTTTATAGAGGACTTAATGTAGTGAGACTTTTTTAAAAAGAAAAGGGTTCTGCATATACTAAAGGTAGATCAGTTGTTACTGTACTTTGAAGAGACTTACGACAATATTAAGGAGGTTGTTTGAGATAAACCATCAGAAACATCCTCTCCCCATTGTTTATTATTATTGTATGTTTACACACATGTATACATATAAAATAGGAATTGCAAATTATGTGAAATAAACATTCTTTCCAACCTTATTGGTAATTTGTACAAGTCTGAATTAACTACTGTTTCCTTTTTATTACTGTATATTTTTTATTTATTTATTTTTAAAGATTTTATTTATTTATGAGACACAGAGAAAAAGACAGGCAGAGAGAGAAGCAGGCTCCATGCAGGGAGCCTCACGGGGGACTTGATCCCAGGTATCCAGGATCACGCCCTGGGCTGAAGGCGACGCTAAACCACTGGGCCACCCGGGCTGCCCTGTGTATTTTTTATAATATCAGTTTAAACTATTTTGCTTAGAAGATTAGCATATTGTTTCTTTTTCAAAAATATGCATTCCTAATTATTACTGTGAAATGAAAATTGTGTTTGTAGTGGGGGAGATAGAGATCTAAATCCTTCCTCCATAATACTGCAGGGAAATATCTGACATACTATTTATTTTTCTGAGCCTAAATTCTCTTTTATGTGAGAAGGGATATAATATTGTGCATCTTACAAAGTTATTGTAAATATTAAGTTAAAAAATTTGTTCAAAGACCTTAGCACAATGTCTGGCAAATGCTTAGGTAAAAATCCAGAGGGCAGATGTTATTAAATAAATAATAGTTACTTACCCATTCTTTGATCATGGACATTTGGGTTGTTTGTAGTTTCCTGCTATTACAAATACTATAAACAATGACTGTATACATAGTCTTACACATGGATTATGGTACTCCTACCTAAGTTTCTCTAGATTATATAACTTGATGTAGTAGAATGACTGCTTATGTTTCTCTTTGTATATGTCTATATTATCTCCTGTGTCTATCTGTATTTTCATAGGAGTGATATCTAAGAGTTGCTCCTGAATCATACTTTTGTAACAATTGGGATTATCAGACTTTTATTAAACATACTGTATTAGGAAAATTATTAAACGTAGACTTAAGTAGAGAAAGAAGTATAGCAACCCTCATGTATTGCCCCATTTCAACTGTTACAAATGTATAGAACAATATTTCAGCTATATATCCTCCTCCTCACCTCATGGATAATTTTAAAACAAATCCCAGGGGTATAATGTTTCATTTGTAAATAACATCAGTATGTATCTCTCAGGGATAGGGACTTAAAAATCTATAATTACAATACCATTAACATAAGTAAATTAACAGTAATTTCTTTATCTCATCTAATCAGTTAACATTCAGGTTTTCCTGATTGTCTTACAGTTACCATTTTTTTTGTAGGTATCTTTTGAGTCAGGATTCATACAAGATTCACGCACTTTTGATTTTTTTTTATACATAAAAAATGAACTGTGAATCAAATTGCTTTTATTTCTGGATACTTTGACTTTTCTGTCTACATTAATTTTTTGCTCTGGTTTTAAACATTTTTAATAAAGGGTCGTCTGTGTGGCTAAGTGGTTTAGCGCCTACCTTCAGCCCAGGCGTGGTCCTGGAGTCCTGGAATGGAGTCCCACATCAGGCTCCCTGAATGGAGCCTGCTTCTCTTTCTGATTGTGTCTCTGCCTCTCTCTCTCTCTCTCTCTCTCTCTCATGAATAAATAAATAAATAAAATCTTAAAAAAAACATTTTTAATAAGTTTACATGTTTATTCTTTGAGTATTGCATCTCCTGCATTTTTCTCTCCTTTAGGAATTCTTAAATGCATGTTAGGCTCTCTCATCTTTTTTCTTTCTTTTTTTCTTTTTTTTTTTTTTTTTTAATATATTTCATCTCCTTTTCTCTTGTGGGCTACATTCTCTATATTATCTTCAGATGTGTCTTTCAGTTAATTAAGTCTCCTCAGCTGTGTTTGTTTGGTTTATCCTTCCACTGAGTTTTTATTTTAATTATAATTATTTCAAGAAATTCTGCCTGAATGTAATTTTTTAAATAAGTGCTCTCTTGAATCTTATATTTTCAGTCCTTTTCTTTAAATCGGAGGTTTGTAAGTTATGGCTTGCAAATCTTGCAGATATGGCTTGGAAATGCTGCATGACAGCCATGCTCATCTAAGCATTGTCCATGACAGCTTTGGTGCTACAACCGCTGAGTTAAGTAATTGTGACAGAGATCGAATGACCTTAAAAGCTTAAAATACTTATATCCTGACCCTTTATGAACCAAACTTGCCAACACTCACCCTTCCCCACCCCGTGCCTTAGATACATAAAACGTTATTTTATTGTTTTTATATATATGATAATTCTTACATTTCAAGTCTTTTTGGATTGTTTTATTGTTTATTGTTTCTGCTTATAATGACTTACTTTCATGTTTCCTTTTCTCTTTGTGATTTTTGCCTGTGTACTCTAAATTTGTTAGTTTACACAGGCTAAGGACAGTTATCTGGTTTGGTGGGTGGGTTATCAGGGCTGGTTGATGGTTGAGTTTGCCTTGTCTGCTGCCTGGGAGTATGGTAGACCTGGGCTATTATATATATATATATATATATATATATATATATATATATATTTTAAAGATTTTATTTATTTATTCATGAGAGAGACAGAGATGCAGAGACACAGGCAGAGGGAGAAGCAGGCTCCATGCAGAGAGCCCGACGCGGGACTCGATCCCGGGTCCCCAGGATCACACCCTGGGCTGAAGGCGGCACTAAACTACTGAGCCACCCGGGCTGCCCCTTTATATTTTGTAATTAAAACCTTTTTATTCTACTTTTTTCATCCTAAGTATACTCTTTAATTGCCATCATCCCAACCCACCACCCCTCTGGTAACCATCAGGTTGTTTTCTATGGTTAAGAGATGGCTTCTTAGTTGTTTGTCTCTCTCTCTCTCTCTCTTTTTTTTTTACTTGTTTATTTTGTTTTTTAATTTCCACATATGAATGAGATCATA
Organism: Vulpes lagopus; assembly: GCF_018345385.1. NCBI lineage: Eukaryota > Metazoa > Chordata > Mammalia > Carnivora > Canidae > Vulpes > Vulpes lagopus. Next base: position 18,453,058 of record NC_054826.1, on the reverse strand, counting down.
TGGTATTTTTCTTTCTCTGACTTATTTTGCCTAGCATCATACTTTCTAGCTCCATCCATGTTATTGCAAATGGCAAGATTTCATTTTTTTATGGCTGAAGAATATTCCGTTATATAATACATACATATATTCCATTATATATATACATATATGAAGGTATATGTGTACCCCACATCTTCTTCCATTTACCTATCGATGCATATTTGGGTTGCTTCTATAATATTGTTATTGTAAATAATGCTGCAGTGAACATAGAGGTATATGTATCCCTTTGAATTCGTATTTTTGCATTTTCTGAGTAAACGCCCAGTAGTGTGATTACTGGATCATAGGATAGTACTATTTTTAATTTTTTTGAGGAACTTCCATACTGTTTTCCACACTGAATGCACCAGTTTGCATTCCCACTAACAGTGCAAGAAGTATTCATTTTCTCCACATCCTTGCCACCATTTGTTTTTTTCTTTTGTTGGTTTATGCATCTTGACAGGTGTGAGATGATACCTCATTGTAGTTTTGATTTGCATTTCCCTGATGATAAGTGATTTTGAGCATCTTTTCATGTTTCCATTAGCCATCTGTATGTATTCTTTGGAGAAATAACTGTTTATATATTCTGCCAACTTTTTATTGGGTTATTTGGTTTTTTGGTGTTGACTTGTATCAGTTCCTTATATATTTTGGATACTAATCCTTTATTATATATGCCACTTGCAAATATCTTCTCCCATTCCGTAGGTTCCCTTTCAGTGTTGTTGATTGTTTCCTTCACTGTGTAGAAACAGTTTAGTTTTTTAAAAATTTATTTAATTTTTTAATGTTTATTTAGAGAGCAGAGTTGGGAGGGACAGAGGGAAGAGAGTCTTAAGCAGACTCCAAGCTGAGCACAGAGCCCAGTGTAGGGGCTCTGATCCATGCAGGGATCCCACAACACTGGGATCATGACCTGAGCTGAAACCAAGTCATATGTTTAACCAACTGCTCCACCCAGACACCCCAGAAACATTTTATTTTGATGTAGTCCCAATAGTTCATTTTGAGGTTGTGTTAAAGGGTATGATGAAGTGGGAGGAGGAATACACCTTTAAGGGGATATACAAGGAACAGTGGGAAAAAAAGGACGACCAAGGCAGTGTAATTACAAATATAAAGGGAGGAAAGGTGAATTTGGCTAATATCTTAGAAAAGCCAGGGAGTTTGAAAAGCTGAGAAGCCCTTGCATTGGGCAGGTAGTAAACTTGAGGACAAGTTTAGTGGAACAGTGGCCTAGATCGATGAAGTTAAGAGGTGATGAGGTAAGAATTAATTAGCTTGAATTTCAAAGAGATTTGGTAAAAGAAAGAAATAGTGTCACTTCAAAAATGGAAAAGACTGGTAGAAGCATTTTTTTTTTTTTAAGATAGGTAAAAGAGCTAGTTAGGGAAAGAAAGATGAATGATAAATAATGAATAACTGTTTTAATGGTAGAAATATTAGAATGAGATAAAATGTAGAATAAAAATACAAATGGAAATGTTAGATAACATTGTAACAGATTTCTAACCCACACTAAATGAAATGCCCCACAGCCAAAGTGATTTGTACCCTTTTGCTCCTTTATTAGTTTCAAAGAGGGAAGCCTTTCATTACACTCATAGAAGCCACCTGTCAGACAAGTGATCTGAACTATAAATAGTCATGTTGGGTAGAGAAAAATAGAAACGTTAAAACAAAACAAAACAAAACAAAAAAAACGTAAAAGTACCTGTACAAGCAAACAGTACAACTAACTTCTAAATAATTCTAATAGGCTGGGTATATATTACAATTGTCTTATGCTTTAGGTTGAGCTGTTTTCTTACAGGCTTCATTTATATGGGTGCATTGTTTTAGAGGCGAACAGGATTTTTCTCATGTAATAAAAGACTTCTAATTAAGGGCCTGTGGAAAATTATTGAAATTAAAATTACTTTAATTAAAAATGTATGAAGGGCTTTCTTAGAATTCATCTCTTTCTCACTATAAAATTAGACATCAATGGAATACTTAGGCTTATAACAGAGTTATGTACATAAGTACATATATGTAAATGTACACATTATTTGCAAGTTAATTAAAATTATTGAATTTTACAGGTATCTTTGTAAATATAGTAGATTAAGACATAGAGATTGTAGCACAACATCCGTGATTAAATTTTTATATGGTAATTACTTTTAGTTAATTTTACGATCTTAGAAAATGCTCTAGTTGCAGACAGTAATTTTCATATTGTTTTTCTGACAAAAAAATGACAGTAAAATAAATGTTATGACAAAGAGATCTTTGAATGACAGCCACTTCTGTAGATTGGTAAATGTTTTCTTTGTACTATATGTATTTGTGTATACTTTGTGCTTGTACAAAGTAAAAGTGCTTTGTGGATTTTGTTACGGTTCTCTACCACAGTTATCTCATAACTGTGTTTTTTTTTTATTTTTTAATTTTTATTTATTTATGATAGTCACACACAGAGAGAGAGAGAGAGAGAGAGAGAGAGAGGCAGAGACATAGGCAGAGGGAGAAGCAGGCTCCATGCACCGGGAGCCTGACGTGGGATTCGATCCAGGGTCTCCAGGATTGCGCCCTAGGCCAAAGGCAGGCGCCAAACCGCTGCGCCACCCAGGGATCCCTCATAACTGTGTTATAAGCCCAAGCATTCCATTGACTTCTAATTTTATAGACATCAATGAGAAAGGGTAAGAAATGAATTCTAAGAAAGCACTTCATACTTTTTTTTTTCCTATCAAGCTACTCTTCATTTTCTACCTAAAACACCTGAATCATCTTTACTAGAAAATCTTTATAAATTCACAATTCATTTACCATATAAAAATAATGATGGAACGATTAGAGAATTATTAGGTAAGATAAATAATTTTAGGCTTTAGTTCTTTATCCATCTTTTGCAACCTGGGGAAATGGTTTCTGGCGTGAAACCATGTCATGAATAAATACAGTGCTTAGAAGTATGGGGACAGGAGCAGAGAAGGATTAGGAAGGTGATTTTTATGGAGGTAGATAATTTGAATTTCTACCTTTTTCTTTTTTATATTCCAAGGTGCTTTCCTTTAAAAATGTTGTGTATTTGACTAATTTGAATGGGCGAAGGTAGTTACTTTATTAATTGTATTAAAGAAGTTTGTTCTTAGATTCCTTTTCAAAGCAGTAGCAAGATTGTTTTGGTTAGGTTTAGGGGAATCCTTTTTTTTTTTTTTTTTTTTTAAGATTTTGTTTATTCATGAGAGACACAGAGAGAGAGAGAGAGGCAGAGACACAGGCAGAGGGAGAAGTAGGCTCCCTGCAGGGAGCCGATGTGGGACTGGATTCCGGGACTCCAGGATCATGACCTGAGCCAAAGGCAAATGAGGCAGACATTCAACCACTGAGCCACTCAGGCTTCCCCAGACTTGTAAAATAGATACATTTTAATGCAACATGATCTTTTTTATTTACTCCTCTTTTACATACATCTGTACTGTAGCTATTGTTATAAGTTAATATTACTTTGTAAATTCTTGTATTTTAATATTCAGAGTTCTGAGGTGGGGACTTCTTTTGTTATAAATGCCATATTGTGCAAAGTCAAGTTAAAGTATCAAATTCCTGTTTATTTTAAAAGGAGAATAAATGTATTCTGTGATATCTGATAATATAACGAATCTATTTTTACTTTTTCACTATTTGTTGAATTTACTGAGAGAACTGAATATATATGTATGTTGCTGAATGAATTTTCACAAGTTGAACATCTGTGAAACCAGCACTTAGATCAAGAAACAGAACTTGGTATATTTTAAAGCTTTTATGAATATTTTCTGAATAATATTTTCAGTAAATTTTTCTAAGTGATTACTGTGTGTCATCCATTGTTCTAGGTATTAGGATGACACAGTAGTGAACTAAAATAGAATGTGGGGAGATAAGTATCAGTCACAAGTAAATGTAATTACAAACTTGTATATGCTAAACGTACATTATCCTATGAAAGGCAGTATGATGAGGTAGACTGTAGAGTGATTATTTGTATTCTGGGGAATAAGAGTAGAAACTAGAATCAGATTGCTTAGGTTCTAATTCTGTTGTCAGTTTTGGTATTTATGTGGCTTTAGGCAACTAATGTCTCTTGTGACTCATTTCTTAACATGGGGATGAAGATGGTACCCTACCTTAAATGGTTGGTATGGACATTAAAAGATTATTCATGTAAAAATATTAGCATATTTTTGTAGGTTCGCTATATGTATTAGTAATTTATTTTGTCTCAGTGGATGTTTTGTAGTGTATCTTTTTTTTTTTTTTTAAGATTTTATTTATTTATTCTTGAGAGATAGGAGAGACAGAGCCAGAGACACAGGCAGAGGGAGAAGCAGGCTCCATGCACCAGGAGCCCGATGTGGGATTTGATCCCGGGTCTCCAGGATCGCACCCTGGGCCAAAGGCAGGCGCCAAACCGCTGCGCCACCCAGGGATCCCCTGTAGTGTATCATTCTTATTTGAAAATGATACAGAAGCATACTTCATAAAAGATCTAATTATGTCTTTAGAGTTCAGATCAAATAATCCAAAGGGATATCAGAATCTACTTACATAACATTGTGGCAGTCTTTGTTGCATGTTTCAAATTTTAGTGTGTTTTGGGGTGCATAGGTGGCTCAGTCAGTTAAGTGCCCCACTCGTGACTTCACCTCAGGTCATGATCTCAGGATCTTGAGATCAAGCCCAAGTTGGGCCTCCCCACTCAGCACACAGCCTGCTTGAAGATTCTTTCCCTCTGCCCTTCCCCCCACTCATGCCTTTGAACTCACTTTCTGTCTCTAAAATAAATATTAAAAACAATTTTTTTTAAGGATCATTGGGGTGCCTCCTGTAAATGCACATTACTATGGGTCCCTTTCTAGGCATGTTTAGCTCTGAAATCAGTATTTTTTATATTTATATTTTTTATTTATATTTATATTTTATATTTATATTTCTTAGGGACACAAATTTGAAAACCACTGGCCAGTTGTAAGTGTCTTTTATATGTATGTAGGCCAAATTTCAAATTATTTTGTCTTAGCATTTTAACATAGAACATTATGAGGTGTTTTTTTGTGTTTTTTGTTGTTATTGTTTCTGGTACATCTGCTTATTACTACAAATGGTAAAAAAAAAATTTCCCTAAATCTATACTTGCTCTAGTATTCTCTGTTAGTAAGTAGTATCCTACTTCAGGTTATCCAGTTGAGAAACCTGGATTTATCCTTGATTCCTCCTTCTACCTTTCCTTCTGTCTTTAATCCTCTACTTTTCTTTGATCTCTGGTTTCATTACTGATGAAGTTTCTTGCATGGAAGATTTTGTAACATCTATTTATACCTGCCTTTCTCCTCCCTACAGTCTGTTTTCCAAAGTTCTCAGAATTTCTAAAACACAGAACTGATTATGCTGTCTACTTGCGTAAATGTTTCCCTTAGTAATTACCCTTTGCCCAAAGGTTCCTAAGTTTCTTAGTATATGTTATAAGGCCATTGGAATGCATCTTCCCTTTATTTTATTCCCTATCACCTTGTTTCTGGGAATGCAGAATTTCTTGTTGTTTCCTAAGGAAAATAGCATTTTTTTCATGTTTCTATGTTGTTTAATCATGCTGCTCTTTTCCATTTTATGGCTCCTGTTTTCAATCTTTTTTTTTTTTTTAATTTTTATTTATTTATGATAGTCACAGAGAGAGAGAGAGAGAGAGGCAGAGACATAGGCAGAGGGAGAAGCAGGCTCCATGCACCGGGAGCCTGATGTGGGATTCGATCCTGGGTCTCCAGGATCGCGCCCTGGGCCAAAGGCAGGCGCCAAATCGCTGCGCCACCCAGGGATCCCTGTCTCCTGTTTTCAGTCTCTCTTTCAGTGGGTCTTTATTGGGTTGTCAATAAAGAGAACCCACCCTGTGCCTGGCATTGTGTCAGAGGCCAGGCATGCATGTGTGAAAAAAGACAGGTTTCCTTTTCTCACTTGTCTTATTGCCTAGTGAAGTCTGTCAGGCCCTTTTCTTTTCTTTTGTTCTCACAATCCAATCTCTCTGTTATATACTATTAAGTGTTTATGTGCTTATCTTTTCTCATTTAATTTTGATCTCCAGGGCTGAGACCGTGTCTTATGTTTATTAATATTTCTTGCCTAGCACTGGCACAGTATATGGCATATAGTGATCACTGAAATGTATAATTGAATAAAACTTAAATATAGAGCTACTTCCAGAATAGGTCAAAGCTATCCTTTATAGAACACAATTATATTTTTAATTATATAAGTACTAAAATGGCTATGTACAATCCAGTGGGGAAACCGTGCTCCTACTATATTATTCCCATTATATAATCTTAATGTTAAGATTTTTTTCTTTAGGGGCATTGGGAAGAATATTCTGTCATTTAAAGTTAAATTTAAAAATATTTTAAAAATATTTTAAGCATTTATATTTTTAAGATTAAAGATTTTTTAGAGAGAGAACAAGAGAGTGCAAGCAGGGGAGGAGCAGAGAGAGAATCTGAAGCAGGCTTCACACATAGCACAGAGCCTGACTTGGGGCTTGATCTCATGACCCTGAGATCATGACCTGAGCCAGAATCGAGTCACATGCTTACCTGACTGAGCCATCCAGATGCCCCAATTTTTTAATAATTTATTCAAAGTTATGATTTGAGATACAGATTATAGAATGTATAATTCTAATTGTTAAGACTATATATTCTTCTTTTAAAATTTTAATTAACAAATCTGTATTATTAGTTTCGGAGATATTCATACATCTTTTAATAGAAGTTCTGGTCAAAGGGGTGCCTGTGTGGCTCAGTGGTTATGGTTTGGCTCAGAGCATGATCCTGGGATCCTGAGATTGAGTCCTGCATCAGGCTCCCTGTGGGGAGCCTCCTTTTCCCTCTGCTTACGTCTCTGCCTCTCTCTCTTTGTGTCTCTCATGAATAAATAAATAAAATCTTTTTTAAAAAAAAAAAAGTTCTGATCCCTGGGTGGCGCAGCGGTTTGGCGCCTGCCTTTGGCCGAGGGCGCGATCCTGGAGACCTGGGATCGAATCCCACATCAGGCTCCCGGTGCATGGAGCCTGCTTCTCCCTCCGCCTGTGTCTCTGCCTCTCTCTCTCTCTCTGTGACTATCATAAATAAAAAAAAAAAAAAAAAAAAAATTAAAAAAAAAAAAAGTTCTGTTCAAAGGAATCATTTACACCAGACTCTATTTTTCATATTTTGTACCTTGAGCAATCCTGGCCTGTATCTTAAAGTTATTATGTAACATGCTTGTAGTAAACCAATTGAAGACATGATTTTTGTTCCTACCATTGTAAACCAATCACATCAGCGAACTGGTAGCTATCACTTACTTAATTTATCCAGTCAAAGGTACAAAATGATAACCTTCAACAAGGACCTCCCCCCCATTGATAAATAAATCTTTTCCCCTTGAAGTCACTTAAAATGAGCAGTTCTTTGGAATTCTAAAAAGGAAGATGTATTTTTGAATAAATAGGGAAAAGTGTGAGGTGAGGTAACTTGGACAATCCAAAATTGAAGTGGATGGAAAGAGATCTGAACCCCTCAGTCATTGGGAAGACAATCTCAAAATGTTACAGATCAGTAGAAGTCGCTTCACCTCTTCCTGCCATCATTATTTATACAAGTAGGACATGGAAATAAGAACTCAGCAAGTGTTCTCTTCTATTCTTGGGCAAAAAGAAATAGAATGCAGGTCTTATAAGAAAAAAAAAATTGTGAGAGAGCGTGAACTTGCACAAGCAGGGGGAGGGGCAGAGGGAGAGAGAATTCTAAGCAGACTCTGTACTTACTTACTTGATCTCAAGACTTTGAGATCATGACCTGAGCCAAAACCAAGAGTCAAACAACCAACCAAGCCATTCAGGCACCCCATGTAAGAAAATCTTATTAACAATAGTTGAAGTCTAACTATACTTAGAGTGATTTCATTTACAATGCAATGTGGGATACTTTGCAGGGTGAAAGGAGGTAGTATTAATAATTATAGTGAAACAATAGGTGTAAATTGAAAGCCAGGCAGATGGGATAGCTACACTATCATAACTGCTACAATAGTGGTATGAAGGATGTGTCATGGGAACATAAAGAAGGGAGCTTATAGGATAGGGAAAACTTTTATCTGTCTGAGCAAGACTTTGAGAATGAGAAGGATTTTTGCCCAAATTGGCTAGACAGAGGGCAGGCCAGGCTCAAGAAACCTAGTGCCATCTTACCATTAGCCATGCCTCTATCCAGATCATTCCCTCTCAGGAGATGCTTCAGGTCCATCATTTTCTAAAACAACTCTATGGGAAAACTTTCAGTTTTTAGTATGATAAACCTAACATTTAAGATTATAATTAAAGTGGTTTGCTGGCAGTAGTAATTGATAGGTTTTCCTTGCACATGTCTACTACAGTATTTATATTTAAAATATGTCAATGATTAAAAGATTATTACGTGCTATGGAGAGGAAACATTTTCAGTATGTGAGGGAAGATGATACTTGTTCTGCATTCCATATGGTTACACCAGAACAAATGGATGAAAGTTAGAAAGGGGCATATTTTGTCATTGGTATAAGAAAAAATATTCTCCTATGCAATCCAAACGTTAAAGCAGGCTCTCCTGGAAGTTCTGAGTTCTCTGCATTAGAGGTAAAAGGAAAGTCCTTTTCTCGGGATGCTATCGATACATCCTTTCTCTACTAAATTATCTCTTTGATATTAATAATTGTTAGAATTTCAGGAAATGTGAGGGCTTGAAGCAGTTTTTCCTCAACTTTTTGATCTATGAGTAAGGGTGAGAAGATACTTTCCCAGTGTCTTTGTGGAGGGGGACAGATTTGCTGCTGGCTTTTGCAAAAGTAATACCAACCATAGTAATTCCCATATACTTTTAATCATTAATGTCTGCTTCCAGAAATCCTAGATAATATTAAAGACATTAAGTACTTACCGGTTTAGTCAAGTTTAACATTGTCATATTAAATTTTTATGCCCCCTACTTCACTAGCTTGTTGCTTATTAGCATTTTTTCAGGTATATTCACAAATAAATGACTGAAAATATTGTTCAACTCTGCTCCCACTTCTGATTCCTCTTTGAAATTGTCAAGAAGGCAAATAGGATAACAGTTTCTACCTTAAAAATGAGCAAACAAGGGATCCCTGGTGGCTCAGTGGTTTAGTGCCTGCCTTTGGCCCAGGGCATGATCCTGGAGTCCTGGGATCGAGTTCCGTGTCAGGCTCCTGGCATGGAGCCTGCTTCTCCCTCTGCCTGTGTCTCTGCCTCTCTCTCTTTCTCTTTCTCTTTCTCTTTCTCTTTCTCTCTCTCTCTCTCTCTCTCTCTCTCTCTCTCATGAATAAATAAATAAAATCTTTAAAAGAAAATGAGCAAACAAGCAAATCTTGGATCATAAAAGTAATGCTTTAAAACATAAAAACTCAATAATTTAAACATACCAATGTGAGTGTTGAACATTTACTTGGGCCAAGCACAAAATTTTCACAATTCATAAAAATTGTTTTTACAAAAAAAATTTTTTTTAATTATATTTTCTACTACTTATTGGGTATTTGTTATGGGCTGGGCACTGTGCTGAGCACCTCACATCTTTTAACAGTGCTTTCAAGGTAAGTAATTAGTATTTTCACTATAGGTAGGAAAAATTGGATGCCCACAAGATTAAGTGACTTAGCCAGAGCTGTGTGGTTTGTCGGTGAATAAATTGATTCAAATCTAGGTGTTTTCATTCCATAGTTGTTTACGATACTCCCAAATAACTATGCCAGTAATTTCTGGTCATTTACTATGTGTATTTGAACCTTAATTTATTTAAAAATCAATTTTATGTTGTATGTTTATTGACAGGTAAAGATATATAAAATTTATTGCAGTATGTTACAAACCAGTACATATTGAAAACATTTTAAAGTAAATACATGTTTACTCACACAAGTATATACATACATCTGTGTGTGTGCGCACCTACATGGAGAATTGGGCTGGAGGGAAATGAGTGTATATGTATATGTATGTAGATACATTGATCTAGATAAAAGGTTTGTCTCCTGTAGTTTTCTCTTGATGTTTTTCATATGTATGTGTATATGCATATGTGTTTATTAAATAATACTAAATCACTAGATATTTAGAATTGACTACAGTTATTCTATTACCCCTGGAGAGATTCATCAGGAACACTCAGGATTTATAAGTTACACAATAAGAGGAAAAGAGCCACTGCCATTCTGCTGGTTCTTTTGTGTTTTGCTTCCTTGCTTTTGAATGGTTTGCCATTATAGCCAGCCAGCCACAATTTTTTTCCCCTTAGGCAGCTGTGGGTTTCCTAAATATCCTGATTATCTCATTTGTGCTTTATATTTCTCACATAGCACTGTTATCAGTAGATAGTTTTGAAGAAGCTAAATTGGAAACATTAATGAGAGTAGGAAAAACAAAAGAGGTAAACTTTTTCCTAAATTTCTTTTTGTTTCTTCCCCATACGCTCCAGCCCCCAGTAAAAACCACATTGAGCTTGGTTTTCCCAATACTTCTCCTAGTTTAAGTTCTGACTATCTAGTACAGGGGTTGGCAGACTATAATCCACTTTGTTGAAATAAAGCCACGTTCATTGTACAAATGCTTTTTTGGTACAACAGCAGAGTTTAGTAGTTGCAACAGAGACTTTATGTCCTGCAAAATTTAAAATACTTACTGTCTGGATCTTTACAGAAAAAGTTTGCAGACTCCTGATCTAGCAGGTAAGGAAGAAACCAAGGATTTCTCATTTCATTTCCAGGGGACTTTAACCTGTTATTTACATGGGAACATTGTAGCACATGAGCATTACATAGTATTTCATTGTAAATGGCCCTGAATCCTTTAGGAAGTACCATAGTTTCTGGGAGGAAACAGCTTTTCAGCAAATATGTTATGAGGAAACTTTGAAAGTTGTTGGTAGTTGGGGGTTCCTGGGAATTAATTATGTAAAAAAGAAGGAGGGTAAGGAAAAGGAAGGAGAAAGACTGGTTTATTTTGAATTAGATTGACAACTGTAACACCTGTATTACTTGTGTGTTATGTTCATTTTATGTCATTATTCATTAGGCAGACATTTGATCCAGTGTTGACTTCTTACCACCTGTTGATTTTCAGATTGTGTGCATGGAGATTTTTTGTTGTTGTTGTTGTTACTGTTGTTAGTTTTCTTCCACTTGTATTTAGGCTTTATTAAATGAAGGATATCTCTTGCTCAGTGATTGATACATTTCACCTAAAATAGTACTTGACTATAATAAATGTTTAAATATTATTTGTTGACTGAATGAACTCAGATTTTATATGAGATTTTATTTTTGTTACAAGGTTGTGGTTTTTCAAAAATGTCTATAATCAGTTTGTACCTAGATAATAGGCAATAATGAAATCTACAAACCTTTGTGAAGAATAAATCTTTACAGACTAATGATCTTAACTCTTGGCCCAACAGATCATTACATAATAGTATCTGTGTCATCACTTCAGTGAAGCTTTGGTGCCTGAAAATCTTTACAAGTTGATATGAACTGGTTAGTTACACCTTTCCATTAGGTGAATTTCACACTAGCTTTAATGACCTTAACTCTGGTTTTGCTACTGGTGTAGGTTCTAAATACCATGAGGGTTATAAAATTTGTATAAAAGTTCTCAAATATAGTTTAATCATTTGACACCATTGGCTTACTTATAATTTTTCTTCTTTAATCTTTCCAGATACCATTTATAATAATGAAAAGATACTACTAAATACTAACATTGACTTATTCATGGTCCCTTGCAGTTCTTTTTAGTGAAATCTGATTCCACCTAGTGATGAGCTGTTTTTATTCCACTTTTAAGATAACTTCAAAGTCACTAATTACAAAGACATGTTCTCAACAACATTAGATTGAGTTACATTGGAATTAAAAAATATTTATATATCCAAAATTTGTAGGAGATACTCTAAAATCAAAAGATCTCAGTATGTAGCAATTTTAAAGTGCTTGGAAATAGCTGGGATATGTAGTGTGCTTAGTGGTTTGGCACTAACCAATTTGTGGTTGTCATGGCTAACACTGAGTATAACAGAATGGAGGAAAATAGGCAGATGCAAGCTAAATGTAAAATAGGACAATGCAGTTTCATTTGCTGAGACAAATAGTTCTTTGGCTTTGTTTTAACAGATAAAAACCTCAAAGTTATCATGGCTCTTAGATTAAAATATCAGCAATGTGATACTCTTTATACTTTTTTTTCTTCTTCTTTAGCTTGTCTTTTTTTTTTTTTTTTTTTTAAGAAATAGGATGCTGAGTACATTAGAAAAAGAGTTTGTAGCAGCCTGTGGAAATTGACACTCTATTCCAGGGAGGTTGGTAGACTATCAGCCACAGAACTACTTACGTGGCTATAGCCCATTTTTGTAAAGCAAGTGAGCTAAGATTTTTACTTTTTTTTTAAAGATTTTATTTATTAATGAGAGATACAGAGAGGCAGAGACATAGGCAGAGGGAGAAGCAGACTGCTTGCGGGGACCATGATGCGGGACTTGATCCCCGGACTCTGGGGATCATGCCCTGAGCCAAAGGCAGATGCTCAACCGCTGAGCAACTCAGGTGCCCTTGTTTTTACATTTTTAAAGCATTTTATTTTCTTTTAGTATTTTGAAGATGTTGCTCTACTATCTTCTCATTTGCCTTGTTTCCCATGAGAAATCTTGCTCTAACCTTTTCTTTGTTCCTCTCCATGTAACTTTTTTATAGTATAATTACTTTTAAGGTTTTCTCTGCCAGTGGTTTTGAGCAATGTGATTATGTACTTTGGTTTAGTTTTCTTCATGTTTTTATGCTTGGGATCGGTTGAACTTCCTAGGTTTATTGGCTTATTTTCATCAACTTTGGAAAGTTTTCATTCATTATTTCTTCAAATAATTTTTCTGTCCTCCATTACTTTCCTTTGAAGTCTACTGTTAATACATTTTGTCATTATATTAGGCTACTTGAAGTCCTTCAGTTCTCTGAAGTTCATTTATTTTTTCTCTTTGTATTACATTTTAGACAATTTCAATTGCTTTGTCTTAAGTTTGCAGTTTTTATCTTCTATAAAAGTTATGCATTTATTCCCATCTGACATATTTCATTTAGACCTAGTTTTAATTTCCAGAAATTCAATTTGAGTGATTTTTATACCTTTCATCCCTCTCCTGAAGTTTTTGTACATATAAACTATAGTTATAAAAACTGTTTTAATGTTCTTTTCTACTAATTCAAACATCTTTGTTAGTTCTGGGTCATTTTCTGTGATTAATTTTTCTGCTTATTATAAATCATATTTTCCTGCTTTGCATGTCTGACAAATTTTGACTGGCTCTTAAACATTGTGAATTTTGACTTGTTAGTACTTCATATTTTTTCATTTCTTATAAATCTTGACCTTTGGTCTGAGACACAGTTATTGGAAGTCTTTGAATTCTTTCAAGTCTTGCTTTGAAGATTTGGTAGGGGGCATAAAAGAAGTGTTTAGTCTATATCTGATTGTTCCCTACTACCTTAACCAAGCATGTTTCTGAATACTCTTTAACCAATGCACATGAACTGTACAGATTTTCAGTCCGGCTGTTAGGAACAGCCACTGCTCCCTGTCATATGTGAACACAGGCTACTTTCCTTTTAATTCTTTTGAGTAGCTAATTTCTTCGCACGTGCACACCAGTTATTGCTATATGGATTACCTGAGGTGCCCTTTGCTGATCTTCAGAGTTCTCTTGTGTAATGCTCTTTTCCAATTCTTCTTGATCTCCTTGGACCCTGAACTCTGTCTTTAAACTGTTTGCTTGGATTTCTGCTTTCAGCACCAAGGCCTGGAAACTTAAGACAGTTAGCTGGGGCAATTGTAGGGCACACTTGTGTGTTTCTCATCTCTCAGGGATCACTATTGTTTACTTCCTGATGTTGAGTGTTCTGAGAATTATAGTTTCATATATTTTGTCCTGTTTTTTTTTTGGTTGATCCGAGTATATTGACGCTTGTTGTAGCCAGAAGTAATAGTTGGGATGTTGAAATTTAAGATTTAGTGGTTAAATAATTCCAGGTAATGATACACCATAGGTATAAGTGGAGTAGAGGTGTGAAGGTCATTTAATGAGTCATCCACATGGACTTTGAAGTCACCTAAGTAGATGGATTTGAGATAGAGAAGAAGATTTTAAACCAAGAGCCAAAGTTGTGGAGTTTTAATACTGCATGTTTTATGTGTCTGTCTAGGAAAATACTTTTCTAAGATTATGCTAATTTGTCTTGTCTTTTCTTCTAGAACCTTCTGACAACTTAAGGGAGATTCTCCAAAATGTGGCCAAATTGCAAGGAGTATCAAATATGAGAAAACTAGGCCATCTGAATAACTTTACTAAGGTAAGTAATTCATCTAAAATTCTTTGTTCCTTATTATACTTACCTTAGATCACTTTCTAGCTATCATTAAAAAGAAATTCTTGAGTAGTCACCTAATATTAGTGCTTTCCTCTGACGCTTCTCATAGATTTTGCCATGTGTAATTAATTTCAGTGTATTTGAATAATGAAAGTATTGTGTGCTTGTTGTAGAAGATTTGGTAGTTTCAGAAAAAGAATAAAGAAAAAAAGTCATTAAGAAGTCCATAATCTGGTCTTCACTGTTTTTCACATATGTTTCTTTTACCTTTTTAATACTCATTTTTATATGATAATATATAATAAATGCTCATACATAAGCACCTGTGTGTGTTGCATTTTATAGGCATACCCATAGTTCCAAGAAAAATATTAAAACAATGTCTCTCTTTTCTCTGATACTCTGTTTCCATTTTCTGGATCTCAATTAGAGCCCCGGATAAATTCACGGACTCTCATCCCAAATAAATATTGACTTGATCTTTTTTAGAAGCCAAGAATTCTTGACTTTGATAGATGGAATGTATGTTTCTGAGCCTGGTAATGCTGCTGGACAGCCAACTCTTAGAAACACTAAAATGCCTCTGATTTGAGGTGATGCCATAAATAGGAAACAGAATGGTTCCTTTGGGAAATTTTTTTTTTTTTTTTTTTAGTTGACTCAATATACATTGTTCTGCTACATTTAAAATTTGGGATTAATTATATAGTTTAATCCCTTAAAAGTATGATCCATAGACCAGCAGCATTGGTGTCACCTTGGAGCTTGTTTGAAATTACTATGTTTGGCTCCACCCCAGACTTACTGAATCAGACTCTACATTATAATAAAAATTCTCAAGTGAATTTATGTGTACTTTAAAGTTTGAGTAGTACTCTTTTAATTCTTCCACAATGTTTCAATTCTTTGCTATCTAATAATTAGCCTATGGCTTGAGATTTATTTTACTTCACAGAAATAAAAGATGAGAATATAGTCACTATGTAACAGAATTGTTTCTTCAATATGGTGATGTGCAATAAATATAAAATAGATTAGGTTTTTATTTCATAGTTAAAGAAGCAAGTATGTATGCATTTCTTTTTTTTTTTAATTAATTATTTATTTATTTATTTAATTTATGATAGAGAGAGAGAGAGGCAGAGACATAGGCAGAGGGAGAAGCAGGCTCCATGTACTGGGAGCCCGACGTGGGATTCAATCCCGGGTCTCCAGGATCTCACGCCCTGGGCCAAAGGCAGGCGCCAAACCGCTGCGCCACCCAGGGATCCCTGCATTTATTTTTCTTTAGTGAAGTTTTGGAATATTCTGGCACATTTTTTTATGTAACAAATGAGAAAATTATTTTATATGTGGGACAAGAAAATGATATTTTAATCTTTTATTTTTTAAAGATTTTATTTATTTATTGATGATAGACACAGAGAGAGAGGCAGAGACACAGGCAGAGGGAGAAGCAGGCTCCATGCAGGGAGCCCGATGTGGGACTCGATCCCGGGATTTCAGGATTACACCCTGGGCCGAAGGCAGGCATTAAACCGCCAAGCCACCCAGGCATCCTCCCAAGAGTGATATTTTTAAAATGACTTTTGAAAACATTGAATAGGTGCTTGAGAAAGAGTTTTTCAAAAAAATTCCTAGGTATCTTTCCATTTTTAATGAATGTAATTAAAGTCTTCAAATGCATACTTCTTCAATATGCTCATCAGATAATGTCAAGTCTTTTAGATCCAAAATTCTTTCAGAATTGTAAATTGTATTTCCTGGTTTCATTCCCTTGTATTAAATTTCCCAGTTTTATCTCACCATTCTTAACTCTAGTAAGTCTTACCACTTGCCTTGATTTAACTGTTAAAAACAATTTAATGTGTATTTATGTCCTGTTTGAACTTATGGTTCCTGTCATAATCAAATTGACAGATAGATACATAGTTCCACATCTTTTGCCAGCTGGGATTCTGAAAGTTGGGAATACATGTAAAGATGGCAGTTATTTATTTTTTTTTTTTTATGTCACTCTGGCACTAGTATGGATCCTAAAACAATATTAAGAATCTAGAACAAAAAAAAAAAAAAAAGAAAAAAAAGGAATCTAGAACAGTAACTTCCAGTAGAAATGTAATGTGAACCACAAATATATTTTAAAATTTTCTAGTACTATATTTCGAAAGGCAAAGAAAGTATGTGAAATTATTTTTTAATAATACATTTTCTTTAATCCAGTATATCCAAATAATTGCCATTGATGTAATTAGTATAAAATATTAATGAAATATTTAACATTTTTAAAACTAAGTCTTTGAAATCAAGTATGTATGTTATGCTTATAGCACATCTCAATTCAGAGTAACCACCTTTACAGGACTTACAGCAACCTTTGGCTAGTAGATACCAACCATAATGGACAGTACATATATAGAGAGAGACTTTTTGGAATAAGAGCAATTTAAACATTCATGTCTAGGAATCTAGTGGACACTTTTCTTTTTCCCTTCTGCATTCTCCATTTATTTGTTTTGATCCTAGGTTCTCTTAGAGCCAGGTTGCTCTCTCCCTTTTTCCCTTTTCCATTTCTTTGTTTCTCTTTGAATTTCTCCCATGGTATTTCACTAACTTGTTTTCTTCACTTGGTCTTTCCTTGATTTGTGTTTTCCCAGTTTCTTCTCCCCCTTCTCTCCTTCACTCTTTCTCTGCTCTCTCTTTTTCCCTCCTCCCTCTTCATTTTTCTCTAACCTCTTTCCTTTCTCTCCTTCCCTCCTTTCTGTTTCCTGCTTGCCTCCTCTTCCCCCATTATAGCCCTGTAGAGTACAGAATGATTTCTCGCCTTAATAAAGGCCCTAGGCTTTGGGGATTTTTCTATTCTAGTTTGTTTTTGTTTTGCTGTATCCTCTCATTATAATTTATACATTTCCCTCTGGCCCTTGTGCCAGCTTAGAGTATTCCTTTTATTTGCTACTATAAATTATTTATGGATTTAAAGACCAGAAAACCAGACTCACTAGAATTTGTCTATGATACAAGGAACTAAATAAACCTTAAGGCAGGGTCTGAGGGGCTCTCACATTAGTAAAGTCGATGAACATCGGACTTGGTAAAATTGGTTTGGCTACCTGGTGATAACAATGGGAAAAGCATAGGCTTTAGATCATATGGATCGAGACTTAGCCCAGCTCTGACCCTAACTAGCCAGGCAGTCTTGAGCAGATTTCTTTACTCAGGTAATCTTGATACCATTAGAGGCAAGGTCTCATTATAGTGCCTGGCATATAATATGTACTTCATAATAGATAGCACCTTTTAACCTGGGGTTTGTTTTTGTTTGCTTAAGTATCTTTTGCCACTTTTCTGGTCTTTTGACTAACTCTAAGGACATGAGTCTGCTTAATAGTTGCAGATTAGTAAGCTTCTACTGTAACAGAGTTTTTCAACCTTCGTAATCTGACATAATTGGCCAGCTAATTATTTCTCTTAGGAGGCTGTCTTCTCCACTGTAGTGTATTTAACACCATCTCTGCTTCTACCCCCTAGATGCCAGTAGCGCACCTCCACCAGTTGTGATAAGCAAAAATGTCTCCAGATACTGCCAAATGTTTCCTGGGAGCAGAATTGCCCCTGGTTAAGAACCACTGTTGTAAAGAAATGTCTGTAAATTTATAATAAAATTTATTTAGATACATAGTACAAAAATAAAAGCTTACTAAATTTAATCATAATATAATATATCTTTGAATTCCATGTTGGTAAGGAGCTAGGGTCATAAACATTTCATAGCTGGTATTTCTATAAAATCTGTAAGTTCATGTCCTTATAGAGTAAAATTAGAAATTCTCAGAATTCTCTACAAATATCTCTATGGAACAAGAAATATCTGTGGATATATATATATATATATATATATATATATATATAGAATAAGAAAATAAGAAAAATATTCATGATGCCACTTAGACTCATTAGGAATTAGTTGGTACCCTCTCTGTGTTCCTATAACAGATTATGTGTGTCTACTAAATTTTATCCTTTTGTTATTATTTGTTTTGGGTTACTATCCTATTAAATTAAGTTTCTTAAACACAAACCTGTAGTATTTCTTTTTCTACTCTTATATTTTTCTTTATTTTAAAGCCTGGAATATAACAAGTGTTCAGTTAAAGGTTTTATATTAGATTGAGAAGATTTTTTATTTTTTAAAATTTTAAAATTTTATTTTTAATTTTTAAATTTATTTTTAAATTTATTATTATTTTATTTAAATTCAGTTTGTCAACATATAGTATAACATTCAGGGCTCATCCCACCAAGTGCCCTCCTTAGTGCCTGCTCATCACAGATTTTGTATTTTAAATAGGAGTTTTTGTAGTACTACTATTTAAGTATAAGCCTATTAGAATTAACTTAATTTAGTAGATTAATGCATCTAAAATGTTGTATAAAAAAAAAAAAAAAAAAAAAAAAAAAAAAAAAAAAAAAAAAAAAAAAAAAAAAAAAAAAAAAAAAAAAAATAAAATGTTGTATGGTGTAGAACTCATTTGCAGAATTAAACTTCCTTTTAAAAAGTATGAAGAGAGGGTGCTAGTGATGTGATCCTATAACCATGTGAATGTCACACACCCATGCTTGCCTTCTGACATCATTTCACTAGATAAAGTAATGTGTGTAACAGACTGCTGATGAATATAATCTTAGTATCCTATTTTTAAAACTGAGAACATCCTTATAATCTAAAGACCTGTTTTTTTAAAGATGAAAGTATTTCAGCTCTTTACATTCTAAAAGTTCTCTTTTTCTATATTTAATCTCCTGTATTCATATTGAAAGCGCCAAAGGAATCTTGATTTTATTCTGGTTTTTAAAAACTTCAAAAATAGCATAAGCTAAATATAAAAAATTAAAATGGCATTGAACAATATATGGTAAAATGTGAAAGTCCTCTCTCACATAACCTTCCCATCCTCCCCACTGTGATGAAAATACCCTCTAGAGGTAATTACTAGAAAGTATTTTGCCCTCTCTGGTATGATTGTGTGTGTGTGTGTGTGTGTGTGTGTGTGTGTGTGTGTGTATTTCATGGAGTTGTGAGAATTAAATGAGCTAAATGAAAAAATGTGTTTAATATAGTACTCAGTTTATTTACCATTTATTACATATGTGCAAAGGTTTTTTTAATGAGATCATGACATATATTGACTTAGAGTTTGCACTATTCCACTTTCCAATGTATCAGAATCCTTTCTTTTTGTAGAAATATGGACTTACTACTTTTTTGTAGCTGTCATGTATGTGTGTGGATACATACATATGTGTAGATGTATCCACACATAAATGTGAATGTATACAATATATACATAGTTGTACATATGCATACAAACATAATGTAATTTAGTCATTCCACCATTAAAAAATGTTTCCCACTTCTTTTTGCTATTTTAAGTAATGTATAGTAACAGTCTTGTGTACTTTTTGTGCAAAATAGAATTTTAGAAGTGTGATTCCTTAGCCAAGAGCACTTGTACTTTTTATTTTAAAACCTGTTTCTAAAATGTGCTCTGAAAAGACCATGTTGTGAAATTGTTATGTTTTTGTTTTTTTAAAGTTTGGGTTAATTCTGTCTATTGCTTACTGGGGAGAAGTATTCATTTAACCTTCAGAGCAATATGAGTAAAATGGGAATTATATAAAATTTCCCTGTTTTAATTGATCATTATATTTTTTAAAAATTAATTTTTTAAAGTAAGTTTGAGTTGGAGGGGTTCCTGGGTGGCTCAGTGGTTGAACATCTGCCTTTGGCTCAGGTCATGACCTTGGAGTCCTGGGATTGAGTTCCACTCAGGCTGCCCATGGGGAGCCTGCCTCTCCCCCTGCCTATGTATCTGCCTCTCTCTGCGTGTCTCTCATGAATAAATAAATAAAATCCTTTACAAAAAAAAAAAGTTTGAGTTGGAATGTGTCCAGGGTCTAAATGATCATAATACATGAGCAATTCTTCTGTTTAAAAATAATATACCATACAATGGCAATGCTAGTAATCTTAAATACCTGGAAATCTTAGTAAATCTTTAGTAAATACTAAATTATGTTTAATAGTGTCAGTAGTTAAAAATTTTTATATATCTTTGGATCCTTTGAAATAGATGGTTTTTGATATGTGTGTTTCTAATGAACTGTTTTGGAAAAAATAATAATTTCACGTACTCATTTTATGTTGAAATAACCAGAATGCAATTCTCCACACTTTTGATTCATACCATTTTTGAGGCTAGAGAAATAAAATAAAGATAGTAATGCTTAGTTATTCTTTTATTTTTTGTATCCAATCTCCCCTTTTCCTTTGCCTCTGTATAAATAATTTTATTTTATTTTATTTTTTTTTTCCTTGTATAAATAATTTTAATGCAGAATTGTAGTAACATTTTTCACAGTGGACTCTGGACTCAGACTGGTTTGGTTTGACTTCTGGCTTTACCACTTACTAATTTTTGGTATTGGGAAGTCATATTATCTACTATCTCTAAGACTCATTTGTCTTAATTTACAAAAATACTATTTTCTAGAATTAACAGGATTAATAGTCAATAAACTTTTGTTCCTATTCATGAATTCTATATATAGATAGCCATCCTGAAGTTATATAATGCATATTCATTGTAAACATTTCCAAAATACAGAAAAGCACAGAGAGGGAAATAAATCACCTGTGATTGCACTTTCATTATTGGTGTTAAAATTTTGATGTATAGGCTTTTTAAAGATATATTTTTTTAAATGTATTTAGGCTTTTAAAAAATGTATCTTTAAATATATATATATATTTTTTTAGGATTTCTACCTTGTCTTACTAGTACATTATGCATGTCTTTCCTTGTGTTTAAATATTATAATCTTGATGGCTACACAAATTTGCTCCTTTATGAACATTTTGTTTCCAGTTCCTTACCATTATAAATAATGTATGGCCCATTTTACAGTTTAGGTTATTTTGTTAATATAAATCACCAAAAGTAGATCCTGCCCCTAGCACATTTTTCCAGTTTATTTTACAAACTGTTTTCAGTTTATGATTCCACTGACAATGTATTGTCTTATTTGGTATAAATGTGTTAAAAAGCAATTTCTTTCCAGTTTGGTAAGCTTTCTTTCAGATAACATTTTTTTTCAGCGTATTTGGTTCAGATTTTAAGAAACAGGAAATAAATCATGTCTATCAATTTTGCTTCTTCATTAAATTTTTTGTACATTTTCTTGGCCTTTTTTTAGTAGTTTTTCCCCAGTTTGTTTAGGCCTTTCACTTATGAGGTTCTATTTGTTGTTGTAGGCCCTACTTTGCTATGGGCAAGTGTAATGTTAAGAGCTGAATTGTGACCCCCAATTCATTTATTGAGCCCTCACCCCCAGTACCTCAGAATGTGTATGTATTTAGAGATACTCCCTTAAAGAGGCAATTAGGTAAAATTAGGTCATTTGGGTGATCCCTAATCCAATGTGACTGGTGTCCTGGTAAGAAAAGGAGATTAGTACACAAATATACACAAATATACATAGATGAGCAACCGTATAAAGACTGAGAGAACCAAGAGTACCTCAGAACAACTTCTCTCAAGATACATTGATCTTTAGCTTCCAGAATCATGAGAAAATAAATTTCAGTGTTTGAGCCACCTGGTCTGTGGTATTTGTTACAGCAGCCCCAGCAAACTAATATAAGGCTGTAACCTTTTGCTTATCATATTTTTGCAAATATTTTTGACTAATATGTTATTTAACTTTTAATTTTTAGTTTCTTTAGAGATATATAAACTTTTGTCTCAAAGCTTAGGAAATCTTACAATTTAATTTAAAATCTGTTTAACAAATCCTCATCCATTTTTAAGTACTTACAATATTGTACAACAAAATGCAATAGAAATAATAAAAAAATTTCATACTGTTTGAAAGTTTAGTCTAAAGCTTGTTTATCATGTTTCAGAATTTTGAGGATTTTATAGGAATACCAGTATAACCATTTTGGATGAAGATCGGTGAACAAAAGCTTTTTAGATTGTCTTGCCTATTTGGTTATTTACGCAGTGTTTTCTTACCATACATATTATTTATATAGTCTTTTCTGCTATGAAAATATTGCAGTATCTGAGAGCTACTCTGAAGGGGAAAACGGTGTCTAAAGTGAAAAACTCACTAGATAGAAAATTAGCCAGATAAACAGAAAGACAGATAACTAGAAAATATTCAGCCAAAGCACAGAGATAAAAGAATGGAGGAAATAGAAAAGAGGTTTTAGAAATTTGCAGTATACACAAAAGGATCTGATATTTGAATTAACAGAAAAAGTAAGAGAAGAAATTGGGCAGAAGTAATTTTGAAGAGCTAATGTATAGAATTTTCTAAAACTAATAAAATATGTCAACCCAGAGAATTGGGAATTTCTATTTTTCCTAAGCAGGATAGATACAAAGAAAGCCACACCTGAATAGTAAGATTGCTGAAAACCAAAGATAGATAACAAAATCTTTAAAGGAGTCTGAGAAAAAGGATCTGACCTTCAGAGGAGCCAATAGTGAGACTGATAATCAGACATTTCAGTAGAGATAATGGACACCATCTTAAAGATTTTAGGAAAATATCAGCTAATGTAAAAATTTGTAAATCCAGCAAGATATTCTTCAAAAATAGAAGTGAAAAAAGAATTTCTAGGCAAAGAAAAGTCAAAAGAATCTGTTACAAGCAACCTTGTGACTAAAAATTAAATTAATAAAAACATTAAAACCAACAACAAACTGAGAATTCCTTAGAAGGAAGAGAGAGTATCCCATTACGATACCACTGACATGAAGAATAATGGAAAATGTGAATTTGTAGGTAAATACAAATTGATAGAGTAAAAATAACAGTAATGTGTTACAGGACTTGAGAGATAGAAAAAAACATCAGTAAAGGGAAAGGTAAGGCAAGCAAATGAAGTGCAAGTGTCAAGAGTCTAGCATTGTTGAGGATATGGTAAAATAAATAGTTTCTGTTTAAACTAATTAACAATGCATGCTATAATCTCAGTGGGTAACCATTAAAAAATAATAGTAAATTTATTGAGAGGGAAAGGTGGAATAATAAAAAGTAATTGGTTGATTCAAATCAAAGTAAAGGGGCAATCGCTGGGTGGCTCAGCTGTTTAGCGCCTGCTTTTGGCCCAGGGCATGATCCTGGAGTTCCGGGATCAAGTCCCACATCGGGCTTTCTGCATGGAGTCTGTTTCTCCCTCTGCCTGTGTCTCTGCCTCTCTCTCTCTCTCTCTATTTCTCATGAATAAATAAATAAAATCTTTAAAAAAAATCAAAGTAAAGAGGAGGGTTAAAGAAATCTAAAACTGGCAGGTCAATAAAACAAGGCGATAAAAATAAATATGCATATTTGAACAAAAGGTATAGTTTCTGGAATTTTGTTAAAGAAAAATACCTTATTTTTCAGTCTAAAAAAGTAGTATAAATAGACAAAAATATATAACATTTTTGCATACTTTTGTTTTTCTGACAGCTTCTTTGTGATATTGGCCATAGTGAAGAAAAATTGGGTTTTAACTATGAGGATATCATAATTTGGTAAGTATAGTTAAGTTCCCTCTGTCACCCTCTGGATTTTAGTAATTTTTAACTAAAAGGATAGTATAGCATCTTAATCCACCTTATATTTGATTTTGTAGAAACAGTTGTTTGAACATTAGAAAAATTCAGCATCTCCAGCATTTTTGGTTATCCTGTTGTTCTTACTGATGCTTTGTAATTATCAAATAGTCTTTATTTTATTATACATATGATATTATTAATATTATATATATTATTCTTTAAAGAATCAAAGCTGGGGCAGCCCGGGTGGCTCAGTGGTTTAGCACCACCTTCAGTCCAGAGCCTGATCCTGGAGACCCAGGATCAAGTCCCACATCAGGCTCCCTGCAGGGAGCCTGCTTCTCCCTCTGCCTGTGTCTCTGCCTCTGTGTGTGTGTGTGTGTGTGTGTGTGTGTTTCTCAAGAATAAATAAATAAAATATTTAAAAAAAAGAATCAAAGCTAATGATGGGAAATACTTAAATTTCTAAATTAAATATGAAATTCATAGAACAAAAGCTCTTAAGTGTGCTTAAGAACACGAGTAAGAACCCGTACAGTTATCTCTAGACCTCCCTTAAGAAGTGTGTTTAGAGGATCCCTGGGTGTCTCAGCGGTTTAGCGCCTGCCTTCGGCCCAGGGTGTGATCCTGGAGACCTGGGATTGAGTCCCACATCAGGCTCCCTGCATGGAGCCTGCTTCTCCCTCTGCCTGTGTCTCTGCCTCTCTCTCTCTTGGTGTGTATCTCTCATGAATAAATAAATACAATCTTTAAAAAAAAAAAAAAAGAAGTGATTATGGCAAACTTGATTTTCTCAAGTCCATCAAAAGAGATACAATGTTATGATTTCATAGCCATCTTTTTGGTGTGCTTAGGAATTAAAATTTGTATAGTCTGTGCCTGTGGTCATAAAATATTAGTTTAAATCAGTGATTCTTTGAGAAGAGTGTAAGCAGGTAGACAGAGGGGAATGGGTTGTAGAGGCATAGGTACACCTTGAAATTTAATTTCCCATTACATAATAAAATTCAGAAGGCAGTAACAAAATAATATTTTCTTGATTACTAAGAATCTGCTAAGGCAGCACAGATTAAGAACTAAGTATTATTGAAATTCTATGGCTTGTAGTGAATAATTTTTATATATTTATAAAATAGTAGTTTTGCCTCTTTCAACTGGGGAAGAATTTGGTACCATAATTTTATGTATATTTGAAACTCATGCAGCAAAACTTTTTTTGTTCTTATGCAGTTTGCGGTTAGCTTTATTGAATGAAGCAAAAGAAGTGCGGGCAGCAGGGCTGAGAGCTCTTCGATATCTCATCCAAGACTCCAGTATTCTGCAGAAGGTGCTAAAATTGAAAGTGGACTATTTAATAGCGAGGTAATTGTCCTAGAATCGTCTGTGTTTTTAAAATTATGTATTAAGTTTTAACATACCTATCGTGAAGTTTACAAATTTTTAGTGTAAAGCCTGATGACTTTTACAGATATATACGACTAACTACCCTATTATCCTGAATAGATATTTTCAGTATCCCAGTCAAGTTCCCTTCTTTCCAACCAATTATTCTACCTTTTCTCATATGTACGCCAGTTTCTCCATCATATAATGGAAAAATACATAGCTATTCTTTCCTGTATTTTATTTGTGAGATTATCCATGTTGTTTTTTTCTTAAGGATGTGTAATATTTTGTGTTATGAGTAGACTATAATTTTTTTCCATTCTGTTGGTGATTTTCTGGGTTGAGTTTTTGGCTATCTTGGATAAAGCTCCCTTGAACATTCTTGTAAGTGGACATAGCACTCTTTTTCTTAGGTGTACATGTAGGAGTGGAACTGCTGGGTCATACGTTTATGTCTATTTAGCTTTACTACATACTGCCAGTTTTCCATAGTGATGGTACTGATTTACTTATTTATTTATTTTTAAAAGATTTTATTTAATCACAAAAGACAGAGAGACAGAGAGAGACAGAGGCAGGCTTTTGCAGGGAGCCTGACGTGGGACTCGATCCCAGGTCTCCAGGATCACACCCTGGGCCGAAGGCGTTGCTAAACCGCTGGGCCACCGGAGCTGCCCGATTGTACCGATTTATACTCCTACCAACAATGTTCGAGATTCCAGTCTCTCCACATTCTCATCAGCACTTGCTTTCAGTTTTTAATTGTAGACTTTCTGCTGTAGTGTTCATTATGACTTTCATTGTGTTTATAATTTACATTTCCCTAATGAGTAGTGATGTTAAGCACCTTTCATTTGTTTGTTGGCTATTTGAATATCCTCCTTGTCCTTTTGCTCATTTGTAAATTGGATTATCTGTCTATCTCATTATATAGGAGTTCTTGATGTTCTTCTGGATATGATTCCTTTCAGGTATATGTATTGACAATATCTTCTTCAAGTCTGTCTGTTTTGCCTTTCTCTCTTCCCAATTAATCCAATTTTATAGTTAGTGCCCGTGGACTCTTTGGAAGATATTACTCTGCTTTCCTCCAAAAGATTTTATTCCTTATGTTTAATTCGATGTCAGGTCATGATTCATTTTTATTTTTATGGATATGCAGTACATTTTAGCAAGATTTATTGAAAAGATTTTTCTCTCATGTCTAGACTAATGGCCCTTCTGTGGTAAACCAGATAACTCATATATCTGGGTCCATTTTTGTGTTCCCTGTTCTTTTTAGTCTATTTGTCTATTCTTGCCCCTGTTTCTCACTGTTTTAATGACTGTAGCTGGATAGTAAGTGTTAATATCTGTTGGTGTAAGTCTTCCACTTTTTCTTCCTTAAGAAGCTATTTTATGTTCTTCATTTTCTTTTTTTTTTTTATCTTCCTTTTTTTTTTTTTTTTAAAGATTTTATTTATTCATGAGAGACACATGAGAGGCAGAGACACAGGCAAAGGAAGAAGCAGGCTCCATGCAGGGAGCCCGACATGGGACTTGATCCTGGCTCTCCAGGATCATGCCCTGGACTGAAGGTGACGCTAAACCACTGAGCCACCCAGGCTGCCTAGTGTTCTTCATTTTCATATGAATTTTAGAATCAACTTGTTCATGTCCTTAAAACATTCTGCGATTTTAGTAGTAATTGCATTGAAGTTCTAGATTAATTTGGGGTAATTGATATCTTAAGAACATTGAATATTCTAAACCTTTATTGATTTGGAGCCTTAATTTCTCTCCAGTATTTTGTAGTTTTCTGTGCAGAGGTCTTGCACATACTTGTTGCTATGTTTATTCTACAATGTTTTTTTTATGAGAGTATTAATGTAAGTTTAATTTCTTCTTTTTCATTTTTTGCTTTTAATATATAGAAAAATAATTGTAGATTTTGGGTTTTGGTTTTTGGTTTGGATACTGAACTCTTATCTAGTGATCTTGCTAGAATCACTTTTCAAATCTAATTGTTTTAAAAATTCTTTTAGAGTTTCTATATACATAGCATTAATTGCAAATGATGAATGTTTTATTTCTCCCTTTCCAGTCCTTGTATCTTTCTTTTTCTTGCCTTATCACATTGGTTAGAATATTGGATTGACTAGAAATAGTGATAGTGGACAATTTGGTTTTGCTCCTGAACTTGGGTTGAAAGTATTCTGTATTTTGCTATAATTTATGATACTTGCTGTAGGCTTTTTGTGGATTTCTTTATGTTACTTGTTTGCATTTCTGAAGTAAACGCATATTCACTGTATGTTTTGTCCTTTTTAAGTATTAACTGAATTTGTTTTGCTAATATTTTGTGGGATAATTTTGTAGTTAAGTTCATGAGAGGTATTGGCCTATATTTTTCCATTCTTCTGTCCTTGTTTAGCTGTGGTATCAGGAGTTTTTTTGCTTGGTGAAACAACTAGGGAAATGTCCTGTTTTTATGTAATAATTTATGTAAGATGAGTTTTCATTTTTTTCCCCCTATATGATTCATAGAATTCACCAGTGAATCTGTCTGGGCAATAGGGTTTTCTTTTTTAGGAAGTTTAAGATTATGGATTCCATTTCCTTAGCAGACATAATACTAGTCAGATATCCCTCTTTTGTTAGTCATTACTTTATATATTTTGAAGCTTTGTTACTACATTCATATTGAGAATTGTTAAACCTTCACATTGGCCTAATATTTTTATAGTTGTGAAATCTCTCTTTTTATACCTAGTAATACTACTTTTATGATGTTATCATATATTAATATGATATATAGTATAATTTTAATTAATATGGCTATACTCACTTTGATTTAGGGCTTGCAGGATACATCTCTTTCCATCCTTTTACTTTCTGTTGTTTTGTCCTTATATTTAAGTTTCTGGTGTGTAAATATCATACAGATTTTTTGTTTTTAAATCTAGTTTGACTTTGACCATTTTGTTTTCTAATTGGAACATTTAGACTGTGTCTGGTGAATTTTTATATGCATGCTCTGTGGGCTTTATGCAGTGTAATTATATATATGTTTATGAATTTGTTCATCTTGCTCTTAATTTTCTCATATACTTGAATTTGTTTGCTATCTTGAGATTTATCACATCTGTTCTTTGTTCTTATGTTTCTCTTTTTCTTTTGGAATAATGAAGAATTTCTTTTCCTCTTCTATTAATATCTGGGTTATAAAGTATTTTCGTCTTTGAGCAGTTGCCCTAGAGATTATAACTCATATCCTTGATATTAGGTTTAGCATTTTATTACAGCCAGAACAATGTAGGAAACCTTTTATAGTTTATATCATCTCCCTTCTGCTTTTTGTATTATTGCTGTAGTTTATTTTTCCTACATGCATTTCTAACCCTACAGGTTAGTTCTGCTTTGTTTTAAACTAGAACTATTGATATATTTTTTAAAAGATTTCTTTATTTGAGAGAGAAAACGAAAGTGAGATGGAGTGAGAACGTGGGGGGAGGAGCAGAGGGAGAGAATCTTAAGTAGGCTCCCTGCTGAGTGCAGAAACCAAGGCAGGTGTTCATCTCACCACCCAGGAGCTCATGACCTAAGCTGAAACCAAGAGTAGGTTGCTTAACTTACTGAGCCACCCAAGTGCCCCTTAACTGGAACTACGGATGTTTACCTATGTTACTTACCCATTGCATTATCCTTCTTTCCTTGCATTTGTACATATTCATTTATCTTGTATCACTTTGTTTGATGAATTTCCTTTACTGTTTTTTTTTTATAATGCTAGTCTGTCTACTCAAGATTATTTCATCTTTTTTTTTTTTTGTCTGTAAATGCCTCTATTTTATAGTCTTCATATATGAAGGGGCTTCCTTTTCTATTTTAATTTTTTTTTTTTTTATTTATGATAGTCATACAGAGAGAGAGAGAGAGAGGCAGAGACACAGGCAGAGGGAGAAGCAGGCTCCATGCACCAGGAGCCTGATGTGGGATTCGATCCCGGGTCTCCAGGATCGCGCCCTGGGCCAAAGGCAGGCGCCAAACCGCTGCGCCACCCAGGGATCCCTTCCTTTTCTATTTTAAGAAATTTTTTTAAATTTTAATTTTTTGTTTTTCTTTTTGTATTTAAGTTCAGTTAATTAACATATAATATATTATTGGTTTCAGAGGTAGAGGTCAGTGATTCATCAGTCTTCTATAATACCCAGTGCTCATTTCCTCATGTAACTTCCTTATTGTCCATCACCCAGTTACCCCATCCTCCTACCCCCTTGACTTCTAGCAACCTTCATTTTGTTTCCTATGACTAAGAATCTCTTATGCTTTGTCTCCCTGATTTTGTCTTATTTTTTTTCCTCTCTTTGCCTATGGTCCTGTTTTGTTTCTTAAATTTCACATATAAGTGAGATCATATGATAATTGTCTTTCTCTGATTTACTTACTTTGTTTAGCATAATATCCTCTAGTTCTATCCATGTCTTTGCAAATGGCAAGATTTTTTTGATGGCTGAGTAGTATTCCATTGTGTATATATATATATATACCACATCTTTATCTGTTCAACTGTGGATGGACATCTGGACTCTTTCTGTAGTTTGGCTATTGTGGACGCTGCTGCTATAAACATTGGGGTACAGGTGCCCCTTCAGATTACATTTGTGTCTTTGGGGTAAATACTCACTAGTGCAGTTACTGGGTCATAGGGAAGCTCTATTTTCAACTTTTTGAGGAACCTCCATACTGTTTTCCAGAGTGGCTGCACCAACTTGCATTCCTACCAACATTGTACAGGGGTTCCTTTTTCTCTGCATCCTCGCCAACATCTGTCATTTCTTGACTTGTTAATTTTAGCCGTTCTCACTGTTATGAAGTGGTATCTATCTCATTGTGGTTTTGATTTCTATTTCCCTGCTGGCTAAGTAATGTCAATCATTTTTTCATGTGTCTGTTGGCCATTTGTATGTCTTCATTGGAGAAATGTCTGTTCATGTCTTCTGCCCATTTCTTGATTGGATTATTTGTTCTTTGGGTGTTGAGTTTTATAGGTTCTTTATAGATTTTGGATACTAGTCCTTTATCTGATACGTTATTTGCAAATATCTTCTCATGTTCTGTCAGTTGTCTTTTGATTTTGTTGACTTGTTTCCTTTGCTGTGCAAAAGCTTGAAAGCTATTTTATGGCTAGTTCCTATTTTTTAGTGCTTTAAGTAAGTTTTTGTCTTCTGGATTTTTCTTTTTAATCTGGTGACTGGTTAAGTTGTCTCTTGTTGCTTATTTGAAGTGATGTATTTTTTTCTCTACTTTAAGGTTTTCTTCTGTTCTATCCTTTATTCTCCTATATCCTCTCGTTCTCCAGCTGTGTAGTGTTGGATCTGTTCAGTTCCCACATGTCTCTGATATCCTTACTATATTTTCAGTTTTTGTTGTTAATCTTTGTGCTTCAGTGTGTTTACTTTGTACTGTTTTTTCCCCTCCATCTTGCTAGTAAACCAGTCTCTTCAATTTTTACTTTCAGTTATATATTTCTGTGATTTGTTTTACTCTTATTTAAAGATTTTAGGTCACTGCATTATTTCTCCATCTTTCTTTCTATTTACTGAGCGTATTTACCATAGTGAATTTTAGCCTTCTTATGCCGACACCAATATGTGAATCACCTGTGTTCTGTTTCTATTGTTATTTTCTTTTCTTGGTTTTTAGTTACTTGGCCCTTTGTTTATTTTAAAGCACACTTCATATTATTACATGATTGGATGTGAACATTGCATATTCAAAATATTTAGCTCCGGGTTCATACAGTTTTCCTTTTAAGATTGTTAAGCTTTATTCCGGAATGTTGACATATCACACTGATTTAGTTGAAGTTTAGTTTTTAGCTTTCCCTTTGATCTATGGAGTGGCTGTTGGGATCTCAAATGGCTGTTGTAGATGTTTAGCAGAACCTCTTCACCTTGAGCAACCTTGAGCTGTAATGTCTATCTTAGGGTGTTATATACCTACTGAAATTTCTGCCTACTTCTTTAGCTTCTTGACAGTAAAGCTTTTTATTTGTTTTTTTTGGATTTTTACCCTGCATTTGCACAACACAGAGATTGGCAAGTGCCTTGGAGAAGAGATTACATGAAGATTTGCATTCACTTTCCTATATTTTCTTTTCTCTGGGATTTTTTTCCCTCAAGTCACAGCCACCTTGACTGCACTAAAGTTCAACCTGTCTCTCCAGACTAGCAAAAATTTTGCTTTCTGCTAGGACTTCATTCCCCTAAAACTGGGGATTGACAGGTGCCCTTAGGGATAAAGCCTGGTTGGGTGTGGAACTTGTACATCTTTTTCCAAGGATTATTATCCATTGCCCTTTTAATAGTTTTAAAAAAGTATTTTGTTTAACCTTTACAGTTGTTTTTGGCTATGGAGATGGTCTGATCAAGCCTCTTTAGTGTGGCCACCAATTGAATTGTGTGTATATTTACTTCTTAATAAAATTGTTTTAGATTTAATTGTATTCAGATAGGAAAAATGCTTTTAAGTAAAAATTAATTATTCTGCTACATAAACCAGTCTCTTAAGAAATTGACTAATAAATTTTACAGAGAAATGTCAGTCAAGAGATACCTGATTGAGCATTAAGCTTTGAAGTGTATTTAGATATTAAATTATATTTGGTGAAATAGAGTTACTATGGCTAGTATGTAAGACTTTTAACATAGTCATAATAAATAAAATATGTAGGCCCTGAATAAGATTAATTTTTTTAAAAGTAGGCAGGCTCCATGCCCAGTGTAGAGCCAACACAGGCCTTGAACTCACAACCCTGAGATCAAGACCTGAGCTGAGATCAAGAGTCAGTGGCTCAACCAATTGAGTCACCCAGATGCCCCTAAAATCATATTTAAATAAAACATGAGCTGGAAATGTTTTTCCTCCACAATTTTTATAAAACTCCAAATTTTATCAAAGATAGGTGAATTTTTTTCACTATATTTCCGATACCGTTGTTTTGTATGTATATTACTTTTCTATTGATATGTATAATTCTGTAAATTATTTACTGTGTTCTTTTCTGGAGTTTTAAATAGTTTTGAAATGCTTTATCATAGCAAATATTTATCATAAGAGAGCTAGATATAAGTTAACTAAATAAATATCTGCTGGTATTGAAAAATCACATATGTTAAAATTTTAAAATACTGTATTAACATTTTGAAGATGGGTCTGATCTGTTAGTGTTACACAAAAAATTGTTTATCAATAACTACGTATTTTGTGTATTAGGTGCATCGACATACAGCAGAGCAATGAAGTAGAGAGGACACAAGCACTTCGATTAGTCAGAAAGGTGCGTTCTATATCTGAGAGTAAAAAACGGATTTGGGGGTTTTATTTCAAATATTTTACATTTTTAGATTTAGACTTTGTGAAATCTTCATTAAAATTTAAAGGTTAAATTCTCATTAAACATTTTTGTTAAAATTATATGAGATAAATAGGTCTGTTAAACTTAGAGGTAAGCATAAATGTTTTGTGTAATTATTCTGTGTGATTGGGTACAGGTAGGACAATATTTTTTAATAAAATATTCACTCTAAAGAATACAGTATTCCCCCCCACCACAACCCTTATCCGAGTTTTGGTTACCTGAGGTCAACTGTGGTTTTCCTTCTGCTATATGGTCAGAAGGTCTGTAGTAGCCTAATGTTAATGTCACAGTATCTACATCATCACTTCACTCATCTCATCACATAGGCATTTTTATCATCTCACATCACCAGAAGAAAGGTGACTAGTACTAATAGCTATTTTGAGTGACTCCATTCATATAAATTTTATTATAGTATAATTGTTCTATTTTATTGTTGTTAATCTCTTGCTGTGCCTAATTTATAAGTTAAATTTTATTGTAGATATGTATATACAGTAAAAATAGTATACTTGACCCTTGAACAACACAGATTTGAGCTTTATTTTTATTTTTTTAAAAGATTTTATTCATTGAGAGACACAGAAGAGAGAGAGGCAGAGACACAGGCACAGGCAGAGGGAGAAGCAGGCTTCATGCAGGAAGTCTGATATGGGACTCAATCCCAGGTCTCCAGGATCACACACTGGGCTGAAGGCAGCGCTGAACCGCTGAGCCACCTGGGCTGCCCAGATTTGAGCTTTATAAGTTTACTTTATATATGTAAATTTTTTCAATAAATACAGAACTGTAAATTTATTATCTCTTATGATTTTCTTAACATTTTCTTTAGCCTCCTTTATTATAAGAATATAGTATACAATACAAAATATGTGTTGTTGATGTTATTGGTGAGGCTTTCCATCAGCAGTGAAGTTTATATATCGAGTTCAGTATTGTCTGTGGTTTCAGTATCCACTGGGGGTCTTGGAACATATCCCCCCTGGCTAAGGGAGTGGGGAATAACTACTGTACTTCTTCCTTTAGTAGACGTAAAAGTGAAATTGCTGCTTTTTTGGTACATTATTGGAGAAAGAGGATTACTTGTTCCCTACCCTACTTTTGTATATTTAGACTTAATACCGTTAAATGGATGTCACAAATAGTTACAGCCTGGTTGTTTTGAAGACAAATTTAGATACAGTCCATAGACAGTTTGAGTAAGCAGTTCAAACCATTGTACAGGATAGATCAGAATCTAAATTCTGCAATAGAATGTGTTAAGTAAGGATAATCCATAATGCTTCTAATGAGAGGTTTTCAAGGCATTTTTTGTTGTTACTTAATGTGATACCCTAATGACAAAGCAGTGAATTAAGAGTTAACTTGGTTAAGACATAGTTATGTAAGAATTTTTTCCTGTTTCATCCTAAGTATCCTGTATAATCCTAAACATTTATGAGACTTATGTAGTATATAGTTGTTTTAATGTAAAAACATCTAAAATTATTTAAATTACTTTAAAAAATAAAAATTTTAACCCTTTTCCTTTTTACCTATCTTTGAATTCAGTTCATACTTCAGAATGATAGAATGTTAAATTTGTACATTAACTAGATCTCCTCTTTTTCCTTTTTTCTTCCAATTGTCCAACTTGTGGTTAGTAATAGTACCCACAGGTGAGCAAAGTAAGGAAGAGATAGATAGATGAATGTCTTAAAAGAAATTTGCAATTCTAGTAAGAGTAATATTGAAGATAGATTATGATATTTTTATTATAGCTAAACTGTTACATTTGGACTGTGATATTTGGCTCTTCAAATTTAAATTTAAAAATTACATTTATGGTTTTTACTCATAGCCTTTCCTACTGCCATGATTTTGAGAATCACGATAAGAAAATAAAATTTGTTTCTGAAAAACCTAGAATAACTATTTGGTTATTTGAGGTATATGTGTCAATATTTACCCTACTAGGAATTATAAGTGAGCAATTAAATTATATATTAACATATTAAAAATTAACAATAAATCCATCACATACAAACATTTTTATAAAAATATATTTTCCAAAAGGAAACTTAGCAGAATGGCATTATTTTAGATCTTTGCAAATGTCTTTAGTGTTTGTCTTGGTGGACAGGAGTATCTGGATTGTCATATTTGTTTCTTCATTCAATCTGTTGTGATTTCATGTTCATTGGAGCCTTTGGAAAACTTCAGTATATATTTGTGAAAGGTTGAGAGTAAAAAAGACAAATAATGTCTTAGAATTGTTATGAAAATAGTTTTAACTTCACAGAATCTCTGAAAATACCCTAGAGACCCTGTTTCCTGGACCATACTTGAGAATTGCTCCCTAAAAATTACATTCAGAAGAAAAGACAATGCCAGATAGATTCAAACAATTAAATTCAGCTTCTTTGAATTATTCAGTAAATACTTCATTTCAGTTTTATTAAATGTTTTGATATGTTATAATTTAGTTTATAAACAGCCTAGTAAAAGTGAACAGGCCCTTAACAATTTAATAATGCTATTACAAAACTATTTTCTTCTGTTATTTTCTGAAATACAGAGTGAATTGAGGCAGATATCATTTATGAATCCAAGAGCAGAGAATTGCTTATACCTGGCAGTAGGATATAGACTCAGAAGAACGTGGCAAGGGTTCCTCCTTGTTTTAGCTAAAAGCAGATAGAGTTAAAAGGAAAGCATACTTGTTGAATGAATGCATAGTGGCCTCTATTTCCATTCGTTTGTTTAAATTTTATTACGTAAATTAACCCATCTATTATAGGCTAGCAATGTTTCAAATGGTGGAGCTTCTACTGGTCTTTCAACTCCTTCAGTCTTCTGATGGCAGACTTTACTATGATGGCAGAAGTGATGTTGTAGGTCCAGGCGCGACCGGCTGCCGTCCTCCTGCAGGAGCCACAATGCCAGATGCCCACAGCTTGCCTTTTCATCCTTGGCGTACTGACTAATTTCAATCTTCTTCACCATTTTCCTGAGGGAGGCCCCATAACGGGTCCCATATTTACCCACGATTCCAACCTTCTTGGAGTATCTTCTGATTTTCCCCCATTCTCCAATCCAGAGAATCCTTCTTGGTTTTTGTCTCTCTTTTTTTCTATATAATTTTCCCACTTTTCAGTGTTAATTGAAAATTGAAATTCTACTCACTGCCTAATATAAGCCATCAATTTTCCTAATATATTATTTCTATGTTCATGTAATAAGAGATTAGTGTATTACAGATTTTTTACATTTGAAAGAGATTCACTTAGGGAATCATTGCCCTTGATTTATAGGATTATCTATCTAGTAATACCCAGTAAAGATTAATTATCCCTACTCCAGAGATGTGTTATTTTGAAATACTCCATCTACCAGTTTTTGTTTATTAAACAGTCATTGGCTACATAATTTGTTTTCTTTATTATTTCCAAACTGAAGAGATATTATGTTTTCAGTATTCCAATTATTGCCATTTAAACTTTTCATTTAAAGTAAAATTCATCGAAAGTTTTGTTACCAAAAACATACTATTTGCATCATACTTTTTGAAATCTTAGAAATAGCTTACAGATTACTAACTTTGCTTTTTGCCATAGCAACAAATAAGGGTTAGAGATAGGGAGATTATCAGGAATCTGTTGCAGTAAAATGAGAAAGAATGAGGGCCCAAATCAGAGTTTGATAGGAGAGATAGGAAAGAGAATATGGATAGTGAAGTAAATTGGTAGGACAGGGTTTGGTGGTGATTATATATGGGGAAGAATCAGGAATGGAATAGTACAGTAGTATGTTGACAGTTGTTGTTACCACTCATTTTCTTTGTCTAGGTACTGAAAAGTTGTATAAAATATAGTTCCTATTTGAGAGGAGCTTAGAATCTCAGAAACATTGAATCTTGTCATTTAATTGACTTATAGTCTGAACTATTAGGGGAAAAAAAGCCAACATTTTCCCACAGTAATGGTTGTTAACATTTATTGGATCAATTTTTAGTTGTAGTAACCCTTTGCAATGTTCATAGGAAGAGGATTAAAATTGATGCCTGGATCTTATAAATGTTCAATGGTTATTAACACCTCAATCAGAACAAAATTGGTTTTAAACATGTATTTTGAAGTAAATAACTTATTTTTCTGATTCTTCCCTGTTACAGATGATTACTGTGAATGCTTCCTTGTTTCCTAGCTCTGTAGCCAACTCTTTAATAGCAGTTGGAAATGATGGACTTCAAGAAAGAGACAGAATGGTCCGAGCATGCATTGCCATTATCTGTGAACTAGGTCAGAATTTTCTTCAAGTAATAAAAATGAAGCATTTTAGAAAGTGTGTGTGTGTGTGTGTGTGTGTGTGTGTGTGTGTGTATGAATGTAACATTTTTTTAAAGGTGAACTGGGTCAGAATTTTCTCCAAGTAATAAAAGTGTAATAATGTTTTAGAAAAAATATGACATTTTAAATGCCTTTCACATATGAATTCTTAGTTATTGGCACAAAGATATGAAAAGATTAGTTTATAGGAATATAAGAATTGTCCAAATTCCAGTGTTTAGAATAAAATCACTTAAAATCTGGTTCTCAGACATTATTAACTATACTATATCTTGATATGGATTAAAAAATAATCATACATTTAAAAAAATTTAAATGCAAGAAGATTAAAGAGTTAAATGGGGAAAAAAACAGGAAAAAAATGGATGAGTATCTGATCATTATAAGGAAAAGGAGTCTTGAGTTAACAAAAGAAATAGATTCCAGCAGCAACAGATTTTAATATAAAGAGACAAACATGCAGTGGTACAACGAACAAAAAATAAATGTTACAAACATGCTAGGGAAATAACATTTATATACAGATGAGTAGGGAAAATAAATAATTCTCAAAGAAATACATGGCTAATCAATATTTAAAAGGCTCAACCGCACTTAAAACCAAAATACAATTTTAAATGATAAGATAGTTTTTTCCCACCAAAGGTAGAGGTGGCATAGGTCCTTTTGACTCTTGATGTAATAAAGAAATTAATAACAAAATTGTAAACTAAATATAAGAGTATCAAACCCTATTATTGAAGATATAAAGGTGTACTGTTCTCAGTACCTAGTAATTTAAAGACACTTAAAAATTTAATTAAAAATGTTTCGAAAATAAAAATATTTGACGAGTCAGTGTAGGGGGTGCTTGGAAAGCTATACCCTGAGTTAACTTCTTATCTTAAAATGCTTTTATAAGTAAGCAAAAAGCAATGAAAATAAGTGTGTGAGCCCAAGAAATAGAAAAAGAAGGAAAGAAAATCAGTTTTAAGGTAAGCAGGAGGAAAGCAACAATGAAACGAAGGGATCTAATTAGAGAACAAAATTGATTATTTGAAATAATCTGAGTTAGTTGTAGAGAAACATGAATGGTATATAAACATACACTAGTGGTTGAAAAACACAAGTCAGAAACAAAAGAGTAATATACAAATGAGGAAGAAAAAATAGAAGTTTTTAAAATTATGAAATAATTTTTTAAATATTTGAAAATCTTATTAAAATGAATGGGTTTTCAGAGAAAATTTTATTTCCAGTTGACTCAAAATAATAGAATATACAATAGATCAAAAACTAAGACTCATTCAGGTAGTTTTGTTTTAAAAATATTGTTTCAAGAACAGTTCTTATAATCTAATTAAAAGTACTCAAATATGGAAACCTACCAATTTTTTAATGGAACTATCATTTTATATGCATATACACATAGGATGACACATATACACATACCTATACACATAAAATAATTAGAAACCTCATTTGTTAATATTCTAGAATATTTCAAATCAGCACTGTATTATTCTTAATGGTGGATCTCTGTAAATATTACCAACTTTTAACTCCTAATTAGTATTGCTAAAAACTTTCAACCAGGTTAGTAAATGAAAATAATAAGTGAAGTGTACATGTTATGGGTGAGATATATCTAGTAAACTCTTATCAACGGAAAAATGGAACTTAAGTAATTAAAAACAGTAGAAATGTGAAAATATAGATTTGATCAACTTATTTTGTGTTTCAGCAATAAAATCAGTAAATTTATTGGAGAAAAAAGTTACCACTTCCAAAGTAGAAAACTATATATAACAAACTTACTAAGAAATATGTATGACTTGTGTATGTGTTTTTTGGAGGTAGGGTATTTTTGACACTTGAATTTGTCCAATTGATTCTTAATAACAGAAATTGTGGTCTGTATACTGGAGGGGGGGTACTGATTGAAAAGTGGTGTAAGGGAACTTTCTAGGATGGTGAAATTTCTGTATGTTGATTGGATATTAGTTACAAGAGTATAAAACTTGTTCAAAATTTTTTGAACTGTGCCATTAAGTTGTGTGAATTTTACTGTATGTAGTTATATATAACTCAATTTAGAAAAAAAAATAAAAGAAAATTCTAAAATTAAGCTAGAATAAACAAGAGAGATCCGATTATGAAAACATTTTTGAGAAACAAAAATAGAAGGGAAAAGTTTTTTTAAAAGTTGATTTTTACAAAAACTATTAAGCTAGGTTATTAAGAGAAAAAGTGAAAAGATTGAGTTGCAGATTCTGGTATACAGAAAAATTTAGTATATCAAAAGGATAAAAATCAGTTTGGGAAGCATACTGGGATAACTTAAACATTTGGGAAAAAATGAGTTTATCAATATGCAGCAAAACTCAGTTTCCTAACAGATCGAAAACTGGAATGTTAATCATGAACTCCTTTAAAACCCATATATGTATGTGCCAGTATAATCAGAAAATGCCTCTTTGAAGTGAGGGAGGAGTTTCTGAGTTTAAAATCTGAGATTAAAATCTAAAGTTAAAATCTAAAGCGAAATTAAAATCTAAAGCAGATGAAAGATTTGAAATAGATGAAAAGCTAACATATTCCTATTAAATGAACAGTTTCTTGCAATTGATAAGAAGAACCATTCTCGTAAAATACAGACAAAGGATATAAAAAAATCAATTCAGAGACATTAAAAAAAAAACCAGAGTTTTGGAAAGAGTATATTCAGTGACTCTTATTAGATATATTTTATCTACATTTTAATTCTTTGGCTAGAAAGTTTTTCAAGTCAGAAAGGAAATTAAGTTTCAGGATAAAATCCCAGGTTTCTAATTACTAAAAAGTAATAACTTACCCCTTAAGTTTTTCCTTTTTTTATTTTAGCACTTCAGAATCCAGAGGTGGTGGCCCTTCGAGGTGGACTAAACACCATCTTGAAAAATGTGATCGATTGCCAATTAAGTCGAATAAATGAGGCCCTCATTACTACAATTTTGCACCTCCTTAATCATCCGAAGACCCGACAATATGTGCGAGCTGATGTAGAATTAGAGGTAGGAACTTTAATATCTTTTCTAGTTTTACAACATGAGTTTAAATACATACCTAGGCTTATTTTGAAATTTTTAAGTTAATAGATGCAGCACAACATTAATCATCAAACATAAATTAAGACTAGCTTATCCCCCCAGTATTTTATAACTCATTCACTTTGGGCTGAATAGAAAATATTATTCTCAAGAATATTTATTTCATCAACATGTAAAGTGAAGTTTTTTTTTTTATTATCTGTGAAAACTTTATTAAGGCAATTAGAGCACAAGTAAGGTTACATATACATTTATTTATTTAGGAGAACCATTTCTTTTTAAGAACTTCAGAATGTTAATTGTGTGAATAGCTCCTGCTGATTATATATTATTTATTTATTAACTCATGCTAAAATTCTCAGAATTTAGAAGCACTTGTTAGCAACTAATAACCATATATACTTCAAAGAAATAGAATACAAATCTTTCTTTTTACAATACAATTTATTTATTTATTTATTTATTATTTATTATTATTTACTAATTCAGTGTTTTTTACAGTTAGTCTAAAATAATAAGACTGCCTTATACTCATTTTTTTTTTTAATAAAATGTGTAGTGGAGGTTGGAACAAACTAATCTTACAGTTTATCTATATGAATGTGCTATATTGTTGTCCATTGCAGATACCGTTCAGAGTAAGATTAAACCAAAGATTTGTTTATATTTGGGTATGAAATTATGCAAAGTATAAAAGATGTTTCATTTTCTAGCATGTCTGTCTAAATCATTTTATGAACTTTGTCTTAAATCTTATAGTTCTGATTTTATTGGGGCCAATAGAACTACTGTTTTTGAAATTATAAAAGTGATAGCTTTTATCATTAAGAAATAAATTCAAGCACAATATTTTACTCAATAAGTGATTTCAAGTACATTCATTATTCATGTGAGTCCACTAGGTATAAATTAGCATTTTTGATATTTTATAGTATGTTTGGCCTAATTTTTTTTTAATCAAGTAGAACTGTAATTTTAGGATTGGTGAGATGATTACAATAAAGGAAGATAATATCTATAGGCTTGTTTTTTATTCCAATGTAATTATAAAGCAGATAAGCAAAGCCTTTATTAAGTAAGAACACCTCAAAAGAATGTGGTAGACATTTACACTAGTGTCTTTGCTTATATCTATTTCTCTAAAACCACAAATGTTTGTTTTTTTTCTCTTTTAGCAAGATTCCCCCAGAATAGCATAGTGATTTAGAGCATAGACTTTGGGCTAAACAGATTGGTTTTGATTTTTTTGCTCTATGACCTACTAGCTTTATGATTTGGACAAGTTATAAGCCTCTCTTGGACCCATTTTTTCTTAGGTAAAATGAAGGTCATGGTTTTCACCTTAAAGAAAGAATTGTTGTGAACAATAAATATTATAATAGTAGTAGTAAAAGCACCACCTAACACTCATGTAATGCTTATAATGAGTTATATTTCTAAAATCTTAACACTTAACCATGTTGGTTTAAAAATATTTCTATTGCATGCTACTTGGACATAACTAATATTTTCCTTATGCATTTAATACCTCAAAGTGGGCAGAATCTAAATGCTAAGTTTTCCTGTAACTTGTCTTTAGTTATTAAAGAGTGCAGGAAACATGTGCCTTCTGGAAACAAGTACAAGCAATGCCTGGCACATGTTGTCTCACTGTTTCATGTGCTCATGTCCCTACAAACCAGTTAATTTAGAGTAGGTGCCAGGTACTTTACACATATTAGTTCTAATCTACATAAAATTCTAATCTAGGTACTTCAGTACCTACCACATGGTCAATATTCAACAGATACTGGTTACCTTTGATATTATTCATCATCATCTACTTTAATATCATCATCTGCATTATATAGTGTGCTAAGAGAATAGTGTCCTCATTTTTATTAATTATATTTTACAAACTTGATTCTAAATTGATACATTGATTTCCGTTCTACATACAAAGGAACTGTTTTCAGTGTTCCTGTTTCTGTTGTTAGGCCCAAATCTTCCTCCTCTTAAAAATCCCTTTTTAGGGATCCCTGGTGGCGCAGTGGTTTGGCGCCTGCCTTTGGCTCAGGGCGCGATCCTGGAGACCCGGGATCGAATCCCACGTTGGGCTTCTGGTGCATGGAGCCTGCTTCTTCCTCTGCCTGTGTCTCTGCCT
Organism: Vulpes lagopus; assembly: GCF_018345385.1. Classification (NCBI taxonomy): domain Eukaryota; kingdom Metazoa; phylum Chordata; class Mammalia; order Carnivora; family Canidae; genus Vulpes; species Vulpes lagopus. The sequence goes on along the minus strand of NC_054826.1, from coordinate 18,410,627 downwards.
CTCTCTCTCTGTGTGTGTGACTATCATAAATAAATAAAAAAATTTTAAAAAAATCCCTTTTTATATTTACCCTGGCTTTTATTTCGCTATCTATAACATATTTTGCCCTCAGACAGAAAAATGTGTGGATTTAATTGAATAGACCATCTGTAAGGGTTGTAAATCAATTGTAATTTTTTATAGTGAATTTTAAAAAATAGATTTTTTAAACTTACATTTCCGGGTAGAATAAGATAGCTTAAAGCATCTGCTTTGGAAACTGGGAAAGCTGAATAATTATGAAAGTCTCATATTAAAGAAGTATAGAACTGTGAAAGCAATAAGGGCCAGAGAGAGTGAAATTTGAGGGGAAGAAAATTCTTTAAGAGTTACCCTACATTTACTTACTAATTTGGTTGAATGTCATGCAAAAAGATATGACCATTTGATTAAACACCCCCAGTCCCCCCCCCCAAAAAAAACCATTCTATAGAAACATGCCCACAAATGATCCAGATAGTGCAGTTAGAGGGAAAAAGACTTTAAAACAACCAAAGCAGTGTGCCTGGGTGACACAGTTGGTTAAGTGTCTGACTCCTGGTTTTGGCTCACGTTCTGATCTCTCAGGGTTGTGGAATTGAGCTCTACAGCACGGAGTCTGCTTAAGACTGTCTTAAACCAGGCAGCCTGGGTGGCTTAGCAGTTTGGTGCCGCCTACAGCCTGGGGCGTGATCTTGGAGTCCCGGGATCGAGTCCCACGTCGGGCTCCCTGCGTGGAGCCTGCTTCTCCCTCTGCCTGTGTCTCTGCCTCTTTCTCTCTCTCTGTTTCTCTGTGTCTCTCATGAATAAATAAATAAAATATTAAAAAAAAGACTGTCTCAAAAAAAAAAAAAAAAGACTGTCTCACCCCTCCCCCTCTGCCCCTCCCACCCCGTGCTCACTCTCGCACTCTTTTTCTCTCCTAAATAAATAAGTAAATCTTAAGAAACAAAAACAAAACCATGCAAAACCATGCATAATTTGTAAAGGAAAATAAAGAAAAAAAGGGAAGAAAATACGAGAAATAATGGAGAATTTCACCAGATAATTGGAATATACATATGATTTCAGTGGAAGTTCTTGTACTGGAAAACAGTATATGAAATTCTGAACTCAGTGAAAATTCATTTTGGGCAAGTAGACATTATTAATAAACTAGAGGAAAAGTCAATAAAAAATATCCAGAGTAGGGGATCCCTGGGTGGCGCAGCAGTTTGGCGCCTGCCTTTGGCCCAGGGCGCGATCCTGGAGACCCGGGATCGAATCCCACGTCAGGCTCCCGGCGCATGGAGCCTGCTTCTCCCTCTGCCTGTGTCTCTGCCTCTCTCTTTCTCTCTGTACGACTATCATAAATAAATAAAATTAAAAAAAAAAAATATCCAGAGTAAAGCAAAGAGAGGGAAAAGAAAGAAATGGACAGAATATAACAAAAGTGATAAAATATAATTTTGTCTTTGGAGAAGGAGGAGAAAACAGACAGAAGCAAATATCCAGAGACGATGGCCAGAACTTTTGTTTCTAAAACTGATGAAACTTCATGCTCACAAACCTTACAAAACTCCAAATAAGATAATACAAAGAAAATAACATGTAGGCACATTATGATAAGATTGTTGAAAACAAAAATAAATAAAAATCGGGATCCCTGGGTGGCGCAGCGGTTTCGCGCCTGCCTTTGGCCCAGGGCGCGATCCTGGAGACCCCGGATCGAATCCCACGTCAGGCTCCCGGTGCATGGAGCCTGCTTCTCCCTCTGCCTGTATCTCTGCCTCTCTCTCTCTCTCTGTGTGACTATCATAAATAAATAAAAAATTAAAAAAAAAAAAAACTTTAAAAAAAAAAATAAATAAATAAAAATCTTGAAAACAGCTTTAGAGGGAAAAAAAAAAAACCACGTTATTTTCTTTCTTTTTTTTTTTTTTTTAGAAATCTTTTAAATTTTTTTTTTTTTTTTTAATTCATGAGAGACAGAGAGAGAGCATGCCAGAGACACAGGCAGAAGGAGAAGCAGGCAATCCAGAGAAAATGTCTTTCAAAAACAAAGATAAAATAAAGGTTTTTTTGAGACTCAAAAAAAAGAAAAGACCAAACAATGTAAAGAAACACTGCTCTTTCTTGGATTACTTGCCCTTATGTTAGGAAGGCACTTAAAGCATCCTAAGGGGAGGTACCTGTGGGGAGGAACTGAACTCTGTTGCCAACAATTAGCACATTGTGAGTGAAACATCTTGAAACAGGTCCTCTAGCTCCAATCAAGTCTTTAGGTGACTGTAGCCTTAACCAATATTTTCACTGCAAGTTTATGAGGGCCCCTAAACCACAACTGCATTGCTAAGCCTTTCATAGACTCCTGACTCACAGGAACCATAAAACAAATATCTATTGTTTTAAAAATGAGACACATAAAGAATAAAAAAGTAAAGGGAGTCCTCAGAGGGAAAATGATCTAAGACAAGGAAATGTAGGAAGGAATGAAAATTAACAGAAAAGGCACATAGATGACTAAATATAAAAGCATACTGATTGTGGAAAGCAATTTTAATAATTTCTTATGTATTTTAAATTATATTTAATATTAAAAATTAGATCATAATGCAGTAGGCATGGCAGGAGAGTTGGTAAATGAGATATAGTTGTTAAAAGTTTAAAATGAGTGAGTTTAGCAAGATTGCTGAAAACAAGGACAATACACAAAAATAATTTGGACTTTTTTCATACTAGCACCAAAAGGAGAGTGTAATTTATTAAATAAAACCTTTTAATGATGTTCAGAAATAAGTTTTAAAAGTTAGGATAATAATCTTGGAGTAGGTAGTGACTGAATCTAAAGAGGGAATAAGGCTTTAAGGATACTAGTGTTTTCTTCATCTGGTGCTAGTTACAGCAATGGACTTAGTTAAAGAAAATACAGCAAACTTGACATTCATGGTTTGTGCACTGTTTATTATGTATGTGTCATATTTCTATTTAAAAGTTCAGAAATTGTGTAAAAAAAAAAAGTCACTCAAATGTATTCCTTGATGATGAGTTTGAAGAACTAAGTCTCTCAAACAGTATACCCAATTAAAGATATAGAGAAATTATATTAATTTTAGCTTGTTAAAGAAAAATGCATTTTATAAAAAGGACTCTTTTCTCCTCCTTTTCCTCCTTTTTTTTATTAGCGAATTTTAGCACCCTATACTGATTTTCACTACAGACATAGTCCAGATACAGCTGAAGGACAACTCAAGTAAGTACCATTTGTTCCTACTAATTTATAAGGAAGTATTTATGTTGCTGTTAAAGCTTTTATATTTACCTGATTGTATGTAGAGCCAGAGCAATGTGAGTTTAAGTAAATTTCCTATTTCATGGAGTTACGTTGTATTTCTCATAATTATCTGTGGCTTAAAAAATTAAAAATAAATTATGAGGAGTTTAAAGACTTGAAATTGATCTCTTTTTTAATGTAAGATATTGATAGAAATTGATCTCTTTTTTAATGTAAGATAGGCTATAGTAGAAACAAGATCTTTAATTATTTTTCTATTACGTATTTTTAGCGTAATTACATTGAGAAAGTAAAAGAATGAAATAACAACAAGGAATAGAATGAAGAGCTGCCTTAACTACGTAAGCAGAAGGATAAACTCTGTAGAATTTTGGAAGTAGGGTTAGTAGGGAAATAAAAGGAGATAGAGTAAAGGTTGTTTCCTAGAAATGATGCAGGGTAATTTGCAGCATTTTTTGGAGAGAAAATACTTGTTCATGAGGTGTTCTGGGATAACTATAAATTGATTCAGGGATCAATGTATTAATGTGTTATCTGTGAAGATTTTACGGATTGTGCTATTACAATAAATGTGCTATGAAGCATTTTTCTAGTAGGATTGTTGGACTGCAGACATAAGCACTTATTTGACGATACAGAATTTAAAATTCTTATTTTCAGAATGTTGTGAAATTGGGATATTTTTGTTGTTTTTCATTTTTCATTGTTTCTCATTTTCATGAAAAATAGCGATTTTATATCTTTAATCACTTCTGTCACTGTGGACTCATCACACCCTAACATTTCATAACCTGAGCTAAGATATCAAAATAGATGTTCTCTGTTTAAGACTTCTCAAACGTTATTCCAGCTGAGTTGTGAATTAGGATTCTTAAGCCCCTTTCTTGGCTTTTCCTAATGACACTTAACATTCTCCTTATTGATGGGAGAAATGCACTTTCTGCTGTTACATGAAAAATTACTATGAATGTAGCACCTTAAAATAACATCAGTTTATTAGCACACAGTTCAGTAGGTCAGAAGTCTGGCACAGCTGTTACCTGGGGGTTCTGATGAAAAATCCATTTCCAACCTCATTCAGGTTGTTGGCAGAATTTACTTCCTTGCTATTATAAAACTAGGTCTCTGTTTCCTTGCTGACAGCTGAAGCCTACTCTCAGCTCCTATAGGCTACCCTCTTTCCTTGGTACGTGGCTCCCTCTGTCTTCAAACACAGCAAAAATTCCTCAAATCCTTTGTGCTGAATCTCTGTTTTGTCTTCTGCCACCAACTGCTGAAAGCTCTCCAATTAGATCAAGCCTACCAGATGATCTCCCTGTCTTTTAAGATCTGCCAGACTATAGAACATAAATTAGTCACAGTCATGGCAGTGATACCATATTCCAAGATCCAGGGTTTGGGGCATGGAATCTTGAGGGAGATGGAGGACATTTTTAGAATTCTGCCTACTAGGATGAGTGAGGGATGAGCCTGGCTATTTTTTAGAGTTGGAGAAGGAAGGTACATTCCACCAAAATCCTTTCTTACCTGTTCGGTTCTATAATTTACTTTCATTTAGTTCCTGGAGTGTAGATAGTTTTGGAGGCATGGGTACATTTATGGCCAGGAAACAAGGGAAAATGGAGTGATTTTTTTTTTAAATACTACAAATGTATTGAATAGATTAGAGAATGAATTACCAGGCAATCACTCTAAGTATGTCACTAATATTTTTGTGTGTGTGTGAGAAAGAGAAAGAGATCATGCATGAGCAGGGGGAGGGGCAGAGGGAGAGATAGAGGCTCTTAAGCAGGCTCCATGGGGTTCTGTTTCATGACCTGAGCTAAAATCAAGAGTTGGATGCTTAACTGACTGAGCCACCCAGGCACTCCTGTCAGTAACATTTTTAAGAGGAGTGCCAAAAGCTTTATCTCATAATTGTCTAAATCTCATTTCTTCCACCACCCCATCTCCTCATTTTAGTTTCTCTTATGTTTTCGTTTATTTGATACTATAGATCTAGGTGTGGTTTGTTTATATGTCTTTTTAAGTGTTTCATTCCTCTTTTGTAGACTGCTTACTATTCTTTAAGTTGATTATTTTCTTTTTTTTTTTTCTTTAATTTCTTCCCCGCTTTTTCTTTCCAAGTTCTCTGGATTTCTGTGTTCTTACCGCTGTTAAGGGCTTTATTAGGGAAGACAAAAAGATGGCACAGAAAAACACAGTTGAGAGAATAGAGGTGGTTGAGGTGGCATAAGTAGTTTAAGATTGCTATTAAGTATTGAAACTGGCCATAAGCCATACATGGAAAATTTAATGAATATAAATCTATTGTTTGATTAATGGTTATAAACTATTGCTTAGGAAAGAACAAGTGAGACATTTGGATACACAATTAGAAAATAGCTGGTGATATTAATATCTAGGGTTTTTTTTTAAGATTTTGTTTATTTAATCATGAGAGACACACATAGAGAGAGAGAGAGGCAGAGGCACAGCAGAGGGAAAAGCAGGCTCCACAGGAAGCCTGATGTGGGACTCAATCCTGGGTCTCCAGGATCATGCCTTGGCCAAAGGTGGCGCTAAACCGCTGAGCCACTCAGGCTGCCCAATCTAGTTATTTTAAAATATCAATGAATATATATGGGATGTTGAACTTGCTTCTTAGAAATTTTGAAATAACTTTGGGGCAAGAATTTTCAAGTAAAGAGAATATGTGTGGTAGGGCACCTGCCTGACTCAGAAGAGAATGTGATTTTTGATCTTGAGGTCATGAGTTCAAGCCCCACATTGGGTGTAGAGATTTTATATATATGCATGCGCACACACATATAACAAACTTTGAAAAAAGAATACATGTAAAAGTAAGAAGTATTTTCTTTGCTAAGGGGTAGCCTTTTGACAGGGATGCTTATTAAATAGGGTGATGCTGTCTCTAGTGCTCAATTAAAGGTATTAATGAGGTATCTAAGAATAGTTTTCAGAAAGCAGGAAAAGTAGAACTAAATTGAACAGTGGAATTTATAACTTACTTTAAACTATGTTGGGAATTTTAAATTGGGGCAGGAGTCAGTATATGGGTAATTTTTCTTGAGGTAGATCTTTTTTTTTTAACATGTTTTATTTCCTGTGTAAATATTTAAATGTTAACAAATGATAGATAGGTTTTCTTTCCCTGATACTTTAGGAGAAAAATCTCACTTTTTATTTTGACATTTATTTTCTTTGATTTCTGCCCCTTGCATTCCCCACTCCCAAGAGAGGACAGAGAAGCAAGGTTTCTAGCCAGTAAAATGGGAATCATAGCAACATTCCGGTCATGGGCAGGTAAGTTAATCTGTGCTGCTTAATAAGAAAAACTTGATTATTTTTTCAAATGTTAAATTATTATTGTAGCATCTATTTAGATGTTAACCTAGTCTTTGTATGTTATTATTAGAGTGAGAGGGATTTGTAACAGTTACTAAAATTGACTATTTGTAAGTCAAGTGCTAATGATTACCTGGGCTGATTAAAAAAGTTTTTCTATGGGCATGAGCTTTCATTTGCCCTGGGTAAATACCCAAATGGAATTCCTGAGTCACAAGATAGATATATGTTTAGTTTTATAAGAAACTGCCAGTCTTTTTCTGAAAATACTTTGACTATTTTATACTCCCATCAACAGTCTATGTGAGTTCCAGTTGCTCTGCATCCTTACCAGCATGTCATGTTGTCTTAAAGTTTTTAGCCATACTGGCTGGTGTGTAATGGTACCCAATTGTGAATATTACTTAGATTTCCCCAATGAGTAATGATAGTGAATATTTTTTGTTTATTGGCTATTCAGCAAACCTTCCTTTTTTATATATTAATGCGCTTTAAACTGTTTGACTTAATTACTCCACTTAAAATTTTTATCTATACAGATTATTTGAATTCTGCCAGTTACAGTCTTTTGTACATTCAATAAATTTTAGAATTACACTTTTAAAAGACATATGCCAAGCAAATTTTTCACTTCACTTTAGATTAAGAGGTATTACATAAGAGAGATAGAACATTGTCCCGTCTCCAGTATTCTGAGAATCACTCATCAGCAAACAAATAGTAAGCAGTCAGATTGATGAACTTTTTTGGGTATGCAACAAATAGAAGAAGGAATTTAAATGATAAAAATTATTGATACTCTCTAGTCAGTAGGGAAATATTACATATGATAACCAAATAATAGCACAGTTTTGGAATTATCTGGAAAAATATCACAGATTTTACATTATGAATATATTGCTATAGATTTTGTTGAAATTTAAATTAGTGATATTTTTTCTTTTTTATCCTCTTTAGGTATTATTAATTTATGTAAGCCTGGAAACTCTGGGATCCAATCTCTAATTGGAGTACTTTGTATACCAAATATGGAGATAAGGGTAGGTAGTTACTCTAATTGTTTCATTTCCAGACTTAACAGAGGAAATTAATTGTTAAAAAAAAGTTGTTTCAGGTATTGCTTTTTCCTCGTGAATTATTCATATGTATCACAGAGCATTTAAAAAATACATGAATAAATATTTACTACTTAGTTGAACCCTAAGGGTAATACAAATAATTTGAAATAGTGATGTTAGGAACTATGGCTTAATTAAAAACTGACTTAAAAATATGAAATTAATTATGCTTTATTCATTAAAAAATGAAAACAGTAAGGAAGGGCATTCTCACTGTAAAAGGTTCAAGCAGTTCAAAATATTCAGTAAAAAGTAAATACAGTATTTATGTATCTTATGCCTTCTTAACATGTTTTTGTAATGAGTGGTGGTTTTCATTAAAATTGGGTTGTTAATATGCTCAATTATCAGATATATTCCTAAAATGTGGCTAAAACAAATTGAAATTGGAGGAAAAAAATATGAACTCTTCAGTAGTTCTTTTCCACTTAGATGGTTTTGTTTTGTGTTCAACTGAATAAAACCTGCCCTTTTCTTGTTTTTCTCTATGTGAACCAAACCTGGAGTTGAAAAATATTAGAAAATATTAGCCAAGGGTGCCATGCTTAAAATGTGAACTGATAAGCCTTTAGACCATGGAAATGGAAGGGATGTGATTATAGATGGAAAGATCTATAAGCAGGGAACTGAAGGTTGGGGTTATTCACTTGACTGCTTACTTCACAGATGGGGAAAGAACACCGTTTTTGGAGTCTGGCCCACTGAAATTTGACTCCTGATTTTAGTCTTTATAGCTCCATTACCTTTGGCAAATTATGTTTCACCTGTATATCTACTTCTCCATATGTACTACAATGCTATAATAAAAGATTAATTGAAAAGATTAAATTGTGTATGTAATAAAGCACGCTGTAGTTATCTCTTCTCAATTGTAGTCCTGAGATGGCAGTTTTCTAAAATAAGTAGTTCTGATTTTATCAGTTTTTCCTTCTGTGAATAAGACATTTAAAACATCTGTTTTAAATTTTTAAATTTAAATGAAGATTCATTCCATAAAAGTAAATGAACCGTATTTATTTGCACTTGCAGCGAGGTCTGCTTGAAGTGCTCTATGATATATTTCGTCTTCCTCTACCTGTTGTGACTGAAGAATTCATTGAAGCACTGCTCAGCGTAGGTAAGTATTGAAATCCATTTGTATCTATTCATATACTGTGATTTTTAAAATGGTTTATTAGCTGAGTCTCTCAAAGGCAAAATACTGAACTAAATATTGAATATCATTTTCTTACTGCATCATCATGGCATTAAATTAGCATTAAAATGAAACCTCAAATTTCCAAAAATAAGAAATTTTGATTTCTTTATCATCACCCTAGGTATTACAGATGAGCAGTGAAATTAGTAGAAAAATGGACAAAGAAAGGAAGGGCAAAGATAAGAAACTGATATAATTCTCAAATTAGATTATCTATTTTTTTTTAATTTTTTTTTTTAATCTTTATTTATTTATGATAGTCACAGAGAGAGAGAGAGAGGCAGAGACACAGGCAGAGGGAGAAGCAGGCTCCATGCACCGGGAGCCCGATGTGGGATTCGATCCCGGGTCTCCAGGATCGCGCCCTGGGCCAAAGGCAGGCGCCAAACCGCTGCACCACCCAGGGATCCCTCAAATTAGATTATCTAATTCTCAGTATAATTTTATTTTAGCCAAATGATTCCTAAGTCCCAAAATGAAAGTTTAGACACTGTACATCAATAAATCATTTTTTTCTGTATGACTTTTCAGTCTTTTTTTTTTTTTTTTACATTTTTTAAAGATTTATTTATTTATCTTAGTAGGGGTGGAGGCAGCAGGGAGGGAGTGTATGACCAGCAGACTCCCCACTAAGTGAGGGGCCCCACATGGGGCTAAATCCCACAACCCCTAGATAATGACCTGAACCAAAATCAAGAGCTTGTCACTTAACCAGCTGAGCAACCTATGTGCCCCTCTGTCTGTTTATTTAACCAACATTTTAAAACATTATTTATGGCCTGATTAGCTGATGGTTAACTGATGTGTTTTAGTGATTTCTCATTTTTCTTCTAACTACCTAATTTTAACTATTTTAGATCCAGGCAGATTCCAAGACAGTTGGAGACTTTCAGATGGCTTCGTAGCAGCTGAGGCAAAAACTATTCTTCCTCATCGTGCCAGATCCAGGTAGAATTAGGGGAATAGTTCAAATTTGTTACAATTACTATTTTTATGTTAAATTATGTAATATGTTGAACAGTGTTTAAGCTGTGTCTGTGCTCTGTTTATTTCTAGGCCAGACCTCATGGATAATTATTTGGCACTGATACTCTCCGCATTTATTCGTAATGGACTTCTAGAGGTAAGAATTATAAACTTATTTTATCCTATTTTACTTTTTAATTTTCTCTGACAAAGTTCTCTCAGAGCAACAAGCATACATACGATTCATAAATGTATTCCTACATGCTCCTCTGCAACTATAATATTTTCTTCTTATTTTCAAAGGGATTGGTTGAAGTGATAACAAACAGTGATGACCATATCTCAGTTAGAGCTACCATCCTCTTAGGAGAGCTTTTACATATGGTAAGTTTAGCAACTTTTGATTATGTTTCATACTATTAATGTCTTAATTTATAAAACAGATTATTTTAATAATGTTACTTTGTAATATCTCAAAAAGTAAATTTATGCTGAGTGTTTGTCTTTGCATTGCAAAGACCCCTTGATGCCTTGTATCTATCTATACATAAATGTATGCGTGTATATGTATACTGTGTGTGTATATATAGTGTAGGCTAGTTTTATAAGTGAAAAAAATGTAAAAAAGTACTGAATATTGATTTTTATACTCACTTTTGATGACATTTTGAGTCCTATAAATCTTTTTTTTTTTTTAATATTTTATTTATTTATTCATGAGCGACAGAGAGACAGAGACAGAGACACAGGCCAAGGGAGAAGCAGGCTCCATGCAGGGAGCCTGATGTGGGACTTGATTCCGGGTCTCCAGGATCACACCCTGGGCTGAAGGTGGCGTGAAACTGCAGAGCCACCCAGGCTGCCCCCATAAATCTTAACATATCTTAGAATGACTTGCTGCCTAACAAGAAATTCCAAAACTAGATACTATGTCAGTCGGGTAGCAGTGGAATTGACATATGACAGTCAGTGCCTGAATTTTAGAAAACTTTGTGAAAAAAAATTCAAAATGTAACTCCCTTATTTGAACATGTTCTCTGAGTTGAGATTTAGAAGTTGAGTACTTTTGGTTTTTTTTTTAGTTTTTTGGAGTTTTTTTGCCTTGATTTTGTGACATCAGTAACTTTGGGAAACAAGGAGCTAAGAAAGTAATCTGACCATTCTCTAATATCAGCAAATCAAGCAATGGGAGAACTGATTGTTTGTAAGATAGAATTCCTGTTTATAGGTCACCTGTTAGTAGAATATTGAATAAAACGAACCACTTTAAACTCATTAAAGGAGGAAGTAACCATGTGGCAGATCTTTTAAAAGTATGTTATGATTTTCTTTTATTGGCAAAGTATTTTTGTTTTTGTTGTTTCAGTCAATACTACCTCTAGTATTTTTTTCCACATATCAGCTGGGCTCTGTGAGTGATGTAAAGAGAGTTTAACAGAGTTTAATGATAACTGTCTTGTTTACCAATGAATTGTTTATCTACATGCTTCATTCTCCTTCAGCCCATCCATGGAAGAATTAAGTAATACTGCAGGTTTTCAGATGTGATTTTTATTTTCATTCTTTCATTCTAAGGTTATATCAGTATCTAGAATTATTTGCTTTTTATGAAGGAATCTTTTTTATAGATTTCATCTTTTCCTTCCTTCATGACCAGAATTCTTGATTCCCTTGAAATATAACAGCTGGTTATTTTGAGTATAGTGCTATTAGTTCATTGCTTATTATGCTTAGATTTTCTGGCTTCCATATTTAATTACTTCTCTTCATTGGTGGAAAGCAGATTGAGTGGTGAATTTTGTTTGGAAAGCAGGATTAATGTAACATTATAGCATTGGATCTAAGTTTTGAAATGTAAACCTTTCAGATTATTTAAGGATTGAATTTAATTGGTTACCACTTAACACTATAATGTTAAAATAAAGGATCTGTAAAATTTACTATTTTTTAATGTAACAGGAGTGTGTATCTTCATTCTGTCCCATCCTTGTTGAAAGATAAGATGAATTATAAATAAGTATGTATTGGAAAGTAAATCATTACGTTCACTTTATGAGTAAAACCTTTAGTATTTCATCTATGAGTAATCTATAACAAAATATTTCTATTTGTCAACTCTTAAAAAATGTTATATTTTACTTTAGGCAAATACAATTCTTCCTCATTCACATAGCCATCATTTGCACTGCCTGCCAACCCTCATGAATATGGCTGCATCTTTTGATATCCCCAAGGAAAAGAGATTGTAAGTATCATAGCTCTGTAGCTAAGACTATGCCTGGTGTATTTAATACCCACTTACATGACCTTCTCTTTTAAAAATTGCATATGTGTATGTAGATTATGCTTGGAAAATTTTTTTTTTTAATTCTCTTAAGGATGCCTTACAGATGAGGGGAAGATTGATAGTATTATTTGATAATTTGTATTTTAGGCTACCAAGTATTATTATAGCTTAGTAAAATCAAGTTTTTCTAGCATGTTTCTTGCCAAGGATGTAAACTTTCTGCCACAAAATTAAAAATGTTGTTGAAAAATATCTGGACTATTTTATGTTTTGAGCAGCAGTTCAGGCTCTTTAATGTCTAAAATATTTCAAGTTAAGGGATCCCTGGTTGGTGCAGCGGTTTGGCGCCTGCCTTTGGCCCAGGGTGCAATCCTGGAGACCCGGGATCGAATCCCACGTCGGGCTCCCGGTGCATGGAGCCTGCTCTCCCTCTGCCTATGTTTCTGCCTCTCTCTCTCTCTCTGTGACTATCATAAATAAATAAAAATTAAAAAAAAATAAAATATTTCAAGTTAATAAAGCACAAAGAGTAGCAATATCTTTTGTATGTGTGATTAAAAATGTTGGAATTTAATAACCTGTAGTATAGGCATTGAAGTAAGTTAAACTCTTAATACTGAAGGAAATATTGCAAACAGAATCTGAAACAAAACTATGGTAATATAGCTGTAGCTCTGTTAGAATTTCACATTGCTAATAAAATAAAATTTAAAGGTAAAAATGGAGAAGCCTGGTTGGAAAGTGCTAGTAGGAATCTTTTTCATTTGGTTAAGATTATGTCTAAACCAGGAGTGTTTTCTTTTTCTTTCTTTTTTTTTTAAATTTTTTTTTAAGATTTATTTAGTTATTCATGATAGATAGAGACAGAGTGAGTGAGGCAGAGACACAGGCAGAGGGAGAAGCAGCAGGTTCCTTGTAGGGAGCCCGATGTGGAACTCTATCCTAGATCACTACCTGAGCCGAAGATAGGCGGCAGGCACCCAACCGCTGAGCCACCCAGGCGTTCCCCTCCCTTTTTTTTTTTTTAATTCTACCTGTTATGATTAGAGAAATCTGTATATTTGGACTTTTTGTAATGTTAATGAAATCTAGTTCATTAGCTGTTCAGAACTGTGAATTTTTATTAAATTATATGTTTCTTAAAAGTTTAGTTAGTTCAGAAGTACACATGGGCCTCACAATAAGTAAATAATATTCTATTAATTTTAACTCTGCCAATGGATATACTATTATTTAATAGAAGTTGTATTATAAACTAGAAGTTGTATTATAAACTAAGTATTAGGGACCATCTCAGTTCCAACTCTAGGCTTTCATAGCTTTCAGCTTTTTTCTTTTTAAGTTTAAGTAACCTCTCTCTACATCCAGCATGGGACTCGAACTGACAACCTTGAGATAAGAGCCACATACTATACTGACTGAGTCAGCCAGTCATCCTTTTCAGTTTTTATTTTAGTAGTTTGATGATGGAAGAATGTTTTTCCTGAGTCCTTGTAGACCTAAACTCTGTGGTTCAGATTATGACCCATGAATTTCATGGTTCATCCAGAATTGAAATTTACCTTCAGAATTTCAGCAATAAAAGCCTTATAATGGTTTTTGTTTTATTTTGGTGGTGTTTTTTTTTTTTTTTTCACTCAGCAAGCTCTTTATTTATAAATACTTGCCAATCTGAGCACATCTCAAGGTTTTAAAATTTTAAATCCAATTTGTTTTTACCAGGAGTTCTGGAGTTGAGACTTTTTTGCTGCCAGATTCTCAAAAACTCTGCTTTTATGAACCACAAACAAGGAATTAAAAATAATTTTTTAAAAAAATACCATTTACAATTGCAGATCAGTGGGAGGAAATAGAGACTATACAAATTGATACTGGAATCATCAATTATCCACATGGGGAGAAAATGAAATATTCCAGCCTTATATCATAAATAAAAATCAGTTTTAGATGGATTAAGGATTTAAATGGGAAAAGCAAGTTTTTAAACTTCTGTAAGAAAATAGAGAAAACTAGGTTTCTAACTTTGTAGGAATTCTTAAAACCAATATACAAAAAGTCCCCACCATAGGGCACCTGGGGGTGGCTCCGTGGTTGATTGTCTGCCTTTGGCTCAGGTCATGATCCCAGGTCCAGGGATTGAATCCCACATCAGGCCCCCTGTGGGGATCCTGCTTCTCCCTCTGCCTATGTTTCTGTCTCTCTGTCTCATGAATAAATAAAATCTTTTTTTTTAAAGTGCCTGCACCACAGAAGAAAAGATTAGTAAATACATATTTAGTTGGGTTTACATAGTGTTTTTTCATACAAATAGCATTGTTCTTGATTTTTTTTTCTTTGTGGTTCCAAATTTGATTAAATAATTTACTTTCTAGCAACCATCTCTAGCCTTAAATTTATATATTTTACTAGGGTAATTTACCAAAGTGATCTCTTTAAAATTATGCTAGCTTTGCTACAGAATTAATTCAGTTTTTTTTCAACAGGCGAGCCAGTGCAGCCTTGAACTGTTTAAAACGCTTCCATGAAATGAAGAAACGAGGACCTAAGCCTTACAGCCTTCATTTAGATCACATTATTCAGAAAGCAATTGCAACCCACCAGAAACGGGATCAGTATCTCCGAGTTCAGAAAGATATATTTGTTCTTAAGGTACTCAAATGAAACATCGCAATTTTTAACTTCATTTCCTAATTTTTAACTGATGGACGTTAATACGCTATACTTGCTGAGTTAGTTTTACTCTGGCTTATGGATTTTCAAATGATTTTCAAATGGCTTTCTAGTTTTACAAGCATTAGAGCTATGTTTCTATAACTTTTTAAAGTTAAAAAGCCTTGATAATTCATCCTTAAATGAAAAATCTTTCTTTAAATTTTTAAGATTTGAACTTCGTTTTCTGGATGTGAAGAGAATCGCCTTAATTTTCCTTATTACTTTCTGATGATTTTAGGATACAGAGGAAGCTCTTTTAATGAACCTTAGAGATAGCCAAGTCCTTCAACATAAAGAGAATCTTGAATGGAATTGGAATCTTATAGGGACCATTCTTAAGGTATGATAAGATACTTCTTGGTTATAGCTTCACTTATTATTCATTGTAATTCATCATGCTTATATTTTTGGGAATTGATAAATACATATGTAATGTAATCCATTATGTTTTTCTAGTGGCCAAATGTAAATCTAAGAAACTATAAAGATGAACAGTTGCACAGGTATGTAACAACTATTTTGCATTTAAATTGAAAGAACTTAAATTTGAATTATATGATATCTAATACCCATGAAAAGTAATAATTGGCGTTCTAAAAGTTACATACATACATTTTAATAGTTGGTATTCCGTAGGTACATGTATACATTTTTGTGTATGCTGTTGCAACCCAAAAGCATCAACTAATTCTTTCTCTAGTTATTTATATTCTGATTTTAGTTTTAGAACAAATGAAGTACTTGAGATAAAAATTTCTCAGATTGGGATAATATCAACCATATTGTAATCTTAGCCCTAAGTAACAGATGAGGATGACATAATAAGGACATACTACTGTTCATTTCCCAAAGTGATGGCCATTTATTTTTACTATTCTACTTACATTTGCATCTGACTTTGGAGGGTTAGCCATTTGTCCTCCTCTTTGCATTCCCATTAACTAAGTTGATGTTTTCCATGTCTTTCATAAAACATACTAATGTTCATAGCATACACATCACTTCAAGGTACTGTGCTGTTCTCTAGTACCCCCATGCATTTTTACTCAGAATGAATTTAGACTGATCCACTACCAGTACTGATTTCATTCATCATTCAGTGAGAGGGACTTTACTTCATTTTTCTGAAAAATTTATGTCCTTAATATTATTATTTGATTGTATTCATCTCCTCATGATATTTAACTTAATATCTATATTAAGTTTATAGAGAATATATATAAACGTATATTGGAATAAAGAAACAGCACCAACTTTTCATACTGCTTGTGAACAGAGATGAGGTGTCATTCAACTTTGTTTCTCCAAATCCTAGAATTGGCACCATTGTTGGATTGGATTGTAGTGCATGAAATTAAATTGAACTAAGTTAAATGGAAGCTTAGCCCATAATGTCAAAAGTGATATTGAAATATAATAAATTAGTTCCATTGCTTCGTAAATACAGTTGCCTAAATTTTATCTGAAGCTTTTGGGCTTGGCTTTTGCTTAATTATGAAAAAGTGACAGAATTATAGAATGATATATTTTGCTTACAATTACCTAGTATAGGATTATTTTATAGAATCATGGGACAAAGACTGTCATAAAAGAATAGTAGAAGAAAATTTATGTTCAGGTGTCTTCTTCCTATTTATCCAAGCTTATCTTCTAGCTATGTTATATCTGTATTTTGCCAGCTAGCTTCTTTGTTCTCTACTATTTCTTTCAGACATCTCATCATAAAAGTATTTCACGAACTGTTCTTGACAAATAAGGTTATTGTTTTTGCATGCATGTGTGTGTGTATGTGTGTGTGTGTGTGTGTGTGTGAGATGTACCAGATATGCTTATTCCTTCCCATTTACTCTAATGGTTTAAACCCAAAACATATTCAAAGCCCAATTACATCATAAGCTATGGTTAAGATTTTAAATTGATTTTTTGGTTTTTCTGTTGGTAATTTTATTTTGCCTGTAGGTTTGTACGAAGACTACTTTACTTTTACAAGCCCAGCAGTAAATTATATGCCAACCTGGAACTGGATTTTGCCAAGTCCAAGCAGCTCACGGTTGTGGGTTGCCAATTTACAGAATTTCTTCTTGAGTCTGAAGAGGTAATAAGCATTTTGAATATTTTCCTAACAAATGTTTTTCATTGAATTTGCCCCCTTCCTTTTATTTCTGAATATGTTTAAGTTGTATTTAGAAACATATGGAATGAGTCCAGACCTAGATTTGAATCCTGACTCTGTCACTAGCTAGTTATGTGACTTTGGACAACTTATGTGCCTTATAGAAATAAGAACTGGTTTTCTCTTTGTAAAATGGAAGATAGTATGATCTTCATGCAGCATTGTGTTGAATGAAATTTAAAAGAACAGGTACTCAGTGATTGGTATTTGTTATTAGTAACTTCTTCATTATTTTATTTTTTGGATATGATTAAAGTTAATTTTTCTAATTATGGTCACTAAGTGTTTTTCCAATAATAGCACAATGTATTTGCTTTTAGGATGGGCAAGGATACTTAGAAGATCTGGTAAAAGATATTGTTCAGTGGCTCAATGCCTCATCTGGAATGAAACCTGAAAGAAGTCTTCAAAATAATGGTTTATTGACTACTCTTAGTCAACACTACTTTTTATTTATTGGAACGCTTTCTTGCCATCCTCATGGAGTCAAAATGTTGGAAAAATGCAGTGTATTTCAATGGTAAGTTGTTTTAGTCTATACCTGAACTTTAATGTAGTCAGAAATGTATGCTTTTTATTCTGTGTACATGTATTTGATAAATTTTATTAGAATACTAAAAAAAACTAGAGTTGTTATCTTGATGCTTTGTTCTTTTATGTGATATTTGTCATTAATGCTTTCTTTTAGAAATGCTTGCTTAAGGGCGCTTGGGTGGCTAAGTTAGTTGAGCATCTATCTGCCTTCGGATCAGGTCATGATCTATCCCAGGGTCCTGGGATCCAGCCCTGGCAACAGGCTCCCTGCTCAGCAGGGGGCTTCATTCTTCTCTCCTGCTGCTTCTGCTTGTGCTCTCTTGCTTGCTCTATCAAATAAATAAAGTCTTTTTTTAAAAAAAATGCTTATTTTTCTTTTTGTGTCCCCCCCCCCCCTTTTTTTTTTAGTCTCCTTAATCTCTGTTCATTGAAAAACCAAGATCACTTGCTGAAACTGACTGTTTCTAGCTTGGACTACAGCAGAGATGGATTGGCAAGAGTCATCCTTTCCAAAATCCTTACTGCAGCTACTGATGTGAGTATAACAGGCAATTAAACTATTTTTTTATAACCAATTAATTCAGTACCTCATAAAGCCAAGTAAAATTAATTATTAATTCTAAGAATATGGGATGAAATTGGAGTTTACTTTAAAATAGTAATTCCTCCAAGAAACCATATACAGTACCCGTATTTTTCTAGAAAGGGGAGGAAGCAGCTAGATTTAAACATAAGTATTTTATTTTGCTAGTACTAAAAAAAATATGTAAGGGGCTAGACCATCAATTCCAATTTTTCTGCCAGTTGCAAAACTGTCCCAAAACGAAGTCTAAATAGGCTATCCATGAGGTTTGTTTGTGTTTTTTGGTTTTTTTTTTTTTATATTTTCATTTATCTTTGTAGGCCTGCAGGCTGTATGCAACGAAACATTTAAGAGTATTATTGAGAGCTAATGTTGAATTCTTCAATAATTGGGGAATTGAATTACTTGTGACCCAGCTCCATGATAAAAACAAAACGATTTCTTCTGAAGCTCTTGATATTCTTGATGAAGCATGTGAAGACAAGGTGAAGGTCTATTATATTATAAAATACTTAGACATGAATTTTTATTGAATTATTATTTTAATCATTAAAATTAATTTCAATTTTACTAAAAAATAATGTGAAATTATAATGTACCTAATGTAAGTGTTTTGGAAAAAGAATTTACTATCATTTTGCAATTGTTAATTTGCCTAATAATTACTTTTTTTAGGCCAATCTTCATGCTCTTATTCAGATGAAGCCAGCTTTATCCCACCTTGGGGACAAGGGTTTGCTTCTCCTCCTGAGGTAAATATTAAGTAAATTTTTCTTATAACTGTGTTTTTTGTTGTATTCTCTTTAGCAGTGTATTTTAAAGCTGAATTCAAATAGGAAGCACTTTAAATAAAGAGTTTAGTGTTAACTTCTAAAAGAGGTCTATTTTAGAATCTTAGACATCCTTTAATACTAAAACTCTTTTTTCATTGTTTCCTTAATGTTTCTTATACGTTTGTCTCTCCTCATTATTTTCATGACATTTTCTTTACTGTGATTGGATTCATTTGTTCTTGTAAGATTATGAAAATTTATCTGTATTTGAAATTATAGTAAATAATAGTTGACCTTTTACTTTCAGGAAGAAGCTATTCCTAAAGTCTTTGAGCTTCTTAAACACTTGTGGTCAGAGTCTTGTGTTAAACTGTTTCTTGTTTTAATTTACAGATTTCTTTCCATTCCAAAAGGATTTTCCTATCTGAATGAAAGGGGTTATGTGGCAAAACAATTGGAAAAGTGGCACAAGGTAACTTTCTGTAGAGTAAGCTTCAATTTATATGTTTTTACCTTAGGGCATAGCTCTAGGAATTTAGAGGATTTTTTATATCAACATTTTGAAGCTCAAGAGGTCAAATATTTAAACGTTCATATATAAAGTCAAGTCTTAAATTCTATGTAATTATTTGTGTTTATATCTATCCATTTTTAAAACTACATTATTTTATAGCAAACTATTAACTTTGTGTACATTCTATTGAAATTTTGCTTTCAGTTTAATTGATACAATGTACTGGTATAATTTGTTAACCCTACTTACTATCATTTCTTTTATTCTTATTCTTGGATCCCTTATGTAGCCCTTTTAAGCTACAACGAAAACATTTTCCTAAATGAAGAAAGATTATAAAACAGTTCTGCAAAGCAGATATAATAATCTAATT
This sequence comes from Vulpes lagopus, assembly GCF_018345385.1. Classification (NCBI taxonomy): domain Eukaryota; kingdom Metazoa; phylum Chordata; class Mammalia; order Carnivora; family Canidae; genus Vulpes; species Vulpes lagopus. The sequence continues at coordinate 18,390,756 of NC_054826.1, read as the reverse complement.
AAACTTTATTTTAGGATGCTACTTGACATAAACCTGAGAATAGAGTTCTTGCTACTAGTTAACTTCCTTGCTTTTCTTTAGCTGGTCATCACTGTGATTTTATTTTCTTTGAAGCATTAGAAATTGTCAAAGCATCTTAGAAACCCATGGATAATCGGTCTTAATGTAAATAATTTTTAGATTTTTCATCATTTCAATTATTATATTATTTATATTGAACCATATTTCACAAATTCTCAGGGTTTCTTTTTTCCTTTTTTTTTTTAAGATTTTATTTATTTATTCATGAGAGACACACAGAGAGAGAGGCAGAGTCACAGGCAGAGGGAGAAGCAGGCTTCCTGTAAGGAGCCCAATGGCGGAACTGGATCCTGGATCTTGGGATCATGCTATGAGCCAAAGGCTGTCAACCACTGAGCCACCCAGGCATCCTGAAATTCTTGTTTTTTAAAAAAATACTGTAACTGTAAAACATACTTTAGGCAGAATACCTGGGTGGCTCAGTCAGTTAAGCATCTACCTTCAAGCTTAGGTTTGGATCCCAGGATCCTAGGATCAAGCCCCACATCTGGCTCCCTGTTCAGTGGTATTTGTTATTTCTTGCTCGTGCTCTCTCTCTCTCTCTTTCTCTGTCAAATAAATAAAGTAACTTTCTTTAAAAACAAAAACATACTTTAGGCATGAAGTCTTTCAATAATTAATGAATTGGAGAATTGAGACAAGATGTGACAGTTTTAAGTTACTTAAACAAATTACCATAGTAAAATCAGTCACCGTATTAGGAAATTGCTTAGGATATCTGGCACACTACTTTAAAATAGTAGGTACAAAATAAAACTACTATAAATGGCATGTGCACTGTATAAGGAAACAAAAGAAGGGTAGATGATTCTGCCTTAGAGATTAGAATTAGCAAAAGAAATTTTGGGTGGGCTCAGGAAATGATATGATATTTGAGATAGTCTTGAAGAGTAAGTAGGTAAATACATTGACTATAGATTATTGAAACTTCAGACTTGTGGAAAAAGCTATATTCCACTGTAGTTAGGGCTAGGATAACTGAGGAGTAGAAAGATGAGACTGAAATGTTGAGTTAGAAGTAGATTATAGAAAGCCCTATAAACCACATTATGTCATTAAGGAATTTCACTTTTATCAGAAGTGAGGGGAATTTTAGGTGTTTAAAGTCTAGTCTAATTAGAGCTGTGCCTTAAAAACATTGACAGGTCGTGTAGTGCAGGAGTGGAAGTTTGATCATTAAAGGTAAAGCCTAGGAATCTTAAGACCAGTTAAGAAGCAAGAACTGGTAAAAATATGGATTTAGTGATGCTGAGATTGGATAGGCAGGGATACATTTTCTGGGCATCTTTGAAATAAGATGGACCAGATGTGTGGACTGATTGGATATAATGAATGAAGAGTCCATCTTGACTCTTTAAAGTTTCTAATTTCAATGACTGAGTATGCAGTGGATCACCATGAAGAGATTGTGATTACAGGGGTGCCAGGGGCACCTCGGTGGCTCAGTTGGTTAAGCATCTGCCTTTGGCTCGGGTCATGATCCTGGGGTCCTGGGATCGAGCCTCATGTCAGGCTCCCTGCTCAGCAAGGAGCCTGTTGCTCCCTCTCCCTCTGCCTCCCCTCCAGGGTGGTGGTCTCTCTCTCTCTCTCTCTCTCAAATAAATTTTTCAAAATCTTTAAAAAAAGGAGAGATTGTAATTATAAAAAATAGTTTTGCAGGATAAGGATAATGATTTTTGAATATGTTGAATTGTATTACTCTGTGGAATGACCAAGTCATTGTATCCAGAAAATATTTGGAATTTTGGATCTGGAGCTCATATATGTGCTGAAGATTGCAATTTGGGAGTCCTCAATATATAATAGTAGTTGAAACCTGAAGTGAGTGAGATCACCAGGGATGATAAAAAGAAAGAACAAAACAAAAGAAAGAACACTGGAAATTGCTCCCTAGAGAACATCCTGGTTTAATGAGGGAAATAGAAGGACAGAAACACAGAAAATTGCCAGAGAGAATGGTGTCACTAAAGGATGCTTCAGGAAGGAGAGGTCAGTGATACATATTTGTTAAAAAGATGAACAATAGAAAATAATCTGTTGAATTTGACAGTTTGGTCATTGGTGAAATGTTTCTTTAAAGGTTTTTATTACTTATTTGACAGCACAAGTAAGGGGAGCAGGAGAAGGAGAAGCAGGCTCCCTCCCCACTGTGCAGGGAACCCAATGCAGGGCTTGATTCCTGGATCCTGGGATCAGGACCTGAGCCGAAGGCAGATGCTTAACCAACTGAGCCACCGATGCACCAGTCATTGGTGAATTTTGCTAGAGCATTTTCAGTAGAAAGTTACAAACAGATACTGAATTGCAGTTACAGTTAATTAGGCAGTAAATGAGAGGTGTCAAAATAAAGACAGCATAGTCCTCTCTCAAATTAGAGAAAAGGAGAAAGGGAAGAGAACCAACTTACTGAATGCCTACCATTTCAGGTCTTACCTCATTTAATCCTGAAGACAATCAATGAATTATTTTATGTTATTTCTATTTTGTGAATGAAAATTTGGAGATTAAGAGGAGTAAACCTTATCCTAGGTCACAAAGCTTAAATATACCAGAGCAGGGGTGCTTTTTGATTCCAAAGCCCATGCTCACTATATTTTGATTTCCTCTCAGTAGCTTATGGCATGCCAACATGAACTGAGACTGTCTCTGTTTCAAGGTAATAAAACATCCAGGCCAGTAAAGTATTAAAAATTAACTCATTCATTTTAAAACTTCACCTAGTACTCAGACATAGAAACGTATAGTGGAGGGAAGATTTGGTCAGTCTCATCACTCTTTGTACTCATTCCCCTCCCCATTTACTAGCCACCTTCTGGTTTAGGGCCTTGTCAGTTTTGGAGCAGGAGGAAGAAGGGGCATAGGGCCAAGAACAGACTTACTCAGTTGGTACGATTGTTATCTGGACTACTTAGCTTTGAATGTGGTAGATTTCAAATGTTAATTCTTTTACATGAGGGTTACTTTCATGCATTTCTCAAAGACCTCACCACTCTGGAGCTCTCAGTTTTAGTTTCCTAGACAAGGGCAGTGGCTCCTCTGCCTGCCTGCTTATATTTCCTGTATAGGCAGAGATCCATCCCTCAGTTCAGGTTTTCTTGCCCCTCCAGATTGGTTCTTTTGGGCAGAATCCTCAAGAGGACCCACATTTAGAAACCCAGTGCATTTCACAGCTATAAACCATACCCCTGACCTTTGGCTAGTGTTTTCCAAATGAATTCCCCTGGTCAAAAGATTATTCACATGAACGTAACTACTCCTGTATAAAGCTCAGAATACTTGCCTTAATTAGATTTTTTGCACGGAGATTTTCATATCTCCATTTGGTAATAATGTAGCGGTAATAGTAGCAATAGTAATAATTATGGTATAGTATAAATTAAAACCTCATGTTACTATTACAAAGTAAATATGGAACCTAAAGGAAAAATAGGAAAAGTATGTTTTTAGAGGCTCTAAATAGGGAGTTAAGGTAACCCATCAAATTCAAGTTGTCTAAAATAGTTTTGAATGAAAAATGTCTCCCTGTGCCCTTATTCTGTCTTTTCTGAAGGTAATGACTGTTAACAGTTTATTTTGTATGCATTCAGAGATGTTCTATCTATAGGTACATACTCTTTATTTAAAAATACAAATGAGTTCTGTTTTCAAATATAGATAAGAATGTTTTTCATTTAGCAGTATATCTGAGGGATCTTTTCAGAGCTACACATTTAAATCTAGCGTGTTCTTTTGAATGGCTGAATAGTACATTATGTGAATGTACCTTAATTTTTATAACCACTCCTGTATTGACATTGTTTCCAACATTTTTTGTTTTGTAAACAGTTTACTGGATATTCATTCATATATCTTTGCATGCTTGTACATATATATCTATAGGATAAATTTATAAAAGTATAGTTGTGAGTCAGAAAGTACGTGAAGTAACATTTTTGATACATAGTGCTAAGTTGTTTTCCAAAGAGGTCCTACAAATTCCTTTTAAACAGTTTAAAGTGGAGATCTTTTGTAATAAAGATGGCAGTGTGACTGACTTCTAAAGAACCTAAACTTTTTCAAGTTTTAGTTGGAAACATTTTTTTACATTTGACTTGATTTAAATCAGTGACGAAAGAGCTATAATGTTTTTACCAAAAAGTGCTAAAATTATACAATTCATTTAATTTTCTTTTAGAAATTTTTAGTGAATATGTTTAGGGTTTAATAGAAGCTAGTTTTTGTTCGTAATGGGGAAAGGGATTTAAATAAGATGAAGAACAAAACTTTTAACTTATGGACTTTAAAATAGTAATTGAACATGGGGATAAAAATATAAGCAGAAAGCTTTTGGGTATGATAGAACATTTGTATTCATAGCACCTTGCTCTACCCTTTTTAAAAGTATCTTAAATATCCTGTACAGATGTTCATTTTTCTCATTTTTATGCTTCTAAGATTTGCTAGATACTAACATGTTATGAATTTTGTGAATCATATGATACTGTATACAACTAAAACAATATTGTTCTCTAGGAATACAATTCAAAATATGTTGACTTGATTGAGGAACAACTTAATGAAGCACTTACTACTTACCGAAAGCCAATTGATGGTGATAACTATGTTCGTCGGAGTAACCAGAGGTACAGTCTAGTTAATGAAATAATTTATTACTGGTGTTCAAATATAAAATTCAAAACCAGTTCATAATAATTCTTTATTTTTTGAAGTTTTCTGAGTACTTGGAAATTTTATTTCCTCACTGACTTAAGAAAAAATTCTTAAAGCATAGCATTGACTGCTCAGGAATTCCAGTGGCACTCATACTGAATACTCTTATTGATACAGTTTATATACATTCCATGCTCTTAAGCCTACTCTTTCTGGTATTAGCTGTCTTAACATTACTCAATGTTTTGAGGCCAGCTAAATTGTTATTTTCCTAGAGAAATCCTCATGCTTTTCCACTTTTCATATTTTTACATATGCCAAGAAGGTTATATCTTTATCTCGTACTTTATTTTTAGTCCATATTTTAATTAGCATGTTGTAAATGAGGCAATAGGTATATCAATCATCTTTATTATACTAGATTACAGCGTCCTCATGTCTACCTGCCTGTACACCTTTATGGACAACTGGTACATCACAAAACAGGCTGTCATTTGTTGGAAGTACAGGTAAAAAAATAATTTACTTGTTTTAAATAGTTACAGTGATAGAAAAAAAGCCCTCAATATTGCTAAAGTAGTATATTTTGCAAAAAACTTCTCAAAAGCCTTAAAGTTAGCAGCATTAATTGCTTTTAAAGCCATCTATGTTATAACTGACTTAGGCATTCTGTACTTGTAATCCTTAGCTATATCACTGGCTTGCATGCCGTTCCCAGACTTATATGTCACCTTTTACATAGCTAATTTGTTAAGCTGTTGAAAGTCTGAGTTCTCTCCTTTATAGTTTGTTGGGGAAGTTCATCTCTTTAGTAGAAACATACTAAAAAACTGAATTTCTTCATTGTTGTTGTTGGGAAGTTTAACTGAATCTTTTTCAGATTCAGTTATCTTTGATAAGCAAGAAACAAAGTATTAATTGCTGTTTGTACCTCATTATTGTTATATACTTCATGGAATATAACAGGATTAGTGTCATGCAGTGTTGCTTTGATTGTATGCACACCAAATTTATGGCTGTGAATATGTCTTGCTACTAAGTGTTTTCAATAAATGCAGTTTTTTTCTTTTAGAAATACATACAGAAGTATTTGGGTGTGTGTCTCTTGAACAATAGTAGTCTGGCAGTTTAGTTCATTTTTATATTGGTGTTCATCCCAGGAGCAAAAGTTTTGCATAAATGTACTCTGTAGTGTCCTATTTTTATATTACATCTCTGACAACTTTTGGGGCACATACCTTTATGTTAGCTTTTTTCATTCATTAGTATTTTGTTTAAAAAACTGATAATTATCACTAACATTTTTATAATACTAGGTACCAAGTATTTTGTTAAGTACTTTATATGTAATAATTAAGTCATTACTCCTTAGGAGATTAGGAAATCAAGGCATGGGGTGATTAAGTGACTTGCTCAAAGCCACATAGCTAATAGGTACTAACTCTAGAATATGAACTCAAAACCTCTGCACTAGTGCTGCTTAAGAAAGTTTACATAGAATTATTTTAGAATTTTATATATACAAAAGTTATAACATGCCTTAAAAATTAGGTTTTAAGATGCAATAAGAAAATACATTGAAAAGATACTGTTACTCATATTTTTTTTTCTCTCCAGAATATTATTGCCGAACTCTGTCATAACGTTCGTACACCAGATTTGGATAAATGGGAAGAAATTAAAAAACTGAAAGCATCTCTTTGGGCCTTGGTTTGTAATAAACACTTCTATAAGATCTTCACCATTTTTAGATTTTTCTAATTTTCCCATTAATAATAAATAAAAACCATTTTATTTGGAACTTGTTCTCAGATTAATATTCTAAGACCAAGATTGTTTCTACCCATTTTAAATATTTTTAGGCTGGAAAATGCATGATTAAAATATTCGTTTTCTTGCTAAGACAAATGGAGCATTAATTTCTAAAGTTCCTTATTTTTAAGGGTTTTTTCACTTTTTTTTCCTCTCTCTTAGATGGGGTTAAATTTCTTGTTTTTGAAAGCTTTCCAAATTTCTTAAAAGAATTACTCTTATAAATATATTTGATATAAGTGATTTCTTTTCTTTCAGGGAAATATTGGCTCATCAAACTGGGGTCTCAATTTGCTACAAGAAGAAAATGTGATTCCAGATATACTAAAACTTGCAAAGCAATGTGAGGTTCTTTCAATCAGAGGGTATGTTATTTCACTCATAAATCTTTCTAATGTATATATTCTTGTTCACAAAGGGCTGTGAGGGAAGAGTATTTTATGATTCAGTGTAGTCCATTAGAGCTATTAGTTCACTGAAAGTCCTAATGATACAGGATTTAAAAAGAAAAGGGTGCACATCAGGCTAGCTCAGTCAGTAGACCATGCAACTCTTGATCCTTGGGGTCATGAGTTTGAGCCCCATGTTGGAGGTAGAGTTTAGTTTAAAAAAAATTTTTTTTTAATGCACAAAGTCAAACATCTTAAGGAGGGGCACCTGGATGGCTCAGTCGGTTAAGCATCTGCCTTCAGCCCAGGTCATGATCCCAGTGTCCTGAGATCGAGCCCTGCATCAGGTTCCCTGCTCAACGGGGAATCTGCTTCTCCTCCTGCTCTTGTACTCTCGATCCTCTCTCTCTCTCTCTCTCTCTCTCTCTCTCTCTCATTTTTGTTATCATAATGTTGAAGTTTAGTTACTGGCAAACAGTGAAAGTAGAGTAGTGTATGTGCAGTAGTCCAATAGCCCATATAGTCCAGATTTATTTGAGAAAAGTTAATATATGTCATTTTTTTCCTAAGATTGAGTAATGTTCTTCTAAATTACTTCTTTGTAATTACTATCTATATTAGGAAGGTTTTCATGTTATTTATAGCCTTCTCTAAGTTACTCCTAATTCCTTTTAATACATGTTTCCATAAGCTAAACAATATTTAATGACCTTTAAAGAAAATTCAGATGTACATATAGCAAACTCATATTTTAGTTGCTGTAAGAAATCTCAGTTTGGAATTATAAACTGTCATTACTACATCTTTTACTTATAGGACCTGTGTATATGTGCTTGGACTCATAGCCAAAACCAAACAGGGCTGTGATATTTTGAAATGTCACAACTGGGATTCTGTAAGACATAGTCGCAAACATCTGTGGCCAGTGGTTCCAGATGATGTAGAACAACTCTGTAATGAACTCTCATCTATCCCAAGCACCCTGAGTTTGAACTCAGAGTCAACCAGCTCTAGACATAATAGTGAAAGTGAATCTGCACCATCAAGTGAGTATTGTTGACAATATTATATAAAGTTAGCTGACATTAACAGTTGTATTTTTAATAACACAATTTAAATGTATTTGTTAGATTTCCTAATTTACTTTTTTTCTAAGATAATTTGACAGTAACGGGGTCTTGAAGAATGCGTTATCTTTTCACAACAGTGTTTAGCCACCAGACTACATTGTTCTCTCTCCTTGTTTTCTAAATAGCCTTTAGAAAATCCTAGTTACAGAGTTAAAAAACCAGCCATGTGCCAGAAGAACCATTCCCCTTTTGCTTATAATAAGATCTAAAAAAAGTAAACGTTTATTTGCTTACCTTTTTCATTTACATACCTTTTTCACTCAGTTTTCAAAAGATATATTTTTGAACCAGAATATGTTTGTTAAGAGATATTATATTCACATATTCATTTCTGAGAGAAGAGCAAAATTTTAAAGCTAAATATTTAAACTGTTAAAAGAGTATTAAAAATCCATTAAAAAGCCGTTTGTGGTTTTAAGCCCTGGGCTAAATGCTGTTAGGCATACAAAATTTAAGATCGGGTTCTTTTTAAGAAGATAGTGCAACATTTATCAAACCATATTTCACCAAGTCTAAGATGCTGTGAATTATAAGATGTACGAGTATTTTATGCACCACTAAAAAAAGAAGAAAAAAATATTACCTATTAAACCAGAACATACCACTAATTACAAGATACGTTCTAGTTTTAGAGATGACTAAGTATGAAAAATATGCATAATAGAATTGACAAAATCTGAAAAAAATACGTTATGCAAGTTTATTTAGGATTTTATTTTGCTCTCTTTCAAAATGAATTTGAGATAGTTTATAATTATTCAACAAAAAGTTAAAAATGGGATGAAATCTTATAGATGTCATTAGACATGGAGTCTTTTTTTTTTTTAAGGATTAGACCTTGAATCCTTAGTACCTAAAGGAAAATAACAAGCCTAATTGATATAAACATGAATTTTAAATGCTGTGACTTGATTTTTTTATAAGTATATTTTAAGATTGGGAATTCATTTCTTAGAAGATTAATCTCTCCCACTTACTGTGATTTGAAAAATAACAAATCTGTATAAACTGAGTGAATATCCATGATCAAGCCTCCTTTTTTCTTTAATTTTATCCTAAATATTTGGAGGTTTTAGAAACTCACTGCCATTAAAACAAAGTCAAGCAAAAACACAGTTCATATAAACTTTGATGAATCGTATAATTTTTCTTTGGAAATAACAGAAGTTCCTCCTAATGACATAATTTCACATTTCATTTAAGTTTAAACACTTGATCTCAATTTCTTTTTTTTTTTTTTAACATAGCTCCTCCGCAGTTTAAGCCTTTATTCTTGAAAATTTTTTCCCAGATGACTGTTCAATAAAAAATTCTTGAAATATGTCACTAACAGTTGCCATGATTTTGTTTTGTTATTTTTTATGCACTTTTCTAACAATCCTTTCGTTATAGGTATGTTCATAATGGAGGATGACCGGTTTGGCAGCAGCTCTACCAGTACATTTTTTCTTGACATCAATGAAGATACAGAGCCAGCATTTTATGATCGACCTGGACCTATAAAGGATAAAAATTCATTCCCTTTCTTTGCTTCTAGTAAACTTGTGAAGAATCGTATCTTAAATTCACTTACTTTGCCTAATAAAAAACATCGTAGTAGCAGTGATCCAAAAGGAGGGAAACTGTCATCTGAAAATAAGACAAACAACAGGCGGATCAGAACACTTACGGAGCCCAGTGTTGACTTTAATCATAGTGATGATTTCACGCCCATATCCACAGTACAGAAAACATTACAATTAGAAACTTCATTTGTTGGGAATAAGCACATTGAAGACACTGGTAGTACTCCAAGTATTGGAGAGAATGACTTAAAATTCACCAAGAGTCTTGGTACAGAAAATCACAGAGAAAACACAAGCCGAGAGAGATTAGTTGTAGAAAGTTCAACAAGCTCACATATGAAGATACGTAGCCAAAGTTTTAATACAGACACTACAACAAGTGGCATAAGTTCAATGAGTTCAAGTCCTTCACGAGAGACAGTGGGTGTCGATGCTACAACTGTGGACACAGACTGTGGAAGTATGAGTACTGTGGTAAGTACTAAAACTGTTAAGACAAGCAACTATTTGACACCACAGTCTAACCATCTGTCTCTCTCCAAATCAAACTCAGTGTCCCTGGTGCCTCCAGGTTCTTCTCATACACTTCCTAGAAGAGCACAGTCCCTTAAAGCACCCTCTATTGCTACGATTAAAAGTCTAGCAGATTGTAACTTTAGTTACACGAGTTCTAGAGACGCCTTTGGCTACGCTACACTGAAAAGATTACAGCAACAAAGAATGCATCCATCCTTATCTCATTCTGAAGCTTTGGCATCTCCCGCAAAAGATGTGCTGTTTACTGATACCATCACCATGAAGGCCAACAGCTTTGAGTCCAGGTTAACACCTAGCAGGTGAGCAAATACACATTTAAAAATGAACAATAATGGTTGCATTTTAACAGACTTAAAAGCATTAGACAGGTTTTACATCTACATAAAGCCTCAGCACTGACCTATTATAATTATTTACTGTGGTAGGCTATAAGCTCCTAGTTACCCGATATGATTTGAAATGGATTCTTGCAGCTGCGAGGGGGGAAAACAAATTCTTTTAGGCCCTGAAAATAAACATACATGGTTAACAAGGACACACAAGTCACAAGCTTTTTTTTATTTCTCGCTTCTGCAAGGATCGATTTTAAAAAGAAGCATGTCGGGGGAATCAGGAGCTTAAGACCTACAATAACAAACAACCTTTTCAGGTAGGTCAATTTAAGGCTCCAAAAGTTGACCTTTATTATTATTATTATTACTATTATTATTATTTTAAGTAACTACGAATTTCAGTGAAATTATTTTCAGTTTGTCTTAAGTAGCTGGTTATGTAGTAGAAACCTAATGAACATTAAATGAATCACTTGACTCTCAGGATTCAGCAGTAGCAGTTTGTGCTCAAGAACATTTAGGGGATTACTATGCCTTATCTAAAGATTGTTACCAAGTGAAGAGTTTGATTTTACCTTTAAAATATATGCAGTGTTAAATTTGCTGCAAGGATTTCTGTACCCCTTTTTTGGTTGTTGTTGGGCCAAATACTTCTAAAAACCTACTTAGTTTTGGTTATTAGTTCCCATTTAGTATTTATTAGTATACTAATATGGATTAGTATTTGTCAAGTACTGAGAATAGTGCTTGATACACATCATCATCATTATCATTATGGGTAGTTATTTCCTTATGTAACCCATTTGGCTTTTACAGAACGAAGTTCTTAATAGCATTACGAAGTTATTAAGCAGTTCTATGTCAGTAACACTAATACGTTTAGTAGACGGGGTTCCTTTGTAGTAGATAATAAATTATATCTCATTTGATAGAATTTAGGAATTATGCAGTAATGTCTCATCTACCAGGAACTCATCCAGCTTTGGCAACCTCATCAATTCAGAACAAAGGCAAATCTCTTAATAGCTCACTAGTCTAAATCTCTGCAGTAAGGTCCATGAATTGTATTCAGAAGAGGTACCTCTGACCCACATTCAAAGTTGATATTTATTCTAATAAGCTTGGATATCAGGTTTTGAGGCCTATGGAAGCAAGTTCCACATTGGAAGCTTCTGATTGGTAGAAACACTAACAGGAAAGGATAGCTGATAAAATTGATAGGAAAGGTGGAAATTTTTATTTTACAACAAAGTATTTGAAAACTCAAAGACTACTACAGCAGCCAGGGGCAGTAGGTAACAACTCAGCAACATAAGCAGTGTAGCACCATCTCACAGCTCAGTACAATAACCAAAGTGCTGTTAACTCTGAACCATTCAGAAAGTTATTTGAAATTTTGCTCCTGGAGTAGAATGCCAAGTTATTGGCATTGTAAAGGATGAATAGGTATTTTAATTGCTTGGGAGGGGGAAAAATAAAGTCAAGAGACAGGAACAGCTTGTGCAAAGGCATGACGGCGTAACAATTTCATGTTCATCAAATCTCTTCTCTGTTTTTCAAATCTATTTAGTTCTTAACTGTGTGTGTGGAGGAAAAAACTGTGTCAGCATTAGTCTTTGTATTCCTACTTTTTTCCTTTGGTTAGTTTGGAGAAAATGAAAGTCATAGAAGATAACTACAAATTTACTTTAACAGTTTGGAATCCAGGCTGAGAAGGATTATTATTGTTTGTTTTGTTTTCTTATAAAACAGTAGGCATGCAGATACCTATGGTATAATGGATAGCATGAATCTTGCAGTCTTAAAAATCATATCTTAGGGAGATAATTCCTTCGGTATATGGTAGATCAAACACTGAAGGTAGGAATCCTTAATCCTAAATTCTAATCCTGGTACTGAGTGAATGAACTTGAACAATATTTCATAAATTATACCTTATGTCTCATCTGCCTAGACTTCAACAGCTTTGCAAAACTTCTATCAATGCAGAAAAAAAACAGGCAGACCTCAATTGCTCACCATTACGAATTTGTATGGGAAAGTTCATGAATTTTGAAATATTTAGGCCTCAGTTGCCTCATCTAATAGATTTTGTACTAGATCTTTGGTTTTAAGTTTTTCAAATGTAGCTTTTTAAGTAGAGACTCTCTTTCTTCACAAAAATATTTCTATTGAAACCCAATATGCAGAATAAATTAAAATGGAGCTAGTCAGTTGAAATGGGGATTAGGAAGGCAGTAATGCAATAATTCCTTCCTTCGCCTCCAGTACTCCTTTAAGAGCTTTATGAAGTAAGTGAGGTTTAATAATACAGTTTTAAAACTACTGACCTATTTAATGAAATTTGTCAATTTCATTTAAGATAAGGATAAGAGATAAGTTTTTGTTTTTAAACAAAAACTAGTAGAAATTAGTGGTTTTTACCATGATAATCTTAATAATTTCAGTTTTGAAGGATTTCTTTTGTGTGCATTGTAAAATAATTCCTTTTTTAAATATCAGACTATATTGTTACATTTTAAATGACTTGAGTTTCTAAATGCCAGTGTACATTAACTATGGAGTTTTGTGTACTGCCTTGTATATACAAAGCAGGTGCCTAGTAAATATTTTAGTATGTATATTGCATGAATAAGAAATTTGTATGAGAAAGGTGTATCTTACAGAAATATCAGTATACCATATTTATTATGGAGTCAGTAAGGAATGCATTGAGGAAATATCAGTACTTTAAATAAAACTGTCTTACAGTATTTACAGATTATAACATTATTGCTGTTTGGTATCTGTTATCTGTGTTACATAAATCTTGTTGCTATAGCATGAAAGTAATTACTACACAAAGGATAATCAGTATTCTTATTTTTCATAAAAATGTTAAATGGAGTTGATAGACTCCATTAGTTGTACGATAGAAACTTTACTAGTTTGAAATGATTGTGAAGATAGTCCTTGGGTCATACCTGTGATTTTTGAGGTCATTTGTTTTGTTTTGTTCTGCTTCTAGATATTGAAAGTTACCTTAATTGCCCACTTTTTCATTTTTACCTGGGAGGCCATAGCAGTTGTTTTCCTAACCGTATCAATACTGATGATCTTTTGTATGTCATTTTATAACAGCTAAATAATTTCAAGTGTTTATATGCTCTTAATAAACAAGATGGCACTGTTTAGTACTTGGCTAGTTATTTATCTTTTATTAAGTTACAGAAATAAATAATTTTTCTATATGATTAATACAAATCAAGAAACTAATGCAAGGGTTTTTTTTTTCTTATGGTTTTATAGGTTCATGAAAGCTTTAAGTTATGCTTCATTAGATAAAGAAGACTTACTAAGTCCTATTAATCAAAATACCCTGCAACGATCCTCCTCAGTGAGGTCTATGGTGTCCAGTGCAACGTATGGTAGTTCAGATGACTATATTGGTCTTGCTCTTCCAGTAGACATCAATGATATATTCCAGGTATCATTAATTCTGTTTTCTTACGAGTTAGTTTCCTATTTTTTCATTATTGTATAACTGCTTACTAGAAATTAGTTTGGAGTAATACTATTTTGGGGGGAAGATAATTTTTTAAAGAACATTTGTTTAAAAACACTTTATGATAAAAATTATTTCCCCTTTCTCAACTATTCTATACTTTTGTATTTAGTATTTCCAAGTCCCCAGAACATTATACTCCCTTCTGTTCCATAGTAAATCAGCATCTTGATTTCATCGTATATTTTCTATAGAAGTTTAGAGAATTTTTAACTTTGCTTTTTTAGCCACATTTGACTTATCCTTGTTTTTCATTTTTTACTTTTGTTTTTTTTCACATTTAGCATTAAGTTTGAAGTGTACGTATGTTTCTTGTTGTTTTTTTTTTTTTTAACATCTGGGTGTATGTATGTATGTATGTATTTATTTATTTTGAGATTTTATTTATTTATTCATGAGAGACACACAGAGTCAGAGACATATGCAGGGGGAGAAGCAGGCTCCCTATAGGGAGCCTGATGCGGTACTCGATCTCAGATCCTGGGATCATATACTGAGCCAAAGGCAGATGCTCAACTGCTGAGCTACCCAGGCGTGCCTCCTTGATTTTTTAATTTTTTTAATTTTTTAATTCTTGAACCTGTTTATCCTGTACGGATAGCCACATGTGCCCAGTCATACAAGGTGTCCTTAATCCCATGAGGTACTCACAAATATCTACATGATTGTAGTGCTAAAGGATCTGCATTTGCTCAGGAGTCTGAAGACATTTCAGATAAATTCTAATAATAATTACTTTAGTATTTATTTAAATTACTAAGAGTAGATAAGGACTTTAAGGATTATTTGTTATTTTATCAAGTTTTGGTAATTTAACCTTCTTAAGTGATTTTTCATTTTAGGTTCATGTGCTATAGTGATTCTATGTAAATTGTATTTCATTTAATTTTGCTAATAAACATGAAGTGAACTTTATAATTTATCTATTTTAGGTAAAGGATATTCCCTATTTTCAGACAAAAAACATACCTCCACATGATGATCGAGGTGCCAGAGTGTTTGCCCATGAGGCAGGAGGTAATGCATGATTTCTGTTCTCATGAGATTCCTCTTTCTTTATATTAAAAAGAAAATTCTTTTAAAACAAGGTTGAAAAAAAAGAAAAAAAAAAAAAACAAGGTTGATTAAAAAAATATTTTTCAGTAGAATGACGTTAAAAATTCAGGTACACTTACTTTTAGGTCGTCTTAAAAATTATGCCAAAATAATTGTTTGAGTCAACTTAAACTAAATCACAATATATTTTTGTGAGAAGCTTAAAGAAATGTTTTACCCAACTTCTCAGGAAGACACAAACTTGATCATTTGATTCTGTTTTTAAAAACTAATGCGTGAAAAAATTGTAATGCTAATTCTCAAAGGTCTAATAAACAGGTGTTTGGTGAAAGGAGAGAGATAAAAATATACATATATTACGTGACCTCTCCTTGTTATGAACACTAAGATTTTAATGAATATATGCATATTAGCCACAGGTTTAAAGCTTCATAATCTTGATTTTTTTTTTTTTTTAAACCAAGTACCTCTTCAGACTCAGAATTATAACATTTCTTTCTGGAAATACTGAGAATAATTGAAATGATGCCTTACTTGTATAATTTTAATTTTTCATTTTGTTTTTAAAATTTTATGTAATAAAACCTTATCTACTAACTTTGTTTTCCTAATTTTAAGCAAATTATTCTTTGTTTTCCTCAATTAAGGTTAAGATTTTGAGTCATAAAAAGAGTTCTGATTTTCTTCCCTAGTTTTCCTTCCTTAAAAATTCATATAGTTTGAGATATCTTGAAAAAGGTGTCATTGATACTATCTTTATTAGATTTTGTTTCATATTTACTTATGCACAGGTCTTCCTTCTGGAACTGGAGGTCTTGTAAAAAACTCTTTTCACTTGCTACGACAGCAGATGAGTCTTACGGAAATAATGAATTCAATCCATTCAGATGCTTCTCTGTTTTTAGAAAGTACAGAAGACACTGGATTACAGGAGCATACAGATGATAACTGCCTTTATTGTGTCTGTATCGAAATTCTGGGTTTCCAGCCCAGTAATCAACTAAGTGCAATATGTAGTCATTCGGGTGAGTGATTATATATCCTTCTCCACCTAATTTGAATCTGCCTCAGTCACAAGTCATGTCGCAGCTCTGTTGACCATCCCTCTTACTCCTTAGCCTTAGTTCAGTCACTCAGCATTTTCCTGTTGGAGGATTGGAGGTTAATGTTTCATCTTCAATTTTGGCCCCTTCCAATTCATTTTCATGCTATTCTCTGTTCTTTACTGGCTATTCATATGCCCAGCACACAAGATTCTTTGTGTAATCTAGTCTTTTTTTTTTTTAATTGGACTGTTACTAACATAAAATGTTACATTACTTTCAGGTGTATAATATTATGATTCAACAATTCTGTTTTTCTTCTGTTTAATTCCAGCATAATTAACATACAGTGTTATATTAGTTTCAGGTATACATATAGTGATTCAACAATTCTGTATGTTAGTTACTCAGTGTTCATCAAGATGAGTGTGCTCTTGATCCTCTTTATCTCTTTCCCCCAAGGCCCACTCACCTCTCTTCTGGCAATCACCATTTTGTTTGCTGTATTTAAGAGTCTGTTTTGTTTGTGTTTGTTTTTTTCCTTTGTTTTGTTAAATTCCACATATGAGTGAAATCCTATGGTATTTGTCTTTCTCTGATGACTTTTAGTTAGCATTATTCTCTCTGGTTCCATCCATCTGTGTTGTTGCGAAGGGCAAGATCTCATTCTTTTGTATGGCCAAGTAATACTCCATTGCACAAAAATACCACATCTTTAGCCTATCATTATGATTACACACTTGGTTTCCTTCCATATCTTGACTATTGTAAATAATGCTGCAATAAACATAGGAGTGTATATATCTTTTTAAATTAGTGTTTTCATTTTCTTTGGGTAAATATTCAGTAGTGGAATTACTGGATTATATATTTCTATTTTTAGGGTTTTTTTTTTTTTTCCAGGAACCTCCATACTGTTTTCTACAGTGGCTGTACCAAAGTGCACTCCCATCAACAGCACTTGAGGGTTCCATTTTCTCTACATCCTCACCACACTTGTTATTTCTTGTGTTTTGATTTTAACCATTCTGACACATGTGAGATGATAACTTATTGTGGTTTTGATTTGCATTTCCCTGATGATGAATGATGTTGAGCATCTTTTCATTTGTCTGTTGGCCGGCCATCTCTATGCCTTCTTTGGAAAAATGTTCAAGTCCTCTGCTCATTTTTAATAGGATTATTTGATTTCTTGGTGTTGAGTTTTATAAGTTCTTTATATATTTTGGATATTAACCCATTATTGCATGTCATTTGCAAATATCTTCTCCCATTCAGTAGATTGTTTTGTTGATAGTGTCCTTTGCTATACAAAAAAATATTTTAATGTAGTCTCAATAATTTTTTAATTTTGCTTTTGTTTCCCTTGCCTTAGGAGACATATCTAGAGATATGTTCCCATAGTTAACGTCAAAGAAATTAGTTCCTGTTTTTTCCTCTAAGAGTTTTGTGGTTTCAGGTCTTACCTTTAGGTCTTTGATCCATTTTGAATTTATTTTTGTGTGTAGTGTAATAAAGTGGTCTGGTTTCATTCTTTTGCATGTAGCTGTCCAATATTTATAGCCCATTTGTTAAAGAAACTGCCTTTCCCTCCCTGTATAATCTTGCAGCCCCTTTGTCATAGATTAATTGACCATATAAGTGTGGGTTTATTCCTGGCTTCTCTGTTCTGTTCCAGTGATCTGTGAGTCTGTTTTTGTGCCATTACCAAATTGTTTTGATTACTACAGATTTCTGCTGTATTTTCAAGATTGCATGGCTCTTTGAGGTCTTTCATTATTCCATACGAATTTTAGTATTATTTTTTCTAGTTCTGTGAAAAATATTGTTGGTATTTTGATGGGGATCGTATTAAATCTGTAGATCATTTTGGGTAGTATGGATATCTTATCAATAGTGGTTCTTCTAATCCATGAGCATGGAATAGCTTTACATTTGTTTGTGTCATCTTCAGTTTCTTTCATCAGTGTTTTATAGTTTTCAGAATGTAGGTCTTTCGCCTGCTTGGTTAAGTTTTTCCCTAGGTATTTTCTTATTTTTGGTACAATTGTAAATGGGATTCTTTTCTTAATTTCTCTTTCTGCTACGTCATATTGGTGTATAAGAATGCAACAGATTTCTATATATAAATTTCATAATTCTAGGCATGAAAAATGTTTTCCCTGCTCTCCTTTCTTTTCCCTCCCCCCTCCTCACACACAAGCTTTACACATAGACAGTCTCTTTTGCAGTTCCACCTCATCCTGTCAGTATTTTACCTGTGAAGCTGTCCCTCACTCTTAAGTCAGATGTTGACATTTTTTTCCTCTCTATCTCACCCTTTGTACATAGGTCTCTTATAATCATTATTTTTTTATAATCATTATTGATTGGCTATTTTTTTTCCCTTACACTCATTTAGTTCCTTCAGTGTATGGGCTGTCATGTCTTAGTTTTTGCAAATTCTTGATTTATATACTTATTCATCAAATACTTGTGAAACACTGTAGATTTTACTTTACTGTTTTCTACTTATTTTATCAAACAAAAAATAGGGAAACCAGCCCCTTCATTACCTAGTCATAAGCCTCTATACACTGTATTTGTTCTGGGTCAAAGTGGGCCATTGGGCTTCTCATACTCTTGAGGCTTTGGCTCCTGTGAGCCTCTGAGGGGCCAAGGGCCAGCCTGTAGGATTCCCTGTCTGCTGGGACTAGTTGCTTTCTCTCTCCCCTGATGCTGGGACCTGGGTCCACTTTGCTCCTCATTCCTGCTAGGGCCTGCCTGTGCCCCAGAGCAAGCTTGCCATATTCCCCCAGGGTGCAGGGAGCCTAGACTGGTCTTTTGAGGCTATAAGCAACTGGGGTAAGCTTAAAAGGGTGGGGAGCAGGGTACTCCCCAAGCTCTTGGTGACATTTAAGGTGTCATGGTAGGAAGAGGTCTGTCTGTACTAGGGGCCCCATCCCAAACAGGTGCCTGACTCTAAGGGCCCTGATCCTCAGCTACCCCCTTGGACTCTTTCAGCTCTTTCTCAGATTGTTTCCTTTCTGGCTCATTTCCTAGGGGGTGCGGCCTTCAGGGGTGGTAGGCTGGGGAAGAGACGGCTTTTAGACCCAGCAGGCCCTGCTGTATTATGTATATATTTTTTCAAGGTCTGTTTTTTAACTGAAAAGCTTTGGGCTTGATTCCTAGCCCCGTTCTGTGGGGCACTGGCTGATTTCAGTTCCTTGTAACCCGGCTGCTGAGAGGGGCTACTGTGGAGGCTGATCCCCAGATGGGCTCCTAGGGGAGGGAGCTGGAAGGAAGATGAGGCCCAAGGCTACCTGTGGTCCTTGGGCACCAGCCCCAGCCCAGCCCCTTCATTACCTAGTCATAAGACAGTCACAGCTAATTCTAATTCATTTGTGACCTGTACCGGGAGAGTGATTGGTAGAGTATTGTGAGGTTTGGGACTTGTGAAATACTTGCTGCAGGCAGAAAGTCAGAGCCTCTCAGTTGGTTCACCAGTGATGTGAAATGTTAGAGAAAGAAGCAGCAGGGGAAGAATAATTCTGAATTGGGAAATGATTACAGTTTACTACTGTTACTCATCTTAGAAGTATGAAGGGAGAAAGGCCAAATGGTTAAAAAGTCTCCAAACCTTTATTCATTTCATGCCCTCAGTATTTATTATGCCACTACCATGTGTCAGACATTAAACTAGATGCCAGGAAAACATTTGTGAGAGAGAAAACAAAACAAAACACTGTTCTTGTACTCTTTAAGTTTCAAGTGGAGAAAGAAATGGATGAATGGGTTGATTGATCACTTGATCAATCAATTGTATGAATGTAATACTGCATTTGTAACAAGTGCTGTTAAGAATAGGTACAAGCAAAGGAATATAACCAAGGAGGCAAGTCAAAGAAGAGCCTTATGAAGAGTTTACTATTGAGCTGGGATCTAAAGAATCAATAGAAGCTAACAAAGATCAAAACAGAGAATTTGAAGACAAAGTGAATAGCCTAATAAGCAAAAGCCTTCTCTCATGGGAGCATGCATGGCAAGTAGAAGGGACTAAAAAGACACCTGTGTTTACACAGTAAACACTGACTGTTTACAGTAAGAGGGAAGGAGATATATGATCAGTCTAAAGGAATAGGCAAGAGATCAGGTCCTACGGAGCTCTTACTACCCAGAGTATGGTTAGTGAACCAGCAGCATCAGTATCATCTGAGAATTTGTCAGAAATACAGAATTTCAGACTTCATCCTACACACAGAATCAGAATCTGCACTTCCATGAGACTCCTAGGTTGTTCATGTGCACAGTAAAGTTTGAGAAGCATTCCTGTAAGCCATATGAGGATTTTATGTATCAGAAAGAAGACTTCCATGTTGTTCATGGCAGATAACTGAAAGATAATCCCTATACTATTTAATGATCATTTTTTAAAGGAACATCAAAACCTGAACACAAGACATTTTGTTCTTTAAAATTTGTGGTCTGGTGGTAATGGTTCAAAAATGTAAAGCTCAGGGTCACCTGGGTGTTTCAGCAGTTGAGTGCCTGCCTTCAGACCAGGGTGTGATCCTGGAGTCCCAGGATCTAGTCCCACATCGGACTCCCTACATGGGGTCTGCTGCTCTCTCTACCTATGTCTCTGCCTCTCTCTCTCTCTCTCTCTCTCTCTCTCTCTCTCTCTGTCTTTCATGAATAAATAAATAATATCTTTTTTTTAAAAAAATGTAAAGCTCAGAGGAAGCACTATTGGAATAGGATTATCTGATAACATTTTATTCTGCATCTGCCACCACAGATTTTTATGTACTTTATGGTTTTGTTGTACTTAGAAGAATGATTTTTTATTTTATTTTTTTTAACAAGAATGCTTGAAATGTTCAAAGATAGGACATGATCCTAAAAGGTTAGAAATATTAGGAGTCATCACAGGTTAAAGGTGAGGCTGAAATAGTTTATGACTTTTCAGAAACATGTTGACTGAATAAAGTATAAGTGTCTTACTGTTCCTTGTGCTGAAATATTTTGTCATCGTAGTCCCCGAGTAGCTTATCAGCTGATTATAAAATAATCTTACTGTTTTTTAAGTACATCTTCAGTTCTCAAATTTTTGGCAGTAGTTTTATTTTTTTAAATCAAAGAATGATTAAGTAGCATGTTTACTTTTAAGTGCGTGAAAGACATATGATTTACTTAATAACCAAAATCTCAAAACTATGGCAAATTTATAGATCTTCTTTTCCAAGGCATCAAAACATTTTCTACTTAGTATTATGTAAGTAGTACTCTTAGGAAGTATTTAGAGGTGAGATGAAAGGATCATATCTATTCTATAGAACAACATAGGGAGAAATTGACATTGGTTTCGTTTCCTAAGTTTTAAATATAGAGCTTTTTTCCCCCTCTACCGTGACAACATGCTATAGCAAAAGGTTAGTACTAGACCATCTGTCAAGAGCTCTGACTTTCTGCCTGAGTTGTATCTCCTCTCTCTGAATCTCTTCTCTTTCGTAAGATGAAAACTTTAATTTCCAATATTTCTTACAGTACTAAAGTGGTATGATTTAATAGGTTGTCTAGTGTTGTTCCCTAAAAGGATAGCCAAAGACTTCCTGATGGCGTCCATTTGTTCTAATCACTAAGTGCTCAGGAAAATTTTAAATAAAGTTAATGTCACTTTAGCAACACAGAGATGTTTGATTGACTTCAAAATTCTGTCTAGGAGTACCTTAGCAATGCATGGGTAGTGTGGTAAATTTAATTCTAGGAATGAACTATAATTAACCCAGGGAAGTATGATTCTTAAATTGGTAATTATTAAATGGGGGGAAAGCAAGTCATAGAACAATAATATAGCATAATTCCACTTATACACCCACAGAACTTTAAAGTAACAAAAGATCTTAAAAAATATATATGTCAAACTTTTAACTATTTCCCTTTGGAGAGGTATTTAGTGTGGGGGTGAGAGTGATGGGACAGGGGGTAGATATAATGTCTGCATGTCTTCATGTTTTATTCTATATACATCTTTATTTGAATTCTTTAATCATATATTCATGTATTATTTTTGTAATTTAGGAAAATAAAATTTATAAATGTCTTTAGGATTTAACAAACCTCACTATCTGAGCAGTCTGGATTTACTTTGAAGATCATTATGGAAAATAATTGTTGAAAACTGGAAAGAAATGATAAATCATCTCTGTGGTATATAATAAAGCATAGGAATTAAGCCATTATGTTACTTTAATAGAAATAACTGATTTTCTCTTCAGACCTTCAAGACATTCCGTATTCTGACTGGTGTGAGCAGAGTATCCATAATCCTTTAGAAGTGGTTCCTTCTAAGTTTTCAGGGATTTCTGGATGCAGTGATGGAGTATCTCAAGAAGGCTCAGCCAGCAGCACCAAAAGCACAGAATTGCTACTAGGTAAGTTTTCAGATTCATATACAAGCATTGTTATTAAAACTGTACTTAGTTTTGTTGATAAATAAATAATGTTAAATGAAATTGTCTCAAAACTGTGACAAGTCAGTTTTACTTAGGTATACTTGTACCTGTATCAGCTGCTGATATATATCCTCTTAATTGTTCTCTTCCATTTAATTTTGTTCCCAAATGATTGCCAAATTATGTGCAATTTTTCTCAGTTTTAGATCTTTAAGTGAAGTCTAAAAACAAATCTTATGAATTGTAATCATTTCTCTTGTAGTAAAGATATTTTCATCATCTTTTCAGGTGTTAAAACAATTCCAGATGATACACCGATGTGCCGTATACTCCTTCGCAAAGAAGTTTTGAGATTAGTCATTAATTTGAGTAGTTCAGTTTCAACTAAATGTCATGAAACTGGGCTTTTAACGTAAGTAAACTATAAGCATAAGTATTCTTTGTTCCACTTTTTAGGTTGAAAAAAATCCTTGAAAAACTTCAAAAGTTAGACTAATTAGCTTATATCAGTATTTCTCCATGGTGTACCTGTGTGAGGCTAGATTTTCTTCACGTACTTCAACCAAAATAACATTTGTTATAAGACTGAATGCAGAAGTAGGTATGTGAATCCAGCTATCTTCTGTTAAGCCAGACTTTAAAGAGATCTATAAAAATGTAAAACAATACCACTCTTCTCGCTTTTTTAGTTTTAGAAAATATTTTTCATTAAAATGTCATTTCTGGGGTACCTGTGTGGCTCAGTTAGGCATCTGAGTCTTCATTTCAGGTCATGAACTCAAGGTCATAAGATGGAGCCCCTTGTTGGGTTCTACACTCAGGGCAGGAGTTTGCCTGGGATCCACCTCCCCTCAACACCCCTGACCCTTGTGCTCATATGCGTACACTCTTTGTGTCTCTCAAACAAAAACTATATGTTTATGTCAGCAGGCAATGGGTTTGCTTTTTAAATGAATTCATATATATATTTTGAAGTTTTCTCAACCTTAATTTCTAATATGGTAATTATCAGTGGCTATAACCCACAAAAAATAAGCTTTCGGGGGTTCTATAAGTTTTAAGGAAGTATGGGAATCTTGAAACTGAACAGTTTGAGAAAAGCAAGTCTACACAAAAACAAGTGATTTTATTTGGTTTATTTTTTTCCCTATTTTTCTTCTTTCTTGTAATAAAAGTTACAAAAATTTTAATTTTTTTCTCTAAATCACAGCAATACAATAAAGGAAAATTCAAGTTGAACTATTATTATCATTGATCTACACTATTAAAAGTGTGGTCCTCAAAAGAAATGCAGCACTGAGTCTCCTGTGGACTTTAAAAAAAAAAACAGTACCACGATGCCAGGGTCCCCCTGCAGACCTCCTGGCCAGATGCTCCAGCAGTAGTAGGTCTTTAGCTTGTGTACTACCTCACCGCACCCCACCCCTGATTGTGACATACTGTCTCAGCTAAAAGCCACTTCAAAAGTTGAAAGATATAAAGAGAAAGCCCAGTCAAGATATTTCAAACTTAATTTTGAAAAGTCAAGTCATCCTAGGCTAATAAATTTTGCAACTTCTCATGCTAGTGAAAAAAATATATATATTTCTGACTTTCCAAGAAGTATTTAATCATTTTAAGAGACAACCCCAAACTTAAAATATCTAGTTTAAGTGTGAGGTAAGAATATTTAATATTTTATATTTTTAAGCCATCATTCCAAATATGCCATCCGATCAATGTCTGGTAAAAAGAATATTTAAAAAGTGATAGTTTGGAGGGAAAAATAGGTAAGTGGTTATTAATAGTTTTTATCACAGCATTGCTTTTTCTTTGGTTTTAGAATTAAGGAGAAATACCCTCAGACATTTGATGACATCTGCCTTTACTCTGAGGTTTCCCATTTGCTCTCACACTGCACATTTAGACTTCCGTGTCGGAGGTTCATACAAGAATTATTTCAAGATGTACAGTTTTTACAAGTAAGTAGAATTTGTATTTCTGAAATTCACTGTTTCAAGAATAGTTTTGTGTTTGGGTTAAGAGGAGAGTCTTGTCTGTCGATGCACTAGAAAGTCATTAACATTTTGCCACTCCTTTCTTAGATGCATGAAGAAGCCGAGGCTGTGCTGGCAACACCACCAAAGCAACCTATAGTTGATACATCTGCTGAATCCTGACCTCATATTTATGATGTCTGTAGATGAATACTATATATATTCATATTTGTGGATTTCCTAAAAGCCTCAGAAAATGCTGACTAACTGGGCAGCCAAGACAGGAGTATCTTCTGTTCCAGCAATTACTGGTACATGCACAGTTGGAACTGCAGACTTCCCTAACCAAAACAACTTCCTCTTTTCCCTGTTGAACCCTCTGGGGGTTCGTTGCTCATTACCACAGTTTTAAGAATTTTAGTTACCATTATATGCAAGAGCCAAGCACTGAATACCTACATAGGTTTTCTATTTTTTCATTTTGAGAGCATAACAGTGGAACAATAATAGGATATGCAGAAGCACCCTTCACACAGTTATTTCTGAATTCTTTTTTTTAGGGTAAATATAAAGATGCCTTGTTTGTTAACTAACTCATGGAAACCAGGAGTCAGTGTCTCTGAGGCTGCACCCTGTTCCACAGAGGGGTGTGCTGTAACTGCTGGTATTAGAGGGGGAACTTTGGCCCTGCCACATTTTTCTTAATATTTGTAACACTACTTCAGAGGTTTGTAACCTCAAAGCAAAAGAAGAGCCTCAACAACCCAGGACTTATAAGTTATTTTTATGTTACTAGACTTGCAACAGTTTGTTTTCTGTCTCTTCAGTTTTGTGGCAATATGTTATTATAGGCTATTTGAACCAATTAAGGTTTTTCACTACAGTTCTTGATTCAAATCAGAATGTCCTCTTATAATTCTGAGTATTTCCCATTTGTAGAATGCACATGTTTTCATTGGACTTCTCATTTTCATCAACTTCCCATATCACCATTTGAAAGAGGAACTTGAACAAGCACTATTGAGACGTAAAGCAAAAGAAAGCAGTAAATAACACTTTGGATCTTCTGAGGAAGAGAAGTTTGCCTCTGATTTACACATTCCGTGGGAAAAGAAGAGCCATATTTCCTTTTAAAAAACAATCATTAATGCAACTTGAATTATGATTAAAAATTGTAGTGAAAAGCCTTAAGTACCAAATTTTAAAGCAGCAGTAATTTAATTTTTATATCAGTGTTCTTGTTTTGCACAAACTAAATGCAGTGATAGGTGAGTTTATCAATACAGTAATTGCCTTTATCATATTTGTGAAGTTGTTAGGTTGATGAGGGCAAAGTTTTGTTTATTTGTTTAATTTGTATATGTTTAAAGATATTTGAGAATCTTTACAGGAATTAAACATATATGCAAATTTGTATATAAAAAATAGCATGGCCATCACCATTAGAATGCTTGTAAATGAAAGGATTATCTTTTTTGAGGTCTATATATAAATAGAAAAAATCCAGCTGGACTGATTAGGACCCTTTTTTTAATTCATTTGTTTATACCATTTTTACAGTTACACATCAGCTTTGACACAGTCCTAGTACCTTGATTAATATTCCCCATAGTACAGATCCTTTTTATAACGGGCTTGTTCTTTGAGATCTCTGTAAAGAACCCTGTGAACTAGAAAACGTAACTCACAGAGATACTTTTTTTTTTTTTTTTTTAATTTACTGGCACTGAAAGTTCCAATTGGGATGAAGCATTTCATCTCACTTCATAACACCTCTTTGACTGCACTTCAGTGAATTGTTCTTACATGCACTGTGTAGCAACTTACATTATAACAAAGCAGAAAAGGGCTGTAAGCTGCTGCTTATGTTAAAAAGTGGTTCTTCAGATTTTCTCTCATAAAATCCAAGTGAAAATAAAATATTTTTTTTAACTTTAATTTATCACTGAACCCAGGTGTTTATTTAAATGTTAACAGTACTTTTAAGAACGTTGCCTGTCACCTTGGTCTTTGGTCTTGGATGATTAAAATGCCTTCCAGAGAACCAAATGTCAGAGTTACTAGACCAAATAGTGGTTAAAAACTCCAAAGGAGGTAATTTAGTAATCTTATTCATAATGGGGTTGACATATTTTAGACATTCATTTTAAACACTACCTCAGTTAATATAGAATATAAAATCTGTGGTTTAATCCCTTAAAAGTTAACAGTAATTCTTTTTTGTCATTTACACAACTGTCCCCATCCTGGACCCCACTTCACTCATCCATCCCAAAATGAAGTCTTTGTTACTATTAACCTGAACAGTTTCATTGACGATTACTTTGAAAGACATGTATGTATACATTATAATAATTGCCTATAGCACTTAGTTTGGGGAGACAGAGTTTTGTGGTTATAAGTAATCTAAGAAAAAAAATGTCTATACTTAAATGTATAGTGCTATTTGGTTTATCCATGTTTCACTGACAGGTCTAATACGTTTTCAAGTACTCATCTGTATAAAAGTAGACTTTTATGATGAAAAATGCTCACATGCAGTGCCAAGTGATTTACCTTAGTGTTTAAAAATATTAAATTATAGCAGAAAAGATTAGGAATGGTGTCAGTGGTAATAGAAATAATTGAGAAAATCATCTATAAGTAATAGATACTACCAGACTATAAAATACCAAAATAATGTCAATACTGTAGTTTTTCAAGATTTTAGAATTAATCTTAGTCCATATAAATTTGTACTATTGGTAATTATTGAATAATTTGAAGGAATTTGGGCAGTTGTGCTGATTGTAAACTGAATATCTAATTGTAAAGTGAATTGTCATTTCTAATTGAATTTTTTTCAAGAACAGATTTCACTTCACATACTAAGTAAATACTGATAAATAATAAGGAAATTAGAAATTAGTATTAATAATTAAATATGGTCTAAAATTTCTTACACTTTTCTTATTTATACCTAGATAGATTTGAGGAGAGGGGAGAAGTCTCCCTCTTAAAAATTTTCTAATAAAGATGAGTAGCATAAGTACATTCTGTAAGACAGTGACATTAAAAGAGGCTCTTTGGAGGGATATACATTCTTATGCTAGTTTTTCTAACATCATGTGTACAAGTTGTTTTGAAATGGTAGCTTTAATAGTTTTCAGCTCTTTTATCCAGAGCTTGAGATAATTAAAGCTGAGTTTTTCAGGTCATATTTACGGTAGTAAAATGTTCAACAGTGAGGTGTCAGTGCTTATTTAGATTTGTCTACTGCTCTTTATAAATTCTTCTTCATTCCATTCAGAGGATGCCTTTTATCCCTGCATTAAAGCACAGATCAGTGAGCAATAAAAACTAATCAAATTGTCATCTAAATTATAACTGCAATTGTTTTTGCATGGTAAGAGTGAGGTGCTAATTTTGTGTGAGATTAGCTTTGTAAACTACCTTGGGAAAAGTCCTTTGGAATTAAGATTTCCCCCCTTTTGTTTTATGCTTCCGGTGTTGTCTCAAATTCACAATCCATTAAATGTGGGAAAAAAGAAAAGGTAGAACTAACTGAGAGAGTTTTATGAAAAGAGCTGATGGAATAAAAGAACATTTCAGGTTTTCCAAAATAGAAGTTGGGAAAGGTCTCCCTTGTCTCCCCATTCAGGAAATCCACTATTACCAGCCTAACTTGAAGAGTATCACTACAGTGAGAGTTTCATTATAAAAGAGTACTAGTGAAATAGATAGCAGTGCTTATCAGACAATATTGAAATCTGTGAGAATCTTTCTAGGAACATTCTTTTTTCCTTTTAGTTCCAGGTTCCCAAAGTATTTTTCATTCGTAGTAGGTTTATATATATGACTCACACAGCATGTGGATTCCCCGCCCCCTTTGGAGTATTTTTATAATGTAGGTGGAGAGCTGGGCCGCAGCACGCATTAATTGCACATCTTGTTTGATTTTCTTTACAAAATATTTAATTTGAAAAATATAATTTATGCCAAAAAATACCTTGTAATTTTGCCACTGAATAGGTTGATTTAGCACAAAATACAAAGTCTTGGGGCAGAAGAGGGGAGATAAAAAAAATTTTCATAGATAATAGTTGACAAATGTTCCATTCCCAGCCTGGCAGAAACCCTGAAGCTGCATCGTAAAACAAATGGTGTAAATTAGTTTTGAGAAGTGGTAAGGGATTGTGAAGAAAATCTCAATGCTCCCTAACCACATGATATCCTTTTTTTATTTAGTTATAAGCTGCTACATATTTGGAGGTTCTGGTGTTTGTAGGTCACTGAACAGACATTGAAATCTGATTTATATTGTATAACTGTAACATAGAAAGAAAAAGTATTTATATATTTTCCGTAAGAATATTTCATTGAGTTGTGTATAATTTAAAGAAGGTTTGTCCCCAAATGGTTTTGCTCACCTTGATTTTTTTGTGTGTGGTTTTCTTGTTTTTGTATAATGTGTACAGTTTATGTCAAGGGCATTAAAAGCCTCCTGAAGCATAATCTTATCAAAGGGATACATTGTTAATAAAATGTACTTAAAATTCTTAAAACTTGTGTTGTTCTGTTTGAAATTTTAAAACAATCATTGTTGAATTATGAACCACTGAGGCTGTTACATGTGACTCCCAGTAAAAATGATTTTTAGTTTGCACAGATAAGAGCCTAGTTTAGTAACACATTAGTGGCTATTCCAAATGTTTTAAAATATCTGTACTTAAACATTCTTTATGATCTAATCAAACAAATAGCCTTACAGATTTTATTTTCAACTTCAAATAATTATAAAAGGTTTGAGAAAATGGGTCTGTCTTTAGATACAACAATTCTGAGTTTTTTGATGAAATAATATACAATGTAAGTGATGAAAGTATATTGATGACATTTCTGTGAAAGGTATTTGCTCATGCAGCAACTGTCCTGATCAGATGGACTATCAGTACAGCCACCTAGTGGTAAAAGAAAATACCACAAGGGAAATTACCACAGCTGGAGAATAAAATTCAGTGTCAAAGCCGGGTCAAAGCTAGGTTATAGTTGACCAGATGTAGTAAAATGTATGTCTCACTTTCAGAAATGGATTTGTCTGGACGGAGGGACGCCTGGGTGGCTCAGCAGTTGAGCTCCTGCCTTCAGCCCAGGTCTTGATCCCGGAGACCCGGGATTGAGTCCCACACCAGTCTCCCTGCGTAGAGCCTACTTCTCTCTCTGCCTGTGTCTCTGCCTCTCTCTGTGTGTCTCTTATGAATAAGTAAAATATTTTTAAAAATTTTGGATAGATTGGCCTTTTTTTATTTTTATTTTATTTTTTTAAGTTTCGCTTATTTGACAGAGAGCACAGAGGGAGTGGCAGGCAGATGGAGAAGCTGACTCCCTGCAGAACAGGGAGCCCAATTCAGGACTGAATCCCAGGACCCTAGGATCATGATCTGAGCCAAAGGCAGATGCTTAACCGACAGCCACCCAGATTGGTCCTTAGGCACATTTCTGTATATATCATTTTCCCCATTGCCTTCTGCATATGTATATTGTTCAACAAAAACATAGTTGACCCCAAAATAAACTAAAAGCACAATTAGTAATCATCATATAACTGATCTTTGAAAAATGTGGACCTAAACTTCAGAAAGTTTGTTTCATTCGGAAAAAAAACTAACTCTTTGGTATATAAAAGTACTCAAAAATAAAGTACTGTCTCAGTCCATTCAGGCTACAATAACAAAACACAGACTGGGTAGCTTACAAACAACAAATCTATTTCTACAGTGCTGGAGGCTGAAAGTCTGAGGCCAGAATGCTAGCACAGTTGAGTGAGGGAACCTCTTCCAGGTTCCAGTTCTCGTTGTGTCCTTACATAGCAGAAAAAATAAGGAGCCCTACAGGATCTCCTAATAGCCTTAATCCCAAGTACATGAGGGCTCCAGCCTCCAGACCTAATCAGCTCCCAAAGGCCCCATCTCCTAATACCATAATCTCTGGGGGTTAAGATTTCAACATAGAAATTTTGAGGGGTGCAATCATTCAGACTATAGCAACTACTTCTGTATTGATTTCAAAAACCAAAATATATTAGAACTTTGTTTCTTTAATGCTTATCTTAAGGGATTAAGTCAACTGTGTTTGGTACTTTAAACTGAATATATTTAGTTATTGTGTTGTAAATTTTTAACTGCTAATTCTGAAGGACTTTTCTCTGTTGTATCTCTTCAAGGGTTTCTAAAGTTCTACTTAATGCAAAATGTTTAATAGTTTTGTAAATTCTTTGAGATGAAAGCTAGTTTTCTTTCCACGGAGCTCTTTGAAGAAATACTAGATGTTGTCTAATTCAACTTGATTTTCTCAATACACATTCTGGTGGAGAATCAATTTCACTAGAATCAGCGTTGAGTCAGGTAGGTGCTAGAATGGGAGCAAGAACCTCTGGCCAGTGCATGGTTCTGCTGTGTGGCCAGGCCCTTGCTCTGAGCCTCAGTGATCACAGTACCCTGCACACCATCAAAATACCAATATTTTCAAAGACCCCTGCACACCATCAAAATACCAGTATTTCCAAAGAAATATTACTAATTTGGCTTTAGATACTTCAAAAAAAAAAAAAAAGTGGGCGCCATGTGTAAGCAGGGCTTAAACTCATGACCCTGAGATTGAGACCTGAGCTGAAATCAAGGGTTGGACACTTACCCCTCTGAGCCATGTAGGCACCCCCAGTCAAAATACCTTTAATTTTTTTTTTTTTTTTTTAAGATTTTATTTATTCATTCATGAGAGACAGGCAGAGGGAGAAGCAGGCTCCATGCAGGGAGCCTGATGCGGGACTTGATCCCGGGTCTCCAGGATCACGCCCCAGACCAAAGGCAGCGCTAAACCACTGAGCCACTGGGGCTGCCTGGTAAAATACCTTTTAAAGGTGTATTATGGTTATAGTATGAAAAAAAGAGCTTAGAGAAACACAAATATTTGCTGATGAAGTCATGTAAAATTTGCTTCCAGAAGGAGGGAGAGTGGAGAAGGGTATGGATAGGCTAAAACAGCCATGGGTTAGTGGCTGTTAGGGCCAGTGATATTATATACAAGGATTTATTACACGGTTACACTTCTGTGTCATTTGAAATTGTCCGTATTTTTTTTAAAGATTTTTATTCATTCATGAGAGACACACACAGAGGGCAGAGACACAGGCCAAGGGAAAAACAAGCTTCATGCAGGAAGCCCTACATTGGAACTCGATCTCGGAACCCCAGGATCATGCCCTGAGCTGAAGGCAGACTCTCAGCCCCTGAGCCATCCAGGCATCCCTCCATGAGCACTTTTTTGATCCTAATAATTCTGACACAGGAATACAAATTACAAAGTTTCTGAAGAATGCTTCTTAAAGTAATGCTGTTAAGATGGCATATGGTATTGACAGTTAAGGTTTTTTTTTTTTTTTTTTTTTTTTTTTTTAAAGATTTTATTTATCTATTCATGATAGTCAGAGAGAGAGAGAGAGAGAGAGAGAGGCAGAGACACAGGCAGAGGGAGAAGCAGGCTCCATGCACCGGGAGCCCGACGTGGGATTCGATCCCGGGTCTCCAGGATCGGGCCCTGGGCCAAAGGCAGGCGCCAAACCGCTGCGCCACCCAGGGATCCCGACAGTTAAGGTTTTTAATATGAATGTATTTGATGTTATAGGAAAGGGATGTTTAGAGACAAAACTGTAGTCATAGTGACACAAACATAAAGTTATGTAGCTCAGCATTTCCTGTTGGAATGTTGCTATATTTCAGAAAGGCATCATCTGATTTAGGAGAAAGTGAGTGTGCATCCAAATGCCTTGGAGGGAGCTGATGAAATACGTAGATTTCAGGCCTCATGTCATGGAGATTCTGATGAGGAGGTTGGGAGTGGTATCTAGAAATTAACATTTTTAGTAAGCTCACAAGGTGATTTATTGACTCTACTTACGGTTAGATTTTCATTTCGTTGAGGTAGAGAAAACACAATGCAGTGGTGAAATATTTTAATTACAGCTTTTTGTGACACAAATGACTTCAAGGTTTCATGGGTTATTTTTAAAAGAATATCTATATGAAAGACACTATTTACAAGTCAGTCTTCACTGCCATTGACATTTCTTTTATTAATTGTATCATGAGAAAGCAACGAACGGGCTAAATGATGACAATACTGGCCCCCAAAGTCATCTGGAAACTATCAGACTAACCAAGATACTTGTTTGTATTATGTTGGCAATACATAACAATTTTTTTCCAGCCAAAGGTTCAGTTCTGTGTAAGGAAAAAGTTGAATAACCCTAAACAGAAGCCCTAGTTTGTGTTGATATATTTAGGCTAGTTGACCCTTACTTGGAGATGTGGGTCTTCTGCTCTCACTCTTGGTTCCGTGGTGGTGATGAACAGTGCTGGGCATTTGGTACCAGAGGCCTAGATGGTGTCATTTCCAGCACAGCAAACAAGGAACTCCTAATCATCCTTGCTTAGAAATGTGATAAAGTGCTGATGAGTAGAAGGAAGAGAAAGGAACCGGTGTGTATTGAACACCTGTTGTGCATCAGGTGCATCGTATATATTGATTCAAAGAGACCAGGCTGCTGCTGAGAGAATACAGAATTTCCCACTATATAGCTTTTTACAATTATCTCTAACCCATGTCCAACAATGACCTTTCCTTACATTCATTGTTAGCATAATAGGAATATAAATGAGACCGTGAAGGTTTTCTTGACCCAGACAATTGCAAAGACCAAAGGGAACTAAATGAAAACAGGTCATTTATATATTAGTTCTTAAAAAAAAGAGGAACCATAAAATGTGAATGGAATTTATAATAACGTTTTCTCTTCTCTATTCTGAGGTAGTTGTCAAAAATTATGGTCAAAGACTGATGTCTACCAAGTAGTGTTATCTTGACACAGTCAAGAGTTCCTTGCCAATCCCACTCTTTAACTGCAGTAAGCTAAATGGAAATGCAGTTGTGGGAATCTTACTGATTATTCACATGTCTTACGTATCAGATAACGTCCGTGCCCTCAGGAGGGTTCATTTTACTGCATCAATGAACTACAAATTGTTATCACTTCAAGGCAAGTCTAAAATCTGTTTTACTCTCAAACATCTGTGACTTTTTCATTAAACACACCCAGAATAAATTAACATTGACAACTTATGCTCTAGTAGTAAATCTTCTGTGGCCTTTATCAAAACCTTAAATCTAGTTCCTTTACCCTTAAGATACTGAGCATAGGGGTAAAACTTAAGGGAAATATTTCCTCACTAAAAACTGAACTCCTAGGACCATAGCCACGCTGTCCAGTACTGACTGGGCAAGGTCTGTCCGCATGTCAAGTGACCGGCCTACTGTTGCAAAGGTGAGCCTGGAACACACAGCAGCAAGGTAAGCCTACTTCTGTGACCCTGCCATTTCTACGGCAAGTCTGCCCCAAGGAGAGATGTTAAGTTCCATAGCTTCTGACCTTTGAGACCGAGCCAGACTGTAGTGGTCTCATATGTCAACGGTGACCGCTCACTGGAATTAGGTGCCGAGGCATCTGGTGGTGGAATGGTGCCGTCGATGCTCCTTTTTCGCGTCTATGTAGCATAAAGGCATGCGATGGGTATACTGATCAGTGGTAGTGTTCACCTTCATCTAAAAGGGTAATGGAAGACAGGCTGCTACTCCCGCTCGAAGAAGGAGCGGCAAGGCCCAAGGGTATGGCCATTTGCATTTTATATTCTGAACAGAGTTCTGGCTGTGGTGGATTTGTGGGGAGACTGGACTTCTCTCCAGACATGGGTGAAGCCACCTGGGATACATAATTCAAACTACTTTCTCCAGCTGGGATTTCTTCCAAGGAGTTCATGCAGTTTTTTTCTAGTGCCGTTAGTAAATTTTCAGATGTCAACAGTCCCAGCTGACTTGGGGCTTTCGTGGGTACTGGGACGTGGCCACAGGAAGCAGAGTCAGAAGCTGCCTGATTATAGGTAAAGTTCTCAAAACAGATGCAGGGGCCAGGGCCGGAGTAGCTCTCCTCTGCTGGGAGGAGGTAAAGGTAGGTGGGCTTGGCAGCCTCAGGTTCCGTGGGTGACTTCCCAGTGCCTTCGTGCTTGTTTACAACTTCAATAGTGTCTGGAACACAGTCTTTGATATTCATAATTGTTAGGCGAGGATTCTCCTGGAACGGGCCAAAAAAGCATGCAAATATTAAGAGTGTGTATGTGTGTGTCAGAGTATACAAAGTATGCGAAATGCACTCCAGGCTTCGGTTTTTGTGTTTCATCCTATCACAAGTTAACTGGGGGTGGTGTTGCAAACCAAAGGATCTCCCCTGTTGGAAGAAATCTCAAAGCTCCAGGCACCCATTTCATGGCTGTGGGAGCCAAGGGGATTGTTGCTTTGTTCTATCTTCCTGAGGAGGTCTAGAAAAGTAGGATGATAGCCCCAACCCCAGGTTAGTCTTTATTTTTTTTTTAATTTTTATTTATTTATTTATTTATTTACTTATTTATTTATTTATGATAGTCGCACAGAGAGAGAGAGAGAGAGAGAGAGAGAGAGAGAGAAAGGCAGAAACAAAGGCAGAGGGAGAAGCAGGCTCCATGCACCGGGAGCCCGACGTGGGATTCGATCCCGGGTCTCCAGGATCACGCCCTGGGCCAAAGGCAGGCGCTAAACCGCTGCGCCACCCAGGGATCCCCCAGGTTAGTCTTTAATAGAGAGATGGCACACATACAGTTTCCCAGCATTTACCTTGGATTTTATTAATGACAGAACACTGCTCTTGTAAGGATCTGGAATGTCAGGATAACACTTCTCCTTCATCCTAGAAAACAGTGAAAACTGGACTTGACTTTTAGAATATAGTGACTAGTTAAGTGTGGAGTCCCGTTCCCAGGTTCCAGTCCTTGCTCTGTCACTTGCTAACTTGGGCAGACTGCTTAGCTCCCCTGTGCTTACATCTACTCACTGACTCAGTGGAGATAATTCCGGCGCTCACAGTGGTGGTGGTGTGAGGACTGAGGAGCTGTACGGAAAGCCCCTGGGCTACTGCCAAGCGCACAGTAGGCGCACTACCGGTCTTAGCTACGGGTTTTTTTTTTTTAAGATTTTATTTATTCATGAGAGACAGAGAGAGAGAGAGAGAGAGAGAGGCAGAGACACAGGCAGAGGGAGAAGCAGGCTCCCTGCAGGGAGCCTGACTCGGGACTCGATCTCGATCCCGGGACTCCAGGATCACGACCTGGGCCAAAGGCAGGCACTAAACCACTGAGCCACCCAGGGATCCCCCTTTAGCTACGGTTCTTGAACAGGCTTTGCGATCTTTTCAAATGGCTATTGTTTTCCTTATGTATTGACCTGGAAAAGCAAAACTCTTCTAAAAATGTCATATTTTCAACTCAGTCTCTGCCCTTTGCCTCTTCAGCACCTTCTCTCATTATTCAATGTGATTTCTCGCTTCCTAAACTCCTGTCTAGATTTTACCCCCCTCTTTCTTCTTGGATAAAAATCTTCCCCACACACTTACCACTGACTTTTCAAGTAGCATAGGATCATGATGAGCAAAATGCAGAAAATCATAGGGAGTATGATACGTATCAGCATAGGGGCTGGAGAAGAGAACAGAAAGTGGTATTTTCAATGAGTACTTTTCCCTCCTCAAAGCAACAAAAGTTAAAGATTGAGATGAATTTTACAGTTATTCCTCAAAAGTCTATTTATGCAAGATTCAAAAATTTTTTTAAGTTATTTATTTAAGAGAGCAAGCAAGAGCCTGAGCAGGAGGGAAGGTCAGAGGGGGAGAGGGGGAGGGAGAGAGAGAGAGAGAGAGCGGGAGTAGGGGAGGGGCAGAGGGAGGAGAAGCAGGCTCCCCGCTAAGCAAGGAGCCCGATGTGGGGGGATGTGGGGCTCCATCCCAGGACCCCAGAACCGTGACCTGAGCCCAAGGCAGACGCTTAACCTACTTAACCCCCCTGGGCACCCCTTGTTCCCTCTTCTAACAAATTGGATCACTGCTTCCAATTGTTCACTGCCTCCTTGTGTTAAAATCATAGTCCCCACCTCTGCCAAAGCCTCACAGGTGGGTATACACCAGGGCCCTTGATGGGGGGTAGGGAGGGTGGGAGGGGGGGTGTCGGTCACATGACTGTTCGGCCAGTGGGCTGGTAGTAGCTGTAATCCTAGTCGCTGCTCTAGGTGCTCTTGCCAGAGCCGGATTTAATTAGGGGATGGGGACAGGGTAGCTAATGTGGAATTTGGTAAGGGGGGGCAGGCGTGGGTAGATGCCCAACCCGGTGCTGCGAGGTGGCACAGGGGTCTAGAGGCAGGGACACCTGGAGGGAAGAGGAGCCAAGCAAGCCCCTCAACAACAGGCTTACAGTGAACCCCGAAGGCGGGGAGGGGAGGGAAACACTCCTGTCCACTCCACTAAAGAACACTTTGCTCTCAGATCCGAGCTTTTGACAACTATAACCCGTTTCAAGATTTGGTGAAGTTGTAGAGTCAGGACGCATTTGAGAACAAGCCCTTGGGAACAAGCCCAGGGACCTAACCACGGCAGTTTCCAAGTCGCAGACTGGCGCGGCTAAACTCTTTATTGAAATGCAATACTTGATGGAATCTTGTCTCACATTTAAATCTCTCATCCATTTTGAGTTTATCTTTGTGTATGGTGAAAGAGAGTGGTCCAGTTTCATTCTTCTGCATGTGGATGTCCAATTTTCCCAGCACCATTTATTGAAGAGACTGTCTTTCTTCCAGTGGATAGTCTTTCCTCCTTTATCGAATATTAGATGACCATAAAGTTCAGGGTCCACTTCTGGGTTCTCTATTCTGTTCCATTGATCTATGTGTCTGTTTTTGTGCCAGTACCACACTGTCTTGATGACCACAGCTTTGTAGTACAACCTGAAATCTGGCATTGTGATGCCCCCAGCTATGGTTTTCTTTTTTAAAATTCCCCTGGCTATTCGGGGTCTTTTCTGATTCCAACAAAATCCTAGAGGAGAACACAGGCAACACCCTTTTTGAACTCAGCCACAGTAACTTCTTGCAAGATACATCCACAAAGGCAAAAGAAACAAAAGCAAAAATGAACTATTGGGACTTCATCAACGATAAGAAGCTTTTGCACAGCAAAGGATACAGTCAACAAAACTAAAAGACAACCTACAGAATGGGAGAAGATATTTGCAAATGACGTATCAGATAAAGGGCTAGTTTCCAAAATCTATAAAGAACTTATTAAACTCAACAGCAAAGAAACAAGCAATCCAATCATGAAATGGGCAAAAGACATGAAGAGAAATCTCACAGAGGAAGACATGGACATGGCCAACAACACATGAGAAAATGCTCTGCATCACTTGCCATCAGGGAAATACAAATCAAAACCACAATGAGATCCCACCTCACACCAGTGAGAATGGGGAAGATTAACAAGGCAGGAAACCACAAATGTTGGAGAGGATGCGGAGAAAGGGGAACCCTCTTGCACTGTTGGTGGGAATGTGAACTGGTGCAGCCACTCTGGAAAACGGTGTGGAGGTTCCTCAAAGAGTTAAAAATAGACCTGCCCTACGACCCAGCAATTGCACTGCTGGGGATTTACCCCAAAGATACAGATGCAATGAAACGCCGGGACACCTGCACCCCGATGTTTCTAGCAGCAATGTCCACGATAGCCAAACTGTGGAAGGAGCCTCGGTGTCCATCGAAAGATGAATGGATAAAGAAGATGTGGTTTATGTATACAATGGAATATTCCTCAGCCATTAGAAACGACAAATACCCACCATTTGCTTCAACGTGGATGGAACTGGAGGGTATTATGCTGAGTGAAATAAGTCAATCGGAGAAGGACAAACAGTGTATGTTCTCATTCATTTGGGGAATATAAATAATAGTGAAAGGGAATATAAAGGAAGGGAAAAGAAATGTGTGGGAAATATCAGGAAGGGAGACAGAACATAAAGACTCCTAACTCTGGGAAACGAACTAGGGGTGGTGGAAGGGGAGGAGGGCGGGGGGTGGGGGTGAATGGGTGATGGGCACTGAGGCGGACACTTGACGGGATGAGCACTGGGTGTTTTTCTGTATATTGGTAAATTGAACACCAATAAAAATTAATTTAAAAAAATTAAAAAAATGAAATGCAATACTTGTGTTTGGGAAAGTGCTCATCAAGGAAGCCCCAGGGATGAATTCTCACAGGCCGACAATAGCCATGTGACCGGTACCCCGGAGAGAAAAAGAACAGGATCACACTCCCCAGAGGGCCCGCGTGCGGCCCCGTCCAGTCGTGACCCCCTCCCCAGGTAACCACTGTCTGGTGGGCATTTGCCTCTCTCTGTAACGGACCCCGCAGCCCCCACAGCAGGGGTCGGGGCTGCCTTCCATCAGGCAGCATGGCAGTGGTGAGAGTTGCCCACGTGATCTTTGTCACTGCAGGATGTCATTTTCATTGCTGTGATTATGCAGCAATGTATTTTCCTTTTTAATAATAACCAATATAATCCGCAGAGTCACAGCCAAGGCTAAGGGAGGTTTAGCATGTAGAAGAGAGACAGATGAAACCTAGAAAATATACTGGAGGTAAAGATAATCATTTGTATTATATATGTGTGCGTGTACACACACACACACACACACACACACACAGTCCTCTACCAGCTAAATAAATCCCAAAGCTGGAATAAAAATAGCCTGAAAATAAATTTAAATATTTTAAATGTACCCCCAGGCAGCAAATAATGCAAATCATTGACTGAAATCTCAGTGTGACTCTGAGAGTTGGAAACCTGAGGAGTGGGCATTGCCTGGTGGCCCGACCTGCTGGCAGAGTCACCTGCCTGCTGAGTGGCAGCTGTCCTCAGCCCCGGTCAGTGCCCCAGGGCCAGCAGCTCCACCTGCTACACCATCCTGAGCCCACAGTGCCAGTGCCACCCCCAGCAAAGGGACCCTGCCCTGAGCCCTGAGGACCAAGGACCGAGGACGGAGCCAGGGCCCCTGGTAACTGCAGGCAGCAGGGAGGAGTGTCTTCCAGGATCCACCATGTGATACCTGCTGCCCGCCCCCCCTTTCCTCCATCAGGATCCATTTGGCTGCAGGTCTGGGTTTACCCTGACAATCTAACTGACCGTCAACTGGTTCCCACTGTGCTTCCCGCCCTCTTCTCTCTCTTTCAAGCCACATGCTTGAAAAGTGTATCTCTCTCTCTCTCTCTCTCTTTTTAAAATATTTAATTTATTTATTCATGAGAGGCACAGAGACAGAAGCAGAGACACAGGCAGAGGGAGAAGCAGGCTCCTCACAGGGAGCCCGATGGGGGACTTGATCCTGGGACCCCAGGATCATGACCTGAGCCAAAGGCAGACGCTTAACCACTGAGCCCACCCGGGAGTCCCGAAAAGTGGATCTCTTGAGGTCACTTTCCCCCACCAATCAGCAAACACCAGGCCCCTCCCCAGCTAACCCCACCTCTACTCTCTCAACTGCCTCCAGAAACACAAAGTCAGGAGGCAGCGGTTTTGCCAGGGCGGGGAACCAGCCAGAAGGCCGGCCTGCAGACAGCAGCTCTGCCGAGGAAAACAGGTTTGGGGCTCTTCGAAGTGGACAGAAAACCATGCCTTCCGTGATTTTCAAACTATTTTGGGACCAAGTTCCGAGTGTGCCTTAGGGCCACGGTGGCCCGCCAGAGGAAGGTTCCAGGTCATAAGCCAGTAAACCGGCCCCACTGTTTCCTACTTAACGTAGTGGGATTTTGCATAACAGTGTTCCTGAAACAGAGTCGCATGTAGAGTGAGGGACAGAAAGAGAAGAAAGGCCTAAAAGCTCGTGATCTGGACAAAGCCCACGGCAGCAGGTGTGTGACCCCTTAGTTTCCAGCAGTATCTAAGGGAAGAGGTTTGATTTGGGAAAACTCACAGTATTCATCGGGAGTCGTGACCTTTGTGAAAGCGCCATGGGGGCCTTCGCCCACAGCGCTGTACGGGGTGACCAGGAACTCATAGAAGGATTCGGGCTGGAGGTTTCCCACGACGAACGTCTTTTGTTTTGGGTCGTCAATTTTGTACTTGCAACACACTGAATCATCTGTCATTTAAGAAAGAAAAAATCATTTTCAAGAAAGATAACATTAAGAGTGAGAGAGAGAGATGAGCTTGTGACAGGGCTGGGGGCTAATATTCTTGTTGTCTCAATGCGGTCAACATCGTAAACCCATCAAAAACTAAATCATAACTTCATCACTCTGGGTCACTGGTAACATTTCTAGGAGATGGCAAGCAAAGCAGAGCAACCACTGAACAAGGGACGCTGGGCATCCAGAAAGAGCACACAAGTCTGCCGGACCCTGTAAGAGCTGAGAGAGACTTAAAAAATTGTAATATTTTAAAAATATTGTTAAGGTTATTACATTGTAATAACCTTAAACAAATCAAAGGAGAAAAAAAAAAAGGAGTCAGCAAGAAAAGTTTCATAACTGGCAGGTTTTCTTAAGGTGCTGATGGTCCTCAAATGCTTCCAGAACTACCAGGCACGGTGTTTTAAGGAAGTTAAAATATGGACCCTGCCCTCTGGCCCACTGTTCTGTTGAAGAACACGTTGGGCCATAAAAGCCTGCAAGAACAGGACCCAGCCTGGCCATGGTCACACGTGGCCACCTTGCTTTCTTTTTCTTTTTTAAAAAAGATTTTATTTATTCATGAGAGAGAGAGAGAGAGAGAGAGCACAAGCAGGGGGAGCAGCAGAGGGACAGGGAGAAGCAGGCTCCCCGCTGAGAGGGACCCCGGGATCATGACCTGAGCCAAAGGCAGACACTTAACTGAGCCACCCAGGCGTCATGACCTTTCCAATGGTTTTGCATAGTGAGGGCTTGAAAGAGTGAACAAAAACGTCACCTGAAAGAACTGCCTTTTCAGATCCTGGGTGGCACTGCCCCGCCTTGGATTTCAGGTAGACGTGGTACCCTCGGATAAAACTGGGCTGGGATTCAGTGGAATAATCCTTCCAACTCAGAGTGAAGGAGTGGGAGGTCAGGTTACTCATGACCACTCGAGGGTTGTCCGAAGGAGCTGGAAGGCAGGCGGGGTAAGGAGAGTCATCACCTGGAAACATTCTCACGGCACTCGTGTAAACTAAAAGTAGAGCCACAACCAAGTCCGGAGCCCGGGGGCACTTAGGCCCGTTCACGGGTTTTCTCTTTTTCTCTGGGGGATTCGTGCCTTGACATCGTTTGTGTGGGAAAGAGCTGAACCATCTTCCTGTCCAAGCCCGGCCTTTCATGGGTGAAGAAAGGGACTGCCAGAGACCCTCAAGAGCTTGCACGAGGTCACGCAGCGGGAAAGAGAATAAAGGGTTCCTTCCACTTCATTCTGCTCTTGAACTCGAAATAGTGTTTGACAGAGGACCCTGCCAGAGAACGGACTGCAGGGGGCATTTGAGGAACTCCGGTTCCCAGGCTGTGACAATGCCAAGCCATCCGAGTGTCACTCAAACCGTCCGAGAGCGTTTATTCTGAAGGCTTCCGGAGCCTGTTGCGCACACACGTGTGTGCACACAGACACGCGCACCACCAACACCCCTCCTGCAGGTCTCAGAGGGCACCCTTGATCG
The DNA here is from genome assembly GCF_018345385.1 of Vulpes lagopus. Lineage (NCBI taxonomy): Eukaryota > Metazoa > Chordata > Mammalia > Carnivora > Canidae > Vulpes > Vulpes lagopus. Next base: position 18,348,609 of record NC_054826.1, on the reverse strand, counting down.
GAGATTGGGAGAGGTGACCTGATGCAAGGTGCAAGGCAGGGAGGTCCCAGGGGCCCAGAGTTCAGTGGGATCGAAATTGCCTTCCACTGCTGGCGGAATCACAGTGAAATTTCGGGATGGGGGGGGGGCGGGGCAGTGGTTTCACAACAGGTGTCAAAAATCTTAAAAATTGTAAAAGGAATGAGAAACTAAAGTCAAACCTTTGGACTCAAGTATGCTGAGACTTCCTCTATAAACCATCACCGTGGATAGGGATGGAGATTTCGCTCAAGTGACAGTGACTCAGGGCATGAGAGATTGGGCGAAGGATAAGAGAGACTGGGCGCTGCAGGTGGAAAGGTACCTGATGACGAATTTTGTGGCTTATAGTTGAAAACCACTGTAATCATCCTAAATGTCCACTGACAGGTGACTTGATACATGCAAACAATTAAACACCTTGCAGTGACGTAAATAATATTTAGTGACATGAGTCAAACCTGCCTAGACTAAGAGATCCCACCCTTATTTAAAAATGTGTATCTGTACAGAGGGAGAAAGGAATACCTGGTTAGACACCAAATACTTACTCTGGGCATCTGCCTTCGGGTGGTGACATCGGCAGTGAGCTTGTTTTCTTCTTTGGTATGACATTTTATAAATGGTTTACAGTTTATGATTTAAAGTCATTTTTTAAACCCAATTCCCAGAATCAATGGGACACTGAAAATCAGGAAAGGTGCGGAGACACCCCCGACCGCACAGCTGGGGTCCCTGCATCGTTCTGAACGACTCTGCCCACGGACCCGCGTTATGCTGTAAACTTACCCAGCTCCTGGGAGTATCCTGTTTTTTTCTCTAATAAATGAGGAACCATTTCTGTAGAAATTCCATAAATTCTGAAGTTGTAGCGGACCCCTGGTCTAAAAGCATCTAAGGAAGAAAGGTCAACAGATTTTCAGTAACACAGAGTGACATTCTCTTGATTTCTGAAAAGGAGCAGAATGAGAAATGAACTGGCGTCTCCTACGTAATTCCCTCCTTAGGATTTCTGCGCTTCCTCTCCACCATCCCCCCTGCCTCCGGTGGCCTCGGCGGCGTCCACTGTCTGCAGCGGCCTGTCCTCCACGCCGTGCTCTGCCACGAGAGCCCTCACGCCCTCTTGTCCACATGCATGAAACCGGGCGGGGAGTTCAGCCAGACACAGAAAACAGTTTTAAAGTCTCTTGGACTCCAAATCCCCTCCACTGACTTGTCTTCTCTCGCTGCCCCCGCCCCTCCCTGAAAGCTGAGCATCTGGAAGCTGGCACTTTGCTGGCACTTCCTGGCTTTCCCCTCGCACCTGCCCTTCTGCAATCCATCTCCAGCACGACGCTGCTCTAGCCAAGGGCCACCTCACTTCCTCACCCCCACCAGCCACAGAATGCCCGCCCCCGGGCACCCTCTGGACACTGGCAAGTCTCACATCTTTATCTTGAACCCAGCAGATGGCGCTGCTGACCCCTCCACTCAAGCCATGAACCTAGGCGTCCTTGACTTGGCTAAACTAGGAACCTTGAAATGACAACTCCAGGGCGGAAGGTGAGAGGTCAGGGTCTATTTTTTCCCACTGAAAGTGAAGGAGTTGACGACTGACTCCTAAACCCTATGTCCTATATGTCTCCCAAATCTATTCGTGTCTTTGCTTTTGTAAGAGCTCTCTGGAGAGGCAGGGTTGTAATGTCCCTTTGCCATTCATTTGAGACCACTGATTTCAAGGCACCAATTCATAAACAACATGAAAACCCATCCCAGGGTTTGCCTTAGGTCCAGACAATCTCTGTAAAAGTAGACTGAAGGCCAAATCTGAGGCCACATCCTTGTAAATTCTGAACTCCTAGCACCCATGCTGGGTCGGTCATTTCAAAACTATTAGTTTGGCACAAACTGTGAGATGGGCCAGAGGTCCCGGATGAACTTGCTCTGAGGTGGAAGGAACGAGATGGCAATCCGCAGGCTTCTTACCTGAGCTAATAACTGTGCTCGTGGTGTTGGGACCTAGGTGTTTCCACTGGAGGTCACAGAGCGGGTCCCGGGGACGGTCACACCACTCCACAACGTAGCCTGTGATGTTTCCCGGTTGGGGTTTCCATGAGAGAGAGAATCCACCTTCTGTGCCTTTGACTCTTTCTTCCTCAACTTCTTCTGTGCATTACAAAATAGAGCCATGCTTCAGACAGAATCCATCGTACGTGTTTAAAAAGGGGTCAAAGACGACAATCAACTTGACCGTGCACTGTCTCTGACAGTTAAGAGCCCTATCACTTCAATGGCTACAGAAGCTTGGGGGAGAGCAGGATAATATTTCCCAGCAAATATTCCCTTGGCCCCCCAGAGGTCTCCTGTCCTAGTCTTCTGAGACCCAGCGAGACTTCAGTCGCTGAAACAAGGGTCACGGCAAAGTACTGCCAGCGGGACAAGTCCAGCTTCCAAAGCTTGCTTTGTGACCCTTGAGCTAAGAAGAGGTTTAAGATTTTTTTTTAAAGCTGCAAAAAAACAAAGACTATAGGATATAGAACAGAGGCCGGGTGATCGGTGAAGCCTAAAATATTTACTATCTTTCCCTTTACCCACAAAGTTGCTGTCCCCACATCTGGTACTTGATACTTCCAAATAATACCTGTTGAACAAATGAGTAGTATGTCTTCATTCCTACCACATGATGCTGGCTGCTCCTGAGCTAACTACTTCTGTGATGTTAGGGGTAGAAAGTGAGCAAGTCCAACAAAAGAAAAAGAAGTTTGGACATGTCCTAAGTTGGATCATGCAGAGATGTGCACGCTAACTCGTGACCAACGCCGCCACCCCAATGTACTTTCTACAGCAGGGTAGTTTTCTACTGGAAGCAAGATCTCCAGGGACTCCCAGTCCTACTGACTGCAAGCAGAGTCACCCTATACCTTGGGGGATGAGCATTTCTCCTATTTCCCGGGGCTGCCTTCATAGCCTGCCACTGTTAATAAGGCAGTGGTCCCCGCTGGTGGCTCCACGGACAGGGGAGACAGACCAAGGAGTGGGCCTGCTGGCAGCTGCTCAGAAAAAAAAAAAAAAAAAAATAAGGACCAAACACTGCATGGCTGAGACTTACACTGAAAATTTACTCATTATTTATCTGCCATTTGAATTTAACTGGGCACCCTGTATTTTTTTCGGCCCTCCTAATTACAGCTGGACATGGGTGTGAAAGCACAGGGCTATTAAGTTTTCCAGTTACTATCCAGCCAGGGATACCTAAAGGAATGTGTAGCTCTAGGTGTAAGACAAAGGGTTCCCCATGAGGGCCTCTGTATGTGCCACCTCCATGGCCTCCTTGTCTTCTTCCATGAAAGAAAGAAATCTCTCTCACAACAAAGCTGGCATTTTTCGCTTTCCTTATTCACACTGGCTAAAATGTCATCCCGAACTCAGAATCCTAACCCTTATCATACTGCCTTTTGAAAACTACAAATATGTTTTGAGAAGTGGAGACAGAGGAGGGAAGGAGAAAGGAATTTTTTTTTTCAGTCATTCGGACTCTAGTATGAATTAGTTTAACCTTAACATTTGGCCTTTTAGTGCAACAGGGATTTTTTTAGACTGTAGTGATTTAAGAACATGGGCCACTTAGGGAAGGCTGGATAGAGCCTCACTGGAGAAGATACGGGGACCTGAGGGCAGGGTGTGGGGAAGGAAAGTAGGGTAGATAGAGAAGGCCCCCAAACAGCTGATAGTGCTCATCAGTGTTATTTGGACGGTGTTTCACGCAAGGCAGTGTTTCTGTAACTATCAGCTCCTCCAAGGTGAAGGAAATGCTCACTTTTCCTGTTCTTATCCGAATGAAGACAAAATACAACTTTTCACTTTCTTTTCTAATGCAGTTCTTGACAAGCAAAGGTCATGTTAAGTAACTCCTTAGTTTTTTTTCTGTGCCACCATCCAGATTTCTTTTTCTTACTTAACGCACTGGATATTTTTTTTTAAGATTTTATTTATTTATTCATGAGAGACAGAGAGAGAGAGAGGCAGAGACACAGGCAGAGGGAGAAGCAGGCTCCCTGCTGGGAGCCCAGTGCGGGACTCGATCCCAGGACCCCGGGATCACAACCCAAGCCAAAGGCCTAGACGCTCAAGCACTGAGCCACCCAGGTGCCCCCCACACACTGGGTAGTTCTTCAAAAATAAATAAACCACCACCACCTAGTGATCCAGCCTTCTTAGCCCAAATCAAAGGCTAACTAGGAAGAGAAGTGGAACCCAACGTGCCGCAATCCCACGAGCAGGAAGCCCCAAGAGCAGGAAGAAGGGCGCTACGGCCCGTGCGGAATGCCCGTCGCAGAGCCTGCGGGTGCGTGTTGGGGGTGGGCAGTGGGTCTGGTCTCTTCTCTCCACTGTCCCAGCGACGTGGGTCAAGTGGCCACTGTTTGCACATGTCAGGTCATTTCTGCCCTGTCTGGTGTCTCACAGGCTAGTGGCCAGTGGCCGTATTTCATCTTACAGCTTCAGCGAAGACTTCTGGAAAGATGATGGCCAAATATTTCACAGTGTAATAAACGCAGGCCCAACGCGTGTTTCCAGCAACTCTGGCTCTCAGGGGAGGCTTGCGTATTGGCGGCGTGTTTCCTCGAGCAAAGGTGGGCTAATTCTCCGAGCCCGTGGGAGCGTCTCGGGCGGCAGTGTCCTGGGACACCGAACCCCCATTCTCCCCACGCCGAGGGGGGGCTGTCCCAGGAAAGCCGCAGCTGAGCTTAGACAGAGGAAAATGACTAGCAGCGTTTGGCAGCAAGATGTTTGTACCCCACCGGGGTGACCGCCTTTCCAGTTTGTCCACGCCTCCTGGATGGCACCACCCATGCTCTCCCAGAGGATAGAAACAGAACGAGGGCAGCCCGGGTGGCCCAGCGGTTTAGCGCTGCCTTCACCCGGAGGCGTGATCCTGAAGTCTCGGGATCGAGTCCCATGTCGGGCTCCCTGCGTGGAGCCTGCTTCTGCCTCTGCCTGTGTCTCTGCCTCTCTCTCTCTCTCTGTGTGTCTCTCATGAATAAATAAAAATTAAAAAAAAAAAAAAAAACGAAACTCACCATCTCCAGGATCTCCAGAGACCACGAGGACCGAGGCGGGGGACGTGCCCACACTGTTATTGGCCGTTACGTGGATCTGGTAAGAACGCTGGTCGAGGGTTAGTTCTGTGCGGTTGGCGGGGGCCGGAACGGACAGGAGCTGCAAGCCGGACGGTCTGTCCAGATCTTTGACGACGATGTTATAGAACAGGATCTCCCCATTGGCCTGCAATCTTGTGAATGGCTGAAAAAAATGGATAATCATTTCAAAATGGGCTTTCCTTTGAAAGGAGCTTGTATATTTACTTTTTCATCTTTTCTGTCCATCAGTTGCCTTACACACACACCAAATTTTTAAAAAAGGCTTAGGGCACCCAGGTGGCTCAGTCAGTTAGGCACCTGCCTTCGGCTCAGGTCATGATCCCGGGGTCCTGGGATCAAGGCCCGTGTCGGGCTCTCTGTTCAGCGGGGAGTCTGCTTCTCCCTCTCCTTCTAACTCATGCATTCTCCTCTAACCCCCCTAACTCATGCGCTCTCTCAAATAATAAATAAGTGTTTAAAAATAGCTTAATTAACAAAATAACACTCTAAACCAAGCTTGAAGTCAGGCATCCCAGTCTAACTGAAGCTGCGTAGAGAAGAGGACCATTTGGGCTCCTCAAGAGCACGTGTCCAGAGAAGAGTGAGCAGGCCGGAGGAGGAGGGCTCTCTTCAGCCTGGTAAGAAAGGTGTCCGTGGGCACCATGAGGAGACAGGAGCAGACCCTGGAGGGAGAGGCCTGGCCCCTGCCTCCCTTCCCCTCCCCCGGCCGTCTTCTCCCTGCACGGCCGTGCCCTGAGCCATTCATGGAGCACATGGCCCCCTCTAGACCTCCATTCAGGTTCAAGAGAATTCCCTTCCCACACAATCCTGAGCCCACTGCCAGGACCTGCCCCCAGCCTGCCCTCTCAAGGGTGTGTGCACCCCTGGGTGCCCCTGGTGTGTGTGCCCCTGAGTCCGAAAGGGCCACCTGTGTGCTGGGCTGAGCACAGAGCCCCGACAGAGACTGTGTGAGCTCCCAGGGCTCCTCGCAGAGACAACCAGTGTGAGGTGGGAAGGAGAGCCAGGACAGTCATGTTGGGTGTGAAAACACAAGCTGAGGATCTGAGAGTTCTGATACAAACTGGACTTTCAGGTGGATTAAAGCCGTATCTAAGGCCATTTTCCTTTTGCACCTTTTGCATTCAATATCTAAATATTCATAATTTTTCTTTTTTAAAAATTTTATTTATTTACTCATAAGTAAATATGAGTAAGTAAATAAGTAAGTAAGTATTTATTTATAAATAAGTATTTATTTATTCATAAGTAAATATGAGAGACACAGAGAGAGAGAGAGAGAGAGAGAGGCAGAGACACAGGCAGAGGGAGAAGCAGGCTCCATGCAGGGAGCCTGATGTGGGACTCGATCCCGGGACTCCAGGATCACGCCCTGGGCGGAAAGCAGGCGCTAAACTGCTGAGCCACCCAGGGATCCCCAATATTCATAATTTTTCGACATGGTGTCTGCTTCTCCCCTCACGCTCCTGCCCAGGGCCCTGCAAACATTGGAGCAGGCCGGAAAAGACGTTTGGGAGATGCTCTACCAATCAGAACTGTCCATCCGCCTGATGGGCTGCCAAGGAAGGGGCAGCCGGGGCCTTCGGGAGACGGGTGTGGATGGGGACTCCTCCACTGGGGTAAGACCTTCTACTGGACTCACGTTAAGATGCCCCCCAACTGGAAGATGGCACCGTAGCCAGTGAGCTGCTGAAAAGACAGCGCCCAGCAAATCTGTCTCATGGAATCCGTGCATCTTACCTTCCAGAATAAAGTCACAACACAATATCCCTGCACTGACTTCACATTTCTCCAGATGTCAGGAGCCTCCGAAGGAGCTGAAATTGACCAAAGATGAGGGGTCATGACGTGTGTAGGACAGTATAGTTCAGTCAAATGAAGTGATGATGACCTGTCCTGCCTGAGGCTTGCTTCTCACTTTTTTCACCCTCTGTGACTTCTTCCCACTTGTCCACGGCCACATCGTTCACGCCTCACTAAGTTCACATAGTAGGTGCTCTACCAAAGGTCTGCTGCCTCAAACCAAAAGTTCTTATGAACATCGAGCCTGAGCTTCCAGAAGCCACCAGAAAATTTTGGAATCATTCATCAGCTAGACCAACTGTAGGAGGTTAGTTAGGTGAACTTCTCATTGGTTGAATTTCTAGGAGCAGCAGACCGTTGCTACTTCCTTGCTTCATTTGCAAAGGTTACAACAGAGGTGCACTAAGTGGCAGCCCTGGGGGTCGGGGATGCTCTTACGTGTGATCCTGATTTCACACTGGTTGGTCCTCTCACTGGTCCTCTAGCCTGTGTACCCCTCTCTGATCCCCCTCCACTGGGAAGGCCACATCCCCCTCCCTCCCCACACCCCTTTCTCCCCCAGCTGCCAGCCTGCCCTGGGCAGCTACCTGCCTATTGGACACCCAGGACATCCAACACTGCCTTCACTACTGTGTTCTAGAAAAGCCTGTCTTTACCGCCAATAAACCATGAGGACAAGTGATTTGTAATTTGATTCAAAACTTCTCTGTGCAAGAAGAACTATTTTGGAACGTAACACAAAGATTAAGCTTTTTAAAAAATATATAAATTCTTTTATAAAAAATTAAAAAAAATAGTTTACTATCCCCAATAATTGCAATTCAAGGAAGTCCCTTTTTAGTTGCTGACCCTTTCTCCTCAACTTAAAGATGACCATACATTTTATAATATATATTGAAGCAGATTTCAACTTCCTAAATAATCCATGGCAGAAGCCAATATTCATTCAAAAACTTACTGAAATACTCAGAAAGAACACGAGACTCTCAGCTCAATGCAAAATCTTCAGCTGGTTTGTAAGTCAGTCCTTGTGAGGACAGCCCTGCAGCACCGCTGCAGCGCTCTGTATTTGGGCCCATATAGTTTCTACTGTATTTCTACTGGTACCATTTCCATCTGCTCACTACGATTACACTGAGGTACGGTTATAATACACAGAAACGTCGACTTTCCAGCACCAAGCAAAATGTCGTCAGAGGTAAAAAAAAAAAATGTATATGTAGATATAGATGTATCTGTATATGTATAGATATAGATGTATAGATATAGACATGTATGTACACCTATCTATACCTAGCTATATATATTTACAGATTCACCACCAGTAGCTTCATCTCATTCTCTTGTTATCATCAAAAGCAAAATTTGATATTTTCAGAATTTTTTGAACTAAAAGAAATACAGTTCCCTAAAAACCCTGTCCTTCGGCCATTTTCCTTTTGCACTTAATTTTAGTTATAATGTTAAAATGAATTAGCAAAAAAACCCGAAAACCCAAAGCAGAGCGGTATCATTAAAGCAAAGATTCTTTAATAAAATATGAGTGAGGAGCGCACCACGTTACTGTCAGGAGCAGGCCATTCCATAGCAGGGATTCCTGAGGAGCCTATGCTTCTAGAAAGATCTATGGGAGGCCCCGGGGAGTGCAGGAGTGAGGCTGGGCAGGAGCCCCAGATGAGGAGAGGAAGGCTGCTGAGCACAACCAGTGACCAACAGACGTTTAGTCTGGGACGAGCTGTCCTCGTCACCCCCTCAGCTCCAGTCACTGCTTTAAAGGGGTCCTCGGGACGCCTGGGTGGCTCAGCAGTTTAGCGCCTGCCTTCAGCCCAGGGCGTGATCCTGGAGACCCAGGATCGAGTCCTGCATCGGGCTCCCTGCATGGAGTCTACTTCTCCCTCTGCCTGTGTCTCTGCCTCTCTCTCTCTCTGTCTCTCATGAATAAATAAATAAATAAAGTAAGTAATAAAGTAATAAATTAAAACAAAATAAAGTGGTCCTCATGGGGTGGGGGGACAGAGAGAGCCCTGCCGGCCTAAACTCACCAAGAGAAGATGGAATGAGATGAATACATAAACTCCTTCCTTTGGGGTACGAGAGCCAGGACCTGAACCGACAAGATCTCAAGGTTGTAATAACACCCTCAAGGACAGAACCCACAGGGTCCAGATCTGGTTAAGGGCAGAGCTCTGGAGTCGGTGGCCTGGGTGAGGGGCACAATCAACAGCTCCGTCACTTGCTGGCTGGGCCAGGGTAGGCACTGACGCCCCCTGTGCCTCTGCGTCCTCTGATCCGAAGCCAGGCCCTGACCTCGGTGCCTCCGGCCTCCTGCCATCAGGAGGAAAAGACAAAATGCGGCAAGCACTGTGAGCCATGGGTGGTGCTCAGCCAGTGGCCACTGCCACCACAGTCGCTGCCACTCATTGCCACTGTCAACTAGGCGAGTCTCCCCCATCTACGGCCGCAACCTGCCTCCTCCGTAAACTGGGCAACAACGATAATTTGTTGTTCTGAATTGGAAGATGAAAGCAGGCCGGGCCCATCTGACCTCCAGAGGCCTGCTGGAGCTGGAAGCTGCAGTTATTGCCAGAAAGACTCAGGGTTTGATCAGTGGTGAGGGAAGTCCCACCGCAAGAATGGTCGAGAGGACTCATGGTTCGCTGATGCTGAATGAATGGCATATCAATGAAAATTAAGTTTCCAAATGTCATTACATGTCCACACATAGCCTGAAGTTGTTGGTATGAGATCAATGCTTTCCTTGGCAATGGACACTACTGTTCGTCCCTCATCCTTAATTTTCAAAGTCTATGCTAATTCACAGAGCCCCAGATCCAATGGGAAGCCAGCAATACCAGTAGCTTATAAACCATCTTGGCAAAACGAAAGAAGAGAAAGTGTATGAAAGAAAGAACGCTGACTGACGTATGTTTGAGGTGGATGTCTTCCCATCCACAGGCCACTAAGCATTTAATTAAGCGCTTTTCAAAAAGATGGCATTCAGCCTCTGTTGTAGTATTTTCCCCTTGGTTTTGGTATAATCCAAAGCTCTCATGGAGACCAACCCACCTCCCGTGGGTCAGTTTAGATCCTTGAGTTAAATACTGGGGAGCTGAACATACCAGCTTCAACTGTGGTGAAGTTCTGACGAGTCCACTCACTCCATTTCCAGAAGTGGTTGGCATTAGCACAGCGGACCTGGGCCGAGTACTCTGTGTCTGGCTGCAGACCACTTAAGACGAGCTCCCCATTCACCTTGACGGAAACATTGTGCTTCTTCAAAGGAAGGGAGGGAGGAAGGAAAGGAAGAAAGGAAATGAGAAGAAAAGAAAAAACGAAACAAGAAAGAAGCAGAAGAAGGAACAGAGAAGACAGGAGTACCGGTGAGCGTGCTTCAGTGCAAAGTCAAATCACAGCATGGCCCATTCTGATTTGGGGTAAGACTACTTCTCTGATAAAAGAAAATCTCTAAAACACTCTGCCCAACTCTAAATTTTGTGATTTAAATTTCATGAACCTTTTGAAACAGATAACCCTTACCATTTGAACCCACACAGAAATAAGATTTTTTAAATTTTATTTATTAGTTCCAGAGGTAAAATTTAAGGATTCATCAGTTACATAGAACACCTAGTGTTCATTACATCACGTACCCTCCTTAATGCCCATCACCCAGTTATCCCTTACGCCCGCCTACCTCCCCCAGAAATAAGGTTTTAAAGAGGTTTTATTCATTAGTCTCTCTGTTCAGGACATAAAGAGATTTTTTGAAAATAGAAAATTAAGCAGCATTCTTACTTGTATCACTTTTCCTTCACCATAGAGCTCAACTTGGCACAACAGTGTGTAATAATTCCCAGTGGAGTGTACCTTCCAGGTCATGGTGGCATTTGTGACACTTACATCGTTAAACAATACATTAAAGGGAGCCATTGGGTGCACTGCCAAAAAGACAAAAAAAAAAAACACACACACACACACAAGTAAAAAAAATTTCAACACAAATCCAAAAAGACTTTGGTAAACAGGCAGTTCATTTCTTCATTTATTTATTCAGTAGTATTTTTTTTGTTTACTTTGAAAAAATGTTATATGAAACCAGACTTCTAGCCAAGATAGAGTCTGCCAACTACAGCCTTTCTCTCTTACTGATTATATTAGAAATTCTGAGCAAAACATAAAAAGAAACTACTGAGGACTTTTAAACAAAAAGCAAGCAGACTGTGAAGGAGAATCAAAATTTGAAGTGGCTCATGGGAGAGTATAACAGAACCCAGAGTCTAAACAAAGAAACATCAACAATGTGAAAGGTACAACCCCAAATTATTCTACATAAAGAACCCCAAAACATATCACCAATTTCCAAGGGAAAATACAATCAACAGATGGCAGCCTCAGATGACCCATGTAGCTACAATTATTAAAGACTTAAAAGACAGATCCATGTCATAAAAGTAACCACATTTGAAATGAATAGAAGAAAAACACTTCTCAGCAGAAAAACAGAAACTATGCTTTAAAAAATCAAATGGAAATTTTGGAACCAAAAAGTATAATATCTGAAGTGAAAAACTGACTGGATGAGTTCAGGTCTTCTAAAGACAAGATAAGCACTCCCAATCTGTATATCCCACTGAATCCAGTCAATAGAGTGCATGGAATATTCTTAAATATTCTGCTTCAGAACTCTGAAAGGTTAGTAGCAGCAGGCAGATTGGAGAAGACCCAGATTTGAAGTATTGCTGCCCTCAGTGGAGGGCAAAGGAAGACACGTTGTAAAGCTTCTCCATTTTACTTGAAGTGGAGAATATTAACCCTAAGAAAACTATGAAAGATTAGTAACATATTTTAGTTTCCAGGGTGGGGCGGGGGAACAGGGATACAAAGAGATGTAGGCAAAAGTCATAGATAAATTGAAGTGGGATACTAAAAAAATATTCAAATAATCCAAAAGAGGGCAGGATGGGAAAGATCAGAGGAACAAAACACAGAGGGAACAACTAGAAAATAAATAATAAAACGGTAGGCTTGAGTCCCACCACGTAAATTATTATGCCAAATATAAATGTTCTAAACATGCCAACAAAAAGAGAAATTGTCAGGTGGTAGAGAAAATAAAACCAGTCATGGGCCTTGCCTTCAAAGTACAACAGGGGAGCAAACATGAATCGACAACCACAAAAATAAATGCAACTTGAAAGTGAGATGACAAGAGTGAAAGTGTAAAAGGCCTTTTGACCTAAAAGATGGAGTTCTAGAAGCCCCTATCCTGAGCCTTCATCTTTATCTCACTATCCAATTGGCTGATGACTCAAAATTTTAATTCTCCTCCTATGCCTTCCAAACTCTATACCCAACGGTCTCCTCAGAATCTCCACTGAGATATCTAGAAGACATCTTGAACTTGACACCACTGAAACAGAACTCTGTGCTTCTGCTCAGGGCTGCTCCTCCCCCAAATCCTCCCCATTTCAGGAAATGGTTCCAGTATTAGCTCAGCTGTTTAAGCCAAAACCCTGGGAATCATCCTAAAATCCTCTTTCCCTTGTAACACACATGCCTTCCCTAAATAAGTCCTACCAACTATATTCCAAAGTGAATTCAGAATATGACCACTTCCCACCAACTTTTTCACTCCATCTGGTGCAACGTCTCGGCCTGATGATTCAACAGCCTCCCAACCATCTCCCTGTCTCCACCTTCGGCCCTGACACTCCAGCCTGAGCGATCTTTTCCCACTGCGTAAGTCATATCATTTATCTGTCCTGATGAACGCCTTCTAACACACCCCGGCAAGACTACCCTGTTCGTGCCACAGTTACTGCGTGACCGGGACACTCCAATCACCTTTCTCTCATAGTATGGGCATAAGAACATTCTGTCTCGGGGATCCCTGGGTGGCTCAGCGGTTTGGTGCCTGCCTTTGGCCCAGGGTGCGATCCTGGAGTCCTGGGATCGAGTCCCACGTCAGGCTCCCGGCATGCTTCTCCCTCCTCCTGTGTCTCTGCCTCTCTCTCTCTCTCTATGTCTATCATAAATAAATAAATAAATCTTTAAAAAAAAAAAAAAAAAAAGAACATTCTGTCTCTCAAACAACCCAGAGCTTGTTCCCATCCCATGACCTTTTCAAATCCTATTCTTTTTACTTCAAATGCTCTGCCCCTCGATGTTTTCTGCTCCTGTCTCATTCTTGGACTGCCTCATCTTAACCGAAGCAGCATCCCAGGCATTCTCTACCACGTTACCTGAGTTTACAATCTCCATAGCGCATCTCAATACTTGAAATACTGTCTATTTACTGTATGTGCCCCATCCCCAACCTCAGCACCCCTCCCCGCTTGACACACTGTAGCCTACAATCTCACTAGGGGCAGTTACCCAGCTTCGTCCACTGCCCGGCTACACTGGAGCCACCCTGTAATTATCTGGCTGACTGAGCGATGATTAAGCTGAAATCTAAAAGATGTGTAGGAATTAAGAGGGCAAAAGGTGAAAGATGAGCATTCTAGAAGAAGTGAACACGGGTAACCATTCTGCATTTCATAAAAGAGAAAACATGTGATCAAAGCGTAGGAAGAGATATTCAACTTTGTAGATCAAAACCATTATAGAATACCACGGTATTCCCGGTGAACTGACAAGCTGAAATGGGCAACCATAGCAACGTGGACACACTGTGCGAATTCAAAGGCAGGACTACAACTGGTAGAGCCACTTTGGAAAACCATTCGGCATTGTGTCCAAAGTCGCACATTCACATTCTCTATGTCCTCACCAATTCCACTCTTAGGTACACACTCAAGAAAACAAATGCCGGCGAGTCCTACGTACATAATGCTCACATCAGCACCGTACCCAAGAGCAAAACCCTTCATGTAACCTGAAAAACCATCAAAGGGGATGCCTGAACAAAATACCATACATTTACACAATGAAATACTTTACGGCAGTAGAACTCAACGGACTATAATAACACTCAAGGATATGGGTCACTGTCCGTAATTTAATACCACAGAAACAGTAGTTATTCCATTATTACATATGGCTTGAGGTTTTTTACATACATCAAAACCGATCAAAATAAAAAATACAGCATTTAAGGATGACACCAGAAATGAGAATACACACACACACACACACACACACACACACACATCCACCATTTAAATCTGTAATTATCTCGGGGGACGGAGCAGGGTGGGGGTGCTGTGGGATGGGAGATGACGTGAGTTACTGTTCTAGTCTCAAGGTGAGTACTGAGCATGCACGTGCTTATGACATTATCAAAACAAATAACAGGGGACCACGGGCCACGCATGCATCCATGAAGAGAAGTGTGGCATCAATGAGAGGTATAAATTAAAACTTTCACTTAGGATATGAATTAGGCAAAAATCAACAGCACATTCCCTGGATCACACAGCGCGTCACACAGCGGATGAGCGGAACCACAGTGGACTACGACACCAGTCTCACCTCGATGAGCCAGATTAAAAAGAATGTGAACACTTCTCTTTCTTAAGTAGTTTTCGGCCGTGAGGGTGAAGTTATACATTTCTTGGGACTCTGGAGCTACTTGCCAATTACACCAGCTTTTGTGTTTACAAAGTATCTTTTTCCCAGAAAATCTTTAAAAAACAAAAACAAAACAAAAACACAAAACACAAGTTCAGGGTTTACACTTTTGTCAACCCAGGTACGTATCCCTATGCCCGGGGCACACTCAGTCGCTCCTCACATTATGTTCCATACGATGGCATCGGTCCCCCGTCATCAACAAATACCACAACTGAAACTGTCGTTTCAACAAATTCGATTCTGGGGTTAATTGTGTAACCATGAATCATTGACTGGCCCCCAACCCCGCCACCATCCAACATGGGTGGTGAGAATACTCCTTAATTTATTTTAAAAACTCTTAAAGAGTTAGAAATTAGGTAGACCCAGATCATCAGATGGAACTATTTTCACATCAAGATTCACCGTTAATGGTCTTAGCATTTTTAAGCTGCGTTTTCCTTTCATGAAAGTCAGGTGGAAAGTCTCCTACAGTTGGGACCGCTTCGAGATTTCCTCCTGACCCTGGCAGGGCGGTTGCAAACGGCCTGTTCACATTTTCCACGGCAACACCTCAGGGTGGCTCTTGTTGTCAGAGGCGCCTTGAACAAGGAGGCATCTGTCAAGAACTCACTCAGAGCTGACTTACGATTCGAATAAAGTGTAGCTTTGGGGAAGCTGCTTGAGCAAGCCAGTGTCTCTCCCGGGATCCCAAGTACAGCTCAAGGTCTGAAAGTCCCGGGTTTCACAAGAAAAATCCTTGGGCTCCTCAAGTATTTCTGTCCAAACAAAGAGAAAAACAGATGAAAAGACCTTTACCGAAAAGGGTTAAACCCCTTTATCGAAAGACAAGGGGAACAGGAAAGTTCTGTTTGGGTCTGAGGGCTCAGGGTCCCCCTGACTGATAGAAGGAGAACACCAGCCCCCCATTTCGGGCCCTTCATCTCGGCCTCTTCTCTTTCCTTCCCTTGTTCCTTTCTGAGGCTTCACCCGGGATGGGTGATGGGAGCCGGCAGGGTCTGCACTGTATCCACGTGAGGGCTGCTGTCCCCCCAGGGCCTGCTGGTAGGCGCTCCAGTATCGCCGCGGGACAGACGGACAGACGGACAGACCGACAGACCGACCAAATGAAAGAAGGAATGAATGCAATCAGTGTTGCCCGCTGTTTCACCGTGGAAGCTGGGGCCTCGGGGTATTATGCTTGGGACACCAGGAAGCCCCCATCTGGGGGACTGCTACACTCAGCAGCAGGGCACTGAGCACCCACGGACCAAGGCAGCCCCCCCGGAGCCCCTGTGACAGGCAGGGGCCTCGGCCAGGGGGGCAGAGGCGCCAGGGGCCCAGAGCAGCAGGACGGAGCCGTCCCAGCCGTTGCCCTCCCTGCAGCACAGGGGCAGGAGGTCTCCCGCAAACCCAGGAGGCCACTGGGCACCAGCACCCAGACCTCTGGAGAAAGGGAAACACTCCCTCCCCGCCCCTGCCACCAGCCACGGGGGGCCCCTGCCGTCTCCCACACCTGCTTCGGGATGGGCGGCCTCCACCTGCTCATTCCCCCTGTGCATGGCCACGGGGGAATGAGAAGAAGATCCAAACCCAGGCCCCCCAGACACACCACCGGCTGCCTCCCTGGCCTCGGCTGGCCGGCCATCTGTGTCCCCACAGTGCGGGGACTGCGGTCCCTCCACATGGCCAAGGCAAGGTACGGCCTTGCCCTGAACTTTCTCCCTTTTAGTAATTTTGGTTTCTAGGAATCAAATTGTCAAGAAGGACAAGAAAACAACAGGAAATCCTTCAGGGTGTCTTTTCCAGAGTCTCTCCTAGAAGACTCTGGGGACCTAAGACCATCCAGACCACGAGCAGAAATGTTGACTTGTCTTCTGATAAAGGAAATTCCATCTATTCCATAGAAGCGGGAAGAGAAGAGCACAGGGACGTGCATACTCACTTGACACAAAGAGAACGATGCCCTTTATGTCATCTCCTCGGTCCACCTTACAATAGATATTTGTCCCCGTTTCCCTAATGAAGGCAACATCGTACAAGTTGAACATGGAGACATTTGGATCGAGCTGCTGCCCCTGCATCCGGATGCCTTCCAAATAACAGGATATGTTATTTTGCTGGCTCCTGGAAACGTAACAAATGGTGACATTGGAGCCTTCTTCCACCAGCTTATCTTTAGGGAAAACGAACAATGGCTCGTGTCCAAGAGAATTCTGTACTACAAGATAAAATAAAAAAAAAAAAAAACACAGCGCAGTTAGGACATCGCTCAAATTTCAAACCAGCCCCTCTGGTCTCACTCTCAACAGACAGCTTTAGATTCCCCGACCTGCTGGAGAGCAGAGGAGCCTCAATTTCTAGATGAACCTATAAACTTTGCTGCCTGTACAAGGGCTCCTACTGTTGGGTGAAATGCTGCCACTGTTCCTACTATGAAGACCACGTCCTGTTGCCCCAGGAGTCTGTGGCACTGCTAGCCCTGCTTACGATGCCCACGGCTGCTCGCCATGGGCCGCAGCCACGAGGGAGGCTCTGCATTCTGTGGGATGTACGTTGTCCCGTAGGCCGTACATTGTCTCCTACCACTGCCATCACCCGTATAGGTAGGCCTGGGCCCACGTTCACTCACACAGCAAGCGGCAAAGCCCCTGCCAGGTCTGTCCATCTCCGCAGCCACCTGGCCCCCCCATCCTTTCTTAAAAAAAAAAAGATTTTATGTATGTATTTATTTGAGAGAGAGAGAGAGAGAAAGAACATGAGCAGGAGGGGCAGAGGGAGAGAGAGAAAACCTCAAGCAGATTCCCCACTAAGTGCAGAGCCTGATGCTGGACTGAATCCCACAACCTGAGATCGGGACCTGAGCTAAAATCAAGATTTGGACACTCAACTGACTGAGCCACCCGGGTGCCCCGGTGTGTCCCTCTTAATCTCTAAATTGTACCACTGACCTCATCTCTGCCCACCTTCTCGGGAATACCAGTCACTCAAATCTCCTTTTCGGGACGCCTGGGTGGCTCAGCGATTCAGCATCTGCCTTTGGCCCAGTGTGTGATCCCGGGGTCCCGGGATCAAGTACCATGTTGTGCTCTGTGCATGGAGCCTGCTTCTCCCTCTGCCTCTCTCTCTCTCTCTCTCTCTCTCTTTCTCTCTCTCTCTCTCTGTGCCTCTCATGAATAAATAAATAGTCTTTTTAAAAAATAAAATAAAGGTCCCCAGGTGATTCAAATGTGCAACCATGGCTGAGAGCCAGCGTTTGGAGGTTAGGAATAATCAGTCAGGCTTTCCATTCATTCTTGAGTTAGTTTGGAAGTTACAGAGTTTGAGAAATCTAGTCCATTCTATCACAGTTGCTTATAACGTAGTTCTCTCTTACTATCTTTTCAGTCTCTGCTTTTTCCTGGGTGCCCCTCTGTCAGCAGTAGGAGGTCATGTCAAGAGGGCAGCCTCTGGAGCCAGGTTGTCTGGGCTGGAATTCTGGCTCTACCGCTCAGTGGCTTGATGACCTTAATGCGTTCCTTAAGCTAACTGTGGCTCAGTTTCCTCCTCTGTGAAGGGGGGATAAGAATAATATACATTTCAAAGGGCTGATTTGAGGGCTAAATTAATATGTAGAGTGCTTAGGACATGGCTAAAATGCAGATTTGTTACCAGTATTAAATAAATACTAGGCTACTTGTGGGTTCATGTGTTTTCAGTTTGGCTTAATAAATTTGCATAAACACTTAATGGAGGAATGGTTCTATGGGCAAGAATTGCAGATTATCTGGCAAGGTATGCAAATGGAGAGAACCAAATGCCAAGGCTTTAGAACCAGCCAAGAGTCGAAATGAAGCATACGAAATTGTGGCAAAATCCACTCTAAGTTTTAATTAATAACAAAATTAAATTATCAAAATTAAGAGGCACTTAAAACATACTTATCCCCAATCTCATTACTCAAATGAAGGCCTGATTTCCCTGTTCCATATTTCACCCCTTCTCTCTACATCAGGGATTGGTAGGCTATGGCCCATGGACCAATTCCAGCTTGCCATCTGTTTTTTAAATAAAGTTTTATTAGAACACAACAATTCTCATTTGTTTACATATTGCTTAGGACTGCTTTCATGGTACAATGGCAGAGTTGAACAGCCTTGACAGAGACCAATAGGGTCTGTGAAACCTAAAATATTTCCTATCTTACCTTTTACACAAAAGCTTCCCAGCCTCTGCTCTAGAGGCATACACGTTTTTGTCTTATTCTAATAAAAGCATAGGTACAATTTATGTCCTGCTTTGTTCTCTTAGCATTCTATAATAAACACAGGGCCATGTGTTTGGAAAATGAATACAAAACTGCCTGAATTTGCATAATTACCTCTAAGAATAAATTCTGAGGCAAGATCATAGATGTCTATCTCCTGGTGGCAAGCTTCACACGCATACTTCTTAGTTCCGATGGAAAACAAAGAAAAACAATCGCGGTTTCTACTCAGTCTCCTCGAAAGAGACTTCTCCTATTTGACAATTGGTCCCTCCAAAATATTAAATATTTAAATATTAAATATTCAGCCTTTTCCCTCTTTTATCACCTTCCTTCTTACCATCCACTTCCTCCCAGGAACTCCAGTTGCTCCAGAACCTCTGCTCAGGGGTTGTGGCATCATCCACCGCACTCCTCATTCTTATAAAATGTTTCGCACATTCTAAAGGGAGCTTGGATTCCCAGCTCCAGTGCAGAACCTGGTTCCCCTTCACAGTGGTGCTGTAGTTCTCCTAGAAATAAAGAGAAAACTTGGAAACATGGATAATGCCATCCTTGACTCCAGTCAAGCCATCCTGGAAAATGCCTTGACTAGAGTTACCCCAAAGCTCTCCCCACCCCAGGAGCCCAGTGCGGTGGCCACATATGCACAGGTGCAGTCCATTCCTAATCAGCCGGTTGCCCTGCTCTGGTCTGATTGCCCCAGCCTCCTGCATTTGAGCCCTCAGCTCCTGCTCCCTATGGCTTTCTGATTCCAGGGGGGGCTTGTGGGGAGCAAGTGAGAGAAACCTGAAGCTACTTAAGTCTTGGGGGAAGAGATCCGAGTCAGAAGGTTGGCACTGCTCTCATCACACGGAGCCTGCTGAGAAAATTTCTGCAAACTAGAGAACTAATTGAGTCATTCTTTAAAGACAAGCAAGACTGAGGAGTATTTTTTTAATATTTAATTTTAGCTGCGGTCAGATCAAGTTGGCCAAATCTCGGTAGAGAGGGCAGTCCTATCTGGTCCCCAGGAGAATGGATGGCTCCCAGAAGCCAGCAGGTGGGTCTCCATGAGGCCCTTGGGCTTTATCTGTTTTCTGTTTGAGTTGGTTTGGTCTCTTATCTTTGCAGATATGGTGGCCAAGGAGCCATATCCTCTTCTGTGAGAATCTTTAGTCTCCAGAGAGGTCAACCACACAGGAATGTCCTACACTGTGCTCTTGGGAAGCTTGCCCAAGTTGAACTGCAACTGGTCTTCCCAAACAGCCTTTTTCTTGTTTTGTTTTGTTTTTAGATTTATTTATTTATTTGAGAGAGCGAGCGAGGGAGTGAGGGAGCACACAAGCATGAGCAAGGGAGGGGCAAATGGAGGGAGAGAATCCCAAGCAAGCTCTACACTCAGTGTAGTGCCTGATGCAAGGCTTGATCTCACCACCCTGAGATCACGACTGGAACCTAAGTCAAGAGTCAGACACTTAACCAACTGAGCCACCCTGGTCTTCCTCCAAACAGCCCTTAAGCTTGATCTTTCTAAAATACTTTCTTTAACTCAATAAGCTGCAATGGCTCCTTTACCACTTACCCTCCCAGCCATCTACATCCTGCCTCTGTCACCTCTCCCTCACAGGCGTCTCCTCTCAGGACACAGTGGTCTACCTTGTACTTTTATACCTCAACACTTGCTCACACAGTGTCCCTGGCTTCACGTCCCCACACTGCCCGTGCACTGGGTCACATCCATCCCCGCCTCTGCACTGTGTAGTCGTTGGCATTTCCTCTGTGGTTGCACCCCCGGCTGGAGCATGGCTCCAAGAAAGCGGAGACTGTGCTTCATGCTTCTTCGCGGACACTCATGCTCCTCGGTGGGGCCCCCCAGGACACTGGCCTTCTTCCTCCACAGCTGGGTGATGGGGACAACAAACACTTGCACGTCCTGGGGAAAACTGAGTCTGCATCCCCATTCCTGGGGGCCAATCTCAAGCCCTACAGTCAGGAGGACGGGGCAACATGCATGTCACACACAACATGGAACCAGCAAACTCAGGCCTTCCCTCCACCGACGCCTTTTCCCCTTCCCAGGCTGCTGACCGGTGCCCAGGGCAGAGGCCAACACAGCCCTGCAGAGAGGCCACCTCCGCCCACCTGGGCGACATCTAACAGTGCGCATCCCTTGCCCTCTATGCAGGACTCCAAGTTATAAGATGTTTCCATTTGGTTTATTGCATTACTTTCTTCCTGCAAGTTGAGCAGGTAAATTTGGATCAGAATAACCAAGTCATGCTAACCAGATTCACAAGGCGTTGATAGGGAAGCCAGACATGCATTCATTTGTTCATTCATTCATTCATTCATTCATTTATATGTTTCTACCTTTTTTTTTTTAAAGAAGATCTTATTTATTTACTCATGAGAGACACGGAGAGGCAGGGACAGAGGCAGAGGGAGAAGCAGGCTCCCTGTGAGGAGCCTGATGCAGGGCTTGACCCCAGGACCCCAGGATCATGCCCTGAGCCAAAGATAGATGCCCAACCCCTGAGCCACCCAGGTGCCCCCAAAATATATTTTTTAAATACAAGTTATGAGGTCCTGACCTATGCAACTTTTCTTTTTAATATGGGCAGTCTTGAGTACATTTTGATTAAATTTTGTTTAAGAGCAAATACCAAAAAGCAAACAAACCCAGAAACTCTATCAGTAATGGTGACCTTGCTGTCGACAAGTCACAGACTGGATTTTACGTCCTTTATCTCTTTGGAATTTGGCCACTTTTGTCACCCCCAGGGTCACCAGACACTCCAGGCCCCTCTCCGCTGGACCCAGCCCACAGACCCCTTCAGGCCGGTAATGCTTTGCCTTCCCCCAACTTCCCCACCTGTTCTCCACTGTGCAGCCAGAGAGGACTTTGCAAACACTTCCAACCAAGTCCTGTCACCCCTCTTCTTCCGTGGCTCTCAGGATAAAAGAAGAAAACTGAGCATGACCTCCAGCAGCCCGTGTGGTCCAGCCCAGGCCACACCTGCCCCTCTGTGCTCCATGCTGTCAGGCCTGGGAGCTCACAGCCCTTCCCTCTGGGCCTCAGCTCACGGCCATGGGCTCTCCCCAGAAGATTCTTCTCCACCTTCCCTGCAAAATTAGCTTCTCATCCTCTTTCTTCTTGTGGCACCAAGAGACCTTCTTCCAAGTTGCTGGAGAAGGTCAGGCACCTTGTCAGCAACCAGCACTGCCCTTCCCACACCTGGGACACTCCTGTTTGCGGCTTCGTCCCCTCAGCACTGACAGACCTAGGCCTTGAGTAAGTGCTGGACCCAGGCTCACGGCCCCGAACTATGTGCTGAGTGATTTCAGCAGCTCATTCACGTGCAGCGGGCTCTATCTTTCTGACACTCCTGGCAAGGACCCTGTCCAGCCCCAACCTGTGCTTCGTGCTGTTTACAGCCTTTAATGGAGGAGATAAAACTTTCCTTGAATGCATCGATTCAGTGATTTTTTTTTTTAATGTGATGAATTGTGTTTGGGCTGTTTTCTTTCTTTTCTTTTCTTTCTTTCTTTCTTTCTTTCTTTCTTTCTTTCTTTCTTTCTTTTTTAAAGACTTTATTTATTTCTTCATGAGAGACACAGAGAGAGAGGGAGAGGCAGAGACACAGGCAGAGGGAGAAGCAGGCTCCACACGGGGAGCCCGACGTGGGGCTCGATCCCGGGTCCCCAGGATCAGGCCCTGGGCCGAGGGCGGCGCTAAACCACTGAGCCACCAGGCTGCCCTGGGCTGTTTTCATCCATTGAGGCGGCAGGTTTAATTCGGCAGATGCCAGTAAGTCGCAAGAAACCGGCACGTACATCTCTTGGAAGCCCGAGCGAGGCCCCTGACTCCTTCCTGAGGCGCACACGGTCCCTGGCGGCCTCGGCTCCGGGCCTCCTCAGGCTTGGGCGTCACGCGACGCTGCCTTCTCCTGCCACTGACAGAACCACAGGGCAAGTGGCCTGGACGGGCGGGTACAGACGGGCCCAGGGGGACCGCGGGGAGGCCACTGCCGGCAGGGCTGTGGGCGGCCCACGCCATCCCTCCGGGTCCCTGGCCGGCCGCAAGCGCCGGGACCGAGACGCTCCTCCTGAAGCTGCCCCTCCCCAGCAGCGACGACCGCCGTGGGGCCTGCGCCAGGGGAGCCGCCTCGCCAAGGGAGGTTGTGCTCCTCACAGAAGCAGCCCCGAGGCAGGCTCTGTTCCCCGGAACCCGAGGGGGATCTCAGGTGTCCCCGGGACTCGGGGCCTGTGAGGTTCAGACAAGGGCTTCTGGAGGCACTGACTGGGCCGGGAGGTGTGACCAGCCACTGACGACCCGGGGGCGCCTGTGGCCGTCACCCCGGTGGGCCTCTGGGTGACGTGGATGCTCTCCCGGCTCTGGCACCTTGAGCAGCACAACGGACCTCTCCGGGCTTTGGTGTTCTCCTTTCCCCAGTCAGGCTGGCCTGGGTGACACGGGGACAACACACTGGACAAGCAGATCTGGAGCCTCAGCAGGTTACCGGAAGAGGGTTCACAAGCTGTTTTACCCAGAATAAGGAACTCTTAACAAATAGGTGAAAACAGACATGAACAACTGCCTGTCAGAAAAATTAAAAATGGGATCCACTGGGTCTATGGTTAGCGTTACTTCTGCTAACGGGGTTATTCGGTACTAGTTTTCCAGGAATTCTTCCAGCATTTCTCTCAAATTTCTTTTTCTTAGACAACTGCCCTCAATATATCCTTCGTACAATATTGTACTGGGTCCAAGTCAACAACTGGTGAGTGTATCCGTTAAGAATATAAAAATATGAAAACATAAAAATGATTGGTATGAGGTACAACAGCGGGAAGATGCGCCGATAATGAAAGGTGAGCAGCTGTACACGAGCAATGCAACCGCTTAAAATCACAACACGAAGCAACTCTCACTGTGGGAAACTACTCTTAGATGAGTGGAAATGGAGACCTGGCATCAACCCTAAATTGACAGAATCAGAGTTATATAAAGCAAATTTATATTTATATAAAGTAAATTTATATATACTTTAATAAGGCTCTCACTCAGATCTCAAATGCAGTCATGAATATGAAATGTAACTAGAGGCTTTAAAATTCACGGCATTTATACTTTACTAAAGAAACAAACCAGGGATCCCTGGGTGGCTCAGCAGTTTAGCACCTGCCTTCGGCCCAGGGCATGATCCTGGAGTCCTGGGATCAAGTCCCACATTAGGCTCCCTGCATGGAGCTTGCTTCTCCCCCTGCCTGTGTCTCTGCCTCTTTCTCTCTGTGTCTCTCATAAATAAATTAATTAATTAAAAAATCTTAAAAAAAAAAAAAAAAGAAAAAGAAAAAAAGAAACAAACCATTCTGAATCCCTGGGCCCATGCTTCCACTGCCTGAGAAAAGAGCAGCCTTCTGCTGAGCTAATGGAGGTCTCCAGCAGTGACACATCCCTGTGTTCCCCTTCTCACCAGGCAAGTTCCCCTTCAATGACAAAACATTCCACCGTGTTGTCCTTCAACATCCGGGGATAATGAATGAACATGGTATATGCAGGTAGATTATTAAGGTTCCCCAGACCAGACAATGGAAATTGAAAGAAACCACCAAAGTGTCCCAACACTTTGGAGAAGCATCAACTAAATGGACAGAGCCATGATTTGAACCAAGACAAGTGGGAAATCTACGCCAAATAACTCAAAGGCAAAATGATTGTGAAATGAAGGACTTTCATGATTTAATTTGTTGTAGAAAAAGCCACAAGTGAGACAACAAAGGACATCTTGAGTTACTCTCCAACACGGTGGGTGGGTCCAGGAAGAAGCTCTTTGCTGGATAGAACACACAGTGCTGAGACTCATCCTACCTCGTGTTTTGGCACAGTATGAAACAGACAGGAAGCCACTGGCCAGAAGGATGTTGCCAAACAATTATATCTTACTTAGGAAAATGTCTGGTGGACAGGGAAGAAAGAGGGAAGAGGAAAAAGGTTGATGGTCATGGATTTTTGGAATTAGGCTTAAGGGCAGCTCCAGTGTCCTGCTTAGGGGACAGAGCAGAAATGAGGAAATGATCTACTTCCTTAACACACCTCATCCAACCTACTGAACCAAAGCTGTCATGTTACTTGGTCCCATACTCTCTTAACTAAAAACACAGAAATATAATTGTTTTTGGAAAACCATACTGAGTTGCCAAAATGTTTGCATATTGGCATTTTTGCGGATGTTATAAAAGACAAATCATGGTGTCAGGAAAGGATTTTTAAAATGTTGAGCCAAAAAAAAAGAAAATACTTACCACCCAGATGACATTAGATGTTTTAATTCGACTGATTTCTATCTGAAAAACCATTTTTAATTCCTGATGATAAGCAAGATTGTGGACACTCCATTGTAAATGCAAACACTGATGTGTAGAATTGATGGAAACTTTCAAGGATTCAGGGGCCCATGGCAAAGGTTCAGACAAAACTGAAAGACCAAAAGCAAATACGAAATAACGTTTAATGGGAGCGCAATTGAATAGTTACAGATAATAAACAGGTCAATACCACCGTTTAGTTTTGGAAAATATTGCTCACATGTACGTCTTAGAAGCAGACATCTTGGAAGTCTGTAAGGGAATTCAGAAATCACTTGGTAGATAAAGAAATTAGGGTTTAGATAAATGAAATTACTTACTCAACAATTCATAGCAAGTTAATAAAGTGATAAACAGTAAAACAAAACAAAAGGATACTTTATTGGACAATCTAACTGGTTTAGAAATTTCTAGCAAGGCTACATAAGAGGACTTTTGGCTGTAAATTTCATATTTCTGGAAATCAAAAATGAGTTTTCTGCTTGGAAATCAATATTTCACAGTCTATTAAAAAAACCATAAAGTGGGAGCAAACTCTATCTCTAGACATGATTGCTTATATCTCAATGCACTAAACTTAAAACACCTCTGGCAAGAATTTACTAATTTACTAAACTCTGTGGATGAGACCAGCAAGACACTTAGCGTGAAGTAAAATAATGATGACAATGTCTTTAGCTCAAGGAAGGAACCCAGTTGGAGAGACACAGGGGTTCAGGACAGGTAAATCCACAGAGAGATAAAGCAGATTGGTGATTGCTGGGGGCTAAGGAAGAGAGCAATACTGCTTCATGATTACAGGGTGATAAAACTGTTTTGGAACTACACAGAGGTGCTAGTTGTGTATTTCGAATGTACTAAATGTCACTGATTTGTTCCTTTTAACCATAAAATGATTAATTTTTTGTTATGCAAATTTCACCTAAATTTTTTTTTACATAGACATAATCATGATCAAAATGTTCAAATGATACAGAAATTGAGAACCCACCATCCTACCAACTCCATTCTCTCTCCATTGCCAAGTTTAAATCCTATGTGTTTTTCTCAACCTTTCCCATACACTAAAAAAAATACACTGGACTATGCATTCCATTTCATATTTTTTTAAAGTACTTATGTTATTTTTAAGAAAACTACAAAGGGAAGTAAAATTATAATGTGACTACTCATTATTTCTGGATGGCGAGGTTGAGTGATTTTAGCTTGCTTTTTTATACTTTTCTGTATTTTGTAAATGTTCTTCAGAAACATGCATTACTTTCAGAACCATATGATATGCTAGATTTTACAAGAAATATTCTTCATAGTGGTTCACTCCACTATGATGATACTTCAGAATGCGTAATTTAGTTTTTCTGGGTCAATTTGTACCAAAAGACTGGCACCAGTTATTTTTCCAGTCTTATTACCCACTTAAAATTAACTAATTGGCATTCTGAGTCTTCTTTTGTTTTATTTATTTGCTTGTTTATTTATTTATTTAGTATTCTGATTCTTGATGAGCTTTGGCAGAGTGAATCCTTTATCAGACCCCGTTCGGACAAAGTTAAATGAAGTAAGTTGGAATTTCTGAACGCTCAAAGCCCCAAAAATATGGTGGCCACTTTCTATTATTATTATTGGTTAGAGACTTTTTTTCTACTTTGCAAATAAAATCTCCCTATTCTTAGTTCTAGTTAAAGTCAACAGCCATTATTCATCTTCTCCTTAAACCAGTCCGTTGGGTGAGTCTTCCAAGCCTCAGATGTCAGCTAACCTAAGAGAGACTCAGGAAAATGAAAGAGCAGTGGAATAGGAGGAAGTGGTTTTAATAATTTTGGCACCAATAGCACCAGAGAATGCCGGGTGCCTATAGAATCATCCTGTCTTCCCTAGCCCTCGTTCCATCCTGTCTGTAGTTCGTGGCGTCAGTTTCACAGTGTAGATGCAAACTCCCTGGAGGGTAGAGGCATAGACATGTTTGGCATAGACATGTTTGGACAGACTCTTGTCCCCAGCACTTGGCACAACCTCTTCCCCGCGGCAGATGTTGACCTCAAATTACACAGACCCAGGATCTCCACATGTTCTCAAGAGCATGACAAGCAACAGTTCACTAACCCCTCTACTCATCTTTGGCTTCTCTTCTCCCCAGGGCTGTTTTTCTAAGTCCTTGCTCAAGCACTGATCACAGCATGCTATCAGAGCCTGTCCCGGGTTTGTCTCTCTAAGGACTGTGTGCTAAACACAGGAGGGCCAAGTCTTACTCAGCTCGGTGATACCAGGTCTAATAACACACCTGTCATGGGAGATATCCAGTGACCATTTGCTGAATGAATGAGTCAGCTTCCAGTATCAACTGTATTTCTGGAAGCTCTAGAAAGCTACTGCATGAGGGCTCTAGGTAGAAAAGGAAGTAGGTATTGACGTATACCATCAGTAAGTATGGAGTGACTAGGGTAGTTGAGAGACATCAGTCAGGAAGAATTTGGTCAAAGGCAAATGAGGACTTCCTTGGGGAAACAGTGGGAAATGTCAAGGTAAAGTCAGGGAGACTAAGGGACCGCACAGGTTCTTAAGTCTAGCCCTATTATTTCTCAGATGCGGAAGCTGAGTTTAAAAAAAAGCAAAGTGACTTTCCCAAGCTCAACACAACCAGACAGGAACCCAGGGTTCTTGGCCCTGAGCCCAGCTCTCTTTTTATGACGCTGTACTGGATCGTGGCCCAGAAGGGCAGACTTGGTGATCAGAGAGCCTGGGGCTTATTCATAGACTCTCCTCCCACTTTCCTCACCCAGTTTCTCTATGGCCCCAACAATAATTAAGAAAAGAAACCATGTCCCTTTAGAAGTTGGGACATCACGGAGCCATTAAATAGAATGTTATTGCTAAAAGAACACTGAATACCAAAGGTAAGAACCCTCATCATATGTTGTACTGCTTTAAAAAGTATAGGGATGCCTGAGTGGCTCAGTGGTTGAGCATCGGCCCTGGGCTCAGGTCATGATCCTGGGGTCCTGGGATCGAGTCTCACATCAGGTTGCCCATAGGGAGCCTGCTTCTCCCTCTACCTGTGTCTCTGCCTCTCTCTCTGTCTCTCTCATGAATAAATAAATAAAATCTTAAAAAAATTTTTTTAAGTATATATTAAAGTATACATACAAAATACACATATTTTACCTGGATATACTTTTTAATACTTTACTTATATTTAAGTATTATAGTACAATTTCCCAGTATATATATTTATACTATATACAACATAATACTTTATATATAGTTTAATAACTATATAGAGTATAAATATTTCCAGTATATATAGTATAATTTCACTTCTATAAAAAAAATCTACATATTTACATCTCCGTCTTGGTCTGTATGTACTTAGATAAGAGAATGGAAGAAAAGACCACCAAAATACAAACCAGTCACCACCTCTGACTGAAGCAGACAGGGCCCCAGTGCTTACTGGAAGTGAGTCTCATCGGTCAGGAGAAGCTAGGACATCTGAACTGGAGTCTCAGCCCCGAGCCTGGCTGGGTTATCGCGTGGGAGGCCCATTCGTTTTAGTGGAGGTTTAGCAGGTACTTGGTTGATGCACAAAAATTGAGACAAGAAATCCAAGCAGTGTGAGGACAAAGACAAGATTACTTGGCAAAGCAGGCACACTTAGCTGAGAAAGCTGGAAGCAGAAACAAAGACCGGTGGAAAGAGAAACAGGTAAATTCATGGCTGATCGACATAAATGAAGCTGAAAGGGTACTTTCCTCACCCAAGCTGCTTCTGAGAACAGAGTGTCTTGTACGTAGAAGGCACATAGTTGATCGTCATTGGATCAGATGAGACTTCACAAGGGGAGTGAGCTGTGCCAAAAGCTAGGACTTAAATAAATACCCAGGAATTTCTGGAGAGCCTGGAGTTGGGGGCATGGGCCTGTCTGAGAATCAGGGGCTCCCACTGGACCTAACCTTCCTACAGTACAGACTGCCCCCTCAGCCCAGATGTGTCACGCTCAGCCAGTAGGGCAGATCGGGTGAGGGGTATACACACTACAAATGAGAAATCCTAATTCCCATCTTTCAGCTCCAGATCAAGGGAGATTGCCAACAAACTACGAGTTTTAAGAAGCCAAAAAAGTAGCATCTTCTCATGTACGCTGAACTGAACCTAAAAGAAATGGACCCAGACTTAAAGAATACCAGACAGAGGACAGAGCTATTATCAGAACAAAATCTCCTTTGTATTTCCAACTACCTTTTCACAGAGCTTTAAGGGAAATAGAAAAATCCTATGGGTATTTCTTGCCAACAGCACTTTCATGAATCCGTGGAAAGGGAATCTGTGAGTAATTACTAAGAGCATATGCCTGTACTCTGTTACACAGGCAGTACAGCAGAGAATAAACACAGAAGGAGGAAAATGCAGAGCTTAGTAAAACACAGGCAGAAGCAACACAAACTTTATCAACCAGTAGGATCTCTCAAGCCTGAGTACCTTGAGACTGGTTCAGAGTAATACACAAAGTACTTACAAACATTTTGTACGTGTGGAATTCTTCTTGCCACCACTCACAAAGCTGACTTCCTGAAAAATGCCCTCACTGGGACGGCAGCTAAGTGACAAATACTATTTCTTTTTCCATAAACAGGATTTCAGCACTTAACATATCATCTTGGAGCACATAGCTTCTCAGTGGATGCCGCTGAAGGACATCACAACTTGTTCTAACCCAGTGGCCCACCCCGGTCTGGTACATCCCATCCCCACACGGCAACTCCTCTGGAGACGGCCACTCACAATATATCTACCACGAAGTTCTGTGGAACTCGAGCCACTCATGAGTGCCCTGGTGGCCAGCGCACTGGCCAGGAAATGAGGGGTAAGGTGTGGCTAATTACACGATGAGCTACCAAGACCTTAGCTCAGGACTAAGGAAACACTGCCACTCACCAATTCCAAGGAATTTCCAAAGAAAAGACTTGTGCAACTTTCCTCTTCAGCACCAATTACCTTTTTTTTTTCTTCTGTGTGATTTTCTTTTTCTTTTACTATTCTTTCCACAACTTACCTTCACTCTGGTGAGTTCTCAAGGACAGCAATGCCAAGAGGAATGTCGTCTGAAAGACTGAAAAGAGAGCCATAGGTTCTAGATTGCTGGAAAAGATAAATGACACAGAAGGAAAATTTTATTTAATTTTAGCTCCGAGCTAAAATTTCTTTGACCCCATGGTGGTAGATGATGGTGTTGGGGGCTCCCACTCTTCTCTCCTTCCTCCATCCGCACCCCCTGTCATGTGAGTCTGGAGACCCCCTGCCTCCCAAAGGAAGAGTATGTTTCCCTGCTGCAGGTGACTTGCACTGGCTCCTAACTGCAGAAGCAATGGTGTGCCACCTTGAGCCTGGGCCTCAAAAGACCTGTGTAATTCTGCTTGCCCTTTCGTGTTTCCACCTTTGGCATGAGAAGAGCACGTCTGGGCTACCCTCCATGGAGCCAGGAGGAGAAGGAGCAAGAGGGGAGGCAGCAGGGCTGCTTCCCCTGGGGCCAGCTTCGGTCAGCCAGCTGGTCAACCAGCAGCCAGCCCAGAGCCCCCACCCCAGATGCAGGAGTTATGGGTGCTCACCACTGTTCCAGCACAGAAGTGACCTGCCAATTTCTTCAAACCAAGCGAAGGCTAGTAAAGAAAAGTAAAGCAAAGAAACAGTAGTGAAACATAAAAAAATAAAAAATAAAAAGATTTTTAAAAAAGGACCATGGTCTCAGACGAGCTAAATTTGAATTAATTACTTATAGGGGAGTCATCCTCGATCTTCCCTATCTCCCTCATTAAAATTTCACCGTGTTAACCCCAGCAAATTCCACCTAAGGAGATTGGCAGTATTGCATTGTTCAAAATAATTTCCGGTTTTCCTCACTTTAGAGGAGGGTTGTAAGCAGCAGGTCAAAGAGCGTCACTGATTCATCGGGTTCTTTGACCACAGGACAATCTGAGGGCACAACGAGTGAACCTAGATGACCTCAAGGAGGCTAATGAGTTCTTAATTTAATAATACGTGTGTTAGTCAAGGGAAGCCCGAGGAGTTTCACTTTTCTACTTCAAAGTCTGACTCATCCCAGAGACAGGCAATGAAACCAGAGTCCATTTTGCCTCTGTCTAGCCACCTGGCCCTCATCAAAGCCAGAAATTCAGTGACCCAGATCATCCATTTTCACTACCCACAACTAAATGGTAACAACAGTGAAGACAGAAAAAGAATATACCAAGCAAGCCCTTAAATTATTCTAGAGTAGTCAAGTCTGCTTCCCTAGGAGCCCAAGTGCCAGCAGAAGCAAAAGTCTGCAAACGACAGCTTTTACTCATATGCCTTTAAGCCCGCTTTCCTCTCCTTCTATTTTTGGCAAACAGGTCATTGACACCTCTCTAAAATCTCTACTGACAACTTCAGATAGGTTCCTACTACCACTAAATGCCAAAGCCGGGGAGAACACGAATTCAAGAGAAAATCATTTCTGCTCAGAACCAAAGGCAAGGCAAAGGAAAATGCTAACATATGAAGTGTGTGTCACTCAGTGTGCAACTGAACCATCCTTCCAGTCCCAGTCTATGGGCACAGATCGGATCCTCCTAACACTGACATCTCCCGAGGACACAGGATCCAGCCCCCTGAGGAATGCAAGGCACCACACTGTAAGGAAATCTCATCCCATACATTGGAAAGCAGATGATCAGGGACTGATGTAGGTTGTCTCGTGTTCTCTGTAGGAAAGGGCTGTTTAAAAAAAAATTTTTTTTTCAAATTTTGGAGTTCTGGGACATCAAATATTTCATGTCACAAAATTTAAACAAATTTGTAGGGATAGAGGAATTTCAAACTACAAGTTGGAAGCCACCTATCAACTAAGGGTAACCAGAAATGAAACAATAAAAGCTGCCATGTAACAGCATCGAAAAATAGGGGCAGCCTGGGTGGCTCAGCGGTTTAGCGCCTGCCTTCAGCCCAGGGTGTGATCCTGGAGACCCGGGATCGAGTCCCACGTCGGGCTCCCTGCATGGAGCCTGCTTCTCCCTCTGCCTGTGTCTCTGCCTCTCTCTCTCTTTCTCTGTGTCTCTCATGAATAAATGAATAAAATCTTAAAAAAAAAAAAAGAAAAGAAAAGAAAAAAGAAAATAGTATTTACGAGGGACTTGTTTCCATGGTTTCCACGGCCTGGGGATCACAGAAAGTCCTTGAGAAGCACCGGGACACTCTTGTCTGCGGTCCTGCCCCTCCCCACCGTCCCGCCCGTGGCAGGTTGTGAACCCGGGGAGGTGAGGTTCAGCAGCCGTTCAGGTCCGCCGTTTCTTCCTTCATCTCTCCCGCTGATGTGCACAGGTTTACACGTGCTGGACAGGTGGCAACCCTGACCCAGCGCTCCCTGCGGCTACTTCTGGCCGTTGACTGGCCAGCCGCCCTGCCAACGCCTGAGGCCCCAGGCCACCTCAGGACCGCTTGCTGAGGGACTATGGGGTCTAGCTATTGCCTGAGCACCTTCCAGTAAAATCAGGAGAGGTCACCAAAACTTGCAGAATGAGAGTCAGCAGCCGGGAACATCCCAGAGACAGCCTGGGCTCTGAGCCAGCTGCCCCCAGGCCCCAGGCCACTGACCGCACAGCCCACGGGCCTCTCCTCCCCTCCCCTGTACATCGCCTCCAGTTACCTGGGCCCTACCCCGAGGGCCCCCGGCTCCTTGCTGGTGAGCTCCCCACTAGTACCACTAGACCGTGAAGGAGCTGGGGGGTGGGGACAGGTTGTGCCAACACCCCGAGGTGAGGGGGGACAGTGCCGGGCTTATTCAGGGGACAAGAGGACCTGGTGTTGCAGGAGGCAAGGAGGTGAGAGGCAGACGTGCAGTCAGAGGGCCGCAGACGGGGAGCAGCGGGGAACCTCGTCCCACCTGCGGCCTCTACCCCGAACCAGGTGGGAGCCACGGGGGAGTTTCGGGAAACGAGTAATGCGGAGTCACTCAGAGGAACAGGAAGGCCCGGCCCGGTGACAGCGATGGGAAGGGCTGGAGGGGACAGGAGGGGTGGGAGGGCAGCGGAGAGGAGGTGACGCAGTAGTCCAGGGACAGTGGTGCTGGCTCAGGCCAGGGTGATGGCAGTGGGGGTGGGAAGAGGGCTGGGATTCGAGAGATTTTAAAGGGAGGGCGATGGTGATGCTCCGGATGGTGGCCTGGAAAGGTGGTAAGAGAGAGAAAGGGGTCCGCGCAGGAGCTCTGAGGGCTCTCGCCCTATACTGTTCCTCGCGCCCCGCAGACCCCTGACAATGCAGCATCTCATCTCCCCCCACCGCAGACCCCTGACAATGCTGCACCGCCCCCCCGCAGATCCCTGACAATGCTACATCTCATCTCCCCCCACTGCAGACCCCTGACAATGCAGCATCTCATCTCCCCCCACCACAGACCCCTGACAATGCTGCACCCCTCCCCCCGCAGATCCCTGACAATGCTACATCTCATCTCCCCCCACTGCAGACCCCTGACAATGCATCTCATCTCCCCACCCCCCAGACCCCTGACAATGCCGAATCCTCCCGCAGACCCCTGACAATGCAGCATCCCCCCTGCAGACCCCTGACAATGCAGCAACCCCCCCCCCCCTGCAGACCCCTGACAATACAGCATCACCCCCCACAGGCCCCTGACAATGCAGCATCTCATCTCCCCCCCACAGGCCCCTGACAATGCAGCACCTCATCTCCCCCCCACACAGCCCCCCCGACAACTCAGCCCCCCGCTTCCTATACCCCCTGGAGGATGGGGGTGCAGTGTGGGATGGCAGCCGTGCCCCTTCCTGGAGGCTGGCGGCTCTGGCACCTTCTCCCAGGCATTCGGGGCTCCGGGTGTGGCTGCTTTTCCTCCCTGCCCGGCTCCGACAGACAAGGCCCTGCGCCTCTTCCTTCCCAGGCTCTGGGTCCCCACATCCCTGGGGGAGCGCTGGTGCCGGCGCCCCTGGGGGGAGAGGGAAGCCGGGCGGGAAGGAGCAAGGTTCAGACAGCCCCCCCACCCCCACGTTGCCCCAAATCCATTCCTAATTTCTCTCTGCTGTTCAGATCGCCCCGATTCCTGACCAGGCTCGGAGCTGGGGGAGGACAGGCTGGGGGGCCCCCCACTGCCAGTCACCGTCCTAGGACACGGTTGCTCCCCAGGAAGTTTCGGGTCAATGAATCAAAACGTGAACCAAGTTTCTCACATCCTTCCTTCTTGGCTTTCAACTTTATTTTATGAAATAGGTTCCTTTTCAGGCCCTTGCACTTTTTCTGTTGCCAAATACTGCCCAATCCAGAGTCTTTCCCGTACGTGTCCTCGCCGGGGAGGAAAGGAGGAGGGAAGTCGAAAAATCACCTACTCGTTTTGTAGAACTTCTCATTCAAATCCTGTCTCTGGGCAAACTGGAGATGCCTTTGAGTGTCCCTCAGTACAAACACTCCCATGCACAACAAAACACAAGGTTCACCAGAGGTAGAAGAAGTCTGCCCTCCTTCACTGGCACTTCTTGTTCTGTCATTACCAAAATATTTATTCCTGGGAGGTTTCCTCACCATAAATAATCCCCATGAGAAGCAACATGACCAGTCATTTGCTTCCCAAGAACATGAGTGTGTTGCCAACCGCTTCAAAATTGGCTGGGTGCCTCATGATGTCACATGCAAATACTGTCTTAAAGAAAGAAGCTATTCATCCAGGACGTGTGCTCGGGTGTCGGGGTGTGTGCTCCCTGTGAGAGAGTTCTGTGTGGCAGCACGAAGAGCTGCCCATTCCCCCCAATTCTCAGATTCATCTGTCTTTATTTCTTTTTTTTACCAGCACTGCTACTTGTCCTTGGGGGCCCTTTTGAAAGGGCCTCCACCATAATAGCACAGGATGGACCACCTGTAGGGCTTCACTCCAATTCCACCATCCCTTCCTCCTAAAGTATCCACCACCGGGAGGTGTGCCCAGAAGAAGGTTCAAGCACACCTTCCGGGGTAAGTGTTTCTACTAGTTTTGTAAGGTCATTCCTTATTTAGGAGCCCTTATGCACAGCTGATTTTCTTTTTTTTTTTTTTTTTTTTAAGTAATATTTTACTAAAGATTCGTGGACCTTGTGATTCCAGCTAGGATTAAAGCAGAGGGAAAAGAAAGCTGGAATAGTCAAATGTGTGGGCCCTGATGTAACGTTGCTGAGGGTCAAATCACTGCCCTGGCACTTAATAATCATATCAACGTGGGCAAGGTACTTTACCCATTGAAGCTTTAGTTTCTTTTCTCTAAAATGAGAATAAAGAACCTACTTCATAGGATGGGCATGGAGATCAAATGAGATTATGAGAATCTATACATAGAAAATTCAGTTAAAGTTAATTTTTAATCATTATTGCTATTGCCTCACTCCCTTCAATGAAATAAATTCCAGATGAACAAAGATATAAATGCAAGAAATGCAAACATTAAACTTACTAGAATATTTGTATAATCTGTTTCAGCATGATATAAAACCTAGAAGCAATAGAGTGTACACTCATTAAATGAACACTGAAAATATTTTAGTGCTATAATTGGCCCAACAATAAACTGGGAACAATAGTTTCAATACTTAGGGCAAAGGGTTGCTATTCCTAAAACACAAAGAGCTCTCAGAAGTTAGAAATCAGTCAAAAACAGACAAGCAACCCTACAGAAAAATGGCAGAGGATATGAATATGTGATTCAAAAAGAAGGAAATATGGATAACCAAAAGGAATAAAGAAAAACTAGACAATATCACTAATAATTAAATGAATGCAAATTACCATAGTAATTGTGTATGTCTGTAAGAGTGTCTGTGTGGTGTCCAACAGGCAAAGCCTAAAAAAGATTTTAATACCAAGCACTGGTCAGAGTTTGAAGCAGGCATTGTTACTCACTGATGGTCAAAAAGTACAACTTTACGAAGCTCATTTTGGCAACAGCTATTAAAATTTCAGTGTGCGTTCCCTTTCATCCAGAAATCCTATTTCTGGAATTTTGTCCTACAGACAGCATGCTTATGTATGTGTGTCTGTACACAAAAATTATGTATTTTAAAGAATATTCATGTAGGATTCTTAATATTTAGGAAAAATGAAAACAATCCAAATATCTGTGAAAGAGACAGAAAATTTAATGATGATGTGTTTCCACTGAGGAATACTATGCAACTGTCAAAAGGATGAAACTGATCTATGTGCTGCCACTAAAGAATATCCAAAAAATACTGAGTGAAAAAGCAAGTTTCAGAATAGCGCGTGCACGCAAACACCTCTACAAGAATGGTGTGCAACCGTGCAACCGTGCCACTTAGCACCCTCTTCAGAAGGACCTACTGCAGGAATGTAGATGACTGGCAGCTTCCACGGCTGTACCTTTGGATCCACTGCACATTCACACCCCAGCCCATAGTCTCTTCAGGCTGCTCCCAGCCAACGATCAAGCCAAACCTTTTCTACTCAACACGGGACTCCGCTAATACGCAAAATTTGATTGAAGTCTCGCCATCGGCCTGGGCAAAACATTCTCAGAACTGCTTTGCAGGTGGAAGCGCTTCCTTCTCAATTTTCCTGCTTCCCTGTCACCTCGCACTGGGTCTGTAGGCTTTCTCTCCCTCCTCCTGCTCCCTTCTTTCTTTACCCCTCAGGGCTTTCCCCCAAATCTCTTGTACAGCTATTTCTGCCTTGCTGTCTTCTACTTCAAGCATCCAAACTGGCCCCAAGAGACACACCCAACTATTAACACTTAGAAATTTAGAGCTGGGATGAGGCAAAGGAGGTGAGCAGGATGAGGGAAATTATGGTTACCTCTCTCATGCTATGTAATTCTGCGACATAAAGTGTTCTTTAAAACATGTGCATGTTCTACATATATTTACGAATGCAAGTAATTGCAATTCCACTAATTTCATATTTGAACCATATACCCCAACAAGTTAAACTAGTTGACAGTATTTTGTGATTCAAACCCAATCCATTGCAGTCAAACAGACCTAAAAAAAAGGTTGGAATTTTTTAGGTACTAGATCAGCCTATGAGCACGTCATGTGTTTCTGTACAAAAATGTGATCTCTTGGGTCCTGAGACAATACAGGCATTTTAAAAATGCATTTTCTAGGGAGCCTGGGAGGCTCAGCTGGTTAAGCATCCAATTCTTGGTTTCAACTCATGTAATGATCTCAGGGATCAAGAGATCGAGCCCCGCATCAGGCTCTGTGCTAGGCGTGGAGCCTGCTTAAGATTCTCTCCCTTTCCTCTGCTCCTCCCCCCTTAAAAAAAAAAAAAGCATTTTCAAATATAGAAAGTAATCAATGTCCTAGGTCAAAAAAACATACTGCCATTCCCCTCTGACAGACCAGCATGCTTGCTCAAAGCCCCCCATTAGGAAGCCTGGGTGTAGAAAGAAGTGACCAAGAAATCACGTGAGGGGTGAAAAATTTATTCACATGACAGTAAAGCTTCTGTTGATTTATAACTTCTCAAGAGTTGACACAGGCTATGTTCTCACACAGTGAGACCTGATTCCATGGTTTCCAAGAGTTCTTTTTATCTTATACTTTTCCAGGTGTTCCTTATATCTTACATTTTTCTATTTGGTAAGACTTGAAATTGTGATTTTTCTTGTCGTTGACTTTAGATTTTATACTCGGGGATCCCTGGGTGGCGCAGCGGTTTGGCGCCTGCCTTTGGCCCAGGGTGCGATCCTGGAGACCCGGGATCGAATCCCACATCAGGCTCCCGGTGCATGGAGCCTGCTTCTCCCTCCGCCTGTGTCTCTGCCTCTCTCTCTCTCTCTCTGTGACTATCATAAATAAATAAAAAATTAAAAAAAAATTAGATTTTATACTCGGACTAGATAGATTTTATGTGGCTGTCTTCAACTTAAAGCAACAGTTTTAAATAATCTAGGTAGTTAATTGCTTCAATGATTTCAGATCTAAGACTAGAACTTGGTATCATATTTAGTGCTCTCACTAACCTTCTTTCCTTTGGGGGGAAAAAAAGAAGAAAGGAAGGAAGAGACGAAGGAAACAACACAACTCTAATTTAGTTCTTTAGCATGTAATATGAAGAGAAAGCACTTTACAGAAAATAAAGTGCTGGGAATCCCTGGGTGGCTCAGCGGTTTAATGCCTGCCTTCAGCCCAGGGCATGATCCTGGAGTGGTGGGATCGAGTCCCATGTCAGGCTCCCTGTATGGAGCCTGCTTCTCCCTCTGCCTATGTCTCTGCCTTTCTCTCTCTCTCTGTGTGTGTGTGTGTGTGTGTGTGTCTTTCATGAATAAATAAAATCTTTTAAAAAAAAGAAAGAAAATAAAGAGCTTTCTGTTGACCATATCTAATCCAATAGGAAGTAGTATCACTAGCAGCATGATTTTAAATACCAGTGAAAGGCTATATACTCAACATAAGGATAAAGACATCACCAGGAGTTGGCTAGAAATGCAAAATCTGAGATCACTCCTTTGATCTACCAACTAAAAGTTTGCATTTATTTTTTTTAAAGATTTATTTATTAAAGCAGGCTCCATGCCGGGAGCCCGACGCAGGACTTGATCCCAAGACTCCAGGATCGTACCCTGGGCCAAAGGCAGGTGCCAAACCCTGAGCCACCCAGGGAGCCCAAAAGTTTGCATTTAAACGAGACCCTTAGGTGACTTCATATGCACACTGAAGCTTAATAAAAGCACTACCATATTTGATATTGATTACATATTTTTGTCTCCTAGGGTACTACTGATACATACAGAAGATTTACTGGTTCCTTCTATATGAAGTGCACTGCAGAGGCCACAGTAAGATATGACATTGGTGACAATGACATGTCATTGACATAGGGTGATGTAGTTAATCCAGAACTTG
The DNA here is from genome assembly GCF_018345385.1 of Vulpes lagopus. Lineage (NCBI taxonomy): Eukaryota > Metazoa > Chordata > Mammalia > Carnivora > Canidae > Vulpes > Vulpes lagopus. The sequence continues at coordinate 18,309,631 of NC_054826.1, read as the reverse complement.
AAACCAGGTGAGTCACACCCCAAAGCACAGCATTTTTCCACCTCCCACTGCTTCCTCCATACTTGGAGCTCATACCAGAATGGAGTTCAAGGCATAAAGAATTATTAAGAATTATAAACCCAAGAAGTCCCAACAAAAATTCGAACGGTTTTTAAAACTTGACAAGCTATTTGTCAAGTTTATACAAAAGAGAAAATGTACAAGAATCATTACGAAAAGAATTTTTTGGGGGAAAAAAATACAAATATATACAACTAGATATAAAAACAAAGCTGTAGCATTTAACACGGGTGGTACTGGCATAAGAAGAGACAAAACAGATCCATGAAACAGAACAGAGTCCTGAAATAGACTCTGGTATGAGTAGGAACTTATTTCACCATAAAAACAGAATTTCAAATGAGCTGGAAAAAAAATATGGGTACTTAAATGGTATTGGGTGAACTGCCTAAAACTTTAGAAAGATAAAATAAATAAATAAATAAATAAATAAATAAATAAATAAATAAATAAAAATAAAAAATAAAACTTTAGAAAGAAATTAAGTTACCTCTTTACCTTTCACTTCATACAAAAATCTGGTAAAGAGCTAACTGTACCTATCAAAATAATAAAAGTATTAGAAGATAATTTTAAAAATAATTTCTAGGTGAAAAAAGATCTCCCTAAGCCAGATGAAGTACAAAAATTGTAAGATTGCAGGGGTACCTGGGTGGCTCAGTCCATTAAGTGACCCACTCTTAGTTTTGGCTCAGGTCATGATCTCAGAGTCGTGAGATGGAGCCCTGTCGGGGGGAGGGCTCTGAGCTCAGTGCAGCATCTGCTTGAGATTCTCTCCCTTATCCTCTGCTCCTCCCACTACTCACTCTTAGCTCTCTCTCTCTCTCTCTCTCTCTCTAAAAAATAAATGGGCAGAGAGGGTTAGTTCTGCCAAATGGAAGAGTTCTAGAGACGAAGGGTGGCAATGGCTTTACAACAATATCAGTGTATTTAATAACACTGACCTGTATACTTAAAAATGATAAAATGGTAAGTTTTTTAAAAAGCTTTATTTATTTGAGGAGAGAGCACAAGCAGTGGAGAGGGAGAAGCAGGAAAGTTAACATGCAGATTTTTAGGCATCCCTAACCTCTGCCTCGTTCCAGGACCAACTGCAGAACTAAAATGAGAAGGGAAGGAAGGACGTAAAGCCAGTCGCTGGGAAAAAAATGCTCACTTTATGTCACTTTTTTTTTTTTTTTTTTTTTTTAGATCAAGGAGGACTTCCCTCTCGAGGGAAAGGAGGGCCAGGTCTCACTGTTCCTGTAATTGAGCAAGATGACACTCAGATTTCCTTCTACCCGAGCCAACAATGTCCCAGCCCAGTTCCCACAAAGAAAACATTCTCCTTCCTCTTGTGGGAGCCTATTACCACTGATTGCTCTTTCAAAACCATAGTAGTTTTCTTGATTTGGTTCCTTTGTCAGGAAAAAAGGAGTTATACGGAACATCAGAGACTCTGAAACACCTCGATGTGTCTCTGTGGGTGTTTCAGGTTAAAGAAAGGGGTAGAAGGAGAGACCCAGTGTGTAAGTATCCCCCCCCCCCCCCCCCCCCCCCCCCCCGCTGTGGGCTGAGTCCTGTTGGACCCTGTCAAGCTTGCCTGTGATGTAAAAGGCTCAGACACATCTGCTTGGGACAAGAGACAGGCCTGGGGCCGGGGTGTCAGTCACCAGGAAGCAAGTTACAGCTGAGAATGAATTTTGCCCAGCAATCAAGCATCAGGTCGGAGCTCCCTGCCACTCTTAGCTCCTAATACTTCTCTATGCTACCAGGGCAGACACAAAGTGAGCATGACCTGAAGATTCTAAATAGGCAGCTGAAGCTGGAGTTCAATGCTTTAAAAAGATCCAAGATTGGGGCACCTGGGTGGTTCAGTCGGTTAAAAGTCAGTCTGCCTGGAGCTCAGGTCACCATCCCAGGGTCCTAGGATGGGGCCCACCTCAGGGTCCTTGCTCAGCAAGGAGGCTGCTTCTCCCTCTGTCTCTGCTGCTCCCTCTGCCTGTGTTCACTTTCTCTGTCAAATAAATAAATAAAATCTTAAAAAAAAAAAAGAAAGATCCAAGATTGATACTGAGGCACAGCGCTTTGGAGCCCTTCCATCCATCTCAGCAGCCCAGGAGAGAGACCAAGGAGGACTGGAATGAGGCACCGCCCCCAGGACCACTCCAAAAAGGGTCCCTGAGGTTGAGGCACAACATAGTGCCCATAAGCAGACTTCAAAGCCAATCCCTGACTCTCACCTGTCAGCTGTGTGACCACAGACAAGCTCCTGAACAGAAGCTCAGAGAACTGGGCCTTCCTGGGCCGAGGAAATGCCAAAACCATTACCGACCTCAGGGTGAGGCTGCAAGGGGCTGGTATATGTAAAGCACCCAGGGCACTGCCTGGTTCCTACTTGAGCAGGAACTTAAGAGGCACCTGTTACTCCGCACAGGAGAAGCCGAGGCTGAGCAGATGAGTAACTGGAACCAACCCCCAAGTCAGCTTCAGACTCGGGCATGACACCCCGAGCTCCCCACCCTGCAGCTCGCCTCAAACACGCCGCTGCATTCACTTGCGTCGGAGCCTGCGCTCACCCCCGCATTCACTCCTCCTGGGCGGGGGGGGGGATGAGCCTGTCCCCGTGTCCCCGTGTCCCGTGTCGGCGCCGAGGGTCTCTCCGCGGCCCCCAGCAGGCAGCCAAGAGCGCGCCTCGCGGCTCGGGGCGGGTGTCAGGGCCGGGGCTCCCGGAGCCACCGCAGCCCCCTCCACGCGGTCCCGCGCGGGTCCCGGCGCCCCCTCCACGCGGGCGGGCGGGCGGGGGAGGGGGAGGGGGCTTGCGGGCCCGGGTCTCCCGCGCTCGGCGCCTCTTCCCTGCACGTGGCGGAGGCGGGGGCGGGGGTCCGCCCGGGGGCGCCCGCAGCTCCGCGCCGCCCACTTCCAGGCGACACGCGCACCGGGAGCGGGAGCGGGAGCGGGAGCGGGAGCGGGAGGGGGCGGCCGGGCCTCGGGGCGCCGAGGGGCTGCGGGGGGAGCCGGCGGCGCAGTCCCTCGGCGGCGGGCGGGGGGGCAGGGCCGCCTCCGGGGCAGGGGCAGGGCAGACGCGCGCCGCGGGGCAGGGAGGCGGCCCTCGGAGGTCCCCCGGCAGCCCCGGGCCGGGTCCGCGCAGGGGGGGGCGGGGGCGGGGGTACTCACCCCGCGGCGGGCTCCCGGGTCCCGGGCGGCGGACGCGGGCGCCCGTGGACGTGCAGGGCCGGCCCCGCGCCGGGCTATGAATCAGCTGCGGGGCGAGCGCGAGGGGCGGGAGTTACGGGAAAACGGCGGGGAGGGCGGAGGGCGAGGACTTTTGCAATTTCCCGTCCTGCTGCGCACTCCTGGCGCTCCCGGGACCCGCAGGAATTCTCCCCTTCGGTCCCGGGGGAAGCGGCCGGGACCCCGCGGGAGGCGGGCGCGGGCCGGCGGAGGTGCGGCGGGGCCGGGCGGCGGGCGAGGCCGGGGGGGGGGGGGGGGGGGGGGGGGCTCCGCGCCGGCGGCGGGGACCCGCGGAAGACCGCGCCCCTCCCTGGGCGGCCGCAGCGTCGAGGTGTGTGAGCGGCCCGGGACCCTGGTCTCGCTCGCTCCTGCCCTGTCCGGGCGCCTCTGTCTGACCCGGGTTCACCGGTAGCGACGGCCCAAAGGCCTTTGTTTCACTAAAGGGCCATGTGCGCTACCACCTGCTCTTCCTCTTAAACATGCCATCCAGGCTTCCAAACTCACGTTTCAAACACAGGGCCTCTGAAATACCTATTTGGCACCTTTTTTTTTTTTTTTTTTTTTTTTTTTTTTATGATTGTGTGTTGGACTGTGGAGAGCCCTGGAGCTGGAATGCAGACCATGCTAATATTGCCCTGTTGGGGAAGGTCATGGAAAAGATATGACCTCCACTGACCCTTGAGCTGCACCTGGACAATCCTGAGCTTCCCCTGTCTTTGGAAAGTGGGTTCTGCTTGCTGGTCGGGCTCCCAGGGGCTGCTCCGTGGACATAGCCTTGAGGGAGTGACCTAGCCTTGAGGACACCCATAGTGACCAAACCTTGTTCAGGCCTCTGCATTATCTTGTAAGGTTTGGCAGAGGGATCCGGGGATCCACTCATCTTGTTGCCACTCGAGACAAGCCTCCTACATAAGGCCACTTGGCTTATTAGAACTGCAACTACCAACCTGGAGTGGCCAGTGTCTCTCCTAGATCGCTCCCTGCCCTGCAAGTACTGGCCAGTTTCAGATATCAGGTGAGAAGCTCCCAAGAGGATCGAGAACCACCAGGCTTCCGTGACCCACTAGGACCCAGAGAACAGAGCCGTGGTGTTCCAATGTCTGGAGGACTGGGATGCCTGATGGTTTGGAGGATTATTCATGGAGCTTTGCTAGACCTGTTCTGGTCCGGTTTGGGGACCCTGGAAAGTCTCAGGAATGCCAAGCACTGTAGGAGGAGTGATTGAGGATTGCTCAAGAATCATATCTTATCCTAGAATCACTTCTTGAATTGACTGAATGGCTCAAAACATGTCAGAATCAGCCCAAATGTTCCTTCTGGGTTTGTGCACAATTTTTTGCTTCTCCCATTGTCACCCCAGGGCGAGAATTTTGTTTTAGGCCTCGATACATTTACTACCTAATGGTGCCACAAAGACCATGGTGCAGTGTAAATATTTGATGAAAATTAAGAGAAGGTACTTTTGTCTAAATAAACATATGGTCCTTTGCCACACCTCATTACTTCCAGGGTTTTAAAGTGTCCATTAGTTTAGCCATTTGCACGGCTATCCAAACTACCAAACCAGATCCCAAAGGGTTGGGAAAGCTTCTATATTTCAGTAAGTGAAAAAAATTTTTTTGAATTTCTTCTTTATGGAAACAGTTCTGAGGGATGCCTCTTAGAGCAGATGGGATGCCAAATTTAAAAACATTGAGTGTGAAGAATTTCTACAAAGTGAGCCTTAATTTACTTAGAGCTCCTACTACGACTGAAGGAGACCAAGCTGCAGAAAATTCCATTCTGTTGGTTCCAACCTTGGAAGTGCCCTGCTGAGAATTTCAAAAGGGAGCTCACATACTAGGCTTGTCTTGGGCAGCTGCAAACCAAAATCTTAAGAGTTTATGTAGAAGCCTTACCGGGGTTCAGTTGGTGTAAAGCCCAGATGGTCTCAGTGACACATTGCTCTCTTAAGACAGTGTCCTTGAAGTGGCTTCACTGTGCAGAACATACATTCCAAGGACGGTGAAGGGGGTGAGGGCCTCTGCTTCCCCAGGTCCAATTCATGGGTCAACCAGTGGCCGTGTCTTCTCAATGACCTCCTCTAACAGGTACCCACTTATAATTCATTTATTTTGTGTACCATTTTAATATCTTAAATGTATCCCTCTTTCTAGAGTTTAGCAACTATAGCTCCTGTAAATTTGTGATTATACCCTTAGGATGGCGTACTAGGATGAATAGTGTCCTCCAAAAAAACTCATGGCTAGCCGGAACCCCAGAATATGAATTTGGAAATATTTCTGTTGATTTAATCAAGCGAAGATGAGAGCCTGCTGTATTAACCCAATGACTGCCATCCTTCCAGGAGGAGGGACATTTGGACATAGACGCCCAGGAAGAATGCCATCTAAATAATGAGGCAGAGATTGGAGTTATCCTGCCTCAAGCCAAAGAATGCCAAGACTGGCCAGCCACTGGCCACCGGGAGAAGCCAGGAGAAAGGTACAGAAAAGGTTCTCCCGCTGAGCCCCTAACGTTGCAGGATTGCCGGGTTCTTGACTCACAGAGTTGAAAAATGAATCTCACAGACACAAAAGGGTGAAGGGAAGTAAAAAATTATTAAGTGAGGGGGAGACAGAAAGGAAAGGAAAAAGCTCTCTTGAGTAAGAGGGATCCCAAGTGGTTTGCCACCGTGGGCTTTTACTGGCAGCCCTTCATTGAGAACTGACCAGGAAGCTTGTGGCCTTGAAATTCTTGTGCTGTCTTGGTTTGAGCAAAGACTTGATAACATCTGTCATGGCTTACTTTTTCCTTTGAGGTCTGGTCATATTCTGTGGTTACAATGTTGTTGCCACCAAAAAAAAAAAAAAAAAAAAAAAAGAATTCTCCCTCTACTTCCAGGATGAGTGGTTTGTGTCCTTATCTCTTGGTCTGCTCTCTTAATCTCTCTGCCAAATAGTTTCAGAGCCTAGTCTGGAGCCTCCCATCTCTCCCAGCCAGTGCCTTAACCCTTTCCTTACTCACCAAGAAGGCACTCACCATGCCAACACCTTGATTTCAGACCTCTGGGCTCTAGCACTATGAGATAATAAATTATTTTAATTATTTAATTATTTTACCAATTTGTGGTAATTTGTTACAGCAGCCCTGGCAAACTGATATATAAACATGCATGGCCTCAGTATTCTGAAGGTTAGTTTTTTAAATTAGCCTGAAAATAGCTGAAATGAAAAAGATAAAAAATGCCAAAGGCGTATTAATCTAAGAGCTGAAGTACCTTTCCTTGTCTAGCACTCACAAGAATATGTTGGGAAAATACATATTTATTCTGTTCCATCTGACCCTCCTCCATCTTGTTCTCTCTTCCTTTCTTTTTTTTAAGATTTTATTTATTTATTCATCAGAGACACACAGAGAGAGGCAGAGACATAGGCAGAAGGAGAAGCAGGCTTCCCACTGAGCAGGGAGCCTGATGAAGGACTCGATCCCAGGATCTCAGGATCATGACCTGAGCCAAAGGCAGACACCCAACCACTGAGCCACCCAGGAGTCCCTTTCTCTTCCTTTTGAACTCAGTAACACAACTCTCTCCACTTGCCCCCTTTCCCTGACTTTCTTCCCCATCACCTTCTTGGCCTTCTCCTTCTTCCTTAGACATTGCTGTGTCCAGGGCTCCATCCTTGACATTCTCCTCTGAATCCACAGTCTCCCAAGTGAACACATCCATGCTTCTGAATTTCATGATCACTTGGGCACAGATGGTCCCAAATCTTCTGTAGATTGCAGTTATTTCACCTGAATTCCAGGCCAATTTATTTGTGCATCAAAACCCACATGTCCAAGTTCAAAGTCTTCACTTTCGTCTATGTGATTCTCTTATATTCGGTGAATGGCACAAACTTTAATTTAGACACCAAATCAAAAGACCTTGGAAATGATCCCTGATCTGTCCTGCCTCATCCTCCATCATCCACCAGAAGGTCTCATCTGTGTACCTATTATAGGGAAGGCATGAGTGGGATGTACTCCTACCCTATCCGACTTCTTGGAGGACAAACAGGTCCATAACTGTTAGCGACACTAGTTATAGATATGGGTATGGGCATAGATATACATAGAGATATATGAAATCAGTTATGTAAATTGTGAAATATAATCCTGATCCTGTCTGTTCAACTACTACAGATATCTAAAATTACACGTTTGGCAGTGTTGGATAACCACACTGATGGAATTCAAAGGAGCGGGGAATTTCCTGAAGAAAAGTAGCTTCATCTGGTAAGTAGTAGATGCTGATTTGTAATTGTGCCTGTGGATAAGAATTCTCTATTTGGGGGGCAATATATCACATTTGATATTTTAAAGATTCACATCTAGGTCTTAAAATATGCTGCTGTTAGGGTGCTGCTTAAAGTATGATTGTGGGCAATACTGGCATTATTTTTGAAGAGAAAATGGAAATTGAAAAGTTATTTTGTAAATGTATTCATGTGAAAAACTAAATAGGATTCAGAAAATTTTTTAATTTGATATATCGTAAAGCTTGATTAGTTATGAGATGTCTATCACTTCCAACTTTTTATATATAAAAATGACGAGGCGAGAGGTTGACAACGTGCTAGAGAGCCACATGGAACGTTCACATTTTATAACTTCAGGGGATCCCTTATAATTACTTAATTATGATTTGCTTTCCTTTCAATACCTATTAAGTGAATTTTGGTGAAGGATAACATTATCCTTAATAGTTCTACAGGAGTTTTTATTTGAACTAGATATTACTTGAAGATTGATGGATTAATTGATCGATTTTACACAATCTGCCCTCTGCTGGATGTCGTAATTGTGTTCACGCTGTGTTCTAGAAATCATCAGAAACCAGACAGCGAGAGAACTCTTGGATCTTCTATTTTTTTCCCCCTTGGTCTTAGGGAGAATGTGGAATATATTTGTTTAGATTGCTTCTTTTATTCTCTTGGCTCTCATTTCTGGGAATAAGTAAGAGTGAGAGAGGTAATGCTAAAGGATGGAATAGTAATACAATGGGGGTAGTCCTTGGAGAGAATTCAGTGGGAACCTTTGGGATTTTGCCAAACTTAATCTAAAATAAGTCTGTAATCCTATCTATATTTTAAATAGCATCTCTTACAGGCAGTTAAATAGTTGGGACTTTTTTATTTTTTTATTTTTATTTTTATTTTTTTTAGTTGGGACTTTTTTAAAAATCCAGTCTGATAGTCTCTGCATTTTAATTTGATAGAGTGTTTAGCACGCTTACATTTAAGGCATTAATATCATGGTTGGGTTTAGCCAGCCATTTTACTGTATGTCTTCTTTGTTTCCTCTGGGTTTTTTGTTTTTTTTTTTGTCTTTATATTTGTCCTTTTCTGCCTTATTTTATGTTATGTGAATATTTTTTAGAATTCTATTTTAATTTGTGGTTTCTTTTGTTATTCCTTGCTATGTCATTTTTTTTTTTAGTGTTTGCTCTGTAAATTACAATATTTAGCCTGCTTTTCAGTATCTATGTGAGATAATATTGTACTATTTCACTGAATAGGTGCATTTAACTGCGCTGCCTGTCCTTTACATTATACTTTTAAAATGTATCATATCTGACAAACTAAAACCTGCAATGTGATATATGTTTTAAAGAAATTAAGAGGACAGTCTTTCCAATTTACCCACATGTTTACCTTGCTCAGTATTTTTCAGTCCTTCCCAAAGATCTGTTTCCATGTGATCTCATTTCCTTAATCCTGAAGAATTGCCTTTAGCATTTTTGTTTTAGTGGACATCCATTGGAATACGGTCTCTTGGTTTTATTTTAAAATGGCTTTACTTCATTTCATCGTTAAAGGAGATTTTTATTAGATATGGGATTTGAGGTTGACAGTGTTTTTATTTCAACAATTTAAAGATGTTGTTCTATGGTTTTCTGGCCTTCATTGTTTCCGACAAATCATCAATTGTTCAAATAACTGTGTATATAGTGTGTTGGTTTTCATTATTCATCCTACCTGGCATTTGCTAAGCTTCTTGAATTTGCAAATTTCTTTACCATATGTGAGCATTTTTTAGTATTTCTTGAAATGTTTTTTCTGCCCCGTTGTCTTTCCCACCTCTTTCTGAGACTCCAGTTACAAATATGCCAGACCTCTTCATATAGTCCCAAATACCCATGTGGCTCTTTTAATTTTTTTAAGTGAGCTCCATACCCAATGTGGGGCTCAACCTCATTACCCTAAGATCAAGAGTCGTGTGCTCTACCAACTGAGCCAGCCAGGTGCCCCTCTTTTAATGTTTTATTTTTTAAAAAATAGTTTATTTATTTGAGAGAATGAGAGAGAGAGAGAGTGAGAGTGAGAGAGAGAGAGAGAAAGAAAGAAAGAATAAGCAGGGGCAGGAGAGAGGGAGAAGCAGGCTCTTCATTGAGCAGAAAGCCAGATGTGGGACTCAATCCCAGGATCCTGAGATCATGACCTGAGCTGAACACAGACACTTAACTGACTGAATCACCCAGATGCCCCTTTTAATTGTTTTAAATATTTTCCCTCTGTGTCTTTCACACTAGATAATTTCTATTGAATTATCTTTAAGTTTGCTGACTTCTCTCCCACTATCTTCTTTCTGCTATTAAATCTTTCTAAATTAAAAAGTCTAAATTTTAAATATTTAAAAGATATATATTTCAGTTTTAGAATTTTTATTTATTTGTTCTTTTAAATATATTTTCTATTTCTTTACTGATACTTCCTTTTTTTTAGTTCATTATGGACATATTTCTCTTACCTCACTGAGTATAGTTATAATTGCTGCTTTTGGGGAGGAGGGCAGGGGGTGGGGGTGAATGGGTGATGGGCACTGAGGGGGGGCACTTGACGGGATGAGCACTGGGTGTTATTCTGTATGTTGGCAAATTGAACACCAATAAAAAATAAATTTATTATTAAAAAAATAATTGCTGCTTTTATAAAACATTGCACGATTATTCCAATATTTAGATAATTGTGGAGTCGGTCTCCATTGATTGTTTCTGAGAAAAGATCACATTTTTCTACTTTGTTGTTTATTTGTTTGTTTAGGGGTTGTTAAGTAATTTTGGATTGTGACCTGGACATTGTGAATATAATGTTATTAGAAAGACTGGATTCTGTTATGTTCTGCCAATGGCACTGATTTTCTTTTTGAATGAATAGTTCACATGGTTAGACTTGATGTTACTTGCAGTAAATAGTAGCTCTGGTGAGAATTCAGTTTTGGGGGGCTTAGCTAAACTTCTTGAATTTGCAAATTCAAGAAGAGCTGCTTTCAGTTTGCCATGCAGAAGCACGTTTCAGACATAGTTATGCATGCTGTAGACTTTAAACCCAGTCTTCCTCTCGAGCTCTCTCTCTCCTGCAATTTCCCCACTCACATTCTTTCCAAAGAGCATGGTTGCCCCAAACTGTGACCTCTGGTTCTTCAAGCCAGAAATATTGTGTATTTTCTGACAGACTTTTAGACACCCCCTCACCACACAGACTTGGGCCAGTCTCAGACTAAAGGGTATAAAGTGTAGGAAACTGACTCTTTCCCTTCCTCCAAGTGTTGACACCTACATTTCTCCCCCTAATCTTTCTGCTATTGGTTATTCTCCACTTCATTTAGATGTGGGTTTTTTTAAATTATTTTTTTTCTTAAAAAATAATAATAATAAAAATAAAAAATAAAAATGTTTTTTCTAGTGCTTTATGTTGTTATGTGAAGGTGGTTCAGTTTAATAGCAGTTACCCATCTATTACTAAAAGTGGCACTCCTATAGTTGTATTTTCACATGCTAAGTGACTACTAACTTGTTGAGGAAAAGTTGCGTGAACTCTTTTCCTTTGCTAGGTTAGATTTCTTTCCACTAGACTATTCTGGAAACAATCTAGATTTTCCAGAAGATTGAAATATGCTTGTCTCCGACTTCAATCTGGAAATTGATGAAAAACTGCTGAAATCATGTAAAGTCAATCTGTTTTTTTTAAAGATTTTATTTATTTATTTATTCATGAGAGACACAGAGAGAGACAGAGGCATAGGTAGAGGGAGAAGCAAGCTCCCCATGGGGAGCCCAATGTGGGACTCAGTCCCAGGCCCCCCAGATCAGGACCTCAGCCAAAGGCAGTCGCTAAACCACTGTGCCACTTAGGCATCCCAATCAATCTGTTGTCTTAAACATCACTTTAGAATGAAGATTTATACATTTCAATAGCACTATACTACAGAGGAAAGAGTTTTAAGCAACAAAGAGGTGTGGTCAAACTTATCTTTGTATTTCCTCTGAACTTTGTTCAAATGCCAGAAACCAATTTATTTGAGGGAGTTACAGTAAGCCATCTCTTTATTTTCATGATTCCGTTGTACTTAAATTAGTTTTACCCAGACTGAAATGAAAACTTCCCAAAGGAATCTTGTCAGCTTCTCACATGTCACCATCTTCATCCAGTTCTAACACAACAGCAATTATTTTGTCCATTACCAAACATCAGAGGATGCTTAGTCACTTTGGAATAATGCTCAGGTAATTTCCACATGCCCAAGGCATTTGAGGAGAAATGTTTGCTGAAATTCAACACAAAATAACCGAGTTAAACTAGAATAGGATGAAACACCCAAGAAGAAGAGAAATATCATTCAATGTTATTAAATCTTCTAGCAAAGATAATCATAAAAATTTGTCTTCTTCAAAATTTTTGGAAAATGATGCCTAAGGATGAAGGTGTAAATGTTCTGAAGAAGAATGGTAACAGACAATTTATTTTGAGACTCTCCCTTTCTTAGAAAGAAAGAATATTCTACATGACTGGAAATTTAGGCTTACAAATGTTTATGGCTGCGAATTTGTAATACACACAAGGACACACAAACCCCAACACTCACTACAAAAACATTGTGGGAAAAATGGGGAGATACTAGGCGGTCAAAAGGACATGGTTTATAATAGCAAACTAGCAACAGCCCAAACATGTTCCAACTTGGGACGCCTGGGTGGCTCAGTGGTTGAGCGTCTGCCTTTGGCTCAGGGTGTGATTCCAGGGTCCGGGGATTGAGTCCCACCTGCTTCTCCCTCTGCCTGTGTCTCTGCCTCTCTCTGTATCTCTCATGAATAAGCAAATAAAATCTTTAAAAAAAATTTAAAATCTTTAAAAAAAGAGATGTTCCAATTTTATGATCTATTCTTTCAAAAGAAAGAAGACTATCTGTATGTACTGCTATGGAAATACACCCAAGAAAAAAGTAAGAGTCAGGAATGTGTATTTAGTATGTCCATGGTACCTATTTAACTTGTTCATGTTTATGAGATAGATACCTGTGAATGTTTTGAGTGAGATTACAAGAAATTGGTAACTGTGATTGTTTTTGGGGAGAAGGTCTAAGAATGAAGTGGGGTGTGTGAGGGAGGCTTGTCCTTTCATCTTAGACCTGTCTATGTAGACTGGCTTTTTGTCACGAATGTTTTAATTTTTAAAATGTAATAATTTTTAAAATCAAAGAATGCCTTACTTGATTGAGAAAGGACCTCATTTTTTACTTGTTTTGGTTGTTACACACAAGTTAGAATCAATTATAATCTCTCTAAAGACATAGAAGAAACCACATTAATTGCCCCTGGGGAAGAGAACTAGGTGGCTGAGAAACTAGATGGCTGAGGAACTATTTCTACCCTTTTATATCTTTTGAATTATTGTATATATAGATGTATTATTTAGTAAGAAAAATTAGAATTTAAAGTGCTGTGATGACACCCCCCCCCACACCTCCCAAAATGGGATACACTGATCTGAATGTTATGTGTAAATGGGCCAAGCTTGCCAACTATGGACTTTATCCGTCACAAACAGACCAACCTCAGGTTCCAAGTGGTCTGTGTTGAGACAGGCTGTGCAGCAGGAGTCTGAGATCCTGCTCCTGGCACCCTGCAACTGTTATAGAAGTTGGCTTCATAGAGCTGGCGGAAAGAGAGCCCCTAACCCACAGGGGCCTGGGTTGGAGCACAGACTCTCCCAGCGGGAAGAGAGAGCCCTTGTTCCAGGCAGGGCTGGAAGTCCTCCATCCCCAGGAAAACCTCAACTTCAAAGACAATTCTTGTTTCTTTCCACTTTTTACTTTGTAAAAAAAAAAAAAAAAAGACTATAGAAAGCTATAAAATTATACAAGCATATAAAGAAGGAAACAATAGCTACTTGTTTATTTAAAATAGGAGGAAAATCCTAATAGGTCCTACCTGACGTTGCTATTTACTTGGAATATTGGAAAGTTGGGAACAACTCCCAGGTCTTACATTATCTTCACCTAGGGCACCACTAGGTGGTGTGCAGAGAGCACAGGCAGGTTTGTCTTTCCCTCTGTTCCTATTGGATGCCAGATGCTCTTCCCTATTCCAAGTGGTGTTCTAGGATGGAGGCTGTTTCCAGGTGATAGCCATGCCATCTGGACCCAGAGCTGCCCAATGCTGCAGTAGCAGAAGAGAGGGCGAGAGGATGACACGGATTGGCTTTAAGGCCAGGGCCACTTTCACCCATATTCTGCTGGCTGGACCTTAGTCCATGGTCTCAACTGAACTGCAAGGGAGTCTGGGACATGGAAGCATCCTGTGTGCCCAAGAAGAGGAAGCAGGAGCAGGAAGGCATGAAGACAATGTCTGGGCGCAGAAGGAACTTGGTTAATAAATTAACGATATACATTTATAGTGAAATATTCAGCCGTTAAATATCGGGCTTCAAAAAAAAGAAAACCAAATAAACCAAATAAATAAATAAATAAATAAATAAATAAATAAATAAATATCAGGCTTCAAAGACTATGTAATGACAGGAAAATGACAGTGTTCAGTGAAAAGAGCAGGATACAGAATCTTGTGTCACTAACTTTGGGAAACATAATATTTATATATGTGTATGCATGCTCATATTGTAAAAAGGAAATATAAAATATGTTCTTTGTGGTTATTTTTAAATGATAGGGCTATAAGTCATTTTTTATGCCTTTGAAGAATTTGCTTATTTTGATCATATATTCTTTGAAAAAAAATATGTATAATGTAAAAAACAGGGCTTTTTTTCTCAAGTTGAGAAGAAATCCTCAGAGCATCTGAAACCAGAGCTGACACTTCAAATTCCTTTGTAAGTTGCTACAGACTATGAATTTGAAGCTATGCTAGTAAGCCTTTTTTTCCCTTTAATCAGCAGAGGGCAGCTCTCTGGTTTAGTGCTTATTTTTCCTCATAGCGTAGATGCTAGCCAAATCCTCTGTTTTATACATTAACTGTGGCCAGAATCGCATATTAGATTTATTGTGTTGGGAAGGAGAAGACAAGTCTGAAACTTATCTTTGCCAGTTGCAATGCTTACTGCATAGTATACATTTTTGTTGAACAGAGAAAATCAGGCAACCAGGTCTGCCCTTTAGGTGGTTTTAATCTAAAGCAGACAATATCCACATATTGACAGGCTCAGTCACAAAACTATGAGAACAGAGCAATCCACATAGTGAACAATGTCCTTGTAGGAGAACAGACACTGTGTTTGGGAGAGGATGAGGGCTAGGCCAAGGTGGTTGGATATTCTGGTAGGAAAGAGCTACATGAAAGGCATTTTTCCTTTGCACAGGGAGATTTTGTGGTTTAAAAAATATATATCTTTTTTTATTATTCATATATGGCAAAGAACATTGAGAGAATAGAACTAAGACAAAATACAGATGCTCATTAAAAACAAGAAAATTTGCTCAATGTGTATTTTTATTCCATTGCACTGGAAAATTTACATTGATCACGTCCAATGCTAATGAGAGCGTGGATCAACAGTTAATTCTCAAATGCTGTTGGTAGGAGTATAAGTTAGCCTTTATATTATCAAAACTGTAAATGCATGTTTACTTTGGAGAAATTGAGCTTCCAAGAAGCTCTTTGCCTCAGGGTAACTCCCTTAGCAGAAATAAAGTGGGTGGGTGAGCAAGGCCTCTGCTCTCCTGCTTCTGCTTTCGTAACCTGGAAAATAGAACTATCCTTCTCAATCCCTTAGCAGGCCTGGTAGGGTCCAGAGCGGCTCAGTAAACCTCTCAGCTCATAGTGGGATAAGCTGCAGAGAGGGAGGGAGGAAGGGAGAGAGGGAGAGGGAGAGAGAGAGAGAGAGAGAGAGAGACCGACCCTATAGAGCCCTCTAGTGGCCACTAGCTTTCTAGAGAATAGACTCCTTCCTTAAGGAATTTGCATTGTCTTCCCACATTGGTGCCCAAAGACAAGTGGCCATCACAGGGAGGGATGCTTGGCCACCCACTCCCCGCTCCCAGGCTCTGATACTGGCCAGGAACAGGCCTCTGGCTCAACTTTGCCATAAATGAGATCAGAGTGTTCCCAAGATGGATGCAGCCCAGAATTCCTTCCCACCAGTGTGCCAAGGACACAGCCAGCCAAGGAAGCTGGCAAAATCAATGTCTTGTGTAGACCCTCCAGAAAGCACAGGGACATACCGGTAAAGCAATTCCCTGGAGCAACTTAAGTTTCTAATTACTTCCTTAAAAATGTGCAAATTAGGGGATCTCTGGGTGGCTCAGCGGTTTGGTGCCTGCCTTTGGCCCAGAGCATGATCCTGGGGTTCCGGGATAGAGTCCCATGTCGGGCTCCTGGCATGGAGCCTGCTTCTCCCTCCTCCTGTCTCTCTCCCTCTCTATGTCTATCATAAATAAATAAATAAACAAACAAATAAACAAATAAATCTTTTTTTAAATGTGCAAGTTAACCTTTCAAATGGCCATTAGTTATATAAGATCGAGCAAGAAAGGAGATGGTTACACTGGTAGGAGAGAATAGGGGGCCCAGAAGAGCACCATTCATATCACAGCGTGCTTCTTGTGTGCCAGCTGTCAGCGCTGCCGCACTGGTATCATGGGCTGGACCACCCACGGCTCTAAGGTGCTTCTATGCTCATTAGCAAAAAGTGGGTGCAGGACTTGGCAGAGAGACAGAGCCTTTGTGTGAAGCCCAAAATGCCCTGTTGGCAGGCATGTGTCCCTGCGTGCTGAGACACACAAGTTGGTGAGAGAAGGGGACTTGAGTTTAGTTCCCACCTACCCCACCCAGTTGGCCAGACACCTTGGTGGCATGCATCAACCTCACAACATGTCAGCAGCGTTGAGTTTTTGTAATGCTGGAGGCTCCCAGTCAAGGGGAAGAGTGAGGGCTGAAATCTAGCCTTGCTCTGCTGGCCAAGTCAAGCTAGCTCTGTTGCCTGGGGAGGGGGGGCGGGTGTCACTGTGTGTGTGTAATAAGCACAAATATGCATTATGTGCTAGTGGCCCGGGGTCTATCTTGTATCATACTCTAATGACCCTGTACAGTAGGCAGAGATAGGTTTCCTGTGAAGCTAATGGCACAGGCTTTTCCAAGATCCAGGGAGAGTTTCAAATGGTCACATTTTGTCCTAAAACAAGATAATTTCACTATATGCACTTAAAACTATTATCATAGCCACTTTTGGAGACAGGTACAATGATAATAATCCCTGTTTTATAACTGAGATACAGGAGGGTTAGATAGCATTACTCTTAAGTGATAGAGCTTGGAATTGTTGCAAACTGACTGACGCCAATGCCAGAAAATCATGGACAGTGTGTATATTGTTCCCGAGGGGACAAAACTTCCAGAAGAATCCTTTTTTTTTTTTAAAGATTTATTTATTTATTATTTATGATAGACACAGAGAGAGAGAGAGAGAGGCAGAGACACAGGAGGAGGGAGAAGCAGGCTCCATGCCGGGAGCCCGATGTGGGACTCGATCCCAGGACTCCAGGATCGTACCCTGGGCCAAAGGCAGGTGCCAAACCGCTGAGCCACCCAGGGATCCCCTTCCAGAAGAATCCTATCAAGTAGTGTTCACTTTTCCCCCCAAACTCCAAATGTCATAAGAGATGAGAAACATTTTTAGATGTTGTTCTAGTCAGAGGAGACTGATAAGAAACAGAGAACAAATCATGAAGGTCAGACCAGAAGACACAGTGGTCTTTGTGAAGCCAGTCCTACACATCGTGTGGCAGCAGGACCACACAGCCATTGTCACCAAGGAGAGGGTTATGTCTCATGGCCATTGTATTATTTAAGGAACAGTCTAAAGCAAACTGCTGTGGTTTACTTAACACCTAAATTGATCTCCTCCTAATTTAACAGTCAGGAGGTGAGTGGTCTAGGTAGGTGGGCAGCTCTGACATGCAAAATACACAAGGTCCAAGAGCATTCTGGCCAACACCTTTCTCCAGCAGGAGGAAGGGGGAGAGAGACTCCCTTGGGTTCAGATGTAATTGCCTATCCAGCTGCTTGAGAAGCGAAGAAGTTAGTCTCTCTTAGGCTTAGATAGATTAAAAAAAAAAAAAACCTGGAAGATTTTTTTACTAAAAGGAAGAAGGGAAGATGGATATCGAGAGATCATTAAGCATGTGTACCAATGCCCTGAGGCCACGGTTCAACTTGGAAGACTATGAGGCCTGAGATCTGGGAGCACAATGTGAGAATTAGGATGAATTATAGAATAAAGAAAGTGAACGAGAGAGAAGGACCTTGCCAGGAGGTAATGAGATGCAGACAGTGAGGAGCAAAGATCAAGTAGAGCACAGACGGAGCAACGACAGCAGTTTTGGGGACCTTTCTCACAGTTATGGGCTGTGATGATTTGACAATAAGAAAATGCACAGGGAATCTGAGAGTCACTTCTGTTGACTCATAAGAAGACTTGGGAGACCGAAGAAGAAGATCCTTAATTCAGGGAATAAGGAGAGGACAAGTTTAAAAAAAAAAATTTACAAAGAAGAGATAAATTAAGACTGCTTCTAGTCCATTCAGGGCAGACCAAATTTACTAATCCCTTAGTGAGCAATGATTCACTATTACACAAGAACACATGGATGCTAACCACATCCTTTCCCTCCCCTTCTCCACCAAAGTTCTGGAAAGAGGATTATTTTAGGCCTTATTGTTTCTACTTTGTCTTTTGACCATCCCAGTGTTTGTAGGGATATTGTTATTGCCCCATTCAGTAGCTCCTTTGCATTTCTACATGGTGTTCTTCTGCATCATTTAAGTGATTAACTCATTCACTTCTTCATACACCATCTTGCCATAATTTCTATCTTCCAGTTTTCTCTAGGTTCATCTTTTCATTCTCCTCCCTGAATTCCTTCTTCTCGCAGTGGTATATTAGAAAGAGTAGAATGACCCACTCAAGTCCCATTGAGGCCTCCTTCTGGGTCGTAAAGGCTGGAGAGCTAAAAACTGACATATCCCAAACATCCTTGCAGCTAGGACTCTAAACATGTTTCAGATTCTGTCAATCAGATGGACTCACGTGAAGACACGGGGAGAGACAGAGGGAATGAAGGAAGCCTGGAGAAGAATTTAGTAAAGGTGATCAGTACTTCTTCAGGAAGTCTACAACTTTGGTCAAGAGTCACTGTTATTTATACACAGTCTGCCTAGAAAATACATCCACTCCTGTGTTTCAGTTTCCTTCTTGTATGTAGATGATTTCTCTGTTAGTCAGCTACCGACTGGTGCCTAACAAACTACCAAAAATTTAGTAGCTTGCAATACTAGCTTTTATATTTTCTTGCTCACAGGTCTGTGTATCATTCGGGGTAGCTCTGCTCCAGGCTGCTGGTCACCTGGGCTTCAGGCTTCACTTGGGTTCAGGTGTACTCTGTGTATCTTCACAGTCTCCTTGATCAGCAGTCACCCAGAGCATGTTCTTCCCTGGATCACAGAAGCCAGAGGGAGAAGCCAAACACACAGGCACATTTAAAGCTTCTGCTCTCATCATGTCTGCTTACATTTTCTTAGCCCAAACGAGGCACATGGTCAAGTCCAAAGTCAGTGGGGTGGAGAAGTATATTTGTGTTCCAGGGGGGAGGAGGAGGGAGATTAATATTTTCTAAAAAAATTAATCAAATCTATTCCAACTTCCATTATAAATCTTGAGCTGAGACTATTTCTCATGGTCTCCAGGCGCTGCCTGTGGTGCATCTCCTCTGCTGATGCTGCTTCTAAGGCTGCCTGCAACGATGAGCATGGCCTGCATATTGTTTAATAACTGCCAACTCACAAAATAAAGTAGGACAGGGTGAAGAGATTGACTTGGCTTTTGCAGAGAAAGGACGTTCTTGAGAGAGACTGGCCACCCGTGTGTGTGGATGGTGAAGGACTCCTGTACCTATTGATAGAAATGTAACACGCCAAGTCTCCCTGCACTAGCCTCTAATTTTTTAGGTTATTTCTCTCACAGCTCCCCCTCTTGAACCTTGTACTCTTCTCAGACTACAACAAACCAAAACAAAACCCCATTAGAAAAAAAGAATGATCTTGCATGAATACCAATGTATTGTTGGAAAGACAAATTCAGTCTTTTTTGCCATTAAAAAAGATGTCAAGGCAACAAACGGCCTGAGAGAACATTTATTATATTGCTACGTTGTTCAGATAAATCACCCAAATAAAATGCTAAACCATCAACAGTTTGATGCAGTTTTCATCTGTAAATGCATCTGATTTTGAGCACTTCCCACCCCCACCCCCCGCCCAAAGAGTATCATAGGAGGCTCAGAAGCCTCCCACCCAGCCTTTACCAGGGCTTCTGCTAATATATATGATTGCTTCACACAAAACCACGAAACCTTTGGAATAAGCTCTTTTTGAATAATCTGTTAAAAAAAAATAGGTGTATTCCCTTTTATATGTTGACTTATTCCAAATCAGTCTTCCCATTTAAACTGAGTCAAGAAAATACGTGCCTCAGAGCTGAAGGCAGCCCACGCCTAGGACAATTGAGTCATGGAGGACTCATGGCCCTGGACCTAGTATGAACCCAGGGTAAACATACATAGGTTAACGATCCCTTAGTTTTGTTTCTTTACCTTTTCAAGGATTATATTAAGAAAAATTTTACGCCTATACAGAAATAACAAAAGGTAGTGTAAGAAGCTCCCCATAATCATCACTCAACTTAAACAATAATATATTCCTGTCCCATGTTACACCATCTATATATATGATTATCTATTTTCCTTCATTCCACAGGGTAATTTTGAAGCAACTCTGAAATATCCTATCATTTTACTTATAAAGATCATATCTTTAAAAGATATACTTTAAAAAACCCAATATCATTAAGAGGGTCAATATATATTAAATAAGCGTGGTGTATACATTTCTATTAAAGAGAAAATTCAGTTATTTCTTGGTGTAAGACACAGTTTACAACTGTTTCAAATAACTGCAATAAATAGTCCTCTCCGAGTGTCAGAATGTGTAAACCACAGAGACATTAATCTATAAAACATGTCACTGAACCTATCATGTTAGCTACTCACTTTAATTGGAACACTTTGATTCTATGTATTTTAAATAAATTAAAAACGGGAGATTTTCACATTCTGCTCTGCTGCCAGTTTATTAAATGCTTCCTGTTACTGCTCTTGAATAACCTTCTGGGGAATTATCCATCTTGACTGAATTTTTTTTTCTTAGTGTCTTCATTAAAATTTCCTTTAAACTTTGTTCTTCTTTTGAACAGAAAGAAACATTTTCAAAGTGGTTTCACCAGCCCGCTGTCAGACTGCAGCATCAGTTGCCATATTAGTCTAACGTTGCCTTTCTGACTAGTGTCCAATGTTTAAATCCCAAGACATTTAATATTGTAACCAAAGGGCTTATTGAAAATAAGGGAGTGGTGTGTGTGTGGGGTGGGGGGCTATATAGTTGGAGAGCTTCCATTTTCGCTCTAAGCATTGGTGGCTTGCTTGTCCTCTAGTTCAATAAATCATCAGTAACACCCAATATTCACTACCATATGCTACTTCTTTCTTTTCTTTCTTTATAATTATTTGGCCTTTTCTGCAATAGCCTCTCAGAAACTAAGAAGTTGATATGTGCCTTTACAACGAAGAAATATGTTTTCTTAGAACTGCTTTCTGGGGCCCCTGGGTGGCTAAGTGGTTGAGCATCTGCCTTTGGCTCAGGTCGTGATCCCTGGGGTCCTGGGATCAAGTTCCTGCATTGGGCTCCTGCTTCTCCCTCTGCCTGTGTCTGCGTCTCTCTCTCTCTCTCTGTGTCTCTCAGGAATGAATAAAATCTTAAAAAAAATCGTAAGGAAGAAAAAATACATTTACAGTACTGTACTGTATTTATGAAAAAAAATTGATATAAGTCGACCTCACAATTGAAACTCACTCTGTTCAAGGGTCAAACTATATATTTATTTATATATACATACACATATATATAATACACATATATATACAAATGTGTATATATACAAACAATAAAATGCAGTAATGTCTGCTGCAATTATTTTTCTGTGTATTTATCCTAATATGGAAACTTTTACTTTGGCACTTCTTTAGCTTTCATGCTTTTCGTACGATTACCAAGACCTCTGTGTTTCAGTAGGGAATTTAAGTCTTTTCCTTAATATCAATGATAATGATATACTTTCTTGAGAAATGAAAATATTTGAAATTAAACATCTAAGCTTAAACCATTAAGTAAAAGTGAACTCGACTTTAAAAAATAATTAGTTCCTCCCATGACCTAAACTGATATTTGGCTTTGGCATATAAGTCAACTTCTTATCCTGAGGATGTGTTTCACTTATAAATTGAGGTCTCTGTTCAAGACTCCTTTTGCATGGATACCTAAGCCAATAGAGAAACCACATAAGGAAGAAGAGATTTTTGCCAAATTTTTGCCAAATGCTTAGAGAAGGAGGAGGCGTTAGATCACTGCCATCCCAAATTAGCCAAGTACAAAGGTAAAATAAGTGCTTTTTCAGATAAGCAAGATCTCAAAAACTTGACCTCCTATGCGCTGTTGCTAAAACTACTGAAGGATATGACCCACTAAAACAGGGAAGAGGAAAACAAGAGATCCAGTGCAAGACAGATGTGAAGGAAGTCCTGGAGACGATGGGAGAGGAGACCAAGAAAACAGAGGGGGTGGCACTAGAAGTCAATCCATTCAGGTACCTGTAGACCAGAGTCTCTAGAAGAGATATCTTCAAGAGGATGAAATTGATGGAATGTTAATTTACTTGAATATGTCAAGAGATTTATCAAGAAGGGAAGCATTTGGAAATAAATTAATAAATATATAGAAAATTGAGCAAATGGAAAAGCAAGACATGCTAACTTTAGGGAAAGAAAACGTGAGTGGAAAAAAGCAGTCATGTGATATTACACTGCTAAGCTTTATCATTTATGTATAGTGATAATAATATGTTTACTGAGTATTGATTCAGACTTTACTGAGACCATAGGTGGATGAGAAGAGTGTGTGTGTGTGTGTGTGTGTGTGTGTGTGTGTATGTGTGTGTGTGTATGTAAGAGAGCAATATCCTGAGTCTCCATGGAGGAAAGTTAATGGGTAATATCTAAAACAGCATTATTCAAAAGTAGCAACATAAACATTTTTTTCAGAGATATGCAAAAAGCATACCAAAGGAGCTGGAACTACTTGTCTCTGGAAAATGGAAATGAAAAGGGAGGGGCCGTTTCTTCTCATAAGATCTACACAGATATTTGACTCTTGTCTGAGGTTGTGTTCTCTGGAATGCATGTATTGGGAAGTGTTCCTGGGATCAATGCTTGTGGACAAGACCAGCCTAGTGAAGGGCAAGAGAGCCATTCGTATCCGTCAGGTGCCCTGGGGAGATGGCGAGGTGGAGGGTAGGTCTGGAGAGCAAGCAGGAGCATAATTAGCAGAAGGAGCGTGTTTGTGCTCGTTTTATGGGAGTTGGAAAATAGCGTCTTCAGGTCTTTTAACTTTGCTTTTTAAGAAATGATACATTATTGTCATACATGTGCTTTAATTTGGTGGTGGTTCTACATTCAAGTAGCCCATGGAAACCTCCTCTTTCTACCCCCAAAATGTCTATGGGTCTGAGCATTCTTGCAGTGGCAGGGGTTGGGGATTCACTTTGTTAAATCCAGTGTTTCCCAGATTTGTCTACAACCCCTTTCTCAAATGACATGTTAGTATCTCAGAGTACAGTTTAATCAACCTAGTTAATTGTGATTGGACTTTTTTCCAGAAATGCATTCTCCGATCGTGGCACTGTTCTTAGAAGGAAATACGATTCCCTTCATAAGAAGGATTCCAAGAACTGATTGATTGTGGCAAAGGCAGGGTCTGCCTATACATGCCTGGTTGAGCACTGTAAAATGGAAACAAAACAAAACACACCTCAATGAGAAAGAGGGGGAAGAAAAAAAGGGAGGAGGTGGAGGCTGTTTGGAACCAGGATTGAAAGATGTGGTAAGCATCGTGGGAATTAGAAAAGCCCAAAAGGGATACAGTTTTGGTTTTATGTAAAGAGGCCTAAGCCGGGGAAGGCTCCCTCCCCACGAGGCTGGTTGGGGAGAAGGAGGCAACTGCCCAAGAGGTGGGGCAGGTTGCAGGACAGGCAGCCAGGCTGGGGTTCCAATGGAAGGAGACGCTTGGCTTCACACTAGGGCGGCTGCGTCTGGAGCGGCCCGACCCCGACCCCGGAGCCTGAGCCCTGCAGGAGCCGGGCGGCCCGAGGGGACAGGGGGGAAAGCTCCAAGTAGACATGGCTGGTGCAGTCAGTCACGATCAGGTAAGTGAAAGCAACCCTGTGCTTTCTCCATCTGTGTCTCATTTGTTCCATGAGCTCTCCGCACCCTGGGCTCACTTCACCCTGGAGACAGGGGCTGTCATCAACCGCTACCCCTTTGCCCTGGCCGGGGTGCAGGGGGAGGAGCCGGCTGGGGGAGCCGGGGGGCTCTTCTGATCCCCAGATGACCCTCCGAAGAGGACAAACAAGTGTCCTTTATCTGTACCCGAGGTCCCCGAGGCGGTGGGGACGGTGAGTTGTGTGGAACGGGAAGTGCCCGGCTGTTCAGCAGACCTGCCCGCGTTGGCTAAGGACAGGGGGTGGCCCTCTCCTTTCCATGTGCTGCGCATTCTTCCCTTTGGAATCTGAGCTTTTTAAAAGTATTAAATACATACCAAAGAACATTTAGAAAAACAAACAGGGGGGAATCCCTGGGTGGCTCAGCGGTTTGGCGCCTGCCTTCAGCCCAGGGCATGATCCTGGAATCCTGGGATCCAGTCCCAGGTCGGGCTCCCTGCGTGGAGCCTGCTTCTCCCTCTGCCTGTGTCTCTGCCTCCTTCTCTGTGTGTGTGTGTGTGTGTGTGTGTGTCTCTCATGAATAAATAAATAAAATATTTTTTTAAAGAAACAAAGATAGATAAATAAATAAATAAATAAATAAATAAATAAATAAATAAATAAATAGAAAAACAGGGTAGCAACATTTTGGTAATAAGAACAGACAGACTGTTGCTGAGGGGTTAGAGCTCGGGGGAGGGTGTGATGGTTCAGTGTATTTGTGGTAACCTAGAAGGTCTGTATCTTGACTGTGGTGGTGGTTACAGAAATCTACGCCTCAATAAAACTTCATAGATGTATACGCACGTGCATGCTCACTCCCACATAGCCCCTGTCAAAAAAAACAGTGACATCTGAATAAGGGCTGCAGGTTATTCATAGTGTGGCACCGAGGTCAACTTTCTGGTTTTGGGTTTTGTTTTGTTTTGTTTTGTTTTCAGATTTTATGTATTTATTCATGAGAGACACAGAGAAAGGCAGAGACAGAGGCGGAGGGAGAAGCAGGCTCCATGCAGGGAGCACAATGTGGGACTCAATCCCCGGATGCCCTGGATCAGGCCCTGAGCCGAAGGCAGACACTCAACCTCTCAGCCACTCAGGCGTCCAGACTTTCTGGTTTTGATCACTGAACTATAGGAACTACTCAGGGAAGCTAGATGGAGGGTACAGGGGAACTCACTTTGCCCTTTTAAAAATTTCTATGTGAGGGATGCCTGGTTGGCTCAGCGGTTGAGCGTCTTCCTTTGGCTCAGGGCATGATCCCAGAGTCCCAGGATCGAGTCCCACATCGGGCTCCCTGCAAGGAGCTTGCTTCCCCCCTGCCTATGTCTCTGCTCTCTCTGTGTGTCTCTCATGGATAAATAAATAAATCTTAAAAATAAATAAAATTTCTATGTGAATACATAACTATTTCAAGATAAAAATATTTTAAAACTGGGAAGTTTGAATAATAATAGCACAACAGAAATCCATTACTAACCACCCAGCTTAAGAAAGACCATTACCATTATCTGGAAGGCCTTCAGTGTGATCCTTTCTGACTCCCTATCAGAGAGAACTCCTACCTGGATGTTTGTATTCATCATCCCTTTGCTTTTCTTTATAGTCACCTCTCATGTATTTACACCCCCACGGAACATATTGTTTGGTTTTGCATGTTCTGGAATGTCAGCTAAATGGAGTCATTCTGGATATATTCTATCACTTGCTTTTACACTCAACGAGTTTTCTTTCTGAATTCCATCTGTAATGAGTGTAGCTTTTTGACTTGTCCATTGATGTATTCATTGTGAATATGCCACAATTTATTTATCCATTCTTTTGTTTATTAACATTTGGCCTGTTTTCAGGGTTCTTTCCCCAATTACAAACAAACAGTCCTGCTATGAAACATTCTTCCACATGTCTCTTAGTACACAGTGCACGAATTTCTCAAGGGACTATACCTTGGGGTGGAATTACTGAGTCAGAGAATTTATCTACTTTTCTAACTTACTGGATGGCATCAAATTATCTTCCAGAGCATAACGATTGCTGTGCATTCTCAGTTAACGTTGGTTATTATCAGGATTCTCACTGTTTGTATAAAGGGTATCTGACCATTGTGGTTTTAATTTGTATCTTTTTTTTCTCATTTCTAATGAAATCACTCAGAATAATACATTATTGTCTATTTCTTATTCTTCTGAGAAATACACGCTTAACACTTTTGCTCACTTATCAGTTGTCTTTTTCTTATTGATTTATGGGGATTCTTTATATATGTTGGGGATTAATCCTTTGTGTTGAAATACCTTCTTCCAGTTTCTGCCTTAACTTTTTTACTTTCGTTATTGTGTCTTTTAAGGAATATAAACTCTTAATTTTAAAACAGTTGATTTCATTTTAAGAATCATTTATAGTATGTATTTTCTTCAAAGAAATATTTATAAACCATAAAATCATAAAACTATACCTCTATATTAATCTTTGATAAATTTTATAGTTCTACTTTTACTTCTGAGTTTTTAATATACCAGAAATTGTAGTGTAAGGGCTTCAATATTATTTTTTAAATATATGGGTAATTTGTTTTCCCCTCACCCATATATTGAAAAAATATTTCTCCCAGGGATCTCTAATGTCAGCGCTAGAAAAGACTGGACCTGGATGGCTCAGTAGTTGAGCATCTGCTTTGGGGTTAGGTCATGATTCCAGGATCCTGTGATCTAGTCCTATATCAGGCTCCCAGTAGGGACCCTACTTCTCCCTCTGCCTGTGTCTCTGGCTCTCTTCTGTGTCTCTCAGGAATAAATAAATACAATCTAAAAAAAAAAAAAAAGACTGGTCACATTTCAATGCAAAGTAGACCTATTTCTGGGCTCTGTATTCCACTGTACTGGTCCGACTATACTTTTTCCCACTGATACCATGCTATCTTAAATGCTTTAGCCCTAGAATAATTTTAATATCTGGAAGTCAAGTTCTCCCATGTGGTTCTTCTTTTTGAGTGTCTTGTCTATACTTGGTCTTTTGCTCTTTCATACATATTTTGGAATCAGCTTGCCAAGTTTCCTCAAAAGCCCAGGGGAATTTTGATGGGAATTATATTGAATTCAGAAAGTCTTGTATCTTTAAGTGTATGTATATATATACTTGACCATATTTTGCAGCCAAACAGATCATTTGTACAGCCTGATACTTCATTAGGGGAATATCAGAGGCAGGAAGTTGGTTTGGTATGAAGGTACATGAAGCCAGTGATTCTTCCCTGGCTCCAGTACATCACTGTAAAGTAATGATAAGGAAGGATAAAGATCCTGTGCTCAAACTGCAGTGAACAGAGGTTTTTGGTTTTTTTTTTTTTTAAGATTTCATTTATTTATTCATGAGGGACACAGGCAGAGGGAGAAGTAGGCTCCATGCAGGGAGCCCGACATGGGACTCAGTCTCAGGTCTTCAGGATCACACCCTGGGCTGAAGGCAGCGCTAAACTGCTGGGCCACTGGGGCTGCCCCAGAGTTTTCACTTATAAAGAGCTGTTCCCTAAGTCAGAAGATGTCAGGGTTTGCAATTGCTATTACTTAAGTATGTCAATATAAACAGGTAAAGACTGTATTTCTGGGGATGCCTCCCATGAACACTGCAGCTAGACTTGGAATCAAATGCTAAATAATACAGCAATCAAATAAAGCCTTTTACATCTGTCCATGTCTTCCCATCCATAAAAAGTTTGTAAGAATTTTTCAGTAAGGACTTGCTGACCCCATTCAGATGAGAGTGTGTGATCATGCAATGCAGCCCCAGGATGAGCATTAAAAAATTAGGACAAGAGTAGACCACTCTGTTGATAGATCAAATTAATATTCATAATCTTTGCTTTGCAGTTCAATTAGAGCTACATTAAAAAAGCCACATGAAGCCCAAGATACGAGACATCTGAAATTTGTCACGTCATTTTCCCCACCACCAACGCCCGGGCACAGCCTCATTTGTCTTGGTCCGTGAAGCTCAAGGAGGCAAGGCACTCTGGCTTCAGCTTTAAAAGTCTTATATGTTGATGTGTATCCCATGACTTCTAAAGATAAAGTGCTGTTTCACTGGCATTACTCACTTGTGTCAGAGGCTTTCTGGTAAATTCTTCAGGCCCTCACCTTGCGGGAAAAGACATCAGTTTGCCACTTCCTATGAAATGGGCTCTCCGTAATGCTGTGTTGTAATCTGATTCTCGGGAGGCCCTGATGGATGACAGTCGTGGACCAGGTTCGATGACAGTGCCCAGAGGCGGACCCTGAAGAGATGCTCCAAAAGTTAAGCTTTGCTTTCATTTGGCTGTAATGACAGTTCAGTAGACAAGTAGTATCTGACTCCAAATCACCATTTTTCAAATTGTCTAGGTGTTTAATCCAAAAGTGCAAAACAGTTTCTAGTCGCCTGAAGGCATGGAGTGGCTAGGCAGGATTCTTGCACCTAAGAAACTTCTTGTCTAATAGGTAAAACATGAAGGAGAGCCTTATCGTGATTAGACCATTCAGGAATGTTCACTGATTCAACCAGAGATGGTGCTGAGGTTTGCAGAATGATCATAAAGGCAAGTGAAAAGAAACCACGCTAACAGCATTAATGGAACATCCTTTGGACTATTTGAGGTAGATCAGTGGTCTTCCAACTTTTTTGAATGCTTCCTCCTTAAGAGAATTTTTTAAAGTGGTATATTATTTCATCCTGTTTCTGCTGCCAGCATGGAACAGTCCAGAGAATTTGCCACTGAGGGGTGGCTACACAAGCAGTTTGCAACGCTGATTCATGAGAATCTTCGGATGCGAAAGAAAACCGTAGTCGATTTATTACAGTGCAAGGAAACTCAAGTGTGTTTCTTTAAACTCTGGGATAATGAAACACTAGTTAATATTTATGAAGCACCTGCCATGTGCCAGGCCTTATCCTAAGCATTTGGTATGGTTTATTTCATGTAATCTTCACCTTATGGAAACATCAGGTACTAGAATTCTCTCTTCCTGTCCAGAGAACTGAGGAGAGGCTTAAATTGAAAGAAGCAAACATGGAACCTAGGCATTTGGCTCCAGAGACCATGTTCAGACCCTCTATGGTCTCCTGACCCTTTCAGAGGCAAAGACTTGCCTCTTCCCGATGTGGTCTCAAAAGAGCTTTTGGCCAGAAGCTGAGATGCGACCTTGAATCTCTGTTTTCCTTCGGAGCTGCGTGCATCTCTGATGGCAGGGCTGCTCCAGCTTTCTGGGCAGGACCATGGCCATTTATGGTTAGGGTGTACCTGGACTCCTTGGCAATCTGTGGTTTCAACTGTGCATGGCAAGTGTTTCCTTATGGGGCTGGGTTTGTGGGAACAGGGGAAACCTCATCTCTTTCCCCTGAGCCCGGAGGGGCACAGTGACATTGTAAAATTGTCAGAATGTCCCCTTGATTGAACTATACCTACACTTGCCTATAGAATCTGTCCTTGGTGGTGATTCCCTTCAGGACTTCTGGGCATCATTCACAAGTAAATCTGACCTGGGAGAGAAAAGGGGGGGAAAAAAGGAAAAGCAAACAGGAGAAATGGTAGCTCTGTCAGTTTTCAAAATGTATAACTTAACGCAGAACCAAATTCTTCTTGAAGCAAAAACTGCAGAGTCACAGCTGTCGCTGGGGGAAAAAATGCAAGTTTAGAGAGCTAAACTCTTATCCTCATGTTTTGATTACAATTGCCTTTGGGCCAAGTTCGCTCATTAGATGCTAATACATGTTTTCCATCATGTGCAAGAAAGGTTTTATACAAATTCCATTTCCCAGAACTCCGTGAATGAAATGGAAACCCCCTGTTTCTGGTTGTGGAAAAAAACCAAACCAAGACAAAACCCAAGAGCCTCCCTGCTCAGTGTTTCTCCGAGGACCCTTTGGTTTTGCTAGGTGGCGCCATAGGCTCACGGATGGGCCTTTCTTAGCTTGCCGAGTGGCCACCTGTGGAATAGTAGGAATGAAGAGAAGGAAACCGGCTTCAGCTTCTCTGCTTCTATCCTGGAGAAGACCATCAGCTCGACTGACAGGAGGTGAGGTTCATTTGCCTCTGGCCTCTGTCATTTTAGGAAGTGTTTATTTTTATTTTCCCCCTTCCGCTTCCTGGTTGGTCACAGCTGGCGGTGAAGGGGTGTGTAGGCCCTAGATTTTGGCTATTCTTGAGGAACATTCTGGGGCATCTTACTTAGACTTGATCCTAAATATGTTTCTCTCTGAGTCTCTCAAAATTTGTGTAAGAGCTTGGGGAAGAAGGACCCAAGGAAGGGTTGATAATTCAGAGATTTGCATCAGCTCCCTCCTAGTCTCCTGAGCAAGGTCAGCCTGTGGGGAAATCCCAATCTTCCTTCTCCCCCAAGAGCCGCAGTATTTCCCAGCCACAGGATGACCATTCCCAATTCATGCAGCTCTCCGGGCCAGCCTGTTGTGGAGGAATGGAAGGCCCCGCAGTGGTGGTGGTAGTGGTGGAGGTGGAGGAGGAGGAGGAGGAAAGGGGTGAGATAGAGCACAGGTTCCAGAAGCCCTGGATGGTCTGGAGCATATCCAAGTACCTTTTGACTTCAAAGAGAATCCCCTTTGTCACCCTATCAGAGACCCCAAACTCCCAAATTGCTGACTCATTTGCCTGAAGGCATGAAAGACTCTTCTCAAAACACCAATGTGATGGAAAGGCTTTAATTGGAAAAATTGGAAGAAGAATCTATTACAAAATGGCACTACTCACAGAGCACTCGGGAGGAGCCAGTCATGAGCGGGAAGGGGTGGGTGGGCTGCTCGTAGACGAGAGGAGAGAGCTGGAATGGAGACAAACCTCATCTACTTGGTGTCTTGCTGGGGCCCCTGCTTCCTCTCCACCTGTACTGCCTGTAACATGGGAGTCAGATGCAGATCTGTGATTCCCAGACTGGGTCCCCCAAGGTTTCCAGGAAAACCTAGTACCATCCCCAAATCTTTAACAGATGGTGGTCGGCTCCTGTGTCCTGGTTTTGGTTCAGGCATCCCTGCCTCACATGCTGTGACCTGAAATCTGCTGCATGCCCAGGGTCACCCAACAGGGGTCACAGGTCCCTGTTGGGGACACAGGGCTAGGAGGGGCCTCAGCCAGGTGAAAGATGATCTGCATATATCCCAGGAAGGAAGCCTCACAAACAGATTTGCAGAAACTCCTGGGACACAGCAGGGGCCCTGCTAGCAGTGAGCCTATTTCAGAAAATAGAAGTCTGAGAAATGAATGAGGGGTAGTGGAAAGGGAGGTGGGTGGGGGATTGGGGTGACTGGGTGAGGGGCACTGAGGGGGGCACTTGACAGGATGAGCACTGGGTGACATGCTATATGTTGGCAAATTGAACTCCAATAAAAAAATGTAAAAAAAAATAGTTTGTATAAGTAGTAATATGCAAAGTAACAACAGGAACAAAAATAAAGTTTGTAAGAAGTATATACATAGTCACAAGATGGTAAGGGGAACCGTGAAAACCCCAAAGTAGAGGGAGAAAAAGTGACAATAAAAAAACTAATGCCTTTTTATTTGCAGGATGGATGTTAAGAGCTTCCTCCTTCTGAAGTTGCCGTAAAAACATTGATTTCAGCAATTATAGGAACTCTTAGAATTCCGTGTTTATCTTGATACCTCTCTCTATTTAGACGTTGAAGAATCCACCAGCCTTTCCTGCATTTGTCTCTGTCATAGCGATGACGCCTCCCTTGGCAGGACACATCAGTAGACTTAAGTGCCATGAGTCATATTTTCAATTTTTAATTAAATCACGGTCTAGCTAGGGTTTGATTTATTTAGACCCGAATTAATTTAGACCCTGGTCCACATAAATTTGCATAGTTTATTTTGCAAGCTTATGACTGTATGGATTGTAAAACCCTTTAGGTAGATGACAATATAGGTTGTAAAACCACTCTCTTATCAAGCAACGAGTGGTGGACTATAAGGTCCAAGGGTGGTGTTAACTTTATTTTTGAAACTAGCATTATAAAGGAAGTCTGTTGTATTTCTAAATAAAGACATTTATGAGATCATTTAAAGATACTTCATCCCATATGTTTTCACTCAGTTTTAGTGATACGGCGAGCTTTATTCACAGCTAGTGGTGCTGATTTCTTTTTTTTCTTTCCCAGAATGGTTACAGATGGTCGTAAATCCATACAGTAAGTATCTAGCACAAAACTCATCTGCCTCAATCGAATATAGTAAATACTTTTTTTTCTTTTAGTAAATACTTTTTAAGCTGCAGAAGTGTGAGTCAGAGAGATGTCACTTTCCTAGAATTCTGATGGAAAAAAAAAAACAAACCACAACATCATGGTTAATTAATGTTCCCCAGAAAGGGTCACAGCTTACAGGAAATGAATCGGAAGGTGACAGGAAGAGAAGTTAGGAGCACAGTGTGCTCTGGCTGATGGCTGTTGGAGGGGGCCGCATTCCTACAGCCAGAAACTGGCCACAGCCTCCTGAAGAAAGGGTGCATCAGGCTGGTGCCTTTAAACCCGGATTTGGCCAGTCTGGAGATGTGGGCGTGGAGAGGGAGGGAAGGACAGGGAAGGGTCTGGGCCTGGCACAGGGCAAATGTCTGAGGGGACCTGGGTGAGATCCACCCCCCCCCCCCCCAGTCCTCCTGCCTTGCAGCTGAGCTGGTCTGGACCGTGCTGTCAAGTTGCTTCTGTGGGTGGGGGCTTCTATAGAACTTCTGCGTGTCAAATATGATCAAGTGGGCATGCCTGGCAACTCGGCACTCATGACTCAGTTGAAGATGTGGCCCATAGCAGGTCATCACATAACCCTCAGAAGGGAAAGTGAGTCATATTCATCCTCTGCAAAAGGCAAAGCAGCATGCCCCCCACAATCAGGTGCCAGGCGAGAGTGTAGGTGTTTGCCTTCCTATGGTCACTGACCTGCAGGCTGGAAGAGGGGTGGCGGGAGCTGGAGACCAGACCTGCCTGAAGGTGCTCAGCCTGCCTTCTCCTGTTCCAGTTCATTCTTTACATCGGGTGATAGCCCCCCGCAAGGTCCAGTGCAGGGTGATTTCTTCTGATGAACGGTTTGATGGACAGAAAACATTTACAAAGGTCTAAAAATCAAATCAAATCTCATTACATGCTTAAAGGAGCTTATTTGTCAGAAACGAATCAGAATTCTTCCGGGAAATCTGGAGAGGGTGGGTGTCACACTTCTAGCAATTCCTGAAAATCTCCATGTATTATTAATTTTCCTGGGGGGGAGGGGCTGTGAGGGCCTTTGTTTGCGATGCCAGAAGCATAGCTGTGTTTGTCTCAAGGAGGTATGCTAAATATCTTTTTGTTTTTTAAGTCATTTTGTTGTGCCTGATTGCACTTTTGATGAGGGTCGGAGTGGAGAGGAGATGACCATTATATAAATCAAAAAAATGCCAGGTGTTGCAAATCCCTAGAGACTGGGGCTCTGTGGGCTGCTACTGGGAAGCATTAGCAGGATCCTCTCCCTGCCCTGTGCCTGGCAAGGAAACTGAGGACCGAGTTGGGGATGCAATGAGAAGACAAGTCAGGGTTCAGCAAGAGTCTAAGGACCATCTGCCAGCCCATCAGAAAACACTGGAAAGTCCCATTGGCATGCGATATTGCTTTTGTGAAAATGATGAGGTTTATTGAATGGAAATAAGAAGCCGGGAAACCTGAGTACCGTTTATAGCATATCATGGGAGTTAAGACTTGAGTTAAGAACCCAGCTTCACAGCTAACGAACTGTCCGACTATGAACAAATCATGTTCTTTCTCTGTCTCGGTTCCCAGGAGGATTGGGCTTTTTAATCAGCACAAGCTGCCCTGCTCTAAACTCTCTTCTGAGTCTTCCAAATTTCTTTTCTTGTACCTTGGATATATCCTAACAAAGAAAAGGAGGACAAGTAATTGCTTTTTTTCTAAATCTCCCACTGTCATTTATAGAGTATATACTCTTTTTTTTTTTTTGGCCAGGGAAGCTATGGTAACATATGACCGACACCCCTTCTGTTATAATCTGCCTTTCTAATGATAGGCTCTTGGTCCTGACTTTTTTTGAGGGCACGTGAGAAGTGAAGCCTCCCTTGGCTCTTGTAAGTACATATTAAAGAGTGGACATCATCACTGTAGTTGGGTTGCCAAAATCTAACAGAAAAGACAAAAATGACTATAATACATACTTAACGTACAGCTAACAAAACAAAAAGGAGTTGTAAAAGGGTGCATAAGTATAAGGACGGTAAAGAATGGATGGAATTGGGCAGGGAAACCTGAAAGGCGCCAGGCCAGCCCTGAGCTGGGAGGATATGCTGGGCCTTGCCTGCTGAATCTTTCTGATGGCTTCTTCTTTTCTGTTCTCACCTGGACATGGAAGGCAGGACAGAATGACCTTTCCTGCCTCACTTATTGTTGGTACATACATGTCACATGGCAGCTCCAGCTGTTGCCATCTCTGTACTGGATGAAAGGAGACACTCTCCATTTTGTACTTTTGGATCCCAACCCCTGTCACTTTTTCTGAAGTTAAAATGCAATACCTGGACTGATTCTTTACCCAGGGTTTTTGTGAAGTCTTACAGCTTTTCAGGGCATCAGAGGGGATGCTGACATCAGGAATCTTGCTCTGGTGAACTACCCTAAGTGCAAATGTCTACTACCTTGGCCTGTGTACATGTATGCATGTGATTATTGGGGGATGCATACCTTGGCCTGTGTACATGTATGCATGTGATTATTGGGGGATTATTGGGGGATGAAGGGAGATCTGTGGAGGTTCCATTGGGGAGCTTCCTGGGTCCCAAGAGGTTGTCTCTGAGAGTTATCTTATGTGTCAACATGGAGGGTGTTTTTGGTTGAGATTAGCATTTAAATTTGCAAACTTGGAGGAAGCAGATTACTCTGCATAAGGTGAGTGGCCCTCAAATAATCAGTTGAAGGCTTAAACAGAACCAAAAAACCAGCCTCCCTGAACCAAGATTGCCTTTGGTCTTCATCTGCACAATTGGCTGTCCTGGGCCTTCAGCCTACCAGGCCACATTGTAGATTTGAGATTTACCAGCCTCTGAAATTGTGTGAACCAATTCCTTAGAGTGAATCTCTATATTTATACCTGCACCCATGTACACACATCCTGGAAGTTCTGTTTCTACGGGGAACTCTGACTAATGGTGTGCCTCATGTACTTCTTTATTTCCTAACTCTCTATTCTCTTTACTTTCTGCGTCTTTTCTCTTCAAATCCTCTTCCCCTGTTCTCTTGGGTGGGGTTCCCTGGGAACCAGAGCCTTCGGCACAGAGTGTTTATTACATAGTCCTCTGGGGTCAACAGCTGTGAAAAGGAGGAAGTGGGAGCAGGATTGAGATGAGGAGAAGTAGAACCTACAAGTTCCCCGATGGCAACCTTGGCCAACCCCATAGGGGCCCTGGAGCCAAGATGGCCTGTCAGAGTTGTCCTCCACTTGGCTGACAGGCCAACTTCCATGCCCCCATCTCAGCCACTGAAAGTGGACAAGTCCTTGAGTCAGGCAACTCCCTGCAGCTGACTTGAGTGGGAGGCTGTCCACGGATGGTACTCCCAAGAGCTAGGGTAGCATGTCCTCCCTTGCAGGGACAGGCAGGGGTGCATCTTCATGTCATTACACCTGGGTAGCAGGATGCTTTTTGTCTACCAATAGGCATTTGCCCCTTTGACATGGATGATTTTTATTCAGACACTTAGTTGACCAGAATAAATACTACAGTTCCCAGCCTCTCTTGCAGCCAGATGTGACTATATGATACCAGTGGGATCAGTGGGATTAGTTAACAGAAGTCTGTGTGTAGCTTTCATAGTGTCTCCTTAGATACAGTAGAGGATGCTTTTCTTTCCTCCTTTTTCCTTTTAACTGACCGAAAGACTGATGCAATGTGGACTCTGGCAATCACTTTGACCATGAAGTTATCTTGAGAATGGAGGTTGTACTTGGCACAGCAGCATAGAGGAGTCTGCTTCTCTGCCCCCATGGATTATTTACCAACCTTGCTCTGGCTATCTTCAGACTTCTTGAACATGAGAGAGAGACAATCTTAATTTTTGTTTAAGTCATTCTTATTTGGGAATTTTGTGGTCTTTATAGCTCAAACTAATTCTGATTCATACTCTCATAGACCTTTTTTCCAAGGTAAAACTTACCACTCCCTAGGGAAATGATCAAGTCCTACACCGTTTGGTATTTTCTTGTTTTTTACATCCTTTGTAATGGGCTTTCTCCTCAGCCTAACTTCTGCTGATTCATTAGGAAAAAGAGTGAGTTCTGATCTCTGAGATGACTGGCTTAAATGGGGCAGTGTATCTGTATCTATATCATCTATCTCTATCTCTCTCTCTGTATCTGTATCTGTATCTATATCATCTACATGGGTGAGTTTGGGCCAGTGGGAAAGAGTGGAAGGGTTTCCACCCTGGTTTATGATTTATTTTCTCTTTGAATGTCCAAAATTAAACTCACCTCATCATAACAGGGTTAATTTCCCTCCAACTATAGCTATTTGATTAGCGTGACAAACTCATATTCCTCTCATCTGCATACATTTGACTATTTCATGTAAACTTGTGCTGAGCCTCTTTTATGTTGGGGGGGTGGAATTTGACCCCTTTTACCCTGGGTTACATTGCCAAATTGTATGACCTTAACTGACATTGAAGGGCTTCTGCCTAAATGCCTTTCCTGTCCTTAGAGCAAGGGTTGGTGGGTGGAAGAAATTTCACTTCCCTTGCCCTCCAAATTTGGGGCAATCTGGGCAAAGACCAGGAGGCAGGAAGAGGAGGTGTAGAAAGAAGAGGGAATACTCAGAAGGAGCAGCAGGATTTGGGGGAGGGAATAGTGCTGGCAGCCCATTGTAGAAGACAAAGTCTAAGGAGGCTTATCTTCATGATCTTTGCCTCTTGGTATCCATGTCTTTATCCCTTCCTTTGAAGGTGGACAGACCCTTTGGTTTGCTTCTAATCAACAGGACATGGCAAAGGTAATTAGACTAAGATTATGTGTAGGTGATCATAGTACAGATGATTGTAATTCATTTTTTTAATATTTAATTTATTTACTCATGAGAGACACACACACACACACACAGAGAGAGAGAGAGACGAGAAGCAGGCTTCATTCCATGCAGGGAGCCTGACGTGGGACTCAATCCCGGGTCTCCAGGACCACACCCTGGGCTGAAGGCAGCACTAAACCGCTGAGCCACCCGGGCTGCCCTGATTGTAATCCTTAACTTGCAAGGAGACCTCCTCCTTTGCTGTCTCTGAAGAAGAAAACTGCTTCTGTTGTGAGCTGTCTGTGGAGGATATGTTATGACAAGGAGCTGAAGTTTGGGTTCCTAATCAAAGTGCTCAGTCCTTCAACTGCAAGGCATTGAATGCTGCAGCCACCTGAATGAGCTCAGAAGTGGATCCTTCCCCAGTTAAGCTTCGTATAAGACTGCAGCCCCAATCCACACCTCAATGAGAGTCTCAAGAGATACTGGACGGGGCACCCAACTAAGTTGTTCCTGGGCTCTTGACAAATAGAAACCATGAGATAATTAATGTGTGGTGTTTTAAGCTGGTAATTTTGCTGTAATAGTGTTACACAGAAATAGATAATTAATACATCATAGTAAGGAATTTAGCTTTCGAAAGGAAAAGAAAATGTAAGCTCTTTGGTGAAGGCTTTTCAGAGCGAGGTAATTATACTCTGGAAGACTGGGGATGAGAACACAGCAGATGAGGACAAAGGTTTGCCTTACACTGTGCTGAATATTTTTAGTGGAAGTAGGCTGGGGAGGCTATAAAGAAGGTCAGCAGTCCAGATGTAAAAGTAGCTAGAAATGGGAAGGGAACTAACAGTGGGAATTAGCAAGAAAAAGGCTGTATAAATATTTGTGACAGAGAGAGGGGACAGTTGGTCTCTTTGCGGGCAGGGAGATGGGAGCAAAGGCAAAAGCAGAACAATATTTTATAAAAATGACAGACATTGGGGTTTGGGTCGTGGTGCTGAGGAGGGTGAAGGTGGTGGTGACAGATTGGGAAGTGCTCTGCCTGCAGATTGTGGGTGGCAGGGGAGAGAAGGATTTCTGAGAAAGGACTCTTCAGGGGGCAGAGAGGTGAGAGCAAGTCACGGTCTGCGTCCATGGGCTCGGGGCTGGCAGGCCTATGCCTGAGTCCCGGATCCAAGAACATTGTCACTGTGTTACTTGGCCAAGTAACTTCATCTCTCCAAGCCCTGTTTCCACATCTATAAAGCAGGACTCATTATAGAACCGGCCTCACTGGATCGTTGTGCTGTGTCAGCGAGGTAAGGCACCAGAAGGGTCCAGCCTGGCACACAAAAGTCCTAATCAATGGTAGCTTTAAAAAAATAGTGACCTTTTCACCCTCTTTGTTCATTTGTTTGGTTTATTAAATTCCACTTAGGAGTATGTTAATTATAGCTGAATTTAAAAATAAATAAGAATTTAAAAAAATAACTGAATGAGGAGTCTTGAGATTCTTTTCCAAAGTACTTGTGATTAGAAGCAAATCGTGTCCCCTTTTTGATCTGAGATGGCCCATGGCAGGGGGGTGGGCAAGGGTCATGATTGCTCCAATCAGTGATTTTCTTCCTTGGCTAAATACTGAAATTACCTGGGAGATTTAAAACCTGTTGCTGTGAAGGGTCCCACGCTCCCCTAGAGATTCTGATTTAATTGGTCTGGGGTATGGTCTGGGCATCAGGACTTTGAAAAATCTCCCAGATGATGCTAATGTGTAGCCCTGCTTGAGAAGCACTGCTTTATTCCTTCAGTCATTCCTTAATGGCTGGCCCTGACTAAAACAGATGTTTTGGCTTTGTTTACCCAGCCAGATGGCAAGATTTCGTGAAAAACTTACCTATGTGATCTTTTATTACCTTGACGTGTAGGAGGTGCAGAGGACAGGAGATCAAAGGCTTGGATTCTCAATCTGTTTTTTTTTTTCCTAACTGACTGTGGGACCCTAGGTCATAATAAGATTGAGGATGTACTGTGTGCAAACCCTATTCCCAGCGCATTTGCATGCAATCGTTCATTTATCCTATTGGCATGATGAGATGGATTCTATTATTAGCCTCAAAGCTAATAATAACACAGAGAAGTTAGTCCAAGGCCGCACTGCTGTACATCTGTGTGTGAATCCGGGGAGGCCTGAGTGCCCACCACAGACCACTCCACTCTCCCTGGCTGATGATACCAGGCTGCTCTTGATTTTACTCACCCCTAAGTGGAGGAGCTGGGCTACCCTTGAGTCCCTCCAGCTCTGATGTTTTGCTGCCTACACCAGCGTCTAGCAGAGAGATCTCGTAGCTCCTCAGCTATGGACTGATTGCTAGATCAAGGAATTGATATCAGACCAGAATGGGTACAACAGAACAAGGAGAGCAGACCCATGGAAGTCATGACCTCAGAGAGTGTCTCTGCTCAGAAAAGTGAGTGGGATAAAAGAAAAATGTTAGGCCGATCTCCGTGCATTCCTTTATGCTTTGGGCCCTCTGTTTTGCCAAGCAAATGAGCATAGGGAGATGTGTTAAAGTCATCAGGGGCTAGTTTATTTAGCCCAAGGTGTTGAAAGGTGAATTTCCTCGCATTAAAAAATGATCAGGAATTTGGGAGAATAGAATCTAACAGCAAAAGAAGAGATGACAAAGTCTTTTGAGTAGGTGTGGCCAAAAAATAAAAAATACTTCCATGTGACTGGAATTTTCCATGGCTGCTGGATCTTGGGATGGTGAAGTTTGATGTTCAATTTTAAATTGATGCCTGTGGTGTTCCGTGCAATAATGCCTGTTATTAGCACGAAACTATCCATAAAACCTGTTACACACACAGTCCTTTGTGAATGGTGCTTTGAGAGAATGAAGGAATGGGAAGGGTGTTGACCATGGAGAAAAATGGGAAAGATGGATGATGGAGGTAGGAGATAATACAGAGAGTAGACAGAAGGGCAATGGAAATGCAGATCCCTAGGAATCCTTAGATACATTGGGCGAGCACTTAAATTTAATTGGGCATTTTTTTTAAGTATTTTAATTATTTATTCATGAGAGACAGAGAGAGAGAGGCAGAGACACAGGCTGACGGAGAAGCAGGCTCCCCACTGAGAGCCCAATCGAGACTCGATCCCAGGACCCTGGGATCACACCCTGAGCCAAAGGCAGACATTCAACCCCCCTGAGCCACCCAGGTGGCCCTAACTGAGCATATTAAAGGACAAGAAGACCCCAGAGTCTGAGCGACTGGATGCCCAAGAGGCTGACCTGTGGGGTATTCAAGGTTAAATGAGGCTGAATAGAAGAAGGTACATACAAAGTATGATTTTCCAAGTGAAATGAAGTAATGCAATGGAGACTCCTCAACCTACAGAGATTTTGAGAAGAAGAAGAAAAGTGAGGTAGAGTAACTCCTCCAGCCAGCCACGGGTTGGGAGATGCGCTCCCCTCCGAGGATCCTTGGGTCCTGCGTACATCCTGAAAGGAGCCCCCCAATGCTGAGGAAAGCTGGAATTCCAAAGGCTTTTCAGATACTGTGGTCTGGTCCCACTGCAGAGAGAAAGGCTGACGTAGCTGGTCCCGGAGGTGACCTGGGCACCACACTTTTAAAAGCTCCTCAGGGGATTTATGTGCAGCCAAGGTTGGAAACCACTGTGCTGTCTGGGGAGCCACGTGGGAAGCGCACACGTGGGGACAAGAGGCGGCTGGCAGTTCCACGGAGAGCTTAGGGCTGGTGTGTTCCTACATTTCTTAGTTTTAAACTTATTTCGTGGTGATCATGCAGTATTAAGTAGTCTTAGGAAGTTAGTATTAGGAACTTTAGGTGTGAATAAATACCCAGAATAATAAATGTGGCTTTCCTTGCATAAAATCCTGGCAGGAACTTTCCCAGACAGAAAATCTTCAGACATTGGATCTCAGTTGCTGGAAGGTGCCCTTGGATCCCTTGGCATTTAGATGAAAGAGGCTGAACACAATGTGATTGGCTCCAAGACCTGGGGAGGCTCCAGCTCTCCTCAAATATCCCCCCTGCTATTAGAAATGATCCAGTTAAACCTCTGATGTTATAGAATTAAGAAAATAAATCAAGGCTAAGAAGTGAAGTGCCTGGCCCAAGAAACTCAGCTGAAGGGGATTTTGGAGTCTTTGAACAACCATCGCCCTGTTTTTTTTTCCCTTAAACTTCCCTGCCCTTCAAATGCAAGGGTTTATAGGTGAGTGCCCCTAGGAGAAGTAATCTGATGTAAGTTCATACTCAAGTGTACATGACTAATATAAAAGTGTTTTCTTTCTGCAGGTTGTAATAACTGAGTGAATACATCAAATTGACGAACCTGAACATGGAGAGAGAGGTAAGTGTCAAAAGCTGCTGGGAAAGGTCAAAGAAAGGGATCTGGGCAGAAGGAGGACGGCAGGCAGAGCCGATTTCACAACTTTGGCTAGTGCTGTGCCTCTAGAAGTGAACAGAGGTGGACCTTCCCAGGACACTGGAAGAGGGAGGAGAATGACTTTATGTTGAACATGTTTATGAGAGGACACATTTTACATTATCAAGTGCCAAAAAGCGCCCACTCACGAGGAGCTTAGAGGAAGCCCCTGAAGGCTGTCCCAAGTGACTCAATCCCATTACTAAGAATCACTTGCATTAGGGCTATTTCTGCCTCATCCAAGAGGTTTTTAGTTACCTTCAGAGTCAACAGGAAATTAATCAGCAAGCAGAATATTGAAAGAAGATCTGCATCTCAGAGTCATTAAAATAAAAGCAGATTTGGTGAAATGGCCAAGGCGCTTTTGTTTGGTTTTGTTTGTTTGGTTGGTTGGGTATTTTGTTTTTGTTTTTTTCTTTGTTTTTGTTTTGTTTTGTTGTAATCTCTTACCCTCTTTCTTAATAAGTTGAAGATTCCAAAACTTAAAGCCTGAGGACCAGCGGCTCCTTGGAGGAGGGGTGCACTGTCCTAGGACCTGGACCCCTCCCCCCATAAGCACGCTGGCCCCAGGCCATCCAAATAGCTCTCCCTTTGCTCTCTCAAAAAGCCCCTGGAAACCTGACCACACTGCGACACGGTCTATTTAAAACTTCCTGAACACATCTCAGGCCACATCGCTGTCCTGTATTGTTCGACGTGCCTCTCCCCTCTAAGCTCTTGGGGAAAGAACTTTTTTTCCCCTTGTTTTGGAATGATTTTATTTATTATTGTAAGCCTGGGTGGAGAATGTACTTCCTTGCTTATCACACAGTTTTGTAGAAATATTAAATAATAATAATACCTGGACGCGGTAGAGAGCATGAAACTCTGCCTATCATGTAACCTTTGCTCTGCCATCCTGAATATCTGGGGAAGCAGCTTCTCTCCGTCTTCCTTATTATGGAAAGTAGAAAGCCAGGGCCCCAAAATTCGAGAACTGATCGGTAGAAGGATGGCAATGAAAGGTTTCTCGTTCTCTCGTTCTCTTCCACTGGCTTCTGACCTATCGATCTTAAAAAGATGCCCTGCTCCACCTGCCCCAAAGTGGTTG
This sequence comes from Vulpes lagopus, assembly GCF_018345385.1. Lineage (NCBI taxonomy): Eukaryota > Metazoa > Chordata > Mammalia > Carnivora > Canidae > Vulpes > Vulpes lagopus. The sequence continues at coordinate 18,267,139 of NC_054826.1, read as the reverse complement.
TGAAGAGGATGGGGGTGAAGCCAAATGCATTTCACGTGGAATCTTAGTTAATTAAGCCCCTTGGGGTTGCAAACAGCAGAAACCAACTCCGGTGGGCATAAGCAAGCAGGGAGTTTATTGGAGAACCATTGGGGTTTCTCACAGAACCCACAGGCAATTCTCAGGGGCCTGCCAGGAAACTGAGGCCTTGTTCTTTTGCTGTCTCTCTGCCTCTTATCTTTGTTTCCTGGCCCTGTACTAAATGTGAGTTTCGTGAAACAGGGATTTTTATCTGGTTTGTTTCCTGCAGGCTCACCGATGCCTAGAACAGTGCCTGGCACATAGTATTTGCTCGCTCAGCATTTATTTGTGTGTGTCTCAGCAGAGCAGCTCTCTGTGTCCACACGATCCCCAAATTTCCGTCTTTGGCATTCAGGCTTGTGTCAAGTGTCCACCTCTGGTCTGTTTAGTCCAGCTGGAGGATGGTGTTCTCTGCAAATATGATTGAGGCTGTAATGCCGTTTGCATGAAAGGAGTCTTAGAGTTAAGCAGGCATCATCACACATGTTTACGGCACTTCGACAGATACTTGTCATCAGTGCAGATAGTTCCTGGGAAGCGGGCACATGGTAATTCTCAAATGGAGCTATCTTTTGCTGAATAGCCACGCACAGGGGACTCCAGAGCATGAAACTTCCTTGTTGTCAGCCAGTTTCTCTTTGGACATCTCCAAGGACAAAAAAAGGGGCACTATTTCTTATGAGTTGTTCACTCCATTTTAAAACAAATCTAATTATTAGGAGACCCCCTCAGACACATATCTGACTTCAACCTCCACTGGTCCTCGCTTGGCTTTTTTAGGATTCTTGACAGAGGGTTTCTCTTCCATATGACGAGTCTGAAAAAATTCTTTGAAGAAAGTTATCTTGTTGCTTTGGAGTCTTTTCCTTGAGGTGACCAATAAATGCTGTGGGTGCTCTCGTCATATTGTGTGTAGGATTGCCTTTCCTCAACGTGATGGAAACAGCAGCCCAGTTGTGGATGGAAGCTTCCACAGGTTTCCCAGGCATTGTGATGCGTGATCTTGGGCCCCAGCTAAAAGACAGATTTCATAGGATATTTTCAGGGACTCCTCACAGAGACAAGCATTTTCATCAGTGGTGACCTCGGCTTTGAAGAGCACCTGTTGCCTGCGAGGAGTGGGTGGCTAAAGGAGCTGAAAGGTATCAACTGGTTGCGCTGGACCATTGAAGACCTACTTGGTGACCTGTACCTATCCCCAAGCTCATGGTAGATATATTAACTTTGCATCATTAATGCCCTTTGTATCTTCTCTTTTCAAGACTAAATACACTCTCTTGTTTTGGGCTTGTTCGTTAGCTCGTTAGCACACTTAACCACACCATGGCACAAACACTTTGAGAGTCCTGACCGCATGTAAGGAATTGAAGTAGTTGTTGAAGTAACAGACCGCGGACAAGATTTCTACCTTCAAAGAATTCCTAGTGAAGCAAGAAGGGAAAGCCGAATTCACAGATGCTGTAACCTAGGGTAGGGGCTGTGACGGAGGCGCAATGAGGACCAGCAACACGCAGGAGAGGCAGGAGGTGGGGAGAAGCCGGAGGAAGGAGGGCCCTGGGAATGCTGCAAAGGTGATGCCTGAGATGAGGCTCCAGGGAGGAGAGGAATCAGCCGGATGAAGATGGGGGAGGGAGCAGGTGGGCAAGCCAGGCAGAGGTTTTGCATCTGTGAGGCTGAGGAACAAACAGGACGGTTTGTTCAGAACATAGCTGAGGCAAAGAGTGTGAGTGCCGGCGTAGCAAGACAGATAGGGCAGGAGGTGCGTGCGGCCTGTAACAATTGGCTCTTGCTGTGTAGCAAACCAACCCCAAACACAGTGACTTAAGATAATAAGCCTTTATTATTGCTCACGAGTCAACAGATAGGCTGGAAAGTTCTGCCGATCAGGGCCAGGCCTGTCCGATCTCGACTGGGCTTGTTCACTTGTCAGTGGCCAGGTGGCAGATTTGGGGCTGGCTGGGGCTGGCTGGCCCTGCTCACATGCCGGCAGTGTGCTAGCTGTCAGCTGGGTGTCGACGTGAGTGTTTCTTCTCACACTGCAGGCGAGCCTGGGCTTGGTGGTATCAAGGTGGCAGAGAGAAAGTGAAAACACACGCTCAGCTACTCAAGACTTGGGTTGAGATCTGTTATAGCACCACGCCCCCGTTTGATTAGCCACAGCAAGTGGCTAGACCCCTCTGTTCGAGGAACAGGGACATCTATCTCTCTCTCTCTCTTTTTTTTTTTTTTAACAGGGACATCTCTTGATGGAAGATGCCACAAGGTCTTGGTCCTATATCTCTATGGATATATAGGAACGGGGGAATAATTCTAGCAATTTTTGCAATCAGTTCAGCACAAAGAACTTAGATGATGGAAATTTCCCTTCCCAAAGGTGGAGAAGCATCAAAAGGATATTTTCTTATTAAATGTATGTGATTTGGGCAGCCCGGGTGGCTCAGCGGTTTAGGGCCACCTTCAGCCCAGGGCGTGATCCTGGGGACCCGGGATCGAGTCCCACGTCGGGCTCCCTGCATGGAGCCTGCTTCTCCCTCTGCCTGTGTCTCTGCCAATCTCTCTCTCTCTCTCTCTGTGTCTCTCATGAATAAATAAATAAAATCTTTAATAAATAAATAAATGTATGTGGTTTTAGTAACTAAATTTTATTGGAAAATTATATTAAAATATTTAAAATAAAACAATTTTGATTTACACATATAACATTAAAGCACATTCTCGGGCAGCCCAGGTGGCTCAGCTCAGTGGCCACCTTCAGCCCAGGATGTGATCCTGGAGACCCGGGATCAAGTTCCACGTCATGCTCCCTGCATGGAGCCTGCTTCTCCCTCTGCCTGTGTCTCTGTCTTTCTCTTTCTGTGTGTCTCTCATGAATAAATAAATAAAACCTTAAAAAAAAAAAAAGCACATTCTCCTTTATTTATTTATTTTTAAATGTATTTATTTGTTAGAGAGAGAGAGAGAGAGAGAGAACGAGCTGGGGGAGGGGAGAGGCAGAGGGAGAAGCAGGCTCCCCGCTGAGCAGGGAGCCTGATGAGGGACTCGATCCCAGGACCCTGAGATTGTGACCTGAACCAAAGGCAGATGCTTAACCAACTGGGCCACCCAGGTGCCCCAAAGCATGTTCTCTTTTAAAAAAGAAAAAGGATATCAGATAAGGCTAAGTTCTCCTGCCAAGCACGGCCTTGCTGAGGAGGAGGATGTGGATGAAGTTTCCTGGACACCACCTATCAAGTCCCCTCCTCAGCAGCCTTTACCTCTGGTGGCCCCACTAACTAGGAAGCCACAGGTACGTCTGTCCCCAGGTCACATTCTCTACTTCCCCATAGGGATATCACCAACAACTTTGTCAACTGCCCCACAACACCCAGACCCACTGTGTCTACAGCATTCCTTGTAGATTCTAGGTCTAGTAAACCTGTCAGAAAAGAGGAGGCAGGTCCAGTTTGGCCTTTAAGAATCTCCTTTCCCATAGCTTCTTTACTAACCCATTCTAGAAGGTGCTCGCTACTAGTCTGTTGGGGGCATCCACGTTGATGTACTTTCTGAGATTCGGGATCCAGTTCTCCTGTCGCCAAAGTACCTTAAATACAAGGAGCAGCATTTCCCTCATTTCTTCCCTGGGCCCTCCTGGTTCCCAGAGATAAATCACTGAGGTGCACCTGCTGACCTTGTTTAGCCCTGCCAGGCACAGGGCAGGCTCCTCTCTTGGCTGGATCTTTAGTTCTCTCAGGCCAGTGAGTGCCAGTCTCCCAATTTGGCATGGAGAAAAGAAAAGGAAGGACAGGAAGAGATGGGGAGAAGGGAAGAAAGAAGAGATGGGTAGAGGGAGGGGGTGGGGGAGGGGGGAGGGGGGAGGAAGAGGAGGAGAACTGGGTGTGTGTGCTCTTTTGCTTCTGCTGCTGATTTATATTGTACCACTCACTGCATTTGACTAACTTCTATATTTTGTTTTTTTGCATCTAATTTAGCATTTAATTAAAAGTAAAACTTGTTGGGGCACCTGGGTGGCGGTTGAGCGTCTGCCTTAGGCTCAGGTCATGATCCCAGGGCCCTGGGATCCAGTCTCACATCCGGTTCCCTGCAGGGAACCTGCTTCTCCCTCTGCCTGTGTCTCTGCCTCTCCCTCTTTGAGTCTCTGATGAATGAATAAACAGAATCTTTAAAACAAAAATAAGAAAATAAAAGTAAAACTTGTTTTTGAATGGTTTCTGGAAGTAATCATAAACTGTTAGCGGTGGTTACATTTGGCGAGGGGAGCTCAGCAAGCTTGTTAACAGGGGCAGGGGTTTCCCGTTTTTCTTTTTGCATTTTCCTCTACTGATTGAATTCTCTAAGCGTGCTGAAGAGACTCCTCTAGAAAATAGAACTGTGGAAACTGATTCTGATTTTTTTCCTAATTCTTCCCTTTTTATTAAAAAGTATTTAAAAGATGAAAATAATATTTTTTTCTTGTTGTGGTCTCTACAATCTGTATCGTGGATTCTCCAATATACTTGTAGAACATATTTGCACAGCTATCAGTGACATTGTGCCAGGCGTCATGAAAACGTGCTCTACATACATTAGCATCTTTATCCTAAACAACCCAGTTGGGAAGGACTTCTTACATCCAGTTTAAGGATAAGGAAATGAAGGCACAGAGCAGTTGCACAACTTCTCTGAGGCCACACAGCTACTAAGGGTCAGTGCCAGGATTTATCCTCTATTCTATCTGACCCCACGGTCATGGTTTTACCTGTTATGGGATGGTAACTCCTTCCATCTTTTAACAGAGAGTCTTTTAAAATTGAGGGTCATCTGAAAGCACCTTGGGAAACCATGAAACATCTTGTGCCCCCCACTCTCCACGTCCTGTGCCATCCACACCAGATGGAATTGTAGTCAGAACGTCTTCTTGGGAGTACACAACCTCTTATCTTTTCTCTGAACTCCCAGGATCCACCCGCCTGATGGTGACAGCCCATGTCTGACTGAGCTGAGCTCCTCCTCTTTGCCTTCCCAAAGTCTAAGCTGCTACTTTCTGCAGAGTTGTCCTTACCTAATTTGTCCCAGCTTTTCAAAATTTGCAGCAGAATCACGTGTCTCCTTATCACTTTTCAACCTTCCGGAGGTAAGGTGGTCATGAGCCACATGAAGAATTCGTTGCATATGATGTTCTTAGCTGACCTTAGCCCTGGCTAGCCACATGATAAAGTGCTCTGAGTCCCGCATCCTGCTAGTTGCTTTGGGTTTTGTTTGTTTGTTCATTGTTAACCACAACTGAACTTGAAGTCTGGGAATAGGTTCCAAGTTTCTGGAAATAGTAAGTGGTTCCCTATCCCCTGTTGCCATAGATCAATTTTGAGGAGAAAGGCAACTTCAGAACCTCTTGGATTTCTTCCTCTCACTGCACCCCCCCAACCATGTTCAAAGAGTGACTGTTTTCTCTTTAAAATATCTCTTACATCCTACTTCCATAACTATTTTTACCCGCAATAAATAAAAAGAGTTCAGGCTTTTGAAATTTCTTAATCTGCATTGCAGCAATCACCCCTACACAGGTCTGGCCCCCTTGCCACTTTCTCACCGGCATCCATCCCACCCTGAATGGTCAACCTAAATCAGCCACACTAATTCCAGTCCCCTTTCCAGTGGCTGGTTTAGGAATGGGCATGTGGCCAAATTCTTTTTGAAGAAATGTGAGGAGATACCACTATGCTTTGGGCAAAGGTTTCTTTGCTCCTAAAATATCGAAGAGTCCATTTCTTTGCCTCTTTGGGATGGTTGTGCAGCTTCTGGGTGTGATGGCAGAATCTCCGGCAACCATGCCTTTCATGGGCACGTGGAGCTTGCCCTTGCTGTGCACGCTTCCCGTGCACAATCCCAGCTGTCCATTTTTAAATTCAAAGCATCTCAACAGCTATCCCAGTCTCTCTGCCCATAAGCTTCCGACTTTCCATCTTACTCATGCTAGATCAACCGCCCTGAGATACAACCCACTTTTATGACTCATTCCTTTCTCGGAGTTACATTCAGTGAAGGGAATTGAGAGTTAGAGGCCAGAGGCCAAGATTATAAGAATTTGTACATTTCCATAACTTTGTTACTTCCCCATCTTTGTTATTTTCTTATACTATCCATGCTTGGTCATTTTTATTCATTCAACAAATGTTTATTGAGCATCTGTTGTCAGGTGCTATGCTGTACCCTGGAGGTAAAACGTAAATAAATAAAAATGAGTAAGGATTGGTTTCTGCCATCAGAGAATTTACAGTTTAGTGGAGGATGGCAGGCACTAATGCTGCCCACTCGGTAGATCCCCTGTGTTCTTCCTTCTTACCAGAACCCCGGTTTTGTTCAGACAGTAATGCGTTTGGCCAGAGAGGCTGATTTGTGATTTGTCTGGGAATTAGCCTGTGAATGAGACTTCAAGGGAAATCTACCGAGGATTTAGGGAAGAAGTCTCCTCCTGATGAAAGGCCTGAGCCAACCACCTACTTCCCTGCTTCTTGGTACCCTGTTCCCCAAGACCATGATATATAAAGCAGTAGTCACCATCTTGAAATTGAAGGAAAGGCCAGGAGAATCAGAGAGATCCTCATGAAATCCCATAAAATCATGAAGCTGCTAATCCAACTTTGGAACTGTGGGCATCTAGATGTAATTCTCTATAAGGTAATGAAGTGCCTTTCTTATTTAATCCATTATCAGTTGGATTTTCTTACTAAACCAAGGGAGAAAACCAGGCAAAGAAGTATTTGAACTATAGCATAATACATGCGATTATTGAGTTATGCATAAGAAGGCAATACAGTTAGAAGGATACAGAGATGAATAACCTTGTCCCTGATTCTAAGAACCTAAGTCCAGGAGGAAGCGGACCCATCAGTCCATATTTGCAGTGCATGGGATAAATGCATGATAGAAATCTTTGCAGAGAAATATGAACCAGAGAGGAAAGTCTGATTTCAGTGTCTATAATGTTTGCTCACAATGGCAGTAAGCTTACGCGTTTTTGGCAGGAGCACTACAGATGTCACACTGTGTCTTTCTAAGTGTATCACATCACTAGGTATATGATATCAATTTGTCCCATTACTGGCAATATTCAATTGGATTACAAGGTTCAGAAGGTGTTTGCCTGGCTTGCTTCTTTAAACCTACCATTTCCTTTTGTCATTAATAAGGATTTTGTGAGAAGATATTTTGACACAAGGTAGATATACCATTTCTTATCAAACTTTCACCCACTAGTTTTAACTTATATTGATGGTTCTTGCTGAATAGATTATTACAAGGATATTTGTGAAATGATTTTTAAAGATCTTTCATTTCTTTTATATATATATATATATATATTTTAAAGATTTTATTTATTTATTCATGAGAGACACACAGAGAGAGAGAGAGAGGCAGAGACACAGGCAGAGGGAGAAGCAGGCTCCATGCAGGGAGCCCGATGCGGGACTTGATCCCGGGATTCCAGGATCACACCCTGGGCTGAAGGCAGGTGTTAAACTGCTGCATCACCCAGAGATCCCCCATTTCTTTTATATTTATTTTGTGGCAGTGTATTATAGGGAATAGCTTTTTCTACTCCCTCACTTATTCATTCATTCATTTATTCATATCAGTATGAACCTACGGATTCCTATTTTATTCAATAGATAATCTGTAAGTATCATTTATTTTAATTCTTCCATTATTCTGGATTTGGCCATAGGGACCTCTTGAAACTTCCTTCTATGCCCTTATTCTTGGACAATTTCCTTAGTTTGTTGTACAAGAAGATATTCCAGATTCATCTTGAACTTTTCCTATGCTAGCTGTGAAATCAGTCATGTCTCCAAATAACTCTGTTTTCTTTTAGTGGAGAATAGTTTGAAATTCAGAAATTAAATCTGGCCATAGGAGTGTCCATTGCTACTGGAATGTCATTGCTTCTAGATCTTCTCAGTGGACATAATAAATAGATATATGTATACACACATCCATACATAATTCTATATCTGCATAGATGTATACATAACATTTATACCTATATACCTATAAAGATATAGAAGTAAAATATATATCTGTAATGTTATAAAATAAACCATTAGGCCATATTAACAACTCCAATTCTAATCCAACACAACCTTCTCTGAAAATAAGAAATCTTGCCTCATTAACCTCAATATATTTACTTGTTGAATCCTGTAAGACTACTGAAAGCAGTTTTATATTTACTGACCCATACAACTGCGACAAACTGTAGCAGATTCAGCTATCCGGGAGTTCATATTTATTTATAGTTCTTGTTATATTTAGTCTGACAGTATATGATACAGTGTTCAAAAATTAACTGGGTTAGTTGTTTCCCCTTCTTTGGTAAGATTATGTCATTGATTTGAAATACAGTTTAGTTTATTTTTGTTTGCATTCCATTTTAGGTTTTGTTTTCCCCATTTATAAAAATGTTATTATTGCATAATTGTTTTGAGTATATAAACATAATTCCAAAAGTCAAAACTATACAAAAATGCTCAGAAAAGTGTCACTCCCGCACCTCTTCTACCTTCTTCACATTTATCTCTTATATCTCTTTGTTTTTTAAGGAGAGACATGTGCATCTTCTTTTCTCTAGTTTTATAGAAAAGGCAGCACCATGTAGATATCTTTTTGTAATTTACTTTTTTCACTTAAAAATATGGTTCACAAATATCACCCTTAATTATATTTGTGGCTGTGTAGTATTCCATTACTGAATACAACATAGGTGATTTAATGAGTTTGCTACACTTCCAATATTTATAATCACAAACAGTGCTGCATTGAGTAACATTTTGTATGTATATTTCTATGTTTTGGGAGGTGTATCTTCAAAGTAAATTCAAAGTGAGGATATGAGATTACTGAGTCAAAAGGTAAACATATATTTAGTTTTGTTAAATACTGTGACATTCTCCTCCTAACCATTGTACCAATTTTCATTCTCACCAGCAAAGTATGGAGGATTCCTGTTTTCCCAAAGCCTTACCCACAAAATGTAGTGTCAAACTTCAAAATTTTTGCCAATCACATAGGTGAAAAATAGTACCTCAGAGTCGTTTAAAGTTTTGTCTTCATATGTTCAAGTGGTCTCAAATATGTATATGTGTGTATTCTGTTTATGTCTTTTGCTTGTTTTTTTTTAAGATTTTATTTATTTATTCATGAGAGACACTGAGAGACAGAGAGGCAGAGACACAGGCAGGGGGAGAAGTAGGCTCCATTCAGGGAGCCTGACGTGAGACTCTATCCCGGGTCTCCGGGATCATGACTTGGGCTGATGGTGGCACTAAACCGCTGAACCACCCAAGCTGCCCTCTCTTTTGTGATTTTTAGATGAATTTTTTATGGGCTAGGAATTTTTTTTTTAAGATTTTATTTATTTCTTCATGAGAGACACACACAAAGAGAGGCAGAGACATAGGCAGAGGGAGGAGCAGGCTTCATGCAGAGAGCCTGATGTGGGACTTGATCCTAGGACCCAGGGATCACACCCTGAGCCAAGGGCAGATGCTCAACCGCTCAGCCACCCAGGCATCCCTGTGTGTTAGGGATATTTGCTCTTTTTCTATAATATATGTTGCAAATAGCTTCCAGTTTGTCTTTGTCCACTTTGTTTATAGTGTTTTTTTTTTGACATGCAGCATTTTGTGTGTGTGTGAATTTTTAAATCTTTTTTTTTTAAGATTTTATTTATTTATTCATGAAAGACACACACAGAGAGAGGCAGAGACATAGGCAGAGCGAGAAGCAGACCCCATGCAGGGAGCCCGATGTGGGACTCAATCCGGGACTCCAAGATCATGCCCTGGTCTGAAGGCAGACACTCAACCACTGAGCCACCCAGAGGTCCCAAATGTTTTCTTTTATTGCCTCTGGATTTTAAGTCATAGTCAAAAGTCTTTCCTTACACCAAAGTTATAGAGAATTTACCCACATATTCTTCTCCCATCTGTGTGGTTACCTTTTTTTCTTCATTTTTTTGTCTTTGGCTCATTGATGATTATTCTTATTTACAACATGAGATATGAGTCTAGTGTTACCCTTTTCCAAATGGCTATCCAGTTTGTCTCAGCAGCTTCATTAAAGCATTCATCTTTGTTTTAGTGATTTAAAATACTACCTCTTTCATACACTAATTTTCCATAGGTACTTGGATCTACGTTTTCTTTTTTTAATTCTATTCTTGTTTGCCTGTCCACACAGCAGTACCCTACTGTTTTAATTATAGAGGCTTTATAACATCTTTTAATCTGCTTAGTCCTCTTTTACCTTTTTTTATTTTGTTTTTCTAATTTTACTATCAACTTATGTAGCTCCATTGTGGAAAAATTTTTTGGTATTTGTATCAGAATGCATCAAATTTATAAATTAACTTGGGGAAACTGACCCTCCCCCCTTTTTTTGGTGCTGAATTGTTCTATCCAAGAACAAGGGATGGAAAGTAATTTTTGGTTTGAGTCTTAAAAGTTGGACAGGTAATAGGTGAGTGAAAGGAAGGAATATCACCCAGACAAGAAACAGCATGGCACCTGCATGACAAGGGTCAGGAGTGGAAGTCAGGGGATAGTACTTATAAGCAGAGGGAGAGGTGTAGAGACTGGGGACTCACTCACAGACCACTACCCATCAAACTCATTCATCAGTGGCTAGAATTGGGTCAATGTTGTTACCCTGTTCAGCTAGTCATAGAGGAAACCAGATCTCAAATGGCAAGCTGGTAGTGATGAAAACCAACAAGGAACAGCCGAAGCTCTGAGACTCTGGCCAGAGTAAGGAGCCCTGAAGCCGACAGGTTGCTCTCTGATTCACAGGCATTCCAGGCTCAAGACAGTTGTCCAGCCCGGTGCCAGCTACTGTCCTACACGCCTCTGTGCCCTGATGCTCAGCCACCTAGAACTCTTTCACAAGACCTTCAAAGTCCTGTTGCCTGTCTCCATGCCTTTCTGCAAGTCACCTGGAACGCTCCGACCCCCATATTCGCTGAATTTCAACATGTCCCCTCAAAAGCTGATATACCATTGTTTTCTGAGCTTTCCTATTGGACACATCTCTTCTCCCTCCAGTGGCGCTGATTGCTTCTTTTCTGTAGATACTAGTAACAGCGTTGAAAATGATTGTTTTGATTGTAAACATTCATTGAGTGTTTCAGTATGCTCAGAATTCTATTAAATGCTTTATATTCATTACTTTTCTTAAGCCTCATGACAACCCTATGGAACAGATGCCATCATTAGATTCATTTTACAGATGAAAATTGTAAGTAATTTGTCCGGGTCCAGTGGCTCGTATGTGGCACATGTGTAGTTTAAACCCAGCCCTGTCTGATATCAAAGCTGGCCGTATTCACTATGCTACTGTGTCACTTTCTGCCAGTTAGTTCTTTGCAGAATGTTTTCCTACTACAGTGTATGTGCTTTGAAGGGAGGGACAAGTTCTTGTTTTTCTTAAATCTCCAAAGCCGCCGAAGGACCTGGCATACATAAGGTTCTCCAGCAATGGTTGTTGAATGAATGAATAAATGAATGACCCAAACACCCACATATTCCCATTGCCTTTAGAATGAAGTCTATCATTCAGAGTTTCTTACTAATCTTATATCCTGTGTTCCCCTAAATGGATCTTCCTGTATATAGAACATATCTTGCATTATCAGCCTTCTGGCTACTTATTTTATTTTATTTTTTTTAAAATTTATTTATTTATGATAGTCACAGAGAGAGAGAGAGAGAGAGGGGCAGAGACACAGGCAGAGGGAGAAGCAGGCTCCATGCACCGGGAGCCCGATGTGGGATTCGATCCCGGGTCTCCAGGATCGCGCCCTGGGCCAAAGGCAGGCACTAAACCGCTGCGCCACCCAGGGATCCCCTGGCTACTTATTTATGTTACTTTTTTTGTGATGAATACTGCTCTATGTTTTCCAATTCAATTTTATTTAAATAAATGACGTTTCTATCTTTTTTTTTTTTTTAAATCACAATACCCATATAACTGAATTACTGATTTGGCATGTATATATTATCGTTCGTCATATGTGTTTTGGATCTGTGCTTCCATATTATGCATTGTCATGTTGTCTATCATCTTTGAATCCTGCATGGTACCTATGGCAGTTACTGTGCCAGTGAGTGGCAATCAAGAATGTTTGCTGAATGAATGAGAATGAAAGGTGGTGGTCAGTCATTTGAGTACAGGGGTCTTGGGATGTCCTCTGTCAGCCCAGCCTCTCTACTCAGGTAAATTAGGCTCAAAATCCTACTATTAAGCATTGATTCTCTTGGATTCCTCTGAATTTATCTTATTCTCATTTCTTAACTCTTACCATTCTCATTAATCACATTCAACCCAGAATGATGTCAGTGTTTTCCTCTTGATTCACAAGGCTACTCAGACTGTCTTTCAGCCCCTCTTCCTGGGGTGACAGTTTTCATCTGTGGCCAGATGAAGAGATAAATGCCGTCACTGTCAGTGGCTGCCTGTGGATTTGTGATGTTAGTACAGCAATCAGCCATATGGTTACTGTTTTTGTTACTTCTGCTTCCCTCCCCATGGTTATTTATCCAAAACCATTCTCCTTCATCCTCTTTAGGACTAGACTGGCCAATAGGTGTCTTAAGCACAAACCAATTATTATCACTGTGGGCGTAACAGAGACCATTCAGGCACAATTTAGCAGTTTCCCACGCAGCTTGGAAACTCCCTTGTGCCTGAGGGTAAACTGCATATTACCCATCTAGATTTTTGTAGGTTTTATTTAGGGGAATCCATTTAGAGGAATGCAGGATATAAGATTAGTAAGAAACTGCATATTACCCATCTAGATCTTTGTAGGTTTTATCACCCTCAAAGGCCAGGCCTGCATGATTGAAATGTTGACCATTCCAGGTCTCGGATCTGAAGTCACTTATCTTCTGCTGGGATATGCTTAATGTCCATCAGAAACCCAAGGTACTGAATGTCCCTTTCCTAGGAGATGGATATTCTCTCCTTCGGCATTGTTTTCTCTTTCAACCTAACTCATCAATTCTCAATCAGTTATCTTTCCATTAAAGTTGCATATGCCTCTCTCCCCTTTGGAGATCCAGGGAAGGGCTTACTCTTCATTCCCTTCCAGCTCATTTCTGTCTCACCATAGCTGACCTGACCCTCAGTGTCTGCAGACGTTGCAGCTGTCTGGAGCAAGGACCACATAGGGCATGGAGGGTACCTCCCCTGCAAAGCACGGTCGCCACATGCCAATGAGCTGGGGATCTAGATGCTGTGGAGTTCCATTTATGATCCAGTTTATAGGGAAATATGACTATTGAGTGAGGCCGGAGGGGATCACAGAGTACAAATACTCATCTACTGATTCTGCAGAGAGGTTTCCCTCTCCTCTGTAGGATCTTCTCACGGGCCTGAACTCTCACCGTGTCTTGTGAGCCTCACCTATACTAATCACAGCCACCGCAGGGCTGTTACTCAGCCAGGCAGGGCCAGCAGCCCCAGACCGGACCCTGTGGTCAAGCAGAGCAGCTGTGCCACAAATAATTTTCAGTCCAGTCTCCCATCCTACCAAATTTTCCAGCTGGATGGACAACAAGCCCTCTGGGGTTAGCGATGCAACCCTAGGTTCCAGGGTGAGTCAGTTGTTCAGCTATGTTAGAAACTGTGGGCCCGTTCAAGCTTCCAGGACTTCTCTCTACCCAGCAGACCACATACTCCCTCTTCTGCAATAGGATCGGCCTGTCTGCAGAGAAATGGAATTAAGCTATTAGCAAGTGGTTTCTGACTGTTGCAGAAACACAGGCAAGAATAGCCACTTCTACATGTTTTAAGAGGGCTGTTTGTTTTGGCAACACTTCACTATATTACACATTCCTGTCACTTAATTGTCCTTGCAAAGATAAACAAAGACCTTCTGAAGCAGAGCTGGGAGCTGTATAACAGCCAACCAAATGTTTGCTAAATGGAGGAGGAAAGGGGGTTAGCTCTATGTGTTCAGCTGTGCTCTGAAATGACACCACCTCCTCCCCACGGTTATCCATTTCCTGGGCCGCTGTACCCCTCTCCCACCAGTAGCCTCCAGTTCCAAAAGAAAGTTTAAAAATATGCCCCAATTCTTTATCTCATTATGATCAAAGGCTCCTCTGACCTTCGGAGTTGTTTGAAGAGTTCAAAGCTTGCACATGACCATTTTCCTCTTTCTTTCTTTCTTTCTTTCTTTCTTTCTTTCTTTCTTTCTTCTTTCTTTCATTTTTTTTTCTTTCTCCTCTTTATCCCATCATCACCATGACGGGAGCAAGGATAATGAAGAAACATCTTCAAATATCTTAGCAGGTGTTGATAAGTCCTCATGAGCTCTGAGCTGTGCACAATATGGACCTAAATGTGGGTCTCTCCCAGTGAAGGCAAGAAAAAAGGAAAACACAGCTGTTATGCGTGCTTTTCTTAACCTCCTATGTACAATTTCTGGCTGGAGAGCTGGGGCAGATTCAAGCACAATAGGGGTCAGTGCCAGCCCGCGGTGAGTTAATGATCTACAGGATGGCGAGGTCATGCCAGTGTGCCCAGAAATGGCTAAGACCTTTTAAGTGTAAACAGGAGAATCATCCAGTGAATTTTCCTGAGTCTTTGGGAATATTGAAAGTTAAAAGTCAATTTCTGAAGGTCATGTTTAGGGGTTGAATGGGTTTAAGAGTGAGGACCATTTTGATCACATATTTTATTTCTGGACACATGTTCATGTTTGTTATGGCCCATGTGTTCTATCAAGAAACATGGATTGTGGGGGAACTACTTTATGAAAATGTACACATGAGAAATGGAAATGGGAACCAGGACTCGCATCTCCAACCCTCTGCGGCTGATCCTTCTACGAAGAATGTTGTCAGAAAAGAAGGCAAGGAAACTGGTTATGTTAAAATTAGGATTTATCTTTTCAATGATCAGCACCACCAAGCACCTGGTATAGAAGAAGTGACATTTATGGGTCTTATCAGTTAACTGAAGGAAATAAGAGTGTCTTAAGATGCAGAGGACGTGAGAGAGGAACTAATTGTCTTTGCACATGCTGTTCCTTCTGCCTGGAGCACCACTGTGTCTAGTTTACTCTTTCCTCCCATCACCTCCATGAAGAAGCCAGCCTTGGTCTTGTCAAGTTCACACTCCTCTTGGGTGATCTCCCAGTCTTTCTCACTTTCAAAATATATACTTTATTGTATTGTATTTGAAATTACTTCTCCCAGCACTGACCACCATTGCCCCAAGCTCTTTCAGAATAAAGGCACTGTCTATTTTACCTCTTTATTCCTACAGCCTAGCACGAAGTAGGCATGTATACAATGTGTGTTAACATGAATGACTAAAATTATCTTTCTCCATGACAGAAGGCAACAAGTGAAATGTTTTAACAATGTAACTGAGAGAAGGAGTGTATTTGGTTTTTCTTTTCTTTTCTTTTCTTTTTTTTTTTTGCAGCTGTTGTAACATTACCACAAACTTAAGAGGCTCAAAACAACAGAAATGTATTCTCTCACAGTTCTGGAGGCCAGAAGTCTGAAGTCAGCCCAACTAGGTAGAAATCAAGGTGTCAGCAGGGCTGTGCTTCTTTTGGAAGCTGGAGGAGAGAATCCATTGCTAGTTTTTCCCAGGTTCTGGGGTCTACCACATTTCTTGGTTTATGGTGACACCACTCCACTCTCCAAGGCCAGCATGGTTTATCATCCAAAATAATCTCCTCATCTGAAGATTCTCAACCCTATAAAACAAGATGTACAGGTTGCAGAGATTAAGAAATGGCTATCTTTGAGAGGGGTGTTTTTAAATCTACCATAGGAGGTTTAGAAAGAAAATTGTTTTCATGATGATAAAGGAGCTAGCAAGAAGTAATTTAATGAAGAATAGTATAACTGGTAGAATGAGCAAAATCTTTGAAAATGAGAAAATTGGTAAAGAGGAAATAAAAGAGAAGTTATTATTTAAAAAAAAAAAAAAGGAACCAAAATATTTAATTGGCAGTCTAGGAAGACAGATTCCATAGTCCTGTAGTTAAGAGCACAGATACTGGGACTCAACTACCTGGTGAGAATCTGGCTTCACCATTTACTGCTTTGTGATCTGAGGTAAGTCACTCAACTTCTCTGTGCCTTTGTATCCTCATCTATAAAATAGGAATAAAATTGTCCTTACTTCTTATGGTTGTTGTAAACGATGATAAGACTGAATATGTATAGAGCATTTGGAAGTGTTTACGATTATCTTTTTAAGGAAATGAGAAATCTACAAGAAGTATGAATTTAGGACAAAATAGAAAGAAGAAATGTGTGGAAGAGTGGAAGATACACACTGATAAGAAAAGAGAACTTTAAAATGATTAACCAAAAAGAAAGAGTAAAAAAAAAAAAAAGCATAAATGATGTAAGATGAAAGATATTTTTTAAGAGCAAATTAAAAACATTTGCAACCACAAGTTTGAGAGGAAAATAGGGTAAATATGTTGCAGATCAGAAGAAAGGCCAAGACTATAATTGAGGACATCAGGAAAACTGCAGAAAGCAGAAAAATATGTTCCAAGGCTAACAGCTCTTCCTTCCTTTATATATTTATGTGGTTGGTAGTGTTCTTCTTACATCTTTTATGTTTATGCTGATATTTTTGCCTTGTTATTCTATTAATTGCTAATGGAATACTACTGAAATCTCTGATTGTGGAATTGTCTATTTTTCTCTTTAATGCTGTTTTTACCTCGTGTTTTGAAACACTTATTAGTTGTATACACATTTATGATTGTTATGCCTTCCTCAATGAACCTTTTTATTAGAATGAAATATTCTTCCCCTTTATCTCTGATAACACTTTTGGTCTCGTGTATCAGTTTCCTAGGATTGCCATTAAAAAAGTACCACAAAAGGGACGTCTGGGTGGCTCAGGGTTGAGCATCTGCCTTTGGCCCAGGGCGTGATCCGGAGTTCCAGGATCAAGTTCCACGTTGGTCTCTCTGCATGGAGCCTGCTTCTCCCTCTGCCTGTGTCTCTTTGTGTGTCTCTCATGGAAAAATAAATAACATCTTAAAAAAAAAAAGTACCACAAACTTGGTGGTTTAAAACAATAGAAATGTATTCTCTCTTAGTTCTGGAGGCTAGAAGTCTAAAACCCAGGTATTGGTAGGGCCATTCTTCCTCTGAAGGCACCAGGCTTGTTTTCCTCTCCTAACTTCCGATTGTTGTCTGCAATATTTGGTGTCCCTTAGCTTGTGGATGTATCAATCCAATGTCTGCCTCTGTCATCACATGCCTTCCTCTCTCCATGTGTCTCAGTGTCTCTCTTTTTATAAGGACCCTGGTTGTTAGAGTGCACCCTAATCCACTATAACCTCATCTCAACTTGATTACATCAACAAAGACCCTATTTCCAAATAAGATCACATTCATAGGTGCCACGGGTTAGGACTTCAATATCTCTTTGGAAAACAAAATTCAACCCACAACATCTTGAAATCTATTTTGCCTGATATTCATATAGCCACTGCAGTCTTCTTATGCTCTCTGTTTGCATAGTATACATCTAAATTTTTCCGTTCATTTACTTTGAGCTTATTTGTATCTTCAGATTTAAAGTGTCTTTAGGGGATCCTTGGGTGGCTCAGCAGTTTAGGGCCGCCTTCCACCCAGGGCATGATCCTGGAGTCCTGGGATCAAGTCCCACGTCAAGCATGCATGGAGCCTGCTTCTCCCTCTGCCTGTGTCTCTGCCTCTCTCTCTCTCTCTCTGTGTGTGTGTGTCTCTCATGAATAAATAAATAAAATCTTAAAAAAAAATAAAGTGTCTCACTTGTAAATAGTAGTCTTTAAAATCTACTTTTAAATTTAAAATTCAAATTTCCATCTAGACTCTTTTCCCTTTGGCCTCTTAGGGAGCTTCCCTTAGCATTTCTTTTAGTGCAGATCTGCTGGCAACAAAGTCTCTTAGTTTTCTTTTATCTAAAATTGTTTTATTCTGCTTTCATCTTTGAAGGATATTTTTGCTGGATAAGATATTCTGGGTTTATAGGGTTTTTTCCCCCTCCAGCACTTTAAAGGTATTATTTCATTCTCTTCTGGCCTCCATAGTTTTTGATGAAAATTTATTTCTTAATTTAATTTTGTTTGAAATGTAAGTAATGTGTCCTTTTTTTTTTTCTGCTTTCAAGATATGTTCTTTATCTTTGGCTTAACTATTTAACTATCATGTATTTCAATGCTAGTCTTCATATCTATTCCAATTGGTGTTGACAAAGCATCTTGGGTCTGTAAATTTCTGGTTTTCAACACATTTGGAAAACGTTTGTCCATGATCCCTTCAAATACTTTTTCTGCCCTATGCTTTCTCTTTTCTTCTTATGAGGCTACCTGTGTGTTGAACCATTTGGTATTATCTGAGAGGTCCCTTGTTCATTTTTTTTTTAATCTTTTTCTCTTTGTTCATCTATTTAGATAATTTCACTGATTCTGTTTTCAAGTCTACATCTCCAATTGGTTATTGAGTTCATCTGGTAATTTTTAAATTTCAGATATTGCATTTTTTAGGTCTAGAGTTTCCATTTGTTTTTTTTTTTTTTTAATTGTTTAAATGTCTCTTCTGAGTTTCTCTGTTTTCATTCATTGAGAGCATATTCTGATTACTTTATCAAGGATAGTTATAATAGCTGCTTATCTGTTGGTTTCAACATCTGGTTCACTTGGGGTCAGATGTGGTTCGTTTTCTTTTCTCTTGAGAATGTGCTACATTTCCTTAATCCTTCATATGTCAAATTATTTTGGAAAGTATCATGTATATTATGACCATGAAGTTATGAAGATTTGGGTTTCTGTTATTTTTCTCTAATGTGTGTTGTTTGCTTTGCTTTAGCAGGCAGTTTTCTTGGCGAGGCTTGAACTGCAAACTTTTTTCATTAGGCAGCAGCTCGTTCTTGGTTCAAATCACTTCAGCCAACCTGCTTTCTTTTGCCCTGGGTATGCATGGTTCAGAGGTCATCATGAGATGTGGGGAGATAGAATTCAGGGATCCTTTCTCTGTCTCCTTTCTCTTCCCTTCCAGGATTCCTCCATTTACTTCAATAGCAGTTCCCCACTTCACCTTTCTGATTCTGCGCACTGGGAAGATTATGAGTTTTTCTATCAGTGCCTTCACCACTAGGCTGCCAAACAACAAATGGACCACATCCACCCCAGACTAAAAGCAGCAGAACTGGGGGAACCATCTCCAAGGATCCTCTCCTCCAGACGTTTACTCCCCACACACAGTCTTTCTGCTTCTGTTCACTCACCGGTGACTTTGGGTACTTGCCTTCATCTTTTATCCAGGTTTTATCATTGTTTCCAGAGGGGAAGGAGCATCCTCTGGTAAGGACTTAATCGGCCATGACCAGAAGCCAGAAACCCATTTGCCGGGCAGTATTGATTCTAATGATAAGGAACTGGAAACAACTTGAATGTCCACCAATGAAAGACAGTGGTACCTTGTCTTCTGGAATACTATATAGTGATGAAAAAGAATATGATCAATCTAACTACTAAAAAAGACAGCTTTCCAGGATAAATACCTTGGGTGAAAGGCAAGTTTCAGAACTATCAGTACAGCCTGTGTAGAGGATGCTGTGGTGTGCCTCCCAGGTCTTCCCTTTAGGATCACTGTGCTCATGTCTGCAGCTGGCAGGAGCACTGCTTGTTGAGGGATCAGAGTGGAGTCCCTCTCTAGGAATTTCCCTCAGCTGAAGGGAGTCATGCTTTCTGAAGAACATGCCCTCCTCAGGGACAGCTCTCATCCAAGGACTGGTTAACGTGGGGGTACACATTGCCTCTGTGGGGGTTAACTCCCAGTTCCAGAATGCCCCCATGAGATTGGCCAAGACATCAGTTGTGTTCATACCACAGATCAACTTGTCCTTCTTCTCACCCCTGTTCCCTCCCACCCTTACGGGTGTTGTTCCAGTGATTCATCCCCCACCCCCCACCCCCATTAAAAATCCAGCCTGCAAATGTCTATCTCAAAGTTTATTTTCTGGGGAACCTAGGGCACTCTAGGTTTCAGGCACATACCTTTCAGGTAAACAAGCACAAACAACACACAGTTTTGTAAGTTCATATATATATATATATATATATAAAGGCAGGGGGGAAGAATCTAGAAGAGTACAGGTGAAATGACAGTAGCAGTTACCTTCAGGGAGGATCTAGGGTGAGGAGAGGACATTGAAGAGCTACTTTATTTGTGTATGTTGGTTGAACTTGTTACAACTTATATATATCTTTGTGGAATTAAAAACAAATGTGGGGATGCCTGGGTGGCTCAGTCAGCTGAGCCTTTGGCTTGGGTCATGATCCCAGGTCCCGGGATCAAGCCCCACATCCGGCTCCCAGCTCAGTGGGGAGCCTGCTTCTCCCTCTGCTTCTCATTCTCCCCCCATTCAGGCTTGCTCGCTCTCTCTCTTCCTCTCTCTGTCTGAAATGAATAGGTGAAATCTTTTTTAAAAATGTGATTATGAAAACCAAAAGATAACTCTTCATTTATGTCATTATCCCAAATCCTTCCAAACCTAAGCTCTAGGACCATATACTCAACTGCTAATGATACACTACTATTGGATACCCTTTAGAACCTTCACATTCATGTCCCCAAAGCAAACTTACCATCTCCTCTTTCCAGTTTTTTTCCTCTGTATTTTCTGCCTCAGTGAGTGAGAGCATCACTCTCTCACCTACACACAAACAAAGACTATAGAAGTCATTTTTTACTTTTCTTTCTACCTCATCGTTTCACTTCCGATCCGTGTTCATGTCCTGTTGATTCCAACTCCTTAATATTTCTTGGAACCCTTTAAGCCTTTCCATCCATTTTGCCATTATCTTAGTTCAGATTATCATCCACTTTTGCCTAGATTCTTCTTTTGGAATCCTGACTTTCCTCCTTGGCCCTCATCTTGCTCCTCTTCAATCCATTCTCCACATTCCAGTAGGGACAATATTTCTAAAACATCCAGCTGTTCCAATTGGGCATAGTAGGAGTCTGCATGAAACCATTCATATATTCAGTTGCCACACAACCCATTTTATGATCATTTTCATGTTGGGTGTAAGAGGCCACTGGTAGCCTGGAAAGAAGAATGAAATGCCACCCCTTTGGCCTGGAAGGCACAGAGAGCATCATTTGGGCTAACTGGTCATTTCCAGCAACAACCATTCTTCAAGATTCTACTGAAGCCTACAGATTATACTGTGTCTATGGATTAACTAGAGGGGGTTTAAAAAGAGAGTAGTAATGATGAGAGGAATGGGAGAAAAGATGCATGGAGAAAAGGTAAGGGAGACATACTTATATGTATCATTTTGGCAGTCTGACAATGAACTAGGACATGCCCTTAAATGGAGGTGGAGGCTGAGAACTCATCTTAGAGAAGGTGTGGGAAAGGTGACACTGAACTGTGTGGGTCAGTTTCCCCCTTGGGGTTTAGGATTCTTTAATGCTGTTAGAAAAGCAAATTTGGTTTTTATGAATGGCAGTATTGTAGACAGATCTTAATTTTTTTTTAATTTCTATTAAAATCATTTCATTATTTTTGATATATTAATAATAATACCAAAAGTTTAAAAGACTTCTTTTTCAAGTGAGCTCCTTTTCATCTTAACTTCATGTTTTTATAGGAAAATTTCAAACAAGTACAAAAGCAGGGAGAAGAGTGGGTCAAGCCTCAGGTATCCATCACCCAGTTCCAACCATTAGCCCCTATTTGGTAATCCAGGGCTGTGTGCCCCCCTTGTACTATTATCTCACCTCCAAACTCACCTTTGCTATGGACTAGTGCTCCTCAAACCTCATTTCAGTTTTGTCAACCGGCTCCCTGTTGGACTCTGCCAATGGCAGGTACTAGAGAGACTGAGGCTGGAGGAGGAAGAAAGGACTTACCTCTTCCTGTTTGTTTCCTGATCATACCACCCTGCAGGGCTGCTTTGCAGGGTAATGGTAGTAGCCAGCTGCAGGTTTTCTAACACTCACACAACCAGCCTCACATCCTCCTCAAAGGCATCAGGCTCAGGAGGCCAGAGCACACTCTCTAGCGACCGGTCTGTAGTCTCCAGAGCCCCTCCTGGAGCCCAGACTTTAGCTGTCTTCTCAAAGGTCTGTGTCCAGCTAAGTGGGGCACTTACTTCCTCCAAGACTCTAGGTCTTCATAATTCTGATCCCTTTCCTTGTTTCCCAACCCTAGGGCAGTAACTACTTCCGGCAGTTGCTCCTTCCATGATCCCTCCATGATCGCTTTGGTTCTCTTTGCTTGTCAGTCACCTGGCTAATCATTCTTTATTCCCTGTTACAATAAACGGTGTGGTTTCTGTCTCCATCATGACCACTTTTTTTCCTGAAGTATTTTAAAAGCAATCCAGATATCATACCATTTCCTCTGTAGTGCTTCAGGATATATCTCCAAATTATGAGCATTTAAAAAAATGTACATAACCACCACGGCAATAACAAACTTAACAGAAATCCTGTAAGGACATTGACTAATTAGTTTGCATGCACATTTCCTTGATATTCTTAATGACTCCCAAGATCTTCATAAGCATCACTCGCAGATGCCCTGGAGATGTAGGGAGGGAATAGGAACAAGAGACAAGAGAGGGTGGTTACCGCTCCAAGAGAAAATTATAGAAGAACTAGAAAACTCCTTCAATTTTCACTTGTTTTAGGGCTACACCCAAGTGGAAAGGAATCCCGGGAGAAAACAGGCAGGCATTTTAAGGGCAGAACGGGGTCATGAGAGGCCCTGGGAATCAGATCGCAGGATGCAGGTGTGTTGGTCAGAGCATCACCGTTCGCCTTTGGGCACTGCCTCCTCACAACAAACCTGACTGAAGAGTTTGATGAAGGAAATATCTTCAGTTGACAACTTTACCAAGAAAAAAGGCTGGAAAAGGGGTTTGAGGATGGGGAGAACAGTCATGTGCACAGAGTTGACCTAGATGTTTCCTTCACTTCATTCCATGATAGGAATGCTCCTCCTGGCGGGGTATGTGCAACTGGCTGTACCCTTCCTCCTGACATAAATCTTCATTGCTTTCCCAGGAGAAACATTGCCATTTTGCCAAATGGCGGTTTTTATAATGAAAGTTTCAATGATTTATTTATCTTCCCAAGATTATCCAAACATAAGAAATTTAATTGGACTTGTCTAAACACTGTCAGTCACCCATAGCCTTGAAGACCTCCTTACTCGGAACCTAACTAAAACTAATGACATGATAAAGATGCCAAAACTCTAATCTCTGGTAGAAGCAAAAAGAAAAGTTGTGAAAAATGGTTTTGCATACTTTGTAGCTGTGCTGCTTTATATTTCAGTTTCCAGGGAGGAGGTGAGAGTGGACCTACAGAAGGACATGAGAGAATTGGCCATTTTCTTATGAATAATTGTGACCCCCTTGAACCTCCAGGCATCCTCCCCCCAGCCTGGGAAAATTTAGGATACAAGGAAACTGAGGCAGCTTTAGACACTTGGTGCTGATAATCAATGCTGAAAGTACTATATTTGCAAGATTTTATTTATTTTAGAGAGAGCATGTGTACACGTGAGCAGGGGGAGGGGCAGAGGGAGAGGGAGAGAGAGAATCTCAAAAAAACTCTGCACAGAGTGTGGAGCTCAACATAGAGCCCAATCTCAGAACCCTGAGATCATGACCTCAGCTGAAACCAAGAGTTGGATGCCTAAAAACTGAGCCACCCAGGTGCCCCCAAGCTGGACTGTCTTGAGTCAACCTATAGAGTTCACCAAAAGACAGGGAAAGATAAAACCAACATCCTACTTCTGCTCTGCTGCTTTTAGTGATATGAACTAGTTAGGTCAAACTCCTTAGGATCTCAGTTTCTTCATCTGTGAAATGGAAACAAGAATGAACACTTGTCTTATTTTCCTTATTAGGGATGTGACAAGAATGAAATGAAATAGAGTGCTTTAAAAACTGTAAACAACCACATATTTGGGATGTCTCTTCGGAATTAGTTAGCGACTTACGAAAGTCTTCTTGAGATTGCTTCTGCTTATGACCTTAGGAAGTTCCTCAACCTTGCCTTGCCAAAATTTAGCCCAAGGAATAATGAGATTAATTCCTTTTCCTATCTCTCTCAGAAGAAAGGTATGGAAGGGAGATACTAAATGGGGAAAACTTTGTGCATTCTAGAATTCTTTCTGAAATTGTCACCAATTATAGCAGCTGAAAAGTCTTCTGATCTTGGTCAGAAGTAACATATACACCATACAAGTAAACATAATCCTTTAGCTCCGGGCGGCAACGACTGTCTGCTGACAATGGAAGGTTTCTTCAAACATTCCTTCTGCACATCTTGATTCTCCATATTCAGCTCTCCTGGCCAGGTGGATTAATGCAAATTGACATGTTTTGTGACTTCACTGGGCCTTGTTCTTTGAATTTAAAGCAGATGATACTCTGGAGTCTTTTTACATGGCATGTCCAGATCTGAAAGCCTGATGGAGCATCACTCTGTGAACTCTCAATTTCATAGTATTTGTGGATACATTACATCCATCATGTCCTTTAAAAAGCATTTTAGACTATTGGACTTGGCTTTTGATGGCCTTGATGGCCAGTATATTATTGGCTAGTGTGTTCTCTGGAAGCAGCACTGAGATACAGCTTTCCTAATTGTATCACCAAAGGGCATGAAAACAGCCAAAAGCTCCAGAGAGATTGCTCAATTTCACTTTCCAAATCTCAAACAAATGCATCTAATTAATGAAACCTCATTCAGATCTAAAACCCCAGCTGCAAGAGATAGTGGAAAACAGAGACTAGCTTTGCAGTCTTGCCAGATAGGTCTGTCCTCAGCTCTGTTAACATCTTAGCAGCATTTGGCACAACTGACCACATCTTCTTTCTCCAAGCCCTTTCACTTTGCTTCTGTGATGCAGAATTCTCCTGGGTTGCCACCTACCTTTCTAGACCCTCGTTCTCAAACTCTTTCACAGTTATTCTTGCTCTGCCCTTTCCTTAAACAATGGTGTTCCTTATATTTATGACCCCAGGCCCACTTTCTTTTCATATCCTTTATGCCTTTTATTTTTAAAAATAATCTTCCTTCTTATCTATCTTGCTAACTCTCCATGTTCCCAGGTACCATCTATTTGCTGTTAACTCCCAAATTTGTATTTCCAATATGTATCTCACTTTCAAGTTTCAAACCTCTATAGCCAACTCCTTACTAAAATTGTGTGTTCCAAAAGGTAAAGCAAATTCAATGTGTCTAATAATGAATCCACCCAATTTTATCTCAAGATGTATCCTGTCTCTGTGCTTGCATCATCCGAGAAGTAATCCAACCAGAACCTTCATGCTTCAGAGAGTTCTACTTTTTACCTGGTGGTGGAAGAGACAGGAAGCAGAAACTCCCTGATTAGTTAAGTGCTATGTCTGTAACTGGTGCATCATAACTTCTGCTAATTCTATTGGTCAAACCAGTCAGAGTTTGCCCAGATTCAGTAGTGGAAAAATTGACTACCTCATGATAGCGGGGGACTGCAAGTTCATATTGCAAAATGCCTTGTGGGATGGGAGGTATCATTGTGACCATCTCTGGGAGATGCAATCTGCCATACTGACAAGATCAGAAATCAAATTCAGACTCAACTAACTGTAGACCCAAAGCACGTAACCATGAAGCTATATTGATTGCTTCATGTGTTCAGAAAAACACTCCTTTCACTTTTAGAAAATAACTGAAATAAAGGACTAGTGGTTCTTCTCCATCAGTAGCTGATGGCTCATTCACTTATGCATTCACTATCTTTAAGCACCCACAATAAGCCCAAGCATTGTTTGAGTGCACACAAGAATGACTAGAACAAGTCACTGATCTTCTGGAGCTGGAGTCCATTCTTCCACCATTGCACAAGTATTTTCATTTTGAATTGATGGAATCAGAATCAATTATTTTTAAGGGCAAGGGATAATCAATTTTTGATCCTAAGAGATATTGAAATGAAGCTCTCCAGGGAAGTAGAGGTCTGCACAGAGTTTAAAATTGAAGCTTGACCCCATCAAAGTTAATAGCATCACAAAATATTTAGATCTCTTGGGGTGGCATGTATAACAGGGGAGATTATACATTTTAAATATTTACAGCTGATAAATATTTTTTATTATATGACAGAACTTGACACATAGCAGCTTGTAGGGGAAAATGCTCAAATTCAGCATGCAAATGAATTAATTTTACCTTTTGTCCTAGGGTCAAGCTGTGGCACCAGCTAAACAGCCAACAGTTGGCAGGCCAATTGCCAAAACAATCAATTGGGTCACTGAGCAATCCAGTTCCCTCATTAAGACAATCGAAACAAGAACAACCAAATCAGATTGACTCTTTGGAAATCTAATCAATTGCTCCACAATCAGATATAACAGCTCTCCAATCAAATTAATTTTATTTTATTTAGTTTAGTGAAGCGACATAGGCACAACTTTCACGGGTGCCTGTTTTTTCCTCAAACGTAGCATGACATAATATTAGCATCTGAAGGGGTTCTAGAGACATCTGGTTCTCTACTTCTCACAAGGGAAAAAAAAGGATAAGCAGTACACTAAGTCACTAGGTAAATGTGTTGTGTCTCTCTGGAGTGCTAAGTGTATCTTCAAATTTGATGGGGAATACACGTATATATTTACAACTACAAATATATCATGGAGTATGTATTAGGACAGATTAGATTATGCTCTGATAGCAAAAGACTTCCAATCTCAGTGATTTAAGACAACAAGCTTATTTCTCATTCCTGTAACATGAGGGGGTCAGCTGAGGCCTATGTTCCACGTTGCCTTCCTTCCAGAATCCAGATTGATGGGACAGACTCTCTGTAGGGCTTTATCTGTTGTTTTAGTGGAGGAAAAGGCAATGGGTAAGTCATGAGCTAGATCGTAATATACTCACCTGCAAGTGACACTTGTCATTTCCATTCATATACTTCATTGGCCAAAGAATGTCATATAAATCTATCTTCTTTAAAAAAAAAAAAAGATTTTATTTATGTATTCATGAGAGACACACACACACACACACAGAGAGGCAGAGACATAGGCAGAGGGAAAAGTAGGCTCCCCACAGGGAACCTGATGCAGGACTCCATCCCAGGACCCCAAGATCATAACCTGAGCCAAAGGCAGACCCTCAAACACTGAGCCACCCAGGTGCCCCTAGACCTACCTATATTCAAAGAGGGTCAGGGAGGCGCAACTCTACTGTGTACCCAGAAGAATTAAGAATATTTGGTGGACAGTATTCATGTCTACCACAGAATGGGGTACAAAGCTCATATAAACTTTAGGATAAAACATGAGACTTTGAGGAAGTTTTTTGAAATCTTTGTGCACCTACTGAAACGATTAAATACAAGAATCCTAGAAAATTGACGCATGCTTGCCTGAAATGTCTTATTTTATCTTAAAACATAATATATGTGAATATATACATTAATATAAATATATATATAATATAAACACTACATATAGAATCTGTAAGTGTATTTTCCTTTTCTTTTGATGTCAGTCTAAGGGGATTTCTGTGAGAGTGGGTTCATTGATTGGATTTTCTAACTGTCTAATATCCCTAAGTGCCTGGTCTTTGTGAGAATCTAAAGCCACCGGCAAAGCAATTTAAGTGGAAAATCTGTCAAGATGTTTTATAATTCTTTTACTGTTGTCTCTTCCACACAGTATTTGAAAGCAGTTTGCCAACACAAGTGACTTGCATTTCTTAAATATTTCCAAAGTTTTTACTTAGCTTTCCAGCATTCACTATTTTAAACTATTTCAAACACACAGACAAGAATCCATCCTTGCATATTTACTATCTAATCAGTATAGTTTTCACACAGCTGTTTCTTTTGTAATCTTAATCTACTCATTTAAATACTTAATTAAATCATATGATTATAATAAGCACAAAAGGCACACCCAGATTTGGGAATGATATGACTCAAGTGGCAGGGACAGAAATACAAGGGCGTGCTAGAGAGGACACGGGCTCCTAGCCCCCACCATTCCTGTACATCAGATAATACATTTCAAATAACAAATGGAACATACCTGCCGATGATCTAGTCACGTGGTTGGTTAAAAGAACTTGTTTTAAACTTTGGTAGAAAAGTTTAGGAGCACTATTCAGGATCCTCATATAATGATCCTAAAGCCCAGAGTCACTGAACTACTTAAATTCATTCCTTCATTCATTCACTCATTTATTAGTTCATGTATCCATCAGTCCATTCAGAGGCCATATAGGATACTGGACAAGAGCACAGATTCTGGCTCCAAATTGTGAGGGCTTGAATTCCAGTTTTGTTATGTGCGCTGTGGCCAGTTTCCCCAACTGTAAAGTGGGGAGATCACGACCTACCTCATAGGATAGTTGAGAAGATTGAGTGAAATAACAGGTGTAAGTTATGTAAATGTTAACTTATGATAAACTCGTTCATTGAATGAATATTTGCTGAGCAAATACCGTGTGCCATATATTGCTTTAGCTGATGGAGAAAAGGAGATGAACAGTAAATAGCACAGTTGCCTCTCTTGTGCAGTTTTATAGTCTAATATGAGAAGCCAGTATTACACCACCGGCTTGGAAATAATTAGATATGATTTGTTTACATTCTCTGAGGAAGTGCGGGGTGGTAGGAAGGAGCCTTTCCTCTCTATATCCTCAGAAATCAGTAGAGTCTGGCACATATTCAGTAAGTGCTCAAGAAAATATTTCTGGAATGAATGAGTAAATAAATATAACCTACCCAAAGAATAATACCCATTTAGTGGATTTGTCAGCATTTTGCTTCTTGTTAGAGACTGGGATTCCGGGCAGTGGGAGAGACCAGCGCTGCTTGCTAGGCAGGTCCTGCACCCCTCCTCTACTCTCCTCTACCCACTTAGTAAAACTAAAGTCCTCTAATTTCTAGTGTTTCTAGTTCACTAAGATGCCTTCTGTGGACAGATTTTCTAAGATGTGAACTTAGATTGCTAGATTCAGAATTCTAACTTTTGTGCAATGACTATCATCAGCACATGTTTGTCAATTCAGGAAAAATGCCAATAAAATATCATTTAATACACTTAGCCACTATTTTTATATGCGTCAGAGTGAGCTTCTTTATGGGTAGAGATTGAATTTTTTGAACTTCAAGTATCTTTTGACTAGCAAGGGATGTTACTAAGTGAGGAGTCATTGCTAAAAAGTAAAATGTTTTATTGCTCCTCAAACCCGGCCAAACAGACGCACCACTTAGCAGATCTCGGAGGTTTTCTCTAACTTTGATGACACACACATGCAGGGGGACCTGGGCTCTGTAGACCTCCTGGGGGACAAAGGTGGAGGCCGTCCCCTTCTTGGGGGTGGGGCTCAGTTTCAGTGAAGGGGCTACCCCCTATAAACATGAGACAAAATTTTTAAACAGTTTAGATAGGACTTTTTTCAAGGTATCATTTCATGCTTCCCTGACTTCTTAGATAGAATATTCTGAAATGCAGTGTGTCTAGTTTAGCACAGTTGGTTACAGCTAAAGAAATCTCTCCGGGGCAGTTGTAAAGAAGAGAGTGGGTGGCCCCGAACCGGTTCTGTTCGCTCCTCTCTCTCTCACCTGTGATAGTTTCTCAGCTGTGTAAGTTGGACACGGCTGATGAGGGCCAAACGTATGTCCACCGCCGTGGGTATAGTCACCCCAGTGTCTGCTAAGCGTAGGTGCACACGTGGATGCCATGGAGCAGAATCAAATTTGCCGTGTTGAGTGTCCAGTTTCCTGTGGGCGCCCACTGAGGTGGGTCGTTTGGCACTCTCCAGCTATGTGGCTGCCAAATAATGTAGATAATCAAGCTTTCAAAAGTCCATTTTGCTTGTCTCACAGAGTCCTCTCTTGTCCTCTCAGAGTCTGAACTACTTCTCTCCATCCTGGACTTACTTTCTGTACTCTTCTTCCCCTCTTCCTCTCTCTTCCCTCCTCCCTTTCTCATTGCCTCCCCCACTCCTCTTCCCTTTCCTGCTTTTCTCTTGCTTCTCTCTCCCTCCTTCCACTCTTCATACTCCTCTTCCTCCCTCTTTCTTCAGCCATGCCCCACTTGGCCAAGTCTTGCTCCTCTCTCCCCGTCAGCAGAAACCTACGTTCGTAGCTTTTCATCTTTGTCTGCGGCTGCCCCACAGACTAAGGCACCGAGTTTCCTCGAGGTGCGTCTAAACCTGCCAACTCGTGAGGACTTCAGATCTGGAGATGGAGTGAGGCCTATCTGGGGCAGAACTGGTAAGAATAATCACCTACAAGCCAGTCTACACTCGACAGCTTGCAGAGGAGCTCTCTCAAAGAGAATGCAGCTGATGCCGTACAGAAGCCCGAGGACGTTGTAGCGTTCCCAAACTGGCACCCCCGACTGTAGGGCAGACGGAAAGACAATCAGAGAAGCTGGGTTTAAACTTAGCAAAGTAAAAACACAATATTGGATCTGGGAAGAGTTGATGATAGCTCAACTAAGAATTACAAAGTGGGTTTGAAACTTCCTGTGGGAGCCCTGGGTTGGCCTGTGTTCCCACTCCGTGGACACTGTGCCAGCAAACACATCTCCTTTTCATTTGTCAGCATTCTGCTTCTAGTTAGAGACTGGGATTCCGGGCAGTGGGAGAGCCGGGCGCTGCTTGCTATGCAGGTCCTGCACTCCCGGCGTCTCTGCACACACGCTTTGGAGGTGCTTCTTGTTGTCCCAGCTACCTGGGCCGGGCTGGCTGTGTTGCAGGAGCAGGTGGTGCCTGAGGACAAGCCCTTGTCTTTCCCCAGTGCTGCATCCCTATTACTACCACTTCCCCCCATATTTTTTGGGGGGGGGCTATTTCCTTCCTCTCTTTCCCTGTAAGCTTGCCTGGGCTACCACCCCCCTTCACAGATCCAAACAGTTAAGCACTCAGGTTCTGTTCCCCTTTCAGGAGAGATGTGCTGGGGGGCGGGCGGGCAGATGGGAGGGGGCATGAAGGGGCCTCCTGGGGTGCTGGAAATGTTCTCTATTTTGGTCTGAGTGCTAGCTGTATGAGGGTATGCATGTGTGAACACTCATCGAGCTATACATTTAAGATTGGGCACTTCATTGTATATGTTATATCATTAAAAAGAAGAAGAAGAGAGAATCTAGAATCGGCAGATCTGGGTGTGAATCCATTTGGGGTTGCATGATCTCTGGCTCTTGCCAAGCCTCCGTTTACCCCTATAAACAAGGATATATAAATATCCTAAAGTGTATGGATAGATAGATAGACAGACAGACAGATAGATCCATGAGAGTATGACATGAAATACAAAGCATTCAGTGTGTAAAACGCTTGGTACAGGGTTAGTGCTCAACAGTAGGTTGCAAATATCATCATTGTTGTTTGAGAAACTTATTCTGTGAACATGGTAACAGATGCAAATGTTTTGAGTTAACATCCCTCCACATACTGGAGCATCTGGACACCATCTTTCAGGGCCTTAACTCAAAGGTGAGACTAACAGTGGGGATTTTAGACACTGAGGCAGGCCAATAGAAGAAAACTATTGGGCAGGAAGCCTGTGGGTGTTCTTTTTTTTTTTTTTTAATTTTATTTATTTATGATAGTCATACAGAGAGAAAGAGAGAGAGGCAGAGACACAGGCAGAGGGAGAAGCAGGCTCCATGCACCGGGAGCCTGATATGGGATTCGATCCCTGGTCTCCTGGGCCAAAGGCAAGCGCCAAACCGCTGCACCACCCAGGGATCCCAGTTCTTTAAGTTACACCAGCCGGGCAGCCCCAGCCACCTGACCAGCCCGCCCAGGCCTCACCTGTGTCTCACACCCATTATAGCCATGTGTCTTGAATCCTGGAGGCAAATTCTGATGAATTCGTTTTTGGCAAATAAACTCCATTCATATGCAAAATATAAACTTCTGATCTGTGCGCCCTGACACCAATGCTGAGAAAGGCAGCTGTGACTAGTGGCATTATTTCAGCTCCATCCTGGAAAACGAGAGCCTTCCCGATTCTTTTTCTGCCCTCATTAAAATCTGTTTCACTATGACCAGGAAATGGAGGAGACCCATGGTATTTATTGCTGACCTCTACTTTGCTTGTAACTACTTAGAAATCCATCGAAGTACAGGGTCAGAGCCCTGTGAGGTCTTCCTGGTTAGCTGAGTGAAAACCCTTCCCTTTGCAGACGAAGCAGGAGGAGAGGCAACCTGTACAAAGTTCATTCATCTCCAACGAGGATTTATTCAGCTACTGTGTGCCAGGATTTGTGGTAGACCCTAGATTACATAAGCTGGCATGGAAAATTTCCTCTAGCTCTCTTCCAGAGTTCTCTGCAGCCAGACTGTAACTCAGATCAGTACCGCCTGCTACGCATTGATGCTTCAGGAGAACAACAATCTAGATGTCGCTGAGTTAAATCATCAAGGGAGAAGGAGGGGTGCTGGCAGCTGGCACTGCACACCACACAGGCTTATACACAGGTAAGAGCCTGTGCCCTGAGTGGGCTGGGGGGATGCTGTGTTCACGGTTGCTTACCTGCCTCCCTCTTGGGATCTCCTCCGATACACAGAGCTTTTAGGGGCATCACCTTTGTTCCCTGACTTCCTGCGTTTTAGGCTACTCTGGATAGCCCTTCCTTTCTAGATTCAACTACCTGAATGTGCTAGAAAGAGAAATGGAAGACACAAGGGGACCGGCCCTTCTCCAAACTCCCTACACCGTGGGCCTGAAGCACTGGCTATGGAGCATTAAACCCAGTGCCTTTAAACGAGTAACCTAAGCTAGAGAAATGGGCCGGGGCCATGGCACCAGTGTGTTGAGGGCTGTGGCAAAGTGTTGAGGACCCATTGTGATGGGGTGAACCATGCCTCTGGCACCCCTGGTGGGCCCCATCTTCCAGCCCTCTTTCCTGGCTTGTGGGCTCCTACCGCTGGTCCCCTGGCTACTTCCTGAACATACTAGCTTCTTCATGCCTCTTCTACCTTAATATCTTTGTCCTTGTTGCTCACTCTGCCTGGAATTAGCTTTCCCCAGCAACTGCAGAGCTGCTCCCTGGTATCACTCATACCCCTGAGAGGTGTCCTCCAGGTGGCCTATCTAAAATAGCTCAACATTCCACTCTGGTTTTGCCCATGACTCTGTTTTATTTTATTTTTATTTTTTTATAGTCCTTCCCACCACCTGATACTCTAGTATATATTTTTGTTGGTGGTGATGTTGTCCGTTGTCTGTCAGCTCCAGAGAAGCCTGGACTTTGGTTTGTTTCACCCCCTGCCATCAGCCCAGTGTCTGGAACACAGCCTGGATCCTGGTGATTATTCATCAAACATTTGCTGAATGAGGAAATGAAAGAAATCATGGGGGGAGATAATTTAGACTCGGGAAAAGCTTCCTGACAGAGATGGCCCTTAAGGCAATGGGATAAAACGTGGCTCAGGTAAGGACAGGGAGTGTGCAAGTGTTTTGGGCAGAAGACACAGCATGTGGGAGGCAGAAGAGGAAGACGGACCCTGGAAAAATTGATAGGGAGTTCAGACTCGACCCTACAACATAAGGAAGCAAAATGGTACAGCCCTTTTGGAGCACAGCTTGGCAGTTCCTTATACAGTTGAATAGGCATTTGCCACACAACCTAGAAATATCACTCCCGGGTATTTACCCAAGTAGATTGAAAACTTACTTTCACATACAAAAAACTGAGTTTCTATGACAAGCTTTATTTTTAATCACAAAAGAGATCTGTTTTCTATTTGGAATCCTGTGGTGGTTCCATGACTGTGTCTGTCTGTCTCAATCAGGCACTCAAGAGAGTGATTTTTACTGCATGGAAATGACTCTTTAATTCAAAGAACTATGGGAAACCACTGGAGTGTTTTCAGTAGCACTGTCAGATCTGTGTTTCGGAAGGATTACTCTGGCAGGGGGACAGCAGGAATGGACATGGGAACCATCGAGAAGTCAAGAAGTGGACCACATGAGAGATGACCGCAGCCTGGACGGTGCTGGCAGAAGCAGGGGTGGAAGAAAGTGAGAATTTGAGACATAGATAGAAGATGAAATCAGCAGGCCTTGGTAATTCATTGGATATGGTGAATGAGAAAGAGGGAGGCGCCAAGAATGATGCTAAGAAATTTGGCTCAGGGAGACCTGGGTTGACAGTGGTATCATCTGCCATAAACACATAGGACTTTGGAGGAGGAGGAGCGGGCTTTGGGAAGCACACAGCATGAGCATATATGAGCTAACAGGGTGTCGTATACATTGAGAGTACACATACTGTTTTCATTGGTTTAGTTAGTTTGTTCTGTTGTATCATAGCATGGTGACACGGACCTGAGTGCTTTATTCTAGGGTCCTCTTTGCAGCCACAACCAAAAATCCACCTGTCTTGTGGGTTACCATTGAGACTTTATGTTCTGTAGCATCAAAATACTTTCATCTTGGTGCTGCCATTTGGCTCTGTAAGACATCACGTCTACTCAATTTATGTGGGTGCAGCTATATGATTAAGATAGCTACTTAAGCTAGAGGGTGGACCATTCCGCATGCTGAATTTTCAAGGAAATATATATATATCAAAAAATTCAAAAAAAATCAGTATGTGAGTCCTAGAACAAAGAGCTGTCTCCCTCAGAGAGCCTTTAGCACCTGTGCATGGATGTGGCCTGGGTGGTTTTGCCTGTAGAGAAGGACGGGCTTCCACATTCTCCTCTGCTTTGTCAGCTCCTTCCATTCCCTGGCCTCGATAAAGCTGAAGTGTGTATCTCCGGCCAAACCACCTTCTGCTGTTTTCATGTGTCCTCAATTCCGTGTGGTCTGGCCTGGCAAGGAGAAACTTAAACTGAATGAGTGTGGTTCACGGCCTGGGGATTATAGATTTCTTTCAGAACATCTAAAACTCTGAAACAATGTTATACCATTGATCCCCAAAATATTCTTGTGAACTTAGTTGGAAATTCTTGCCTGTATTTATGACTAGGGAAGCTGGAATAAAGAGACATTCATTCCAGTCAAATCAGTTTAGATTCTAAATGGCAGAGTCTTGGTTCCTTAATCTTCCCCAAAACATCTTACTCTTGCCTTAGAGACATGTTGCAACTCTATGGCCTTTCTAAGTGTCAAATTCAATGAAATTGCTTCTTAATGGTCGCCTCTTGGTGGGTGGGTTTGCAGGATGGTTTTGAGGTTCTTTATGGTCATCCATGTTCTGGTTTTCCCATAATAAGCATGTGTTACCTTTATAATTGGGAAGAAAATGAAAGACACTTCATTTAACAACCGTGTGCACAGTAGGAAACCATTTTTAAAGACAAATGTACATATGAGATTACATATCCAAATGTTAACAGCAGTCATTGTGTCTGGGAATATGGGTGATTTTGCTTTTTTTTCTAGTGCTTTGCGTTTTTGTTTTGTTTTTTATGACTACTCTTCTGTAATCAGAAAAAAAATACAAACTATTCTTTTAAAAATGCCATGCAGCCTTCTTCTTCCCAGTTAATGCAGTAAGACTGTGAGGGCAAGGAGACTGGGCATTGGTTCTGACCCCGGATGTGCCTACCCTAGTGATGCGAGGCAAGTTGCATCCAGTGCAATGACTCATCTCCATGGCTTTAAAGAGAGGTCATAATATTAGCCCAGTGTACCCCCCTCGCCAACCCTCGCCCCCTTCAGAGTCAGATTCCAGTGATCTAATGCGTATGAGGGCCCTCGGAAGGAAGGTGTGCTACCGCGAGAACTGTCGCTCCATAAATACTATGTCCAATATTATTAAGGGAACATGCTGTAATTTGAAGGCACATCATTTTTATTTTGAGGGAACAGGCTAAATCACAGTTATTAAACCAATCTGCTGTACTTTGGCACTTCTTGTGCTGGCTGATGTCACGTCAGAGTGGAAGTGGAGGTTTGTCCCTGTACGCCCAGATGTCCTGTCACTGTGTAAGGGTCAGGCAGAGGGATCTGGCCAAGAGCTCTGGGGGTGCAGGAGGCCCAGGTGCTGCTGGCTCTGGGACAGGGCTGCCCCTGTTGGCCGGACAGAAGCCCAGCTCGAACAAGGATTCTAGGAAAGCTGCAGCAAGCCGCCCCTCTGAGTCTTGTTGGTTGCCCTGCCTGCATCTTCCACAGACAGACCGTCAGACCCTCTGGCCAGCGAAGCCCGGCTCTTGGCTGCACAGTGACAGAAAATCTATGGCTGAGTAAGACGGCTCCATCAGGGGATGGAGAACTAAAACATCGTTCTCTTCCAGTTAAAAGTCACGTAATTATCTGTGTTCAGTCATAGAGTTTTATGGCCACAATGATTCACACAGATTCTCTATAAGAAGGAGGAAAAAATGACATGAAAAGAATGGCTTATAGGTCAACCTGTTCAGATGGAAAAGATTCTACATCTACGCCCAGAGAGAAAGAGAGATCTATATTTTTTTGAATGTGAAGTTTCACCAAGCATTTAAAATATATATTCTCTTGATATGTCTCTCCCTTGGTCTCCCCAGGGATGGAAATAGAAATTAGTCTGTGAATTCAACTGAATTCAAGTTTCTTCTAAGAAGCAGCTAAGCACTAGTGGACGAGGGGATGGCTGCTTTCAAAAGCTCATATTCTGATACCCCTTTTGTTAAGGCATCTTTGTTGTTAAATGATTGGTATTTTGGTGGAACTGAGGGTCCTTGAACCACTTTTCTATTTTATACCTGGCTTCTTTTTCCATAGGCCTAAAAGAAAAAAAAAAAAGCATTTCCTCCACTTTTCAAGCGATTTTAGGAATTGTCCTATGATTAGAAAAGACAAAGCTTAAGCTTATAAATATTAAAACTGAATGTTGGAAAACAGCTTGAGGTAATTTGCTCAAATTTAATTCCTTAATTGATTACTTAATTTAATTACAGGTTTTCTCCTTGTGTGTCTAAGCAGGGCTGTATTTCAACCAGCCTGGAGAGGTAGCCAACTCTCCTATTTTTTGTAGCACGATATGAAATAGCATGGTCCCATTGGCTCAGGCTTCAAAGTTGAGGACAGTGGGTGCTAGACCATTAGCAAGACTTGCTAAGAAGTTGGAATGAGTTTTGCCATCCATAGCGTATCACCCATCCTCACCTACACATAACGAAGGCAATAACAATACTGAAAAGAAGATTAGTGAGAGAGAATTCCTCTGAGCAGAGTATTTCCTCCTATCCTCCTTTTCAAATCAAATGTGTGATAGGAGCTGGAAAAGGATTAAAGATATGGGGTGTTGACCACCCAACCCCAAACTAGTTGCTTGCATTGCTACAGAAACCCAAGATGGCCAAGGATTCAGAGAGAACTCCTGGGCAAGTTTGAAACAAGTATTCTCTAGAGTTGGCAGGGCACAGAACCAGTAAAATCTGGAGGGGAAAGATTGATGGAATTTTCCCCAATGGCAGGGTGAAGAGAAGGGCTGAAGGAACCACAAAAAACACTTCCATCTGTCATGGGCAGGGGTGCATTTCATCTTGTCAGCTGTGGGTCAGGGGGGACACCTCAGATGAAAGCCAGGCTCTGGTTTCCTTGAAAGGACCCCACCAAAAGGGTCAGCCGGGAGATACTTATCTGTTCAGAAAGATGTCCCCAGCAAGGAGGTCTCCAAAAGACCAATAAGAGTGAAGTGTGAAAGAAAAAGGCACGATTCACCAGGTAGTAGGCATCATGACCATATTGCTACAGGGCTGATCAAGTATAACATTTTGCCCCTTTACCTCTCCTTCCTCTCCCCGAGGAGTTAGTTCTGGAGGAGTTAGAAGCAGCAGAGTAAGTCTGGAGGAGAGGGTGTTTGGGGGTAAATATGGAACCGATCAATATCCGCTTCCCTTCCCCAGTGTATTTGAGCTTGGGTCAGGCCTGAATGGGGTAGGAGAGGAGCTTTGAAATACATGAGAGACTGAAGTTTTGTGTTAGAGGAACTGGGCTTTTTCATACCTGAAAAATGAGACATCCTTGATTTCTGAGGAGGGGCCAACCCCTCAATATTTCACTTATCTGAGCAAGGATTCCAGAGAAACGTGTCTTTGCATCCTGTGGTTTTATGAGCAATTTTGGAGACGTGCAGTCTTGGTATTTGACATATAAAATCTTTCCCCTTATTTATATAACATACCCCTCAGCAGACCTCTATCTTTGATAACCTGTTCTAACCTAGGTTTTGAAGAGCTCCTCTGTTCTACTCACTCTGCAGAGATTTGGATGGCAAGAGCTATTTAGATGATCTAGAATGTAAAATCGAGAGCTCAAAAGGCAGGCCTGTTGAAAGAGGAGATACAGTAGTTGTGAAGCATGACTAGGGGGGCTTTCTCTGAAAGGCTGGGTTGGTATTTAAAGTACTCTTAGTATTTGGTAACTTGGAGCACAGTGATTAAGACATCTAACTCTGAGCCTGGTCCTGTCTCCTCCTGACCGTATGATCTTGGGAAAATTGTGTAGCCTCTCCATGACTCAATTTTCTCCTTTTTGAAATGGGGATAGTGATAGGTTCCTTACCTCATAGAGTTGTGAAGATTGAGTTAACAGGTGTGAAGTGCTTAGAATAGTGTCTCGTAGCCTGATATTTATGTTAAGGTGGTTTAGACCTACACTGTCCAATACAGTAGTCACTAGCCACAGGTGGCTACTGAACGTGTGAAATGTGGCTGGTCTGAGTCGTGATGTGCTAACATATAAAGTGCACACCAGAATTGGAAGACTTAGTACCAAAATGAAAAAAAAAAAAAAGTGAGCTATCTCATTACTAATTTTTCATGTAGATTATCTAATCTGAAAATTTTTGAAATAATTTGAATATTTGGAATATAAATATTCAAATAAATATAAGTTAAATAATTAGGATTTATATCATAATTTGAAATATTTTGGACATATTGAATAAAATAAAATGTATTGTTAAAGTTAATTTCAGGGCAGCCTGGGTGGCTCAACGGTTTAGTGCCGCCTTCGGCCTAGGATGTGATCCTGGAGACCCAGGATCGAGTCCCATGTCAGGCTCCCTGCATGGAGCCTGCTTTTCCCTCTGCCTGTGTCTCTGCCTCTCTCTGTCTCTGTGTCTCTCATGAATAAATAAATAAAATCTTTAAAAATAAAATAAGGTTAATTTCACCTATTTTTTAACCCTTCTAAATGTATCTACTAGAAAATTTAAAATTATGTGTGTGGCTTATGTTCTATTTCAATTGGTTAGTGCCAGTCCATCCCTAGCTCTGGTTGCTTGTTCTCAACTGTCTTTTACAGGTGGTAATTTTCTTATTCATCCTCTAATGGAATGTTTATGGGGTAGTGAGCCTGTACCAGAGCCTGGATACATGAAGGTTTAGCATTGCATTGCCTGCTCCTTGAGCCTGGGATGGGGGTCATGTGGAGTAAGGAAGACCCCATAGTCTGGGTCTGGTCTGCTAGCCTTACTTGGATCCCAGAATGGTAGTTAAAGCCTTAACATGTCAGTAGCAAATAATCAGAATCCAGTACCTCTGTCTTAGTAGATGTCTCTGCTTTCATTGGGTTGGGAGGTTTCATATCCATGAAGCACTCAAGTAGGGTAATTTCCTCCTGACTCAGTTGAATGTTAACTTGAAAATTTAGAATTCAGGGGCACCTGGGTGGCTCAGCAGTTGAGCGTCTGCCTTTGGCTCAGGGTGTGATCCTGGAGACCCAGGATCGAGTCCCACATCAGGCTCCCTGCATGGAGCCTGCTTCTCCCTCTGCCTCCGTCTCTGTCTCTCTCTGTGTGTGTGTGTGTGTCTCCCATGAACAAAAAAATAAAGTCTTTAAAAAAAAAAAAAAAAAGGAAAGAAAATTTAGAATCCAGGGAGGTATGCTTGAATGTAGGATGTGCATTTCCTAGTCATTGAGCAAGTCACCTAACCTTTTGAAGCCTCAGTTTCTAGGTCTGTAAGATAGGAATAGTGATACCTGATTGTGTATCTCACAGAATTGCTATAAGGAGCAAATCAGAGAGTGGGCAGGTTTGATGTATGTGGACCAGATTCTGGGATGAGTTCCTGAAATGACCCCCTTTTCGGGAGCTGCAGAAACTTTGGCTCTGAATGACTGAAATATCCCAGAGGGCATCCAATGGCTGGTGTGGCTGGTGAACTATTCTTCTTCCCTTTATTGAATGTCTCAACATAAAGTCTCCAGTAGAATATAGGTCAGAACATCTGTTATGGTTTAATTAACTTAAATAAGTGCCTATCTGACATTTAGGTGAGTATGATAATCACCCCTATGGGTTTGTTTTTATAGCTATGCACACTTTTCATTCTTAAGAGTCCCAAGGAACAAAATGTTATTGGCATCCTCTCCAGAAACAAAGAACAGCTGCATTTGTTTGGGACATTTCCCAGGCTGCTCCTTCCTCCATGTGTGAAGGATGCTGTGGGTCTGTCAACCCCACAGCGAAGAGGGAGCTCGAGTTCTCACCACTCTCCTTAGCCAGCACTCATGCAGCTGCTGGGGACTCCATGGGGGGTATTCCACTGTGTTTTAAACCCCCATGGGTAAGGAGATCTACCTGCATTCTTCTTTCCTCTAAAGCACACAGTGGTGACATGGAACACCGGTGGAGGAAAGTTCTGGAATGTCCCTGCTTTTACCAGCTCTGATCTCATTCTGACAATTGCCGCCATATATAAAAGGACTAGACTATTAAGGCTGTAAGAGCCTTGAAAGAGTTGAGTGGGTCTCAACTCTGGCTGCCTGTTAGAATCTCCTGAGGAGATTTTTAAAATGCTCAGTGCCTAGTCAGCCTGGATCCTGATACTGATTTAATTGAATTGGAACAGGCTCCTGGCAGTTGGTGCTTTGTGAGCACTCTCTAGGGTTGAGAACCACTAATCTGAAGTCAGGGCTAGAGCCACGGTCTCATTTCCTCAGGCAGATAGTTGAAGATAACATGGCTTTGGACACAGACATCTTTGAATTTTGAATTCTGCTGCATTTACTCATTAATTGAGGCCTTGAACAAACTATTGAAATTCTCAATTTCCTTGCTTGTAAATGGGAAAAAACAACACTTAAAAAATTTTGGGTGAAATTAAGTGTGAAGACATTTGTCTGTTTTCTGCACTCATTATAAATAAGCGACTTGAGGATAAGGACCATCTAATAATGAAAATAATGCTTAATTGAACTACTAGAATGTGTCAGACCTGGCAAGTACTACATTTGAATTATTTCACTTAAGCCTCCCAAAATGACTATGTAGGTTGAAGAACAATTTCATGGGGTGCCTGGTTGACTCAGTCAGTAGAGCATGTGACTCTTGATCTGAGATTTGTAACTTTGAGCCCCGTGTTGGGCATAGAGATTACTTTAAAAAAATATTTTAAAAAAAGAACAATTTCTTTTTTTTTTTTAATTAATTTTTATTGGTGTTCAATTTACCAACATACAGAAAAACACCCAGTGCTCATCCCATCAAGTGTCCACCTCAGTGCCCGTCACCCATTCCCCTCCAACACCCGCCCTCCTCCCCTTCCACCACCCCTAGTTAGACAATTTCATGCAATAAAGCAAAAAGACAAAGATAAGTTAATTGTGTATGCCCAGGATCTCACAGGCTACAGCAAAGTCAGAATTTGAACTCATCTTTCTAATGCGTTTGTTATCTTAATTGATACACCGTAATGTCTCCCTAGCCTGTGCTAAATGTTGTTTCCCTAGCCCCTAGCACAACGCCTGCCACGTGGAAGGTACTCAGTAAATACTCAATAAATGGATAAAAATTAAAATATGTAAATGAATGAAGTACCTAGCTCCTTGAAGACAGTGTTATCGCTCTGTTCATCAGTCTTCTCTGCTAACACTAGCAGATAAAAAGGATCTATCTTCAACAGAGGCAATATGCAACAAGAAAAATTATAATGTGCCTTCTATTATTGCCATGACAAAATGAGAAAGTAGACTAGCGACAGATCAATCCTATTCTTTCATATACTATCAGGCAGGATATGATTTTAAGTTGGAGCATGTTGATAGCTCCAGATCAGAAAAGCAAATATCAATTCATGCTAGTTTTAGAGTCCTGTTAATCTTCCAAATTGTTATTTGGACACTAGCTGTCAGCATATTTTATGTATTTCCTACATGTCTCCTGAACACAGCTGTGCTAAAACTCTGAGGGCTCATTTTAACACACGAGAGCAGCTTGGAAGAGTCGGAAATGCACGATATG
Source organism: Vulpes lagopus (assembly GCF_018345385.1). Classification (NCBI taxonomy): domain Eukaryota; kingdom Metazoa; phylum Chordata; class Mammalia; order Carnivora; family Canidae; genus Vulpes; species Vulpes lagopus. The sequence goes on along the minus strand of NC_054826.1, from coordinate 18,224,856 downwards.
TGGAGTCAGCAAGCCTGAGTTCAGGTTTTGGCCATTCACTTACCAGCTGTGAAGCTTTAAGCCCAAGCATCTCAAATGAAATATTCATGCCCTAGAGGTTTGAGACATTATGCTGGAAGGTCTCAGAGATGCAGAATAAACAATGCATTCATTCATTTATTAAGCAAATATTTATTGAATGCCAGGCATTGTGTTTCAAGTGAAATGAACAAGACAGATAAGGTCCCCATTCTTATAAAGTCTTAGATTCTTCAGAGAGACATAAGTTCAAATACAGATGAACACTATTAAAAAGAGAGATAACATGAAGTTACTTTTTAAAGGCCTGATAACAAGTTTATTTTAAAAGGCTTGGTAACGTACTATTATTAGTTGCCTACCTAGAATTCACTTTCCCCTTTCTATTGGCTTGCTGTGTTCAATCAGATGTCTACTGTTGCCACATACCACCCATGGGATGGGCACTGGTTGGCTTAGGCCAAATATATTCATTTCCCATTGGTTTAGGGCTAGTCGTGTAATCTAAACAGTCCAATCAGCATTCATCTTGGGACTCTGGCATGCAATCCTGGTATCAAAGTCATTTTTATGGCTTTTCTTCTTAACACCAGAGGATGAAGATGTGAAGATGAACCTCTGGGGCCATTTTGCTGCTAGGATGGGAAGAGCTTGAGGATTAAGCCAACATGAAGAGAAGTGAGCAGGTATGTGGACCCCACTCTGGGGCTTGCCTTATTCTCTGAACTTCAAGGTATAAAGCTAATAGATCCTTTATTGCCTAGCTGATATGAAGCAACTCTTCTGTTTCTTATACCATAGAATTCATAACTGATATAGAAATTTGGTTCCAGGAGTGGGAATACATTAAAATACAAACCCTAAAATATAGATTTGGCTGAGTAGAAGTGATGAGATAAATGGCAGTGCCCTGTTGGGAGTCAGGACCTATAGGCGTATCAGGGGAAATGGTAGGAACTATCCAGGATCATTGATTACAGAAAGGTCCTACAATAAAGACACAGTATTAAGATAAGTGACCGATCTGAAGGCAGAGAAGAAAGGAAGTGTGATTTTGCTTCAAAAGGCCCTCTCTGAGTATGGACTGCGATCAAGATGACTGGAATCCAGCAGTGTTACAAAGACCAACTACCCTACTCCAAGTGAAGGTTCACACAATGAAAGACAGGAAGTAAGACTGGGATAAAAGACAAGCCGAACCCCTTAGGCCAATCCCCAGTACTTCCTACTAAATGGTCCTCAGCTGACAAACCACATAAGAGCATCTGTGCTGGAGCCTGAGGTCAGGAGGCAAATAATTCCTCTCCAAGTTATTGTCAGAAGCTGTCCAGAAACAGAAGCCCACACAAAAATAGCAGCCATTACACTGAAGCTTTAGGGGACGGTCATATGACAGGGACCTGTTGTTAGACAATCTAAAGTCCAAGACTCAAGTGCAATGACCAGAGACAGGCTGTCTAAAGTTCCTCACCTATGGAAGTGATGAGTGAAATATCTTGATGGTAAATAAGTTTATGAAGGAGCTATTTGCCAAAGAAACCCCAGCCCTGGACCACCACAGTCCATGACTGCTCAACTCCTATGGCAATCTCACACTCTGAAGTCACACACACAGGAGGGGGTTATGCAGCTCCTGGGAAGGGATACTTCTCTAGATATGTCAATGAACAAAAAACCTTCAAGAGAAGAAAACCAGAGCCTGCCAAATTGATTAAGCAACTCCTCCACCGTCAGAGCATTATCAAAACAGGAGGCTGAGAAGCAAAAAGCATATCCTTGGTACCAGCATTTCCAAGCCAGAGTCCTGATTAGATTATTTAAGTCATGTTCACCTCCAAAGTCACATGGAGAGTTCTGTTTTACATGTATTATTGTCCAGAATATGTCTGTGTTCGTGTGTGTGTGTGTGTGCGTGAGTGTACATGTGTTTACCCAATTCTCTTTTATACTTGAGATTTCTTTCATTGTAGTCATCCTTAGTATTTCTCTACTATTATGTATTGGATGTGTTGGTGACTGATACATTTGTCTTTGCCCTGCTTTAACCAACCATGAAGAGCTACATCCAGATGGGAAGAAGAAGGTTTCCTATCCCCTAGAAGTCCTGGACATGGAACTAGATGCAGTATTGAATGATACTTGGGTTGTGTATTTGGGGGGACATAATGATTGTATTTTAGGTAGATATGGTTGGGCATTTTTAAAAATGCATGTATGGGAAGAGGGATGTATATAGATGTTAGGTAGTCTATATTGTCTCAAACATCAGGCTGGCTATACCATTTATATGACTTTTTTTTTTTTTAGTAGTAGTAGTAGTTTAAACATTACTACCAAAACTTTGAAACTTTGTATAACAAATTAAGCAAAATATATTTTCATAGATAACTTGATTTCAGGCTCTTTTCAAATAATCATGCTTGCTGATTCATTGGATCTGAGTTAATGTTCGCCTGACTTTTATTACATCATGAAGATAAATGCTATTTCATTTTTGACTCAGATATAGCCATTAGTCACCAAATTCCTAACATTGTTCTTTGAGTTTAATGGCAGTTTAGATCAATCACCAAACATATGAAAATGCAGAGACATTCCGCATTTATTGCTCATTTCTCAGAAACCTGATGGGCTCTTGGTTTAGAGATTGTATCATCTCTTCCAGAGTCATCTATCCCATAATCTGATCACCTGGGACACTTAAAATACTGATGCCTAGATGCTACTTCCAGAGATTCAGATTGAAATCTTATGCAGCAGGACCTAGATTAGACTTTCTTTCTTTTTCCTTTCTTTATGAGCAAATAGCAGACAAACCCAAATTGAGGGCCATTCTATAAAATAACTGACCAACACTCTTTAAAAATGTCAAGATCGTGAAAGACAAAGGAAAACTATTCTAGATTAAAGGAAACTAAAGAGACATAACAACCAAATGCAAAGTGTGATCCTCCCTTAGGTCTTGAACCAGAAAAAAGACATTAGGGGAACAATTGGTGATCTTTGAATAAGGTCTGTAGATTAGTAACAGTGTTGTAGCAGAGTAAACTTCCAGATTTTGATCTTTGTACAGAGGTTGTGTTGGATGTTAACATCTGGAGAACCTAGGCAAAGATTACACAAGAGGTCTTTGTACTATATTTGTAACATGCCTGCCAGTGAAATCGCTTCAAAATGAAAAGCTCAGTACTTTTTAAACTACACTTTAAAATATGAAAAAAAAAATCCTCAGACTTTAAAATGTTAAAATGTTTCCATGCCTCCCCTTCTTTAAAATCTTTCCTGACCCCTTAACTATCATAATTCCATACTTACCTTTATGTCTTTATCCTAATGGTTTCTGTTATGAGTCAGAGGTCCATAAACTGGCGGTGTGTGGGCTAAATTGAGCTTCAATCCTTTTAGGTTTGGTTGGCACAAAAGTCTTCCTATCCTTGAAAATTTGATTTGTCACAGCTCCCAACTACTCTATATTGTCTCAAACATCAGGCTGGCTATACCATTTATATGACTTTGTTGTTGTTGTTGTTGTTGTTGTTGTTGTTGTTGTTTAGTAGCAGTAGTTTAAACATTACTACCAAAATTTTGAAACTTTGTATAACAAATTAAGCAAAATATATTTTCATAGATGACTTGACTTCAGGCTCTTTTCAAATAATCATGCTTGCTGATTCATTGGATCTGAGTTAATGTTCGCCTGACTTTTATTACATCATGAAAATAAATGCTATTTCATTTTTGACTCAGATATAGCCATTAGTCACCAAATTCCTAACATTGTTCTTTGAGATTAATGGCAGTTTAGATCAATCACCAAACATATGAAAATGCAGAGACATTCCGCTTTTATTACTCATTTCTCAGAAACCTGATGGGTTCTTGGTTTAGAGATTATATCATCTCTTCCAGAGTCATCTACCCCATAATCTGATCACCTGAGACGCTTTTAAAGTACTGATGCTACTCCCAGAGATTCAGATTGAAATCTTATGCAGCAGGACCTAGATTAGGCTTTCTTTTTTCCTTTCTTTCGTTCTTTTCTTTTCTTTTTCCTTTCCTTTTCTTTTTTTTTTTTTTTTAGGTTTCCCAGATGATTCTAAACATGCACCTAGTTTTGAGAACCACTGATTTGCCTTGTTTATGTTTGAGGTGATTGAGCACCTATTGTCTTAGGGAAAGGGTGTAAGAGAATTTTGGTTAACTTGACAAAGTTTATTTGTCAATACCCCTTGATACGTAGGGCAGCTCACTGAAAAGAAAGTGTATGTTAAAATTTCCTGGGGAGCTTGTTAAGTGTGCAGATTCCAGGGTCACACCCTGGTGGATTCTGATTCAGTGTTTCCTGCACACCATGCTAATTACCTATGAGCTCCTCTGTAGAAAGAAGACCTATTGCTCTCTCTGTTCAAAGCGTTATTTCTGAATTACTTGTCCTGACCCATTCATTCCTCCCACTACTTAGCTTCTTCTTAATCCCACAAACTTCCAAATGTGTTGCTCATGCTCTAATTTTCATCATCACCTTTCTCATTAGGCTTAACTTCTGGCATTTTCTTCTTGGCTCCTCATTAACCAAAGTATGATCTCCCCCTGTGAATTGACATTAGTTTGTCTTGGGAAACTGCCCACACATGTGCGCCTCTTCTTCCCAGATATTTCTCTGCTTCAAAGGTCCTCTCCCAACTTCCGTATGTTGGATTTACCCCTAGTTATACTCTCGTCCCTATTTGGATTTACCCCATTGTACTCACTGGGTAAAAAGCCACCTTAAAACTCGATGGCTTAACACAATAAACATGATTGTATGGGATAGCTGGCTGTTTGGACCAGCTGCACTGGAGTGGGTCTAACTCTTATCTTTGAGACCTCACCTGGGATGGCTGGGACAGCTTGGGGCCTCTCTCCACCTGACCTCTCATTCTCCATTAGTTCTCTGGACTTCCTCATATGGTGGTGGAAGGGCTCCATGGAAAAAGCAAGAAAGGGCCAGCCCAAATAAACAACTGTTTCTTTAAGCCTCTGCTTGCATTTCATTTGCTTATGTCCCATTGACCAAAGTCAGTCACATGGCCAAGCCCAAAGTCAGTGTGGGAAGTGGCTACCTGAAGGCATGAATTACTGGTGCCCTCTACTACAAAAATAGACCATAGCCTTCCCCCTAATTCCAATTATTCATGTTCCTGTCATATGCAATATTCCTTCCCTCCGAGCATCCCTACGGATCTCATTCACCTGTAGCATTGGCTCAAAGTCCTGGGTCCTGAGATTTCTTTTCTTTTTTTTTAAGATTTTATTTATGTATTCATGAAAGACACACAGTGAGAGGCAGAGGGAGAGGGAGAAGCAGGCTCCCCACTGAGAGGGAGCCCCAGGACCCCGGGATCATGACCTGAGCCAAAGGCAGATGCTCAACCACTGAGCCACCCAGGTGCCCCTGGTCTGAGATTTCTATCAAGTCCAAATGAGGACAAGTTGCTTGGCAGTGGCTCCTTTGAGTTCAGAACACTGTAATTGGACGAGACAAATTATATGGTCTGCAAACACACTCAACAAACATTGAAAGATCGGGCCAGGACAATCACAGTAAATATTTCCATTCAAAAAGGGAATTAAGAGAAGATACATAGCAGGCACTGATTCATAAGAATTTTGGAACCCTGCCAGGCATGTGTTGCCAGGTCTTCTTATTCTGAGAGCAGGACCCAGTTCTGTCCCTGGGAGTAGCTTCCCAATCCATTGTTCCCTATCACTCTTGGCGCCTGTGGCCTGGCTCTTGGCTTTACCTTCCTTTTTTGCTTGAGAAATAGCCCGTGTTGGCTTCTGAGTAGCTTTCTGAGGTTGCTTTTGCTTCTTACAAAAAAAAAAAAAAAAAAAAGTTGGGAGCCCAAAGGCCACTTCGCAGTTTGTGAAACCACAGCCCCTTTTTACTCTAAGCCAACTATCTATTTTTTGTTGTTGTTGTAGTTTGTTTGCTTTTAATTAAGAGTCTATTTTTTTTACAGAATAGTTTTGGGTTCACAGCAAAATTGAAGGGAAAGTGCAGAAATTTTTCATCAGCCCTCTCTCCTACACATGCATATCCCCTCCATTATCAGCCTCTTCCACCAAGTAGTACATTCATTACTATCGATGCACTTGCATGCCAGGATCACCCAAAATCCATAGTTTACAGCTCACTCCTGATGTTGTACATTCTCTGGTTTTGGAAAAATGTATAACAGTACATACAATCATTATAGCATCATGCAGAGTATTTTCAGCTCCCTAAAAAACCTCTCTGTTCTGCTTATTCATCCCCACCAAACCTTGGCAACCACTCATATGTTTATCGTCTTCTTAGATTTTCCCAAGTGTAGCTGTGTTGTGATTTATTTTTTTTTCAGTACAACTCTCTTTAAAATGTCATAGGTGTTCTATAATTGTCACTTCAGTTCACTACATGCTCCAAAACCACATTCATAAATTCTTTTTGAGACTGGTGTCTCTCTTCTTTGGGCATGTCTGGCTGCTACGAAGCAATGTCATCAAGATTCTTAGAAGCTCTTTTGTCAACCTGATGTTCTACTGGAAACCACCTTGTAAAACTCAAAACCCAAAATTCAAGACTAAGTGGGGGGAAAAAAAAAAAAGAATGGGAAGGGATTGTTTCTGCAAGGGTTGCCACATAGAAAGGGACCAGGAATTTGCGATGGAAAGACCTAGGACACGAGGTTCTCACCAGACACGAGGTAGATGAGTCGAGCCTGATAAAAGGCACCTGACTGGGCAAACAGCCACAGTTTGACAGCTACTGTCCCAATGTATATTCAGTTTCCCGAAGTACTTTTTTACTTAAGATCTTTTATAAGTATGTGTTTGCAAGTTATTTCACGGTATTCGTCATATGTGATTTTTTAAAAAGATTTTTATTTATTTATTCATGAGAGACACAGAGAAAGAGAGGCAGAGGCACAGGCAGAGGGAGAAGCAGCCTCCATGCAGGGAGCCCGATGTGGGGCTCGATCCCAGGTCTCCAGGATCACGCCCTGGACTGAAGGTGGCGCTAAACCACAGAGCCACCCGGGCTGCCCGGCCATATATGATTTTAAGTGGCTGGTTGGTTCTCCGTCAAATGAATGGGTCATCATTTACCATTGCCTTAGAGCACCTCATTTAGGCAATTTTGGTTTTCTTCTGTTAAAATAACTCTACTGTCATCATTTTTATACATTTTTTCTTTTAAATTCATTGATTATGATGCGTTTTACAAACTTTGAAGAACTGAATCACTGGTAATAGTATAGAAACATACTCGAGGGGATGCCTGGGTGACTCAGCGGTTGAGTGTCTGCCTTTGGCCTAGGGTGTGATCCTGGAGTCCCGGGGTGTCCATGCAGGGAGCCTGCTTCTCTCTCTGCCTATGTCTCTGCCTCTCTCTATGTGTCTCTCATGAATAAATAAATAAAATATTTAAAAAAAAAAAAAAGACACATACTCGAGGCAAGTGAACTAAGAGGCCCATGTTTTCTAGAAGGATTGTACCAATTTATTAGTCATCAGCCGACCTGTTTCCCTGAGGACTTATTATCATTGAGTTTTGTTGTTTTTCTTTCCTATTCAGAATTTAGCCAACAAAATGGCATCTCATGGTTTTAATTTCCATTTCTTTAACTTCTAAGTAGACAAGGATTTTTCCTTTTGTTAAATTACTCAAATTAATTTTTCTTGTGTGACCTCTGTTCCAATTGTAGAGTGCAAAATTAACATTAGGCTTGGCAACAAATGACAAAAACAAAAACAAAAAAAACTCAAACAATAGAAAATTTAACAGTGGCTTTTTTTCTTTCTCACAGAAAAGAAGTCTGGGGCAGTCAGTCCAGTGCTGCCCCTGGCACTCCAAGCTCTCAGATCCTTTATTGCTCAGATCTTCAGATTGAGCTCCTCCTCATGATTTGCATTCCCTTTGACAGTAAAGAGATGGGTGTGGGGATGGGATAAATCAATTCCCTTGAAGGATGTTTTCTAGAGGGTGCAACCACTTGTGTTTATATCCCATTGGTCAGCAATTAGTTTCATTTCCAAGGGGGAAAAAAAAAAGAGAGAAGAGCTATCTCATTGGCCAGCAGCCTCTGCCACACACAGCAAATCTCCATCTCCCATCAAGGCTGAGAAAGTAGCAGCTCTGGGAGGAGAAGGTGGCGCAGTTTGGCAGGGGAGTAAATGTGGGAAGAATGCCAGGGCTCAGGCTGGCACAGAGATGGGCGTGCAGTGGTGGGAAAATGCTACCCGTGGGAAGTTGGCTTCCCTCTCATCCTGGACCCTTCCCAGGCTTAACTCTTAGCTTTCTCTAATAGACTTTCCATCTCCTTCCCAAATTCTCGTTGGTTTTTAGGGCCCTGCTTGCCTCTTAACTCCTTCAGCAGCTTTCCCTTACCAACCCAAGTATTCATGACTCATTTGAACCTAGACACCGATGGGTTCTGTTAGGTTATCATTTCTTTTTGTGTCGTTGGCCCAATGAGACTACAAATTTATGAAAAGCAGGCATAGTACCTTACATTTTTTCAAAGGCCAGCACCCCCTATCTCTCTCCCCTTCCACATTCTCTTTTTTTAGGAATCCCTGCCCCTACTCCCAAATATCCAATTTTGAGGGGAATCATGATTAATAAATTCAGTGAACACAATTTGCTCAAGAAGGTATCAAGTGTTTATTTTGCAGAATCGGCTTTCATGTTCTTCCAGTTGGTAAATAAACTATATGGCACTAGGATAAGACTATTTGGAACTTAATAACATTATGTTTTGTTTTGTTGTTTTGTTTTGATTCCACAGATCTGTTTTATAGATAGCGCAGAACCATCAGAGGATATATTCCTGAAAATTGCTATCAGTGGCTTGAAACTGTGTATCAGGGATACATTAAGTGTATGATAAATTGGTGGATGGTGCTTGGTAATCAAGATATAACTATCCATTTCATAAAATGGGGATATTTGCCAATTTGTTCACAACTCTGTAATATGTATCAAGTGTCTGCTACCGACAAGGTACAATGTCAGGTAATGTGGGGTCAGATCTATGGAAGACTCCAGATGAACCAGACCAGAATTCTGTTCTCAAGAAGATTTTCACCTTGTAGGTGAAAAACACACACATTAGTCTAACCTTTCATTATCCCTTTACCTGTTGGCAGGTGGAAGAAACCCCATTAGCAGAAAGAAAGCATTGCTATGGGTTGATCAAGCACAAACAGGCAGCATAAGAGTGGTTCAAATCAGCCCTTGACTCTGCCCTGGGGATACCTTTCCGTCTGTGATGAGTCACCTCAGATGGGGCTCAGGAATAGTCCTGCCCTCTCTCTGGACTCCTCTTCTAGGGTCTTCTTTGCTTTTGCCTTCTCTACCCTCCTCCTGGGCCTTTCTACTTTGGTTCCTGGCTTGTGCTGAGGAATAGACATGAAAAAGCAGCTTTTCTAGTCTAGCTTCAGAGTAGTGCATCATCTATTCATTTAATAGTCATTTGACCAAATATTTTCTTAAAAATCTCCAACTCCCTCTTGCCAATATGGACTAATAGCATTATCCCAGTGTGTGATGCTAATAGAGATTCTCCTTTTTTTCTTGCCCCTATCAAGAATCATCTACACCATCTGCTTTTATATCTTACACGGATATGAAACAGAGCTCTAAGGAGAGAAAGTTTGGTTGGGGAGAACCCTGTCCTTCCACAATGGAGTCATAAGGAAGAGCAGAGAAAGTGCCCAGAGAGTGGGTAGAGATAAATGCCAAGACTGAGAAGACAGTATAAACCCAGGTAGGATGGCAGGCATCTTCAGGGTGGGGGGTGGAATCTGCATGGGTGTGCAGGGATGAAATTGGGGCATTTTTAATAATATCTCTTGTTAGGCTCTGTCATGTTGATTATTATGTATTTTGGCTCTTACCCTACAAGAAAGGGTAGAAGGAAAAGGTGTGAAAAGTGAGGGAGGAATTGTTGATGGCCTACACTGGAAGCTGAGAGGCAGCATGGAGCCAAGAACAAGTGTGGCCTTGAAATCAGGTAAAAGGAAGACCCAAGTTCATTTCCTCTCTATCAGATATTGACCACGTGGATTTGGGCAAACTGCTTATTTCTCATGTGTAAAATGAGGATAATAGCACTGACATCACACCTAATACACTGTAATGTCTTGTTTCTCCACAGAAGTCATTAAACATTTTAAGCATACTATGCTGTAATATGTATGGCTAATGTCCTTATTAAGCAGGCTATAAACTGCACCTTGATGAAATTGTAAATGAATGAATCCTTTTATAGCTACAAAATTATTCAATAGATCACTCATCTGGACCCAGTGGTCCACTTCCAGAAAGTTCTTGACACATCTTGATATGTCAGGCTGAGGCTTGAAGAAGGAGGAACCCCTGGATTTCTGAGTCAAGGAGACCGCAGGGGTGCAGGTGCTTGGGTGTTCCTCTTCTCTGGTTGCCAGCAAGGGGGGCCCCCCTCAGCCTAAAAATACCTGCCCAGAAGCTGGGGCGGGAAAGGGCAGAAGCCATGTGAGAGGTGCTATGGGAGGAGTTTGAAATGAAGATGAGAGGATGCCAAGGAAATCCTGCTTTGCCTAGAGATGTGGCTTCAGGGCCAGTTCCTTTCCTTCTCCTTCCATCCAGAAAAATAGAACTCAAGATTAGGAGTCACCACTTTGTTCCTGCCTCCTTTCCCAGTCCTGTTCTCTGCTCGGCTACATGGCACTCCTCCAGCGGCAGGAACGGTGTCGGGAGAGGAAGGGTGATGGAGCCCAGTGGGGTTCTTAGGTTCTAATGCCCAGCCTCTCACCTACTAAGGCATCTAGCACCCTCTGATTCTGTGCTTATATCATGACCATGTTTGAGAAACCCCATCTCCCTTCCTCTGGCACTTCCTCCAGAAAATGGGCTTCAGAGAACCTTCTGAGCTAGAGGCCCAAGGTTGACTCTGCCCAGAGAACTGAGATTGTATTTGCATTTCTGGTTGGTGCCCTAGGCTTTTGCAGCTTATTGTGTCTAGAAACACTGAGATATGCAGAGTCTCTAAGAGGTGGGACAGGAGGAGAAGGAAAGAATACAGGACATGAGAACATTGGCCTATCCTCGCTTTGGTCACCCACCAGAGGCAAGGCCTTTAGAAATCATCTACCTTTGGGTTGCAGATTAGCTTCTCAGCTCCTCACCAGGCAACTCTTACTGTGCAACAATCAGGAGCCAGGATCCCAGGTCCCTGGAAGCAGGAACTGTACCTGTAGGATTGAGGGTGGGGAGGGAAGAAGAAATGAGCAACTGGCACTTGCAGGAGTACAGTTCTCGCTGGCTTGTCAAATTGAGGGCTTTAGATCTTTGGCTTGAAGGAAACAGATATTGGGGTGGGTGCGGTCAAGGGAAGAGGATGAACGGAGTGCGCCACTGGTAGGGGCACACAAAGTCCCATTAGGGAGTGTGCAGTCGTGGGTAAATTCAAAAGAATCATTTTCCAGATCCTAGTTTCCATATGTGCTTTTCTCTAAAACTGATCCCCCTGGGGGCACATCCTAGGTGCCAGGCTGGTTCTCTTCCTCAGCTCCTCTTTCCCAGTGGCCCCCTGCATTCCTCAAAAAGAAGCCCCATCTGCCCTGCGTCTGCATCTCACTTGGGCGCACTGCCTCCCACAGGAACATCTTCCAGTGCACCAAGTAAAGGGTCCACTTGAAATCTTGATGTCTGAATGTCAAGTAACATTTGGCATTGATTTCAAGTTGGAGGAGGTAAAAGATTAAGATTCAGCTTCAGGTTGAAGTAAATTATAGGGGGTATTTTCTTAAACATTTATTCAAACACATGAGGAAACAATCTTCTTTAGCTTTTACCAAAAGATTATTATGTAATATGAACGCATGCATGTTTCATTTGAGCACAAGTCTCCTGCTTGCTTCAGCTTTTCTTTACATTAAGTGGTCCTATTAATGGCTTTCGGGGCACCTGGGTGGCTCTCAGTGGTTGAGCATCTGCCTTTGACTCAGGTCATGATCTTGGGGTCCTGGGATTGAGTCCCACACCGAGATCCCCACACGGAGCCTGCTTCTCCCTCTCCTCTCTCTGTGTCTCTCATGAATAAATAAATAAAATCTTTATTAAAAAAAAATAGCTCCTCCTCTTTTTTTGCTGGTAATTTCCACAAAATTTGGTCTTATTCTAGCAATTGCTAGATGAGTATTTTTTTATGCTTGCTGATTATTTTAGAATTTAAATTATGATTATTTTATTTCACCCAATTATTTACCAAAATAAATTGCAATGATAAATCAATCTCTAATATTAACATGGAGACTCTTATGGTGATAGGAAACTTTAACTTTTTCAATTTTGAATTAATAAGATAAATATTCAATCTAGAAAAAATTTAGTATGCAAAATTTTAACTTATGTACATATTTCATAACTGAGAACTATGATATGGGGACCAGTACAAGTTTCAAGCTTAAAAGTATACTCTACTAAGATAAAATTCTGTGGGCAACATAGATGGAAATATGTCTGCAAGGAGGACTAATAAATGATGGAAAAATTTTGGCTGTTAAAAAAAATAACTTATTCATGTTTTTTGAATAGATGAAGGCGGTTATTCAATACATTTAATGGAGTGGTTTAACCGTCTTAAACGTCAATGTGCCAGAAGTTACATATTTCTCAATTACTTAAACTTGTAATAAAAATGTTAACTTAAAAATGTGAGGAGGAGACATAGTTTTTCCAAAAGTGTTAAGAGATCCCAGAACAAAGCATTTTTATAGATGCCCTTGGAGGTGGGAGGGGAATGCAAGGTGGGGAGAGAGGAATGCCAGTGCCCTGGGCAATTCTGCCTGCAGGTGGGGTTGGGCCGCTCCTCATCCCTGGGCTTTCTCTGCCCGGGTGTCAGCATCTCGGGGCTGGTTTTCCAAGAGAGGGTGAAGCAGACAGACCCTGGACCAGGACACTCCTTCCTCCAAAGTGCTTGTTCCGATGCGGGGGACTGCACGCGTGTACCCAACTAGGGTGTGCCCTGAGGCTCCTTCTGCACACAACCGGTCACAAGTCTGCAGGGGAACCAGGTGGTGCAAGGGGACAGAGCAGCAGGCAGCTAACAGCACCCCTGGAATGCTAACTAGCATCTTTGCAAAGCTGCCATTTACATGGAAAGAGATGGCATTAAAAATGCATGATGTGGAAGTCAGAGATGATTCTCTTAGCCTCTCTGGAACCCAAGGAGACTCGGAGAATAGGCTTCTCATGCTCAGGGGCCAGCCTTGGTGGTGGTGACAGCCAGCACCCCTGTCACTGACCTCACCTACCCTCTGCTGGTGCTGCGTCCTCCGTCTGCTTCATCCTCTTCTCCCGACGTTTCCCAGAGTCTCCCCACTTGCTTAGGATGTCTGCCAGCAAAGGCAGAAGGTTCACCAGGTTCTCTGGGTCCAAGGAAAAGCCGGTCCCTTTAACAGGTCTGCAGCAGCTCCAGAAGCTGTTGTCGATGGTGTCCTGGTTCTCACAGGGACAGCTGTGTCCTGGCAGGTTGCCTCGGTGGGAGGGATGGTCTGATTATTTTAAAATGTTATATTATGCTTATTTTATTTCACCCGATTATTTACTAAAATAAATTGCAATGATAAATCAACCTATAATATTAACATGGAGATTCTTAAGGTGATAGGAAACTTTAACTTTTTCAATTTGCATTAATAATAAGACAAACATTCAATCTAGAAAAAATATAGCATGCAAAATTTTAACTTATGTACATATTTTATAACCGAGAACTATGATATGGGGACTAGTACAAGATTTTCAAGCTTAAAAATATATTCTACTAGGATGAAATTCTGTGGGAGCAGGTGGGAGGGATGGTCTGATGCCCCCCAAGAAGCCCCCACAGGCAGCACAGATGGGACCCAGGGAGACGAAGGGAGTCATCATGGGACCACAGCCCTGGGGTCCCAAGCTCTGAAGGCCAAGGAGAAGGTATGAGGGTGTGAACTGGCATCTTCAGCTTATAGTTAAAATAATAACTCTTCTTAATGAAAACTCAAGTCGCCTTTATGATGGGAGGACATCACTGTGGTCCTCGGGTGGGGTGTGAGGTCCGAGAGGTCAAAACTACTCCCATAGTGACATGAAGGTGTTTAGAAACTTTCATTCTCTCATAAGCTGTGTCAGGGGAGGAAAAAGATTCCCTCACCCCTCATCAGGTCCCTGGCTGGATCTGAAAATTAAACCCACAAAGACAGATGAACAGGAGAAAAGTGTACCCATTTTACTAATTTTTCCATGTACACGGGAGCCTTCACAAGAGAATGAAGACCCCATGAAGTGACCAGAGCAGGCACCTTTTATAGTTTTAGACAAAGAAACAATAAATATGTGAAGAATGGACAAAATAAAGAAGTTGGGAGTAGGGGTGGCGATGGTGAAGTGGAGAGCTCAGAGTGAGTTTAACAAGGTTTGTTGGCAGATTCCTCTGGAATGTCTCAGGACTGATAGGAGTCTGTCTCCAGTGAGGGGGCATGTATTTCCTGCCTTTGGGCAGAAAAGGGAGAGCTTTTTCTGCATTTACTGCTTCTAATTGTCTTTGGCTCAAAATTCTTATGTCAAACAGGCGTAATTGGGGGTGGCATTTTCTGGTTTCCTTCAAGTGTATCACGGAATTCCTTTAGAGCAATGACATCTTCACTCTGGTGATAAGTAAAATGTGTGCTTCTGAATCATTATGTTTTAAAGTTTTCTCAGTTTCAATTTCTACTACAGTAAATACCAGTAACTACAATCCCATCGCTATAACAGAAGCTTTCTGGGTTTTTGGTGATTGTTAAGGGTACCGACGCGTCCTGAGACCACAACGTTTGAGAACTGCTGCCTTAGATCTTCTATTTCAGTACCTGTTTGGTAGACTCGGAGGAATTGGTGCTAAAGAGAGGAGATGAATTGCTCAGCATCATACAGAGCTTGAGGCAGAGTCAGGAAGAAAACCCTGTAGACACCACGCTGCCCAGGTCACTTTGCTGATTAACCACTACTGGCCACAGCAGTGAAATTCATACGTCCCCTTACTTCCCTCCAAGTATATGGGGCAGGAGCCTCTCTGCCCCCTTTACCTCCCGCCCCCCTCTCCACCACCTCTGGGGAGTGTGGGGTCATCTAGGATGAGAACACAGCAAAACAACACTACTGAAAGCCAGTCGAATAAGCAAAATTGTAAAGTCGGGTTTGTTCGTGCTCCTCTCTGAAGGATGCTAGCTTTCTCAGATGGAGCCAGGGGTAGGTCATCCTGGGACAAGAGTAGGTAAGACTGCAGCAGCGGAGCAAGGCACGCTGGTCTGCAGCACACTCGGCTTTGATTGAAAGGTGACCAGGTAGGAACAGTCAAGATCTATTTTGTCTCATCTCTTGGATCCCAATTGTGACCCTAATCTGCTGTGACTACAGTTACTGTCTTTTTGTTAATGGACCGCTCCAGGGAAACGTAACAATTGGGTTACATGTAAGAGGGGCCTTGGAATTATCTAGTGTGTTCACTCATTCATTCAGTGGTGTTTGTTGAGCTCCTGCTGTGGGCCCCACACACGTCTGGGCTCTGGGGATGCAAGTGATTACATAGACACAGGTCCTTGTCTCATGGAGACCACCTCTTAGCAGGATGGGCCACTCCCTCCTTTTCAGATGCCGGAGGCTCAGAGAGGTGAAGGGACTTGTCCAACGTCATACAGCCACATGAGAAAAGAATTTGCTGAGTATTCACCATGTGCCTGACCTCCCGGGGGAATCCAGCAGAAATAGCCAAGCCAGTCTGTGCCACAAATGAGCTTGTTAGAGAGGTGAGACTTACATCCCAGTTAGTATTGTAAGGGTTTAGAGGGCAGAGGCTAAGTGAGTAGAAAGTAATTATTTAATTGCTTTAATTACTTAAGGGCAGTTATTATGCAAGAAAAAAATTTGTCAGGGGGTTCATTTTTGTATGCTTGTTTTTTTTTTAAGTTCAATTTATTAAGCTACAATGTAAAACTCAAGTTCTTAATTTTATTTTTTTGAATTTTTAAAAAGATTTTATTTATTCATGACAGACACACACACACACACACACAGAGAGAGACAGACAGAGAGAGAGAAAGGCAGAGGCACAGGCAGAGGGAAAAGAAGCAGGCTCCATGCAGGGAGCCTGATGTGGGACTTGATCCCGGGTCTCCAGGATCACACCCCAGGCTGAAGGTGGTGATAAACCGCTGGGCCACTGGGGCTGTCCCAGTTCTTAATTTTAAATGCTGCTTATAAATATTTATAAATCTAGAAAATTTGAAAAATCGGTTTTGAAGTCCTTAGATAAGTATATCACTTACAAATTCGGTTAAACTACTTCATTTTTAAAAAAGAATTTATTTATTTACCTGACAGAGAAAGAGAGCCCACAAGCAGGGGGAGCGGCAGAGGGAGAGGGAGATGCAGGCTCCCTGCCCAGCAGGGAGCTCGATGTGGGGCTCCATCCCAGAACCCTGGGATCCTGACCTGAGCTGAAGAGAGACTGAGCCGCCCAGGCACCCCTAGTTAAACTACTTTAAATATTTTAGACTGCACATAAAATTTAATACATTTGACTTCCTTTTTGATTAACTCAATTGCCTGATTTAACAAAACATCCTGAGTGCCTGAATAAGCTCTTAAGGAATTAACAGGTCACAATCTTATAATGTAAGTGAAGCTTAAGTTTTCTCAGATGTTCCAATGCTGTATAAACTTAGTGAGATTTCTACTTAAAATCAAAAGTCTAAGTTAGTTATTCAATTAATACTTCAAAATGAAATTTCAACACTGATTTATTTATAACTCAAATAGGCCAAAGTATCCTAAATGTTCACATGCCTAAAATATCAAACGTTTGTGGATCCTTAAGGCAAAATATTAATGCTGTAGTTT
The DNA here is from genome assembly GCF_018345385.1 of Vulpes lagopus. Lineage (NCBI taxonomy): Eukaryota > Metazoa > Chordata > Mammalia > Carnivora > Canidae > Vulpes > Vulpes lagopus. Next base: position 18,207,908 of record NC_054826.1, on the reverse strand, counting down.
TGATACCCTTAAGCATTTCCATACCAAATTTGACCTCTTTCTCAAATAAAAGAAATTAGGGAATAGTTCAGATCATCCTGCCATATTCTGGTAGTTACGTTCCCAGGGAACTTTGAGGGTGGCTCTCTCAGCCTGCTGGAGGTTACATAGATACTGACTCGATCCTTACCTGTTGCCCTGATTGTCAGGAATACTCTGAGCCGTGTCCCCAGGCATGGCTTTTACAGTCATGTTAGACAGTCACTGATTCTGCTGCTCAAAGAAAATTTCAACTTCCTCTCGAGCCAGTCATTTGGATTTTACTTTTCTTTGTTGTTGTTGTTGTTTAATTTTTATTTATTTGGCAGAGAGAAAGCATAAGCAGAGGGAGCTGCAGGCAGAGGGAAAGGGAGAAGTAGGCTCCCTGCTGAGCAGGAAGCCAGACAAGGGGCTGGATCCCAGGACCCCGGGATCATAACCTGAGCCAAAGGCAGATGCTTAACCAACTGAGCCACCCAGGCACCCCTGGATTTTACTTTTTTTTAGATCTTAAGATATGTGAAAGTACTTTATGCCAAACACCAACAACCTTGAGCTGAGAGACTCCTGCGTTGGTGGATCACTCCTATTTTTAGAACCTCACAACTCTATGGGATATTAAGGTGTCAATGTGTGTTCTACTGGGGGTGGTGAGTCATTTCCATCTGTGACATGTGAACAGTCCTCCCTCTACTTTAAAGTCGCATTTGAAGACGAGGCCCTGGCCTTCGAGGAATATACAATTTAGCATCCTTTCTCTAACTCTTGGGAACTCCTTGAAGAGTTACATTTCTTGAAAGCCCTCCTGGCCCTGCCACAGGAGGCCCAGGATTATGCGCCAGGAGGGTAACAGATGTTTGAGGAATTGAATAAGAAATGCTGTAAAAATGTGGAGTCAAGCGGAAAGCTCTTGTAGAGTTGATTCAGCTGAGACAGAAGGAAGACTAAGCCTTCAAAGAAGTTTAGCAACAGAGAGGGTATAAACTGGTAGAAAGGTACGGTCTGTGGAGGCATCCTGGAGGTTGATGGGAGTGAAGGAGTTCTGAGGAATGGAATAATGAGAAACAAATTGAATGAGAGCTTACTGTGGCCAGCCTCTATCTTACATGTTGTATAGCTATTGACTAACCCGTTGCCTTCTCCCGGCATCCCTAGAAGGCACGAATCATCATGATTGCCATGTTCCAGAGTGAGGAAACCGAGGCACAGACAGCTTAAGTCATACGCTGGCATACTGTGTGCATGATGACGTAGGACCCCTCAGCATACACTTTAGTGTGACATTCGAAGACGTGGAAGTGCCCCCCCCCCCCCGCCCGAGTTCCCCTTCCCAGTCTCGCTGGCTGGTCCTGCTGTCCGAGTATTATTCCAACTGCCTTGAAGTGAATCTTTCTTTCTTTCTTTCTTTCTTTCTTTCTTTCTTTCTTTCTTTCTTTCTTTCTCTTTCTTTCTTTTTTTCTTTTCTTTTCTTTTCTTTTCTTTTCTTTTCTTTCGATTTTATTTATTTATTTATTTGAGAGAGTGGATGTGAGCAAGCAGAGGGAGGAGCAGAGGGAAAGGAACAAGCAGACTCTGTGCTGGGTGTGGACCCCAAACTGGGGCTCCATCCCACAACCCTGAGACCACCACCAGAGCCAAAATCAAGGGTCAGGGGCTCAACTGACTGAGCCACCCAGGCACCCCGGAGGTGATTCTTTCACACAAGGAGCTTGTTGGCGTGCTTGAGGGCAGAGCAGGGCCCCGTGGAGCTTACCAAAAGATGTAAGGGAACAGGTTTGTGCCTGCTTACCAATAAGTGTTTGCATTTTTAGCAGAATTCGATCTCAGACTGGCCACCATGGGAGTAGGCACCTGTTAGTGAGCTTGTCTAGGACTCTACCTCTGAGCACCGGAGGTGGTTACTCTCTCGCAGAAACCCCGACAACTGCCTAACTGCTCCTCTGTAGGAGGAGGCCAACATAAGCAAGCCGGGTACCAGCCAAGGGACAGGGCTTTTAGGCAAATGGCATAACTAGAGACAGTGGTGTTTTAAGAGGAAAGATTCCTTGAGCCAGGAAAGGAGGAGGTGATCCTGTGAAGACAGTGGGTGCCTCTCAATGTAGAGGTAGAGGGAGGACTGCCTCGTGGACTGCATCCTTCATGAAGTAGAAGTCAGGGGCTCGGGGAGAAGTAATGCGGGTGGGTTGGTAGAGAGCTTAAGTTCAGCGGTGATGGCACAAAGTCCCTTTTGTTTCTCCCATTTACAGTCTCTCATGTGAAGCAGGGCTGCCCAGGACCAAGAGTGTAGAGCTTCTCTGAAGAGAAGCCTAGGAGGCTGGGCATGGCCCTAGGGTTGGAGGTGGGGCATTTGTTCTGACCCCTTGCACCTATCAAGATGTCAAGGTCATCCAACAGGAGGCCAAGGATACCTCCCACCTCCTTCCCTCCTTCTAATGATAGGTGAGAAGAGACAAAGCACAGCCTGAAGGCCCAAGTCGCCAGAGACTCTTGCTCAGCAGGACTCAGCTAGTCTGGAGGGAGAAGATGATGAGGCATTTACTTCCCCCTTCCCAAAGTGCATTGGACTTCTGGATGCTCCGTCTTGAATTCTAAGATTCCCTGAGGTCAATAAGGAGGACAGTCAGTTCTGGAAGAAATAAAATGACTTTGTCTTTTGTTTCTCTGCAAGAGCTGATGAATAATTCAAGGCAGTGGTGAGGAAGTGGGCTCTGTAGGACAGGCCAGCTCGGAGCAGCAGGGACATCCTGGTAGGTTGCCATGGGACTGAGCTCCCAACTCCATCCCATGTACTCCTTAGCATCTCTGGCTCGGATCCCACACATCTCCCACAGTTCCCGTGGAACCGGGCTCCTTTTCAGCCTAGGGGATGAATGTCTGCTGCAGAAAGGCCCTGGAGGGACTTGCAAACTCAGGCAGAGACAAGCAGGCGAGGGGGCCAGCTGCCTCCCTTGCAGGCATTTGCTTTGCACTGAGAGGGCAAGTGGGGGGGGGGGGGGCGGGGGCGCTGCCAAGGGGCAGGGGAGAAGTAAGAAAGTGGATTGGCTGGCTGGGGAACGCCACAGGCCTGCTGGACCTTGCATCTGCATGCCATGTGTAGCCACGGGGCTTCCTTCTCTGCTCAGCTGGAGACAGTCTCCTTGTAAGTAGTCCTTCCCTGAGGACTCACCTTTGATCTGGATTTGCTGGTTCCCATTAAAGGGGTAGATGTCAAGAGCCTCCCATAGGGCAGATGCCCATCTCCAGCTAGAACTGAATTCACACTTGGGCAAACCAGACACCTTGCTCAGAGTCAATAATCAAATTGTCTGGATTTTGCCTTCGAATTCAGCTGTCAGTGTGTTATTATTGTATCCAGTGACATTAAAAATACCTCTGAGGCACTTTAAGTGCATAAAACACCACACTGCTTGTCTTGTAAGAGTGGCTGTGCAAAGGTCCTGGCACCGATGCCCGATTACCCAACACAGAGCTGGCTCCGGCTTTCCTCACCATGTGGAAGACTTTTTCTAGGGGGCCACAAGTGAAGTAAAAGGAAAAGGGTGTCCGTTCAATGGCATGGGATTTCAGAGTGTAACGTTTTCATTTTGCAGCATTCAGCTGTATAAAAGTGTGTTTAGCGACTCAGTCATAAACTAATTGAGAGATATTGGCAGTCAAATCAAGGTCTCGTATGGGACCAGGGAGTGGGTGTTGATCTCAATAAACCCCTCATTAATCTTCAGCAATATTCCCCAAAATAAAGAGGAAGGGAACCTCTGTGTGGGAGCAAATCCTCCTGGAGGAGTCAACCTCCTGGCTTAGAGTCACTCCCTGCAGTCAGTGTGGTCTGATAACTTTCTGGTCCCCCAGGGAAAATTAAACATCTTACTTCATTAAAACAGATGTCTTCACTGTTTTGTAAAGCAGTGCTTCCTCAAAAAACCCCAGGTACCTGAGAGTAGAAGGAATGGTGTGAGGTTGCTCCCAGAGTGGGGTGTGTGTGTGTGTGTGTGTGTGTGTGTGTGTACACACTGGGAAGGGGGGAGGGTGCTAGAGGAATCCCTATGAAAACAGAGCCTTGAGCCTCCACTCATTCATTTAGCAAGCACAGACTGAGTGCCCACAGAACAGCCTGATTTAGGAATTAGATGCACCGAGACAATAATAACAATAATAGAACACTCTCTGTGTCTAAACCCTATTTCAAGTGGCTGAGGTCTGAATGTCTGTGTACCCCCAAATTCATGTACTGAAACCAAACCCCCACATTGGTGGGGCCATGGGGAGGTGATTAGGTTGCTGGAGCAGGGCCCTCATAAATGGGATCAGTGCCTGTAAAGGAGACCCCTGACAGCTCCCTTGTCCCTCCTGCCATGTAAGGACATAGTGAGAAGACAGCCATCAGTGAGAAACGGACTCTCACCAGATACGGAACGTGCCAGGGCCATGCTCTTGGGCTTCCCAACCTCCAGACCTGTGAGAAATACACTTCTGGTGTTCATGAGCCTCCTAGTTTATGGTGTTTTCGTGATAGCAGCGTGAACAAACTCAGACACAGGCCCTTCTGTGTTTCAGGAAATGTGGAATTTGGTGAAGAAGAACAACATATCCCCAATTAACCAGAAAACACAGGAATATGTAATCAATATTATATAGGGGAGAAACAGGGAATTGCCCAGGAGGGAGACATATTTTCTGAAGTTGGAGGCGGGAGATGGGGAGAAAGGCCTCCTGGAGACAGCATTCCTTCTCCTTTCTTGGTCCCATTTGTGAGCCAAAAGACAAGCTGTATTAAGTCTAATAAACCTAAGAATAGTTCTAGAGACTTAACTGCCCTGGTGTTTGGAATGAAATTAGATTAAACAAAGAACCAGTGTTGGCATCTTCTGGTTTGCCAGAACTTCACATCTCTAGAGTCAGGTGGTTTTTTTGTTTTGTTTTTTGTTTTTTAAAAATTTAAGATTTCATGGATTTAGAGAGGGAGAGACAGCATGGGCAGGGGAGGGGCAGAGGGAGACAGAGAGAGAATCTCAAGCAGATTCCTCAAGCGTGGAGTCCAATCAGGGGCTCCATCACATGACCCTGAGATCTATGACCTGAGCTGAAATCAAGAGTCCGATGCTTAACCCACTGAGCCACCCGGGTGCTACCGTCTATAGAGTCTTTAAGGAACCCACAGATGCTTGGTTGCCTCCTACTTCTCTGAAGCAACCTGCTCCTTGAGTTCTGGCCTCCTTCAAGTTATAGAATCTTTGGGAAATAATGTCTTACTTGAGATTATTGATTTTATGTTTCATTTAAATAGTAGTGTAGAAAAAAAGAATTTTCTTGTTTATTCCCTATGCAATAAACAATTTTCAGCAATACCATTGATTTAATAGGCATTTTGTGATGTTATCCTTAGGATATAATCACCACTTACTATATTCTTTCTGTGGACAAATGCACCTAATTTGTGTTGAAAAGAAGGAACAAAAGGAATATTTTTGCATAAAAATAGAAGTTTTTAAAAAACAATTGTTAAAAAAAAAACAATTGTTAACTATCTTTTTTTTGGGGGGGGGACATTGCTGGGTGTGGGGAGGCAGAGATGAGTTCTGGTTTCCAACATCCATCAATTCACAATATAAAAGAAGGAGCAAAGCAACCACACACACACACACACACACACACACACACACACACACACAGGCAGCCACCAAAGAGGAGAAGCTTCAGAGGAGGAAATGTTCCTGGGGACTTGACTCTTTCATTTCACAGCACACCTTCTTGTGTGGGTGTCCTGAGCCCCTGCCTGGTAATCCATATAAAAGAGATAGGACAGTCATTTTGAGTTTTTTTGTGTGTGTCCTGTACAGAGAATTTAGCCAGGCTAGGTAAAGTGATGGGCTAGGGCCAGGATTTTAGAACTCGAAAATATTTTGCTGCCTGTCTGGAAGCTGACCATGATGAGAGTTGGCTATAGGCCCTAGCAGATGCATTTCCTAAGGATTTTCTGATTAATGAGTCCAGAGGGCCTCCCATGGGGCAAGACAGTCACGTTATTATCAGATTACCAGTAAATAGGGGAATCTAAAGGTTGAAGTGAATGATGGGACACCAGGAGTATCAGCCTAGGTTCTCATAAACACTTTTGTTTCCAGGACATGCAGGGACAAGGAGTGGCTTCAAGCATGTGTGACTTCAGGGGAGAGGGACGTGATTTTCCAAGTGCACCTCCATGTTTGCAGAGACGCCCATGAATGCTGTTCCAGCCTGCAAAAGCTACCCCTTTGCAGTGGACATGCATCATGACATCTCACAGCTCAGCACTTTCCCAGGACCCCTTGTCAGTTTGAAATTTTCCAGATTTATGATTCCATTTCCTCAGGAAGGAGCCAGAAACTTCTTTTCCCAGATTCCTTTGCAGCTGGATAGAAGCATCGGTCTGGCCTCCTTAGATGCACCGATGCAGGACTTTGATTAGCAGGAGAGTTTGCAGAGGCAGGGGTGCTGAGTAGAAGAAGCCTTTGGATGAGGGTGAGGGAGAGACAAGTGGGGCTTACACAGGCAGGGGTTTTGATGGTCCTAATAGCAGTTCCCCTATAGCACTGTAATAGCAGTGTCTCCAGGGACAATTAATTAGAATGTTGGTCCTTGCTGAGGAGCTGCCAAGCCTAATGATCCGGCCTTCCCAGATTTCACTGTGGAATCACCAGTGGAGCCCAGTGAATGCCGTGGAGGTAGCCACAGTGAGATGTTTGCAATCAAACATCTTACTCCCTGTCCTTGCACATACAGGGCATACCAAAAAACTCTGCAGCCAAATTAATATTTTCATGTACCCTTTTAGTAAACATTTTAGGTATTCCAGCCCGGCAGAGAAAGTATGCATGTGCTTATCCTTATTTTAAAGTCAAGGAAACAGTCTTTTCAGAAAAGTCTAGCAATGTATACTCTAGTGATATAGTACACCCAGGTTAAAACTAGAGAACCAGGCTTTCTGACTCGTTGTGAAGGGTTTTCTCTACACAAACCTGCCTCACTATGTAAGGAGACTTGAATCCTATCCTTGATTGAATTCAACTAGAAATTCTCAAAAACATAAAAATCCTTCCAAGTAGCTGTTGGCTTAGGATACTCCTATGACAGGGGGCAGGGCTGGGGCTAGGGTGAAGAAGTACAAAATGTAATGGGCACCGAAAAGTGCAGTGATGGAGATATTTTAATGTGATATTTTAAAAATAAAAATTAATGGGAAAAAAGCCACGATGAACAAATATCCAAACTGTAAATAGAAACAGGATCAGTATGAATGATTTTCCCCTTTGTCTCAAGCTCTGATATAATAACTGATCCTGTCTTTAGGGAACCTATACATATTATTTTAAAATAAGTTAACCACACAAATTGAGCTCCTAATTGTCTTCTCAGATATTCCAAGTTTGAATCTTTCCCTCCCGGTATGTGAATTTTCTCCAGCAGGATCCATAGCAGCATCTCTCTATGAGCATTCCGGAGCCCATAAATTTGGATTAGATCAGAATATCTGTGTCCAGACCTGTCTGGATCTTGCAGAAATGTTAACTCTGGCTGAATCTCTAAAACAACAGAGTAAAGGAGACAGAATGAAACAAAGGGAAACATAAGATTAAATTTTAATGAATATCTGGGCTGTTGGCCGTCCAGCACCTCTACACAGATGCCTTGATAAATCGTAATGATGATGATGGCCATTAACATTTATTTGACACTGTTCCAGAAACTGAGTTAGACACTTTAAACAGATGATGGCTCTTGTCACAGTCCCTGTAAGGGAGGAGGAGCTCAGGAGGAAAGTGAGGTTGAAGACCCTAGTTACCAAATGGCAGAGCCGCAGTACAAACCCAAGGCAGACAAACTCCAAGGCTCAAGTCTTCCTGCTATAATCAGTTTCCTTTCATGGAAGTGGTCTTGTTACCTCCCAGAAATCAAGAAGTCTGAGGACTATGGAGCGCCCAGACTGGCCTTGCCCAGCAGGCCAATGGCTATCATTCTACTGATGGCCTGAGGAAAGCCACACCTTCTCTTTGATGAGTGACCTGCGATCCCTGTCCCATGACCCGGCACCGCTGAATTATCCCTGCTGTGTCAAGAACTCTGTCCGGTCCCAAAGGATAGCCTCACAGATTTTTATGTTCATTACATTAACCCAGAAGCTCTAATATGAGAAGAATGTCTTCAGAAGGCATCCTAACACAGATGGGGAAACTGAGACTTAGGTCAGTAAAGCAAATGCAATAGTGAAAACTGGGGCCAGAACCCAAGCAGGACGCTGCTGTCTTGTACAGCTGCTCAGTTAGTCCTCACCCTATGTATCCAAAAGGCTATGCTGCATCAGTGAGGCTGGAGACTCTCCTTAAAAGGTTTAGCTTGTAGGCCAGAGGTCAGACACTGGCATTTTCTGGGCCAAATCTAGTTTGCAGATGTGTTTTTTTTTTTTCTTGGTTTGTAAAGTATTTTTGAAAAATTTGAACTAGCTGATATCATTTAAAAAATCAAGGATTTTTACCTACAAATCCAGATTTCTGGCTTCTTTTGACAAATTCCAAGACTAGGATACACTGGAACCATTTTCACAGATGGCCACTATTGGCCAGGGCCGGTGGTATGTTGGAGCCCACTCAGACTGGCCCGGACGAGCCAATTGTAGAGTGTTCAGAAATGTTGTCGGTCAACTGTTAAACGCTTGATAGCCTGAAGCCAGCCGCAGTGGGATTATTTATACCACAGATACTGGCCAAATGACAAATTAGAGCTTCTATTTCCCTTGCCCTCCCTCTGTCCCTCCCTCCCTTCCTTCTTCCTTTTTTTCTTTCCTTCCTTATTTCTTACCTCCTCCCTCCCTCTTTCCTTTTTTCCTCTCTTTCTACTCTTGCTTGCTTGCTCACTTATTTACTTACTATTTTTCTCCTTTTTTTTTTTTTGGAGTGCCAATTTATCACTGTAACACTGGCTGAAACTAAAGAGAATTCACCCTGTTTAGAAAAACATAGTCCCACTGGGCCATCTTCCCATATTTATGTTACCCCCTGGCTGGGGAAGGCACTGGAATTCTCATCTCCTATAATAGACTGTGGCTAGAGATGGTGACCTTCCTAAAGCAAGCTTGCGTATTGTTGAGTAGGGGAAAAAAACTAGTCATCACAGTCTTGCCTTTAGGCTCTTTTACAACGTTTCTTACTCAAATAAAACACAAATGTGCAAAACCAAAAAACCCAGCTCAGGGAATTATGGTAAAATGAGCTTCACTTAACAATATCCAATTTGAGAAAGGAAATAATGACAGTAGAACCAGAGGCCCCCTGGTAACTTATCCCCTTCCTCCTTCCCAAAGGTAACCATTCTCCCAACTTCTAACACTGTAATTTCAGTTTGCTTTCTCTTGTGGGCAAATATATTTTACATCCAGCTTCTTTGATTCGACATTCTATTTGTGAGCTCCAGTCGTGTTTTGGAATGGAAGGATTCCACTGTTTTCCTGTAAATATTCCGTAGCTTATTCATTCATTCGACTTTTGGGGGTTTTCCACATTGAGCTATTTTAGCCTGGGTTCCCCCAAAATGAGAGCCTAAGACAGAGGTTTACCTGTGAACACTTCATTCAAGAGTGTGTTTCCTGGGAGTTGGTGTGCAGGCCACAGAGAGAGTGACATGGAAGAAGGGTGGCCAATAGAAGGGTGTGTTGCTAAGCTAACCACAGCCATAGTCACAGGTGCTCAATCCTGCCAGCGTCTTCTGACGGGCCAGGTGAAATGTACTTCAGAACTGTTCACCAGGGAGAACAGAAGTGGGAACTTTTATCCATTGCCCATCGGCTCCTGCCTCTCGTTGGTCAGGGATGATCCCACCATATAGCTTCTCCTGTTCTGCAAGGTCGTGCATGCATGAGTTTTCCATGTCAGAAGTGCTCCATGGCAGGAAGTCAAATGTATGTGGTGAAGGTCCTCGATGAGGCATGGACCTTCTTCACCTGCAAGAAGCCAAAGTCTGCATGAATTCAGCTGTGACAGCAAGGGTAAGGTCAAGTGGAATCTGAAGTTGTGTAAAAGAGATGTCCATGTATTGGCTTTTCTGAATTTGTGAGCGGTCTTACCCACGCGCCTTGGTGCACACGTGCACATATTTCTGTTAGGTATATTCATAGGAGTGGAATTGTTGGAACAGAGATAGTTATGTGTTTAAGCTTAGGAGATATTGCCAAAGAGTTTTCTAAAGTGGAAATATTTATTTCCATTCCCACCAGCAATGGATGACAGTTGAAGTTGCTCCAACATCTTGTGTTGTCATATCTCTTTTTAAAATATCATTTAAAAGATTCATACAGATTTTTTCCCTAATATATACAGCTTTCTGATCACTAACAATCGTTGCCAGATTGTATCTCCTTAGCTGCTTGGTTCACTTAACATCACATTTTACATCTGGTCATTTGAGTGCTGTGTCCTGGGCTGCAGATGTGCTCATGTATTCTGGGCTATTGTGGTGAGATCAACAACTTTGCACTTGACCTCAGTGGCAATCCAAAGAAAACAAAGGGAAAGGAACAAGACATTTAACATCCCCAGAAGAAGTCACCATAATTGATTACACTTCATGTATCAGGAAACCATTCCAAGTCTTTGACTAATTTGAGACTCCCTGTTGTGATAGAGAATCTCTTCCTTGATGAGATGTTATAATTCTTGCCAGTAGTATCTAGGGACCTGCTTTTCTCTGCTCAGAGTCTAAGTTGTCTGTAACATGTACTCTTTTTTTTAAATTATTTATTTATTTGGGGGAGAGAGAGTGTGTGAGCAAGAGTGAATTGTGGGAGAGGGGACAGAGGGAGAGTGAGAGAGAGAAACTCAAGCAGACTCCTCCCTGAGCATGGAGCCCAACATGCTCATAGCCCTGAGATCAGGACCTGAGCTGAAATCAAGAGTCAGAGGCTTAACCGACTGTCACCCAAGGTGCCCCACTTGTGGTCTTTAATAGAGAAATAGGAAGGAAGGAGAGACCACCCTTCAAGTCAAGGTCTGGCCCCAGATTCCCTTTCTCCTTTGTTCCCATCCAAGGTGAACCACCACCTGACTCCTCTGTAATGCAACGAAACAGCCAGTGCTCTCATTCTGAAGTGCTCCCTTCACTTCCATTGACCATAATAACATTTCCTTCTGTGTGGTCATCTTGGCCTGAGCTTCAGAGTAGCAGCTCCTAGATAATGCCCCAAGTCTTGGAAAACCACACTTAAGTATCTCTAGCTTCTAAACATCCTTTCCAAAGATAGGGAAGTGGGCTACATGAATTATAAGCGGAAAGAGTTTCTACTTCAGAAGCCTCCAGAAGCTCCCCAAGGTCCACTGTTTTCTCTGGGGCCTGCTGTGACCATTTTACTCCCTGACCACGAAGAGCAGAGGCTCTTTAGTGCCTTTAGTCCTGCCTCTACCCTGTGTGCTGGCCCAGTCCCCCCACCCCCCAGCCTCTACAGGCTGTTCCTGGGCACATTGCTGGCCCACCTTGCTCTGCAGGACCATGGAGCTGTGCCTACTGTGGGCTGTCCTAGGGCACCTGGCTGGTCTTCTTGCCTAGAAAGATGCTTCACCCACTCAGGGCTTCCTGCCTGAACAGCCAGTGTTCATTGCTGGACTCACCATATGTGCTTACTGAGCAATTTCCAGGCATCTATCTCGTTTAATTCTTGCAGCTCTTTGAGGCAGCCGCCAGAATTAACCATCTTTACAGCTTGGGAGACTGTCTTTGGATACCTAGTTAGGAAGTGGTCACAGTGGGATTCAAACCCAGGTAGTGGCCTCCAGAGTCCACCCCCTCAGTGACTATGTTGTACCTACATTTCTCGCTCAGTCCCCCAAACAGAGACTCTCAACAACCAGCTACTTACCTTAACTTCCTTTCTTTGTGCTCGCAGCTCCTAGGACTGTCCTAAAAATGACTCCAGGGAATTTGATTGGGATGTATCCCCACCCCTTGTCTTCTCCCAAGGCCTCCTGAACCTCCTGAGATCAGAGCCCTTGTGTTTTGAGCTGTGCATTGGTATAGACCATAGTCTAGACTTTCAGCTTCAAACCCCAGCTCTGCCATTTAGCACATGTGAAAACTGAGCATGTTGTTAGATGCTCCAAGGCTTGGTTTCTACACTTGTACCATGGGATCATACTAATGCCTGCCTAATAGGGCTTTTCATAGGATTAGAGGGGTTGATGCATGTCAACACTCTCATACAGTATCAGGCATGCTGAAGGGTGCAGTGAAAATCCGATTTACTACTAACAATATTCCTGTTCGGTTTTTGAAATCTGAAGGTTGAAAAGTGCAAACACAGATTCCCTTTGGTTCATGGTTTCTCCAGGTCCTTTTCCCCTAAACCACGTTTTAGGGCCACTCTTCCCCACAGCCATTTCACATGGCTTTGGAGCACCACACACTTTCCTATCACCACTTTTCTGGTTGTATAAGGACTTGGCTCTTCTCTCCATTTGGAGAGGACACCCAGCTCTTCCTGGTGGCCCTGGCTCAAAGCCTGTGCCAGTGGTGTAGCCCTAGTGGATGCAAAGTGCCTCCCCTGGAATTCAGTGACTCAGAGGCTCATTCCATAGGGAGAGCTCAGAACATTTGTGAGGTCCTGGGTGACAGCGGATTATCACCTTAAATCAGAGGTCTTGGATGCCCCTCCTAGACTTCAGAGCTGAGTCTTACTAACAGTCTGAGCCGGTGCATCCACTGGCAGGATAATGAGAGCCCCAACGGTCAAGCCTCACATACGGAATTTTTGAGTTTTCTAGGGGTTACCCATTTAAACAGGGAAAAAAGAAAGAGGTGAATTAATTTTACCCATACATTTTATTGAACCCAATGTCCAAAATATTATCAGATCAACACATATTTCATTATTAATGAGATAACTTATAGTTTTAAAATTTGCACTAAATCTTTAAAATCTGCTGTGTACTTTATACCTACAACACATCTTAACTTGCACTGCTCATTTCAAGTGCTCAGCAGCTCTACATGCCGCTTGCTACTGCGGTAGACAGTGTGGCTGTGAGCCATCAGTCCAAATGATCCCTGTCTCCTTAGACGGTTCCTGTTAGAGGTCTCTGTTCTGACAGAGGAAGCATATAGCACAGTGCCTGGCATGTGTGGGAGGGCGATGCCCGTGTTATTCTCTCCTTTTAGTTTTCACTTTTACTAAATCATCCTCACACTGACTTATCCTTTCCCTCTTATTTTGTTAGATTGTTCACCTTTTCCAGGTGAAGGGAGCGGAGAGGCCTGGAGGCAACATTTAGAGCAGTGTTGGGTGACATCCCCAAGGCTGAAATGGTCCATCTGATTGGAACTAAAACTAGATCCTTGCCCTATAGACTCTACCCAGCCCATTTGTGGTTGCTCCAGAGTGTGACCAGCTAGACCAACAGACTGAATAAACCATGGCACATCCAGGAATGGAAAAAAGGAAGATCTCTGTACTGTTAATAGAGTAACCTCTGGGACATTCTCTAACTAAAAACAAAACAAACAACAACAACAACAAAAAAACCCCACCACCAACAAAAACCCAAAAAAACCACCAACTTATAGACCATGTTTATAGTATAGTATCTTTTGTGCAAAAAGTGATATAAATATATGTGTGTGTTTGCTTGTTCTTAAAAAGAAAAAATGGCTAAATAAATAAACAAAATTTTAAAAAGAAGATAAAAAGAGACAAAGGCAGAATAAACCAAAACCTAACAAAATGGTCTCCTTTAGGGTGAAGGAACTGGACAGAGGAGATAGGGATGGAAGCTAGTCCTCTCCGAATGTACCTGATTCATGACATTATGGACAGTATTAATGTCCAAAAAATGCATAGAGCTTTTTATCAGAACATTGGTAAGCTATTTTCTTTTTTGGTAAGCTATTCCTGAGAGTTGGCGAGTCGGCTTCTTATCCCAGAAGCGCTGTGCTACTCATGTCAAGGATCCACTTTCTTGTCTCTTACATACGATGGTGGTTAAAATGAATCTCATACTAGTGCAGTGGTTCTTAATCAGGAAGTGTATCAGAGTGGGATATCTGAGGAGATTTCTCGAAACGTTTTTCTGCTCCAAGAGTCTAGCAGAACCAGAGGTATGGACGTTTTGATTCTGACGTTGCCTCTGTTTCCAGACCCTGCTACTACCTCCTTCAGTCAAGAAACCACCATCATGGTGGCTTTTCAGATAGATGGCATCCACATGAATAGCTTTAAAATGAAAGTTTAGAAAATCAAAATAATCAAACTTCTGGCAAAGGCCATTCTATCTGCTTCTAGATTCTCTGTCCTTTCGAAACAGCTTCTCTTTCTGCTTGACACGTGAAGGCTCCAACTTGCCTTTTTCCTCAGGCGCCATCATGGCCTTCCCCAGCGTCTGTCCTTTCACGTCCTTCCTGTATTTCAGATGTGGCGTATGAGACCCAGCAATAGCTAAGTACATACAGCAAATCAAACGATGCGGCCCAAATTGAACAGAGGTCTTCCATATCTTATCAATTTACCCAATAACATTGTCTTTCTCTGTAGAGGTTACATTTTTATGCACGTAAATGAGAATTAGAACATCTCTGCCCTGTTCCTCTCCACAGTACAGCGATACAATGATGCATGTTGCTGCCCATTTCACTGGAACATTTGCCATAAATTTGCTTTTAAAAGACATTCTCTTACAGTACTGTCAATGGCCACTGCATTAAAAATGAGAAAAATATGGAAACGTGCATTAAAATATTCGGAAATAAATGGCTTCTTTATTACATAAAAGCTCTCATGTGTCTCAAAGGTACTGAGAATAGAATAATTTATCGTAAATGAGATTATTATTGCCGGGAAAAGGTCTATTTTAATGCCAGTTTTCTTGGGGATTAAACCAAACCCTAACAGTCCACTGGGGGTGTTCACAAATGTGTAAGTCAAACGCTTAAAAGCTTTAAGTGGGAAATACATGCTGATGTAGCATCTTTGGGAAGATGGAACACATTCTGTCTGTTCTTATCTCTGGGGGGGGCAGGGGGGGCTCAGCGCCAGTGTCCAGAAACCAAATGAAGATAATGACTCCTCTGAAACCCAGATGAAAATCCGCTGTGCTTTGGGGTTTGAATTGCGACGTTGGAGCCTCAGACTCTCAGCCCCCAGGGTCTCCAGCAGCTGGGCAGCGGCCAGTATCAGGGATACACTCTGCAAAACAAATACGGTCTTGAGAAAATGTTATCCTGTTGTCCTTTTGGGCATATATTTCGCAAGAAGATAAGTGGGGACTCGAAAGGACAACTGAAGATCTGGAGTTACGAAAAAGAGTGAATCGTCTTTTCTGATAGAGCCAGAAAATAGGGTGTTCTGCTTAATATGCACCCTGGATGTATGGCTGACTGTTGGAGACTCAGAACATGATCAAATGTATTTCTCATGAAACTATATTGAACTAGTATCGTGTGTATTAGCATAATATTTATATTGAGAGACCATTAATTTGATTTTTCTGTGTTGAATCAGTGTCATCTTTATAAACATTAATTATCATTGTGCAGTGACAGAACAGAGACCTGGTGATCAGAATGCCACGTTAAGTCACCTTTTCAGGGACAGTTTTAATGGTCTCAGAGGGGAGAAAACCAACCTTATTCATGAATCTGGGGTGTCTGATGACTTAGGCAAGGGAAGAAAAAAAGTAATGGGCATTCATTTTGCTACCAGTGTAACTGCCATGGAGACTGGCATGCTGCTGATTATATTTCATATTTCCTATACTATAAAGACTTTATTACATAACCTAGCAAGTGACAGCAGATGAAAGGAAGCCATAAATAGCGCAACTAACCTTCCCATTGCCATTTCCTTCCCAGTACCCTTTATCCTATGTCCTTATGCTACTTCATTTCTAGTCAGTACATTGCCTCCTCTCTGAAAAGATCCATGGAGCTGGGTACTAACATCATCATGACCGTCTTGTTTGGAGGGATAGAGGGGAGGGTGTAGGGCATCCAGGGTCCTGGACCGGAAAGAGGAGCTGGCAGGAGAAAGTCTGGCTTAAGGACAGGCCCCCCAGGACTGATGCCTTGGCAGTCTATTTAAGTCCTTGGACGTCTGCACTGGGGTTGTAACAAGAGCCAACATTTATTAAGTATTTTGCGTGTGCCAGGACCTGAGTATTATCTCCTTCAATCCTAATACAACCCCATGAAGTAGGCACTATTATCTCTGTTTTAAAGATGAGGGCTAAAACCCAACAAGATTAGGTAAACCTCAAGTCCACCCATCAGCTAAATGACTGACCCATGTTATGTGCCATCTCAGAGCCTGAGCTCAGACCACTCTGCCCCAACCAGCTCCACTGTGACACATAGCTTGCTTCTTTATCTTTACCTTTTTTGTCTCTCTCCTTTTAAAGATGATGAATATTTCTGAAGATGTGTTCATATTGCCTCTCTTCTTTGTAAATGTGAAGAGCAACATAACAGCTTCTAGACTAAGACTCACGGGGCCCAAATTCTTATTGAGCAGCTACCAACTCTCTGTGTCATAGTGACACCAGACCATTGGGCCTTAGTTTATCCATCTGTCAAATGAGGGAGTTGGATGGTATCTGAGGATGATTTGGCCTCGACATTGGGTGACTCACCATGGTTATGGGGGCTGTTGGGTATGACTCACTTGGACCTCCCCACCTGAGATCTGAGTGCTGGGAGGACAGCTTCTATGATTGCAGTGACTGGACCCCCCAGCCCCAGACCCAAACACCCATTATCTGAATTATTGGGTGACAGTAATTACCACAGTAACATGAAACCTACAGCAGAAACTCAATGATATGGAAAACACGGTGGGTAAATCCAAGCCTATCCATTTGTGGAGGGCGAGGCACATCAGGAACTTCTTTATGTCCAGCCTAACCTTCCCAGCACAGCCCCTGAAGTGCTGCCCTGCCCCAAGCTCCAGCAAGCAAAATAAAGCTGAGAGCAGGGTTTCTGTTCTGCTCAAAGAACATGCCCAGGATTCTGGGCTGTAGAGCTGACTTGCATATTTTCCACATGTATTTGCATAGTGCCTTTTGTTAAGTGGTTCCAAGTCCGGTTTGTAAAATAAGAGACTGCATCAAATCAATGCAGATAGGGCAAATGCATTCCCATCCAGAGCATCCCACACATAGGAAGCATGTCTTTTGAACCAGTGAATGTGAACCCTTCCCACTTCAGGAGAGAAAAGACATAATTAGGCAAATTTGCCATGGTGAGAAGCCTGCCTTTCCTTGCCTTTAATGGGGACAGAGTACTTTGGAGAGGAAAAGTGCCAAATGGTATGTAATTTTTAAAATCTTGTACGTGTTTAATAATTAATGCTTGTTTTCCTTCCATTCTTCCCCGCACCCTCAGAATCTTCCCCCACTCAAGTACAGATCTTTGATATCCTCTCAGGAATTAGGATAGCTTCAACTGTTTACATAACCAGAGATAAAGTCTAGTTGAGAAGATGTTCGGGGGTGGGGGTGGGGGAATTACCAGAAAAAAAACAGAATTATTGTTTGCCTTGGGGTTATGATTTGAGGCTCAGTCTTACTCTCAGAGAGTCATTTGGCCAAAGCTCTTTAGTGGGTCATTTGGTAAAAGCTTTATGGTGGACACATGGATGGGGGTGGGGGCAGTTAACCATTATCTGCACAGCAGGAATGAGTGAAAGCACGTGGTTACTGACACCTGGCCTTCTCTCTGGAAGGGATCTGCTGCGCTGGTGAGATAAGATAAAACTCTAATGCAAATACTGATTTAGTTTCTCCTCTTTTGTGCTGGCCTGCCATGTTGTTATCTCATTTTTGTAGGCTTGACCTCTTCACGGTTTGAGATCTTCTAGGTGGGCAGTTGTGGCATCTTTGTCCGTGGTGGGTCTTGTGCATGAAATGGAGATTGCCTGACCCTCTGCCTCTCCTCCCCTTCTCTGTGTCCTGCCTGCTTTGATGAGCCTACCCGATTTGGGGGCAGCATAAGTCATTGCTGCAATAAGCCATTATTCAAAGTAGATAGAACGACCAGTCACCACAGAGTGAGGGCATCAGCCTTGTGTCGCTACTCATGAAGGAGCAGAAGCAGACTGTGCAGGGAAGGGAGTGTTTACAGCAACACAGATTTGGAGCACTTCCTGGGTGAAGGGAGAGGCGGGAGGGCTGGGCCATGACAGCTGCCCAAGTGGTCCATCTGGGTCAGCAGCTCTTGACCTTCTCAGAGTGCAAAAGAATCATCTGCTCTGCTTGTGAAAGAATCCAGATTTTTGAGCCCCTGGCTCCAGGAACTCGGCTTCTGCCCATATGTGAGGGTCTCAGCTTACTCTCATGCAGGCAGCCCAGGGTCAGGAACACTTCCAAGGGCCAACGGGGCTCACCGGGCTCACTGCCAAGGGCCCAGGAGGAAGCAAAGGAGCAGAAAGTAGGAAATAAACAGATACCTGAAGGCAGCAGAAAATAAGGTCTTTGGAGTCGAACTTCGCTCTAATCTCAGCAACGTTAATCTTCACGAGCATTCTTCCTTCCTGTGTAAAACAAGAGGAAATAACAGTGGTGATATTGGTAATGTGCAGTGACTTTTTTTTTTTTTTTAAGATTTTATTTTTTTATTCACGAGAGACACCGAGAGAGACACATGAGAGAGGCAGAGACACAGGCAGAGGGAGAAGCAGGCTCCCTGCAAGGAGCCCGATGTGGGTCTCAATCCTGGAGCCCAGGATCATGCTCTGAGCCAAAAGCAGATGCTCCACCGCCACCCCGGTGTCCCTATGCAGTGACTCCTTCACACAGGTCTGTGTGCTCTAGCGGACTGCCTGATTTAAACCTCACGATGACACTGTAAGGACGGTGCATGGTGCTCTTCATTTCACACGTGGGAGGCCTGAGGCACAGACTGAGCATATACCCTGTCTCCACGGCCACGCTGCTAAGAAGGGTTGGAGCTGGGGTTTGGACCCAGGAAGCCTGAGTGGGGGGATTTCCATGAGAAAAGGTAGACTATCCGGCCCCAGCCCCTGCCCGACACAGAGGGGCCCAGGATTTGTTTCCTTCCTTCACAGTGTTGCTGAGCATGGTGATCAGCTGACCTGACTTGTGTCAGCTGCTGCCTCTTCTCCATCATTGCCGGAGGGCTGGGGGGAAGGGGTGTGGGAAAAGAGCTGGATCCAAAGACCTTCTCTGAGTTTCTGTTTCCTCATCTCTAAAATGAGGGCCTCAATCCCCTTAAGTCACGGGAGGCAATGCCCGTGGAAACAATTTTATGAACTCCAACGTTCTGTACACACGTCCAGTGCCATTAAGAAGATAAATGTAGTTCTGGTCATGACACAGACCACTCAGATACCACTCCACTCCCTTCTAGTAGCTCCTGGGTGAAATAAATATGTGTGTTAATGTGTTTTCAGATAGTGGTAAAGTCCTCCTTTCCTAATGGGGCCTCATTCTCTCGCAAGTAGAGAAGGGGGGAGATTGGGTACAGGTGTTAAGGCTGCTCCTTGGGGACAGAGGGTAGACTTCATCCCAACGGGGTCAGGAGGACAGCCAGCGCGCAGGGCATTCCATGACATTCCAGAACATTCCATGTATTCCAATAAGGGGTGGGGAGAGTCCATCCCACAAGCAAAGACTTAAGATCTCCAAGGAGAGGCCAGCCCCTTGTTCTGGGCCCTTGCCATGGTAAACAGTCTAACCTGCAAAGCTGATGAACCCTCGTGGTGTTTACATCTTTGATTCAGGCATCTTTAGTGCCTTGTACCGGCTGTTGGAGGTTTTGCTGAGCTAGTTTTGTGTCGAGGTGCTGTTCAAGTGAGAACCTCCATTTGGGGAGAGCCAACCCCAACCCACAGATAGGAATGTGGCAGGAGCCACAGTTTCTAGACTAGGCAATAAAAGCAAACCAGAAAAATGATTACTTTGAGTTACTGTCTGCCTTTTCTAGGGGTCTCCTCGCAATGGCTCTTAGACAAACTTCAGAGCCACCAAAGAGAAATAATGATAATTTTGCCCATAATGAAAGCTTGCAAACAAAATCTAGTGACAAATCAACACCATCCTCCCACAGAGATCTATATACTTCCTCCTGGAAGAAAGAGGACAGTTTTGTTTGTTTGTTTCCCTGGGAAAAGAGCCTGGGAAGAGCCCAGTTAAAAAAGAGAAAGAAAAAGTAAAAAAATCTTCCCCCCTTTTTGGCAATAGGTAAGACCCACTGTTTTTGTTTTATTTTGTTTTGTTTTGTTTTTTATCTGTACCTCATCACTTAAGAACCCCTTAGTTACATTGGAGAGGGAAGGAGTAGAATTCGTGCTTGCAGAATTCAATTCCTTCCAATTCTATTCCATTCCCTCTGGAATGATTTGATAAACATTGAGGGTAGGTCCTGAGGGACAGAAATGCAAGAAGTTGACTTGTATTTCTGTTCTTCTGGATCCAGAATGGGAATGGCCAGCCCTGGGCCGGGGAGGGCTGGGTTCTTTTGGGGGGCAGGGAGGGATCAGAGAAGGCCGAAAGACCAGAAAGAACTAGGATCAAAAGTTGGCTTATACTTAGGTGGGGAGGCAGAAGGAACTGAGCTAAGGGAAAACTTGCCTCTAAGCAGATCATTCTGGATGCAACTCCATGCGTGTTGTCCTATCACTGAGATGAGATAACAGGATTGGAGAGTCTATAACGTGCTTTTACATACACTGCTTCACTTCATCCTTAAAAGAAACTGAGTTATTACCTTGATTTTACAGATGAAGCTTAGTCATGACCTGCCCAGGTTTTGCAGATGCGACACTGAACCTCTATCTCCTGTCTCTAGCTATCATTCTCTCTGCCCCTCCCACTCTGCAAACACCTTGCATTCATAGAACATCTTATGCCACTAAAAGTATTTTAAGTCCTATCGTCCTACGTACATTTCATTTATATTTTGCCTAAACCTCCTACTTGGGATAAAGCAGTCTTTGAGAACTGTGGTTTCTGTTGTTTTGTTACTCCTTAGGAATCTAAGACAAAGCCTTAGTTTTCTCAACTTTTTTAAAAGTTGGGTCTGGACTAGGAAAATGTCTAGCATTGCTTTACTTTCAGCATTCTGTGATTCTGAAATCTGTCACCATGTTAGTTTACACTCCATTACTTTTTTGTTTGTTTTTTGTTTGGGGGGATTTTCTTTTTCTTTTTTGTTTTTTAGTCCTCACAAAAATCACATATTGAGAAATGATGTTCATTGTTCATGCCAAATTCATTACAGTTTGAAAGCTCTTTGGAGGCAGAAAATGAACTTTGATATTTTTGCAAATGTAAAAATTCTTTCAGCCATGCCAAATTAACTCAAAACATCTGAATGGTTTGCCTCCAGGTATCATAAAACTTTCTCTTTTAGACTTGGAATTCTATTTCAGAAAAATTCTATTTTCATAGATGTTGTAGTAAAAGACTGAAAAGTTGCAGACAACCCTGGTGGAATGATATTTGCTGTGTGGGCTGAGAGCCAACTATTGTTCTTGCTGATTCTCAATAGAGAAGGGAGAAGTATTTACTAACTATCCCTGGAATCTCTCAATTAGCTTGGAATTTAAGGGGTTTTCCTGATGTGTTTTGTGGAGGTCATTTAATCCAGAGGGGCCCAGGTGAAAATTCTATTTTTTTTTAAGATTTTTATTTATTTATTTATTTGGCACAGAGAGCAAGTGCACAAACAAGGGGAGCTGCAGGCAGAGGGAGAGGGAGAAGCAGGCCTCTGCTGAGCAGGGAGCCTGATGGAGGGCTCGATCCCAGGACCCCGGGATCATGACCTGAGCCGAAGGCAGATGCTTAACAGACTGAGCCACCCAGTCACCTCAAGTGAAAAAAAAATTTTTTTAATTTAAATTCAGTTTGCCAACATATAGTATAACAGCCAGTGCTCAGCCCATCACATGCCCTCCTTAACCCTACGGTGGAAGATAGGCTAGCTCAGAAGAACAGTTTAGTTCGGGATCCCACCTCATTTTAATCAACCAGCCGGTGGCTCTGAGCAGCCACCTACCCCGGGGTCGGCTCTGTCTGACTTGGTGGATGACACAAAAGCAGCTTAAGACCTGGTCCACGCTGAGCAGCCTGAGAGTGACCGACTCAAGAACAGTTGTCCAAGCTAAGTTCCCAGGCCCAGCTCCCTACCAGGGATCTCCTAAAATCTCTGCAGGTGGCAGCCAGGATCTCAGAATTCACTGAGCTTCCAAGTGATGCTTGCACACCCTGCAGATTGACAACCACTGCTCCGCAGCCTTCTGAAGGACCCCAAATTTATACACATACGGAAAACAGAGGACTGTTACCACAAAATCCCATACCTCATGGGGTGACCAATCGTGAAGCAGCAGCTGGGTGACCGGCTCCTGGGGAGTCCGGGGGTTGCTGGAGAGGGGGAGAGAAGATGTGCGAGGACGCTTCCCCCTGGGGGGGGGGGCCCCCTGTGAGAAAGGCGCGTGTTGCAAAGAGGTGAAGAGTGAGGCTGACCACAGGGTGAAAGACCGAGGCAGGCTTGCTCTTGGGGAGCAGAGCCCATGCTCAGCCTTGAGGGAGGGAGAGCATGTGGTCAGCTAACATTTGGCTGAGGAGGGATTCAACTGAAACTTTTTGATGCCCTAGAGGAGGCGGCAGGTATACCAAGGCCGTGCTGCTCAGTGGCTGCCTTCTTGGGCCTTACGCACTCCTGGTGGGCAGGGAAGGAGGACAACGTGAGGAAGGCAATCGTTTCTGTTTCCCGGGGTGGGGGGGGGGGGGGGGGGGGGGGGGGTGGAATAGCAAAGAGCAGAGCTAGAGGAGCCTAGAGGTGGTCTGTGGGGCCTGCCATGGTCCTGTCCTTCAGAGTTGCAGGCTAGGAGGCCACTGAGAACCTACGGGCCCACAGGGAAGGCGAGACAGTGGGGGGAAGCTAGGGCCCCCAGAGCTAAACTTTGGGGGTTAGGAGGAAGCTACTGGAAATAAACAGGAAGGAGGGAGGAGTGAGAGGGCCCCCTCTGGGGGAGCAAAGGCTGAGGGTCCAAGCAGCGCCCACCTCAGTGTCTGTCACAGATCCCACTGTGGGGCTGGGAGGCCTACGAGACGGAGCAGCCCACAGCCTGCTCTCAAGCTTTCCCCTCCAGTTCCAATGACCGATTTATTTCTCGTTTATCTCTGGCTCTGAGTGTGCAAAAGGGAGCCAAAATGTTAATTAACACAAGAGGCTAAGCAGTTGTTTGACCTCCTGGCTCCGCAGAGGGGGCCAGAGGGGGAGGCTGGGGAGGAGAGGAAGGCAGTGGGACCTCTGCTCCCCTTTGTTTATAGGAAGTGCCTTCCCTCACTGAGTTCCAGCCTAACTGTAAAAGACACGGAGGGTGTGACTATCAGGCTGGCGGTAAATGGGAACACACTGTGGCTTTGTCTGGGCCTGCGGGGAGTTTTTGGTAATTTTTTTCCTTTCAACCCCCCCCCTATAAAAATATCTGGGGATTCAATGATGCTGACGCTGCATTTCTCACCTCAAGCGTGCACTTTCTCCTCCTCGCATGTATGTGTGGCCGTGTTTTTTCCCCTCTGCAGCCACAGGCAGTTTCTCAGTAGCCCTCGCTGCCCAGTGGTCCCACTCCTACTAACTTTACACAGCCCAGATGGTGTCTAAACAAGTCACCACTATTGCACACAGGCTGTGCTCCGCTCCTCCAAATGCACTGGAGTTGGGGAATGTTGGTTCCTGGAAGCTCACAGGGATTCCTCTAAGCCAGCGGGACCTGTTTATTTTATTATTTAAAAAAATTTATTTTTCACTGAAAAGGGGACACTGCTCACATTCAGCGCCTCACTAATTCTTTCAAGTCAATAGAGAGAAGCCAGGCCTGAACCCAGAGCAAGAGCTGAGAGCCGCAGCAAAGCCAGGGGCCCTCCACCAGCCTGTGCTGGGCCATGGTGGGGAGGGCTTACCATGGTCACCAGCAAGGGACCCCCTTACCTTCAGACTGGGGTGGAATCAGGGGCTATTGATTTCAAGCTTACGTTTTTGGAGATTTAAAAAAGTAGGTATTTTAAATCTCTTATTTAGATTTAGCTAAAACATGGCTCTGGCTACCACCCATTGGGTCCTTGTCACCAAGCTCACGGGACAACGTGGAGGAACTATTGCCCTCAGGAAACAGGGACCTAACCACACTCAGAAGCTCCCTCTGCCACCCATTCCCAGAGACCAGGCCTGTGGTTTGGTCTGACCCATCACCTGGCTCCCCTGGACTCATGTGTGGGTTCCAGAGCACCCAGCTTCTGAGCTTCTTTGAGGAAAATGTGACTGTTCAGAGGAGGTCATTTTAAAGGTAGATGGGCTTAGGAAAATAATGGTTTCTGTTTTCCTGTTGGAAACCTTGCTAGGGCTATCACTGCCTACTGCACACATTCATGCATCGGTATACTCTCCTAATTTTTCTTTTGCTTCTTGTCTGTGATCGGTTCAACAAATGTGTAGTAAGTGACCATAGCATACAAGGTGTCAGATGGTCACAAGTATCCCTTCAGTTCTATTTCACTTTTTAATCATTTTTAAGACATTTCACCATCTGTGGTCTCAGTTGATTTTCCATCTGTTGCTGAGCAGTACTAATAGCCTTATTTTAAAATGAACTAGTGGAGGCCAACGGTGGGTCTCTGAAGTCATAGAACCAGTACAAGGTGGAATGGGATGTGACCCACCTGTTTTGACAGTAAGAACGAGCATGTTCCACTCTACCACAACCCCTTAGAGGTTGAAGCCTAGAGGTCTGCTAAGAGATTCACTGTGATGGGCCCTTAGAAACTAAGGACAGTAAAGTTGGGAAGAAATGTAGATCATGAGCCAGAGCTGAGTGACCAGCAATACTTATCGCTCCCCCCATGTGCCTGGAGCTGACAACAACAGCTTAATGTAGAGGTAAGAACTAGGTCGGCTACTCACTGGCTGTATGACTGGGGCCACTTAACCTCTCTGTGCCTCAGTTTTCCATTTGTATAATGGGAATAATAAAAATCCTCAATTCATACAATTAAGAACATTAAATGAATTGATGTTTGTGTAGTCTTAGAATAGTGCCGCGTAAGTGCTGGTTAAATAAGTAAAAAGCTAAGCTGGGCTTGGCCAGCTGCTGGGGATGAAGATCTGAGTAACCTCGCAGCGTTCTATTGGGCACTGACCTGGAGAGCCACAACTGAACCCATCATGCGAATCGGCCCGCATTATTGTCAATGGGCAGGACTCACTCTCAAACTCTTGGCAGTGTTTTCTGAATGTGGTTTGAGGATTTAAGAAAATATTGGAAGCCTTTGCTATACTGTGAAATCCAGGGTGGGTATGGATGCCTCTCATAGGCACCTGACTGGGGATGGGCACCTGACTGGCCTGGCTGATGAAGAACTGTTTTGTAGAATCACAAAATGGTCACGATGGAATAGATCTTAATGACCAATGAACTCAGCATCCTCATAGATCCAGCGCCTTCCTCCTAGATCAGGAAACCAAGGTACAGAGAGTAACTGATTTGCCTAGAGTCACACAGCGAATATGCCCGGCCCCCCATCTTCTGAATTGTTTTTTTTTTTTCCCCTCCTGTCCAAATTGAAGATCTAGCCTCCTGGTCCTTGGAAAATTGGCTGAAGGTCCTTGTTGTCCTGGTTTTGTGCTTATTTTGGACCCAGTTCTAAAAGTTTCAATGGATTATGGGATTCCCCTGGAAGTTAAAGCTCTTGTTTATTCCTGGAGAACTGGTGACACCTCACAGAGGGAGAAGAGTATTGGATCTTTCCACCCCACCTTGAATTCTGCTGCTGATGTGTACTAAGGTGCCCACCTCCCATTCTCAGGGGAGGCTAATAAACCAAGCACAAATTCCAAAGGCTTCCTTAGTGGCTCCAGAGCCTATGGATAGATCCAGACACCTCACAAACTCCCGAGTCCTAAGGTCAAATGGTTCAAGATAGAGATTAATGTACAACCTACTATTTTTGCTTTGCCAGAGATACCCCCTGACAAACACATGCACATACACACACATTTTAAAAATGCTGATGGTGGTGTGTGTGTGTGTGTGTGTGTGTGTGTGTGTGTGTTAAGAACCTATAGAGCATGCAAATGCTGCAGGAAAGGCCTATGTTTTAGAATCTAGTTGGAGCCAAAGAGCCCATGATAATGACTGCTACTGTTAATGTTCATTATAAGCTAAGTAGTCCTATTATCCCTGCTCTCCAGATGAGGAAATTGGGGCTCAGGGATGTTAAAAAAAAAACTTGCCCATGATTACACAACTAGGAAGTGGCAGAGCAAAGCATTCAAGTGCAGACTGATGCCCCAGACAGGACACTTGATCCCCATGCTGGACTCCCTCCGCAGATATATGGCAGTAAATGGACCACACAATATCTACAGTGGACATGCAGAGAAGAGACTGGAGACTATTCTCATCAGCACAGACCAAGATGTGCAAGGCAGAAGCAACTTAAGAGAATAAAGGGAAAAGAGGGCCCAATTTGAAAGCAAAGGGATAGGAAAAAACATGCAAAAGCAAATGAAAAAAAGCCCAGGCAACCCAGGGACCCTTAGCAAGGTGAGAGGACAGGAAAAGTACAGGAGAAATGCCCTCTGCAACCCAAACCCATCTCATCCGATAGCCCGGGAACCCATTTTTAATCTTCCTAAGTTATAGCTGGCTGCAGCCAACTGTTTGCACAGTGCGTGGATTGAAATATTTTATTGTTTTATGGATGCAATAAAATAAATGTGATTAAGAGCGGCAATGACACTTGAGTTCTGGTGAAGGAGGCTGGACTACTGGAGCCAAGGCTTTATCTGCACAGGGTTCTTTTTTTTTTTTTTAATTTATTTATGATAGTCACAGAGAGAGAGAGAGAGAGAGGCAGAGACACAGGCAGAGGGAGAAGCAGGCTCCATGCACCAGGAGCCCGACGTGGGACTCGATCCCGGGTACCCAGGATCGCGCCCTGGGCCAAAGGCAGGTGCCAAACCGTTGCGCCACCCAGGGATCCCTGCACAGGGTTCTTTAATGCGAGAAGAGGAGTTTGTTTCCAATTCTTGTGTTGGGAAGACAATATGAGAATAGATGGAGGATAAAAATCTTTTAAGGTTGAGATCTAAACAAAGAGATGATGGTGCTCTTGAGGGAGGCAGAAATGAGGAGGCATTAGCAGCTCAAACTATGAAAGCAGGCTATGCAGGGTAGTCATAGCCACTTCAAGGAGACAGCTGTGGCATCTGAAGCATATAGGGGAATGAGATGGAAGAGATCTTGAGCATGCTAAGATATTATATTTCCAAGAAAGGCTAGGGTAGAATGTTCTTTTCCCAGCAAAGGAAGGTTCTGGCAGAAGGAAATGTGAAGAATGTGGGGATTCAAAGTGAGGTGAGGCCAAGGGTCCATCGTGGATAGAAAAAGAGAAGCAAGAGATTTGGGGAATTAGCATGCACCCATGGAGGGCCTGGTGAGTTCTGGTAACTTCAGGCTGTAGGAGAAGAGCTACTTTTACTGAGAAAATGCAAATTGGGTCTGCAGAATACTGACGGTCAAGAACTGTTCTGGGTGCATGGGGCTAGAGGAGGGAGTGGGCAAGGATAATGCTACAAAAATGAATAAGACAAATACCTTGCATCTTCATTAAGGGTTTTTTTTTTAAGATTTATTTACTTATTTATTTATGATAGACAGAGAGAAAAAGAGAGAGAGAGAGGCAGAGACACAGGAGGAGGGAGAAGCAGGCTCCATGCCGGGAGCCAGACGTGGGACTCGATCCCCGGACTCCAGGATAGTGCCCTGGGTCAAAGGCAGGTGCTAAACCGCTGAGCCACCCAGGGATTCCCCCATTAAGGGTTTTATACACTAGTGTGGGAGAGTGATATTAACACCTCGCTCTATGACACGACGCAGAGTGGCATAAATATAAAATGCAATCACTAAAATTGGAGCCTAGACCTTAAGTGAAGAAATGTTGGGACTCATAATATGCTAGGGGACACAGAGAGTCGGGAAAGGTTTTGCAGAAGGGGTGGCATTTCAGATGGATCTGGAAGGATGAAGATTGTGCAAAAGAAAGAAATTCCAGACTTTATTGTGTACCGTCTTGGCAAAGACTTGAATGCTGGAGAGCCTGGGGCATTTGGGTTCAGGTCAAAGTGTGAAAGTATGGATGGCTGGATCCAAGGCTATTTAGAGGTTAGAACAGAAACCAAATCACATGGCATTTTGGAACCATTCTGAGGAGTCTGGATTTTACCTTATAGGCTAGTGTTTTTCAACTGTTGTTTTGCCTCCCTACCGTTTATATCCATGGTACAACAATCCCAGATTTCAACAGGCACCTGCCTTATGGAAGGGTCATATTGGGATTGTAGGATGGTGGACCTTTAAGGAAGGAAATGGTAGGAGCACTCCTTCCTTCTTGAAACACGCCTTCTCTTCCAGGTAACTCTCTTTCCTGGGGGTGGATCAAATCACTCAGCGGTTTGTGAAAGGAGAGGGCCAAAGACAAAAACCTGAGCAGCACTCACATTTCAGGAATGTGGGGGAGGAAGGGTGACTTTGAAGGAGGTGAAGGAAGAATAATATGAGAGGTGGAGGGTAAACCAGGAAAGAGAGGTACCTGGAAGAGAAAGGGTGTTTCAAGAAGGAAGGAGTGCTCCATGTCTCCTGGATTAGATAAGAAGCTGGAAACAAGGCAAAGAGAAGGCTGAGTCAAGACCTCCAATTTGTGGAACGTTAGCTATCAGCAGCAAAGAAATGAAATATGTTCATGTGCTGTGAATACTATGTGTGGGCACAAATAAAAATGAGAAAGAAAAGGAAGGCAGGTTAAGATAAGGCACTATGGGACAGGCAGAGGAAAATGCTGTTAAAACAAGACAATGCTCCCAAAGAATGACTATAAAATACCAAATGTGGAGTGCCTGTGTGGTGTAGTGGATTGAGCATGACTCTTGATTTCGGCTCAGGGTGTGATCTCAGCAGGGAGTCAGCTTGAGATTCTTTCCCTCTGCACCCTCCCCCAGCGTGCGCGCGCGCGCGCGCGCACACACACACACACACACACACACACTCTTTCTCTCTCTCTCTCTCTTTCAAATAAATCTTTTTTAAAAATGCCAAGTGCACCATCAAGATATTCCTATCCTCTTCCTAGAGGAAGTGGGGACTGGGCAAGAAGTGGAAGAAGGAAGAATTGGAGCAAGAGTAACCATCTCATTGCAGAATAAATGGCACAGTAGCCGGATTAATGGGAATTTTGGAAGCTGATGCTTAAAGAACATAGTCCGTCAGAAACAAAAATGGGCTAAGACCACAGTAAAACGTGGAGGTATGTTTAACAAATATTTGAAAATAGATATATTATCATCCCAGAAAACAAATGGGGGTATATTTAGTTTTTAAGAATAAGTGATGGCTGCTAACATGACCAAAAGAGGACGATGGTGTACTTCCTGAAGAGGACACATCATTATGTATTTGCAACCAAAAAAATGGAACCTAAATCAGCTTACACCTCTAGATTCAACCTTCAGTTTACAGGGAAGGAGGAACAGAGGAACATCTTGTACAACAGCATGGAAATAAAATTAGCACAACTCCGTGGGAAACTCTGTAGGATAATAACCTGGTGTCTTCAATGAATAAATTCCAAAAATAAAAGAAAAGAGAGAGGGGGCTATAGATTATGAGCCCGGAAACATGTCAATCAAATACAATGTGTGACAATTTTTAGGCCCTGATTTCAAAAAAAGTAGCTATAGAAACAGTTATAAACATTTGAGGGAAATTCAAATACTAATTGGATTCTTTACAACATTTAAGCAATTATTTCAAATGTTTTATAATTTCTAAGAAATCTTGTCATTTAGAGATATATCCTAAAATATTTGTGGATGAAATGATATGGTATCTGGGATTTGCTTCAAAACAATCCCGTGAGAGACAGAAATGTGTGTATGGTATAGATGAGATAGGATTGGCCCTGAACGTTGAGTTTCTGAGGATTCACTAATACTACTCTATTTTGTGTATGCATGAGAATTACCACCATGAAAGGTTTAACAAAAATCAAAGAATAAATGTGAACATACCCATGACCTTTCGGAACTGTGAAAGGACTCAAACTTAAAGTGTTATTATTTCAAAATTATCATTATTTCCTTTTGATGTTGAATCTCTTCTGGTTTTTAATGTTCCTAATTAAAGAGCTTCCACCAATTCTTAGAAGTCAAAGATTGCTGCTGGCCACTGTCACACAATGAAACATGCAAGGCGGGGGAGTGAGGTGGGAGTTGTGCGTGCACACACATTTTAATGTGGTTGTTTTGGAGACTGGTTTTCTCCAGTTTTTCAGCACCCGAGTCTCCTGGGCGGCAGCAGAGGGGGACCACATAAAAGAAGCCAGTCTGACTCATTCAGGAGAGGTAGATTTTGGCTGTCTGCATTTCAATGGGGTCTTGATCAAAACGATAGTAGCTGTAAAGAGGGGTCTGCTCTTGGCTCCAGAGGACTGAGATGAACTCAGAATCGGAGAATTTCTTAAGGACAGGAAGCAGTTTCTATGCAAGCAGGTTGGAGTTTCCAGCTAGAGGCTCAGAAAATGGTGAAAGCAATATGGTTTCAGAAAGGAAGGTCAAAAGGATAGACCTACACTAAGACAAAGAAGAATGACCCCAAGATGAGACAGCAGGTGCCCATGAGTGATGTAATAAGTTTGTCACCAATAGTTCAAGAACAGAGACTTGCCAGTTGCCCTCAGTCTTATGTCCTGATCTATAAGGTTCCCCAGGTACAACAGATGGCCACAGAGAGGACTGGTTTGCCTGCCAAAGGAAGCTGATGGTCATGGCAGAAGGCTGGGCATGCTGTATATAATGTCTTTTACCCTCTATATAAAATATGCCAATCAGTGGCTTTTACTTTGAGTTATGATATTATTTCCATTATCATTTAAGAGTCCTGGGGTAAAGTGAGAAATTAATCCACACACCCATTTTAGAAACATTGTGGCCTAGGGTATGCTTCTGAGTGTTCCATTTGCTGGAGAATCTTATTGATCCCTGGGAGAAGCAGTAATGGAGTAATAGGGACTTGAAAATAAGCAGGAAGGGCTGGATGCTCATACTGACAGTCAGGCACAATAGGGCATGTGGGGAATGGACGTATTGTTCTCTTGGACAGCTCCCAAACGGGAACGGCAACTTATCCTGCAGCAGAAGAGAGGAAAGGTGCCAAGGCATCAAAGCTGATTGTGGGGAGGAAGGCTTGGGAGTGTGACATTATGCAGAAAGTCCCAAATGTCCAACAGAACTTATTCCAAATCCCCCAAGAAGATAATGGTTTATAAAAGAATGGACAGCCTAGTGGTCCATTATGGGCACGGTAAGAAATCGGGAGAGTAGACCTCCATTTGAAGAGACCAGGGAGAGTTGTAACACTGATGCATAAAACCCGATGCCCCCTTACTCTTCCCTCCACTTGTTCCCCTCCTCCATCCCCCATCTCAATGAGGCAGCAGCAGTTATGGCAAAGAGGGAGCCATACTGAGTCACAATGAGAGAGAATGGAAAAGGAGCCCACAGAAATGGGTACAGGACTCCTTTTCCATTCTGTCACACAGAAGTGACAGCAGCTGCACCAATGAAGTTAGGCCATCAGAAGAAAGTAGGGGGGATATGCAAAGGTGGTCAGAGGAGGTCAAATCCTTCCAAAGAGAATTCGAGAACTGCCTTGGCATTCTAAAGGAAGGGGAAAACTTAGGGGAGCTGGTTCTGAGATTCCCTCATGGGAGAGCAGATAAGACTACTGATACTGATTGGTACCTTTTCTCCTTGAATCTCCTCTCATGGGCTGGCTGCTCAGGGGGTAAAATCCAGTGACTAATTATTTGATACAGGATTATGGTGTTTTATAATGTTTATGATATTATAAAATTGGTCTTATGGCAGAAGTTGGAAGGTTCATAGTTCCTTCTAGGTACTTTGTCTAAAGTCAGGTGAACAGTGGTGCTTTGGACACTTCTAAGTTAGAACCACTAGACTTCTCATGGGGAGTGGGTTTTTTTGTTGTTGTTGTTTTGTTTTGTTTTTAATTCAATGAAAAAGAAAAAACTAGAGAAAGGAAGTTTAAAAAACCTGTTAAGGGACACTCTGAAGTGATGCCCAATTGCAAGAGAATTTAAGAAACGATGCACCTAATTACAAGTTTAGCTTTTCTAAGGGGACGTCATCTGAAGAGACATGGGCAGACCTTGTACTCCTTCCTTACACACCATCTCCATCCCCCTCTTCATGTGGAACTCGTTTATCTCCAGCCCTGTACCTCAGACTGTTCTGTGATACTTCCTCCTTGTCATATGAAGGCACCAGACTTTTGTGAGTCCTAGAAATCTTAACTTTTTTCTACTTCCTCCACAAGTAGCCAATTGGAACTTCCTGCCCTGGTCCTTCAAAATGTGGGGCTATGCCCCTATGTGAGAGCTATCTCTTTAGTTTCTCTAGAGGGTAGAGCAATGGGCTGGGATGTCAGTGGGGATTTTGTTTGACATCCTAACGTATGTGAACTGGGATGTATGGCCAAAGAAGTTTTTTTTTTTTCTTTTCTTTTTTTTTTTCAAAGAAGTTTTTTTTTTCCATTTTGTTTTTTGTTTGCTCTTGTTGTTCTCTTTGCTTCAAAACACTGAGTGTTTAAAAATATATAGATTTATGAGGTCTTTCATATACTGCCTTCTTAAAAGTTAAAGACAGGAGATGTGTTAGGACAAAATATCCCCCTTACTCCCTAGATTATTTTCTGACATCTACAATTCATCAGAATACAATGCTAAATGGCAAGGGAGAGCCAAGAGCTGCAAATAATAGGAGAAGTTATCAGTCAACGGAATAACAGCTGGGAGGACAGATTTTTGCTCTTCTCTTTGTCTTCCTTTCTTGAACCCAGGGCAAGATCATTCCAAGTCACTATATAAAAAAAAATAAGGACCAAGATTATGGCAGTCTGGGAAGGCCTTATTTTGGACTTTAGCCACTTGCCCTTGGATCAGTCTGTTAATCCAGACTAGTCCTAAAGATTTTGTCAGTACTTTTGGCAACTTCAGGACTTTATTGCATAGTTCAGTGCATATCGGCCCACTTAATGTAGGGTGATGCAAGACAGAGATCCTATAGTTGCTTTACAGTCATCCAAACGTTTAGGCTAGATCTCTGGTGAATATGGACCACAATTCACCACATTCTCAGAGCTCCTATCTCAACTGGCCTGTAGGCCAGGCAAGCTTCAACTTTAGTCTCATCATCCGACCAAAATATAGTCCTAAGCTGAAGGCAAATGTGAGTCCTTCATCACCATTGAGCTAACAACACAGCCAATGGAGAGAGAAAGGAAAGAATTTGCACTCTGAGAGAAGGAGAGAGAGACCCTGTTCAAAGTCTAGTTCTGCTTCCTCTTAGGTGTGTGATCCTGAGGTCACTCTGAGCAGAAAACCTACCTGCCCTGAAAATACATGCGACAATGCAGGTGACAATAGTAGGTATGCTCATCTACTGTAACTGCTGTTGAGATCATTGTGTAAAACAGGCTTTACTTGGTTTTATAGTACATGCAAATAAGCTTCTAAGGATTATGTATTTTCTAAACTAGTTCCCATTTTTCCCCCCTCACTGAACTTCCACCTCTCTCTACCCTTTTCCATCCTGTGCTCATTATTACCAGTTAGAGTTCTCACCAACAATTTTCTAGCATGTGCTTCCTCCTGTGGATTACAACTACAAATTAAGGCCTACCTGAGGTGACCTCTCTGTGTCTGCCTCATCTTCTCATGGTTGCTTCCAAACAGCTATAAACTAGACCCTCAGTACAAGCAGCCTCTCTAAAAAGGAGCAAGTAGTGGCTGAGCTGTAGATTTTTCCAAGAATGGAAAATGGGGGAGGGGTAAAATAGTGGAAGACATTGAACTGGCAGTGAGGAGACCTGGTCCTAGTCCGAAATCTACCACTTGGCGGTTGTATGATTCTGAGCCCATTCCCCTCAGTTGATTCATTGGTGCAGTGAAGCTAACGATGCCCATCTTGCTTAGCTCACGGGGTCTCTCCCGCAGGAGCTGTTATAAGGAACCAGTATGGTAGTGTTGCCTCAGATGTGGTAGGCATAGCAACTTGTGCCATGTGCATGATGGTTTCTGACGATGCGCAGCTGAAGTTTTTATTACTTTTTTAATTTAAAGCTTTGTCTTTGTTTGTAGGTGTATTAGAAACATTAGGGGTATAACTTGCACACCACACTCGATTTCATAGATAAAATTATTCAAGAAGAGGCTGAAGTGAAAAACAAGAGACAATAATGAGTATATATGTGCGCGTGTGTGGAGAGGCGGGGGTGGGGTGGGTGGGTGCGTGCTATGTGTAATTATGACAAGAAAGGAAGGTGGTGTCCTCATAAAATATCGGAGTAGGCAAAAACGGAATAAATAGAACAGAGAAGACTTCAGGGAGCTTAACAAATGCGTCATTATTACTCCTCATCTACACAAGCCACTGAATGGCTGCCGATGCCTTCCATGTACCAGGCACTTTTCTGGGTTCTGAGGATATGACAGTACACAAGGTAGACAAAATCCCTCCCTCTAGGAGCCTACATTCAGGTGGAGAAGCATGTCTAAACCCACAATGTGGTTGTGCAGATCTGACCTAATGATGTACAAAGAAAGCATTTGACCACTGCAAGCAACTCTATCAATGTCTGGTATTGTTGTAGTGAGATGCCAGAGGAATTGATTTGAGAATATCTAAAAAATGTCTGGCAGAACCAGAAAAATGCTCTAGTGTGGACAAATGTAAATTGTTTTTGTTTCTGTTGGGTTTTCCTCTGGGTAAAATTCCTGGAAAAAGTTTCCTAAAACTTTTGCACAGTGAAAGGACTTATCTTCAATGTCTGCATTTGGCAATATGCGCTCTCTAGAGGTAATGGGAAATGTGAATCTAATGAGTATCATACTAAAATCGTGTATTTTAGTCCGCAAATAGTCAACCCAGCTTGAATTAATCTAACCGTAAAATTACTTTTCTGAATCAAATGCTCTTCTGAAATCCAAATATGTAAAAATCTAATTTGTTTTCCTTCATCCCCTAATTTTAGAGTTCTGTCCAAAAGCATTAGCAAATTTCCCTGGACTCATTTCTCTCTTTTTAAATCCCTAGAGTAACATATTTCTTAACTGGGATTGGTTGTATTAAGTCTGCATTTATTGGATCCTCCTATCAGTTCATGAGCTGACTACTTGACAACCTTTAAAGGGTCAGCAACTCTTATATGGGAAATTACTGCCTCGGTGAATTTACTAAATAATATCCTAGAAGCTTGAAAGAGTTAACGTAAGCTTCTAAAGCAGCATAATTTCTCAACAAGGACTAGTTTATGCGCTCTGAGAAACTGTGTTGAAAAATGAATAGTAATGAATCCATGACAAAAAAACTGCCCGGCAAAGACTGAGACCAGAGTATGATATATGGAGAGACCGTAGCAATGCCCAGGCCAAAATGTAAGAGGAAAGATGTATTAACCAGGCCTGCAAAGGAGACAAGTCCATATAACTGTAGCTCTCAGCCCCTCTGTAAGTGAATAATGGAAGACAGGGTTCATGACTCCCGCAATGTATCACATGTTTGCC
Source organism: Vulpes lagopus (assembly GCF_018345385.1). NCBI lineage: Eukaryota > Metazoa > Chordata > Mammalia > Carnivora > Canidae > Vulpes > Vulpes lagopus. The sequence goes on along the minus strand of NC_054826.1, from coordinate 18,172,227 downwards.
TCTGCAGCTCTGTGTTTAGTGTTGTTACTTCGGAGGAGGGTCTCACCGTTTTGCTAAAAAAGCTAATGGGCAGAGCAGGTCAATTGTGCTTGCGTTTATGGGCTTAGTTTTAAAAGAAGAAAAGAAAAAAGGAGTTTAAGGCTTTCTGTTTGGCTACCTGGTGTGAAATGCCAGGCTCCTGAATTTGAAACACGAGGTAGGAATATAAAGGGATTCTTAAAATCTCCTAGAACTTGGAACCCAAAGGAATGTTGTCTCTTTTCAGCACATTCTCATTGGGAGGTCACATACTCATTCTGATTGTGTTGTTTCCTTCTAAACATTTGGAACTCCTCTTGTGGAATTGTCTTCAGAGCCTGCAAAGCATTTTTCTGAGAGTCCCGCTCTGTGCCAAGTCCTCATCCTTGGGGTGGGGTGGGGGATGGGAGCCAGTGCAAGGGAGTGGATTTAATGATTTCTGGAAAGAGCAGAAAGTCATCCAGAGGCCAATCTGGTAAATGGCGTTGAGAATAACCATTTGGGGTTAAAAAAAAAAAATGCTGTCTATAAAGTGCAGAGCCTGGCTCTGTCATTTGGCCTGTGTACTGACTCTGATGGCAGTCCTCAAAGCGGCTCTGGCCAGTGACTGGCACTCTTTGAATAAATGTATAGGGTCTCCCGGTAGTGGCTACTTTTGCAAGAGCACTTCACTCGTTTTCTTATGTAAAATGAAGAGTGCTTGTTTCACAAACTAACATGGTCAAGTGTAGACAAGAGCCATCATTTACTAAGGATCTGGAGTCAAGATAAAGACTCAGGTAAACATACTTTCTCCATAACACTGAAGAAAGAAAAGAATTTGCTGTGAACGATGCTGGCTCTTCCTCCCCCTCAGTTAGGATTCAGCCCCGGCCTATGTGTTTACCATATGTGTCCTAATAGAAGGCAAAGTCAAAATATGAGACCCTCTTCCATTTTTCAAGCAAGGCTTTCCTCTCTCTTTCCCCCAAATTTTAAAGATAGAGCAAAAAAGAGCAACCATCTACTTATAAATACTTAATTTATTTAGTTACCTATGCTTTAAAAATCATTTTATATACTTCGAAATTTGATATACTACTACCATTTTGTATGTATGTTCTATTTCATATAAAGAAATATTTCTACAGTTTTGTTTTTTCCACTGTCAGCTCCAGTGTAGCAGTAGGAAAGTTGTTCTCTCTCGTTCATCCTGCCGTTGCATATTCTCAACGTCGACTGTGCAACCACTTACTGTAATACTGTAAAAAGTGATATTTAAAAGGCTGGTTCACATTATCACTCACTTTTGCAAATATGAGGCCATTCACCTAAGTGAAAGAATAATTAAATATGTATTAAAGTTCACCAATTTCACTTATAAACATCCGAATCTTGCATAGTTCGAGGGTGTTTCGGGATAATGTATCTTCCCTGAAAAGAACTGTGTTATTCAAAATAAAATAAGGATAAAACACCCTATATAGGAGACTCTGAATACAGAATGATTCCTTTGGGGCGTCTGGGTGGCTCACTTGGTGAAGCGGCAGGCTTTTGTTTTCAGATCAGGACATGATCTCGGAGGTCCTGGGATGGAGCCCCCCACATCAGGGATCCCTGCTCAGCAGGGAGTCTGCTTGAGGAGTCACTTTTTTCTCCTTCGGCCCCTCCTCCAGCATGCTCTTGCCTGCCTGTGTGAGCGCTCTCTCTCTCAAATAAATAAATAAACCTTAAGAAAAAAATACTAAAATGATTCATTCTTTTCCCAAGGAGTGATTTTGGGGACAACCCTGCCTGGCATTTGAGTGTACACAGACCTAATGATTCGTTCTCTCAGAGATTACCCATCTCTCTGAGTTGTCATTTCTTTCTTTCTTTCTTTTTCTTTTTTTAAGATTCTATTTATTCATTCATCAGAGACAGAGACAGAGAGAGAGAGGCAGAGACACAGGCAGAGGGAGAAGCAGGCTCCATGCAGGGGGCCTGATACAGGACTTGATCCCAGGATCCCGGGATCACAACCTGAGCCAAAGGCAGAGGCTCAAACACTGAGCCCCCAGGAGCCCCCTGAGTTGTCATTTCTATTGAAAGGGTAGAAATGGATTACCAGCAGAAGTCAGAGCTCCCAGGAGGCAATTTGATAGAAAGGCAGTGTAACAGCAAACAGAAGCTGTCTGCGTTCCTTTTGGCGTACAGTGGGGGTATAGTAGGGGGAAAGACAGTGCAGCTGTTTGCCCCTAGAGTTGGGAACACATGCCCTGGGTTACAAAGCAGATACCAGAAACCTCTCCATTTTGGGCATTTGAAAAAAAAAATACCAGAAAATAGCTGAAGGAGAGAGGGAGGAGAAAGTAAACCAGAAGAACAAGGATCTGTTTAGTGAAGTAATAATGCTGCTCATACCAAGGCATCCTGGAGATTCTGGCTTTGGGCTCTCGTGCCTCGGGTTCTTATCAACTGTCCTGTTTTGATGCAAACCCCCATATAAACTCCTACTGTATTTGACATCTCGGCTGAAGCTGATGCCCTGATGCTGGCTGGGCCCTCAGATTATGTATAGCCTTGGTGGCCGTTCTCATGTGCTCAGAACAGGTGACGGTGTTGAGGCCTTCACAGGGGCAGCAGCAGTCCCTCAAAATGACAGGCTTCCCACCGATGACAGCAGCTTGCTAGCCTTCACATCTGATTTGGGGGACAAAGGAATTAGGGCATTCTTCTGGAGGATGGGTAGAGAGCCTGGGCTTAAATTTCTCTTCCTCTTCTCCTTTGCAGGGTCTCAAAACGATGGCCCGCCAGGTGCACCGCACAGCTTGCTGATGGCTGAGTTGGGCCTAGCCGGTAAGAATCTGCGTCGCGACTTCCTCTCACTAACCCCACAGGCACTTCTGCTCCTAATTTTGGACAATCGCTGCCATGATCTGGAAACTGTGTTATATCCTGTAAAAGAGCTGATGTGGATAAACAGTCTTCTCCGTTTTCTGTACGTGTTGTTCCTTCCGCAATGTCCCCATGGCCAGAAATATTGACAAACCATATGGATTTAATCATGTCATGAAAACAAATTCCCCGCAGTCCCAGAAAAACGCATTTGTATACACCTTCCCCAGGAGGCCCGAGGACGGGGTGAGGGGCAGTGGGCAAAACTGGACGCAGAATGAGCTCTGGAGCTGGCGTCTCATTTCTGTTCTCCCCTTCTCTCTGGACTATGGGCAAGTCACATCCTTCTGGTCACCTGGTCCCAAGGTTATGAGACCAGCGTTGACTCCTTCACCTCTCAGGTTTTGTCAAGGTCTAACCATCCATATTCCTAAATATGGGTGCCAGGTACAGAGCTTACCTGCAAGCAGACGCCTACCCAGAAGGTGCATGACTCAGCTCTTTTAGTCCACAGGTGGGGGGGGGCCTTACCCCTCCGACCTAGGGACTGCCCTGAGGGAGACACCTTTTCTTCGACTGGGCCCCAGCTAATGGGTTCATTGTTTTCTGAAGAAGTGCGACAGACAATTCTGAGCACCAAGGAACATCAGCCAGAAGGATTTTTCAACACACATCTTGGCTCTTTTCCTGTCTTTGCTTTGCCTTTCGTAAGCCTCTGGTGGGCAGAACTGAGTTAGTGAAACTCTTCTCTTCGGGACCCATTGTCAACATCAGTCCATGAAAGACCCCTCTTAGTATTTTTAGGTCTCCCCCTTCCTCGGGCAGTAGCACTTCCTTCCTTTCCCCTGTGCCCCTTGTACTGTCCTGTGCCCCTATCTTTCCAGTCCATCTTCCCTATGTATATTTAGACATGTATACCCTTGAAAGATGATGCGTCAGCGTTTTTGACTCACATCACTGCTATCTAGATTTGAATCTCATCTTTTTGTTGTTCTTTTTTTACTCAACACTTTGAGATTCATCTGTGTTGCTTTGTGAAAATCTCGTTCTCTATGTCTGATGCTTACATAGGATCCCGCCATATCATATCACACATTTTCTTTATCGATTGCCCTTTCAATGGACATTGAGGGTGGCTGAGTCCTTGCTACCACAAACTGTCTAGCATGAGCATCCTTAATATGTCTTTGTACACACTTAAGTGAGAATTTGTTTGCATTATATACACAGGGGTAGTAGGATTTATGGGTTGTTGTGTATATGCATCTTGGTTTCACTGAGCATTGCTGGTTGCTTTCTAGAAAGGCTGCATTGCTATGTACTCCTCCAGTGGCGTATGAGAATTACTGTTTTTCCAGCACTTGTTATTCTCTGGCTTTCTAATGTTTTGCCAACCTCTATGTATTAAGTGGTATATCACTTTAGTTTTAATTTACATTAGTTGGATAACTAATGAGGTAGTACATTCTTCATATAATTATTAGCCATTTGGGTTTTCCTCTTGTGATTTGTGTACCTTTATCTTTGCCCATTTTTTTCCTTTATTGTGTTTCCTGACTTTGCTGGTTTTTATGATTATGACTTTCTAAATTGTCTTATTTTCTCATAGGGTGGATCATGCTCCCCATTTTCTCTGCTTTGAGCTTCATTTTCAATATTGACTTAACCGAATTATAAGAGTTTCTTTCCACATCTTGACATTTATTTGTTGGTTTTAGCTGGTGGTATTCTCAGTCTGCCACTTGTGTTAGCTTTATCAATGTTTTCTTAATTTGCTTCAATATCTCCTAGTCCCTGATTTATCTTCTTTTTAGCTTTGCCTTAACTCTTTGAGAATTCTTATTTTTCCACATAAATTCTATAATCCATTTTTTATATTTAAAAAATTCTAGGGGATCCCTGGGTGGCTCTGGTTGAGCACCTGCCTTCGGCCCAAGGCGTAATCCTGGAGTCCTGGGATTGAGTCCTATATTGGGCTCCCTGCATGGAGCCTGCTTCTCTCTCTGCTTGTGTCTCTGCCTCTCTTTCCCTCTGTGTCTCTCATGAATAAATAAAAAAATCTTAAAAAAAAAATCTGGAATTAAAAAAAAAAGATTATTTATTCATGAAAGATACACAGAGAGAGACAGAAGCAGAGGGAGAAGCAGGCTCTTCTCAGGGAGCCCGATGTAGGAGGACTCGATCCCAGGACCCCAGGGTCATGCCCTGAGCCAAAGGCAGAGGCTCAACTGCTGAGCCATCCAGGTGTCCCAATTTCTGGAATTTTTATTGTATTGTGTTGAATTTAAAGATTGACCAAGGAAGAATTAACTCTATATAATGTTAAAACAATCTGTTAATATATATGGTATTTAATGTTCCATTTTTAGATTTTCTGACATGTACGACTTTAATAGCTTAAATTTTATTCTCTATAAAGCTCTTGTGTTTTCTTCAGTTGATTTCTATATCCTTTATAGTTTTTGTTGCGACTATGATTGGTATTTTTTTCCATTGATCATTGTTTGTTTATAAGAACACTATTAAGTTTTTTTTTTTTGTGTGTGTATACACAGATGAAATAAATGTGCTGAGCTCCCTTTTAATTATAATTGTTTACTGCTTTTCTTAGGTTTTCCATGCATTCTATCATGGTATTGTAACTGCAAATAGTAACAATTTAGTCTTCTTCCTTCCTGGTCTTAATGCATTGACCAGGACTTCCTGAACTCTGTTTAAGTGTGGCAGTGACACCAAGGCATTCATGTCTTGTTCCTAACTTGAAAGGAAATTGCATCTAAAATTTTTAAATTAAATTTGTTGATTGCAGTACATCATTAGTAGAAAGCCTTTATCAGGTTAAATAAGTTCTCCTCTATTCTTAGTTTTCTAAGAGTTTATTTTAAAAACTTAGATGTTGAATTTTATGCAATGCTTTTCCTTTTTTTTTTTTCAAGGTTTTATCCTTTAAGTAATCTCTATACCCAATGTGGGGCTTGAACTTAAAACCCTGAGATCAAGAGTTGAATGCTCTAAAGACTGAGCCAACCAGGTGCCCCTATTCGGTGCTTTTTCTGCATTTGTTGAGATGCTCGTGTGATTTTTCTCCTTTACTCTGTCACCATGATCAATTATTTTAATAGTTTTATATTTTCTCTTCCTAAACCATTTTTCTTCAATGGGCCTTATTTGACCATGCCTTATGCCTTAAATGAATTATTGAATTCTGATAGCTGATATATTTTTAAAAAGATTTTATTTATTTGAGAGAGAGAGCAAGAGAGAGAGAGAGCACAAGTGAGGCGAGGCCGAGGGAGAAGCAGGCTCCCCACTGAGCAGGGAGCCAACATGGGGCTTGATCCCAGGAATCCTGGTATCATGACCTGAGCCAAAGGCACTTACCTGAGCCACTCAGGCTCCTCCTTATAGTTGATATTTTAATTTAGATTTTCACATTTGTGTTCGTAAGAGAAACTGATCTAGACACAATCTGTCTTCTTGAATTGGATTTGATATCAAGACTACATAAGCCTCACAAAATGAGTTAGACCCTTTCTTTCTCTTTTAGTCTATCCCCCCCCCCCCTTTTAGTCTTCTTTATGCAACAGCTTATTTAAGACAAGGAGATTCACTGTAATACAGCCCTTCTCCCAGTTCTCTCCACATGATTAAATGACAACCAGTTATCAGAACACAAGCCCTGACTGCTCTCTCTCTTTCACACCCATATTCAATTTCTGAGCAAATCACACTGGCTGTGCCTTCGCAGTCCATTGCAAATCCAGCCATGTCTCCCCTCTACCATTTCCAACTCTTGTCTGTGTGAGATAATGATCATGTCTGGATGATGCACAATGTTGTATTTGGTATTCTTGTTTTTGTTTTCACCTCTTCACAGTTCATTTCAAGAGTAGCTAGCATTCGTTTAAAGCATAAGTCAGGTTATATGACCCTGTTAGAATTGTCTCCTATTCACCCCATTGGTGAGGGAGGAATTCCCACCTTGGGTTTATGGCCATGGCTAATGGTCAGATACAGGACACCCAACACTGAACAGATGAGATTGACAAGAGTTTATTAGTCACAGTCTGGGGGAGGAGTACACTGCACGCCATGCATGACCACATGGGGGTTGCACTCAGAAACAGAGTGAACAGCCAGGGGTGGTGGGAGGCAGGCTTTGTAGTATCAAGGTTGTGGTATTCCCTGATTTCCCAGGAGGATGTAATTGGTTGAATAATTTAAGGATCAGAGTGCCTGGGTGGCTCAGTCTGTTAAGCATCTGCATTTAGCCCAGGTCAGGATCCTGGGATTGAGTCCTGCATTGAGCCCTGCATCAAGCCCTGACTGGCAGAGAGCCTGCTTCTCCCTCTTTCTCTCTGCCTGCCACTCTGCTAACTTGTGCTCTCTCTCTCTGTCAAATAAGTAAAAATCTTAAAAAATAATAATAATTTAAGGATCAACAGAGTCTTCACCTTGTCCATTTGATAAGTTGGTTGTTTGGCTAGGGGATCTCTTCTGTAGGAGCAGAATGGGGAGGAGAACTTTTAGGTAGGCCATTTGCGGCCTTCCTACAATCCCCCCAGATGTCAACGAAAGACATAATATTGGGCCTTATTTTTAGGCCTTACACCACACGCTTCCTTGTGAAAACTTTACAGTGGCAACTACATGACCCTTCATGGTCTGACAAGTGGCACCTCTCTGGCTTTATTTCCTACACCTTCTGTTCCTGCATAGACTCTATTCCAGCCATACTGACCTGCTTATTCATACTTAAACTCATCAAATGTGCTTTTACCTCAGGCCCCAGGCCCTTGCTCTGTGCTCTACTTGAAGCCTCTTTCCCCAAATGTGTCTATGACTTCTTTTCTCACTTTCTTTGGGTCTCTACTCACTTTCTCAGTGTAGAATCAAAAGCAGTTTTGCATCCTTTCAAACTTTATATAAATGGTATCCTACTATATATTGCTTTTCTTCTTCTTTATTATATTTTTGAAATTCATCCAGGTTGCTACATTTATGTATGTATCATCCATTTTATCTGCTCTGTTTATTCCATCTCATAAATGCAGCAACCTTTATTCATCTCATCTCCGGTGGAAGGGTGTTTAAGTTGCTTCCAGCTTGTTTCCATTACGCACCTGCTTCAGTGAAGAGTCTTGCCAGGTCTCCTTGTGAACACGTAGGAGATTTTTCTTTAGGGTATATGTGAAGATGCACCAGTGTCGATCAAAGGGTACCAGGAGTTTGCTGGGAGTTAGCCTCAGAAGGGGGGCTGGGAGAGTCACATGTAGTCTTCCTCTGGTTGAATAGCATGGAAATCACTGGAAGAGCTGAGAGACCCTGAGACCTAAAAAAGACACTGGCTGCAGTAAGTGCTGACAGCTGTCTCCATGGTTCACAGAGGAGCCTCTGCTGTCTGTGAGGAGTCAGTGCTCTTGGACACCATCACTGAGGGCCACCCAATGGGAAGCATCTGTTACCACTGACAGAACTGTGGCGGGATGCTCCCCCTGGCAGGAGCAGCTGCTATGACAGATTGTTCGGCTGGGGGGGTCTTAATGCCTAGGGATATTGGACTTTCTCCCTCGGCCTCAGTGAGTCACTCTTTACCTACAGGGAAGAAAAGAGAGAATTGGTCTTTGTCAATAATTCTTACTAAATTGGGAGAAAAACAATTCCCTGGGAGAATCCTTGGTAAGAATCAGACCCCTAGAAACTATGGGAAGAAACTCAAAACATCTTCTGAGCTCTGGAATCGAAGCCCAGCTTCCAGCTTTCTGATGGAGGGTGTGGCCCGGGGTAAAATGGCTTTATTGGCACGTACGTCTGTTTACTTCCTCTCTCCTCTAGTCCTTAGATTTTGTATTCTCTCCCTTCTTCTCCCTCTTTCTCTCTTTCTCTTTCTCACTTTCTTGGTCCCTTGCATATGTGTAAGATTTGCTGGTAGTTGTTTCAAGACCCGGCTTTGCCTCTGTGGTGTTCATCTTTTCACACTAGAAGAAAACAAAGGAAATGTTTAGTACTTTCAGGAACAGTTAAGGTTTCTGAAGAAATCTATGCATACTGAGCAGCCCCTACCCTGGAACTTTGGCTTGACTGTATGAGACTCTTCTTGGTATGACTCTATTGAGTACATCATAGAAGTGATGCTTCCCCTTCAGAATGTTATCATGGAGAACTCTGGATCCCAAGACCCTCACAGAGATCCAGGAAGATGACTCTAATGGCCTATTTTTGATCCCAGAAACAGAGATTAGTTGAGCATTTCTCATATGCAACACCATGATGCATGGTCACCAAGTTCCCTCAGAAACAAGAGCCAAAAAGGCAAGATGGAGGGAAGGATAAAACATTCAATTGAAAGTCAGAAGATGTGAGTTCTAGTTCTGACTCTGCTACTAGCTGGTTGGTGACCTTGGGCCAATTACTTAATCCTCTGGGCTTAGTTACCTCATTTAAAACATGTGGGTTTGGAAGTAGATAGTCTATGATTTTTATCAAATTTTATTGAGCACTCAAATTTTTAAAGCACCTGTTGAGATGATAAATCTACTTCCAAACAACTAGTAGATAAAATCTAAGGTACATTTTAGTTCTAAAATTTCTTGACACTGGAAGAAATTACTTTTTCCTATGTCCAAGTTCACTTGAGTTGTAATCATTTGAGATCCTGAGTGATTTTACAGATGTCGTATTACTAAAAAGTCACATGATTTCTCAGCTCAAACTCATGCCTGGGCAGATTGGAAGATCTCAACTGTTTCCTCATTGTGTAATTACCACATAGTTGTACCTTCTGGAGGACACAGTCTCCTCAGAGTTAGATCAGTTCTGTCTTACCATGATCACTCTATTTCTCAGCCCTTTTTCCAATGACTCAGGTGTTAAATGACCCAGGCCCACCAGACTGCACCTATGGGGCGGGGGGGGGGGGGGGATACAATCTACTTCTAAGCTTAACAGTGGGAGGCATTGTTTCAATTAAATATTTCCCAATAATAAGGACTCAAGTCTATTTTTATGGCTTCTGAAGGGGCATTTTCCATCACATTGAAAGGAACATTCTTTTAAAGAAGTTGGCAAAGACATGCATCTCTTACTAACCATTGTGAGAACAACTTGCTTCTTGAGTATGGCCACCATATTTTTGCCCAAAGCACCAAATTCTCATGTTACTTTCCAGTCCAAAAACTGCTATCAGCCCTATCACCTGTAGAATCCAAGCTTGTTTGTTTGTTTGTTTGTTTGTTTGTTTGTTTGTTTTTAAGGAAAATCTCTATTCTCTGGCCCTATCTTACCTCTTTGTCATTATTTCCCATTGTTCCAGCTTGGTACTCCTATCTGCTCTATTCTCAAATAAGCATATTTCTACCCCCAGAGGATGGGGAGAGGACAAAACTTGATTGACTACCTCCTATGTGCTAAGAACTGTGCTGAATATTTTCACATTTGTTATTTGATTTTATAGCTGAAGAAATTAAGGCTCAGAGAGGCTGTATACATTGCCCAACTCAGAAATAGAAAAGCTGACGTTATTACCATTGCCTGTTGACTTTGAGCCCATAATCATTTACTTTAACACCTGCTTCTAGCACAGGCTTCCCACATACCAGCCTACTAATCAGTAGTAGGGTTGTTCTGGGAATTGTTCTTCCCAGTACCTGCTCCACTAGCCCTTCCAATCACTTGTGTAAATACCTAAATCCTTGAGTTCAATTTCTTTTGGCTTATATAACTAGAGTGACTTCTGAATCCTGACTGATACAACTTGTCAGTTGTATCTCCTTAGAGAAATCACTTCACTGCTCTGGGCCTTAGTTTCTCAGTTTGTAAAATAGGAATGATGATAACCTTTTGTCCCGTTGTGGTGAGTATTGGGAGGTATTACATGTAAAATGCCTAGTACGATATCTAAAAGGTTAAATGCATTATTCTCTATTTTTAAAAAAGATTCTATTTATTTATTTATTTATTTATTTATTTATTTATTTATTTAAGAGAGAGATATATCACAGGTGGGGGTCAGAGCAGAGGGGGAGAGAGAGAGAGTCCTAAGCAGGCTCCATACTTAGCAGGGAGTTCTGACACAAGGCTCCTGTAAGAAGCTTAACTGACTGAACCACCCAAGTGCCCCACATTATTCTCTATTATCTAGAATCAGCAAAGCCAAACTTCTCCACTTTGGGACCCAGATGGAAAATGTCCAATGAAGCACCTTTCACTGTCCATCCCACCTAACTCCAGGATACTCAGCAAACACTCTGAAGGCAAAGGGACAAAGACTAATGAACTCTAAATCTGATTGCAACAATTCATTCAGTATCACACACAGCAAAGAATCAGAGTTTCTAATTAAATAAAGAATCATGAGTTTTGCTCCATAGCACATAGAGTTCTAAGTTCAGGAGGATATGAGAACATTACATTTTTTTTGTTCTTGCTAAAGAAATGTTCAGCCATGAATATTTAAAACCATGTCATTTTTCCTCAATTCCTTCTCTAGTAGGAGGGAAGGTGGGGTGATAAATATCTCTGTTTTTCAAATACACACAGGTTAATGATAATAGTGCTATTTGGTCTTTTCAATTGATATGAGAGGCATGCAAGAGGCATTGTGAAATTTATAATCACATCACAAATTTTCATTCTCTAAATTTAATGGAGGTTGAAGATTTCTGGAACGTAAAAATTCTAAGTCATGTGGAGCGGCAGGCATTTAGAATGCAGAGATTCATATGCTGCAATGGTCTCCCTGCCTATTGATTGACTTAGCTTGTAGATAGTGCCTATGCAGAGAGATATGCTTGTGTGGGACAAAGCATCCCAAAAAGGCATCTCCCTCGAAGGTGACTGGTTTCTGTACATGGCAGGGAATGAGTTGACATGGCCAGAAATTTTGACTGAAATTCAGATGTCTTTTAATCCACTCTTTGTAGTATAGTGTAGTACTTGGATCTCAACAGAAAACAGAGTACATTCAAGGCTATATTTGAAGAAAATTAAAAAGGGAACTATTTGAAGAGGTGTGGACAAGGAGTCAGAAGGGACAGTGAGGCACCATAGGGCTGAAACAGTGAGTGGCATTGCCATACCTATGCTTGAAGGGGAAAGGAGAGAAGGCGGAGTTACTGGGACTAGTAAGAGCTATAATGTGGAAGAGGAACCATCTGATAGGAAGAATCTGACCATCAGTAGATAGACAGGACCACAACAGCCCAGTAGAGGGGGGGTCAAAAATACTTTGATCTCACTCTCTCTCACCCTCTGACCTTCTGCCAGTACCCCCCCTCCGCCACCTCCCCAATGACTGAAGCCAACAGAAGCCCTTAATGATGGAATCCTTACAAGCCAACCTCTGCAGGTAGAGGGGAGTGTAAAGAAGGATAGAAATGGTTTGGAGGTGCCAATGGAAGAGAACTTTTCATGGCCAGCTGTGAGGCAGGGAAAAGTACAAAACCATTTTTTTCCTCATTTTTTTTCTACGTTGTAATAGTTATATGATTAATTCACCCTTATTGATGAAAAAGGTACTATCATATCCTTGTCTCAGATCCTATTCAATATGGCAGTTGGAAGGGTAAGCTCAGTTCTCTCAAAGAGCTGAATTCTCTCAAATGGGAGGATGTTTCACTTTTAAGCCAAAGCAAGATCCCTAAGGGTTGATATATTCGATAGTCTTCTGTGTAAGTTGGATTTTTAAGGGGCCCAGTAAATGGCACTCGTGTTCCTTGCTCAGTGTAGATATGGGAATTGGACAGATAAAGATTATTTAAGTCACCTTTAGTATTGTTAAGGCTGACACTAGAAGACAAAGTTTAGTAGGAAGGCCAAATGGGTTTCTAAAGAGAGCTGCACAATATACTCACCCACTCATAGGCAAGGCAGGAAAGTTGCAGGTCTTGCCCACAGGAGCAGGGTCTTTCCTGCTAAACTCTTGAGCAGGTGAAAATACGTGCTTTGTGCAAATGGGCAGACCCCAAATGAGGAGAAATGGGGGCTGAAGTGCCTTCCTTAGTTTCTTCTCCTCAATTCAGAGGGTATGTCTGTCCTCATCCCCCACTGGGATGAGTTCCAACAACATTTAAAACATATAAAAACAGACAAATCAGACTTAGCTGTGATTCATCCTCCCATTAGCCCCTTTCAGATAGTAGGAACCCATGGGTGATCTATGGGAGAAGGGATACTGTTGTCTCCCAAGGAATGTATTGATGTCCATACCCAACTTCTGAGAACCCTTGTTGGAGCTGTTGACATTGATTCACCCAACTTCTTGGGGGACACCAGGTCTGTGTCTCCCTGCTGCCCCCAGAGCTTCTGTACCCCTGCACTGTGGGGGACAGAGGAAGAGGATTAGGCTCCATCCCTGCTCTGTCCTCCAGGTGGCAGGAGCACCATCTGGACTGTTCTATGCCTGGGGCAGCCTCAGGCCAAGCTAAAGATAACATTGTGTCCATGCACAGAAACACACTGTTCTTTGCTAGGTTCCCAGGAAACCAAATCACAGAGAAGGCCAACAGTGTTGTTGGACTGTGGATAGCTCACATTTTGGTTATGAAGAACAAATATGAGGCCCCAGGACTTCCTTCCAGCCAGGGCTCAAGAGCCCCCTCTTAGGTCCCCTCTGATCTTTTGCTAACCAGGTATTTTCAAGCCCTGTTTACTGAGTACAGAAGTTCTTGAGTATAACTGAAGTATCCAGTGTTGACAGCTGCTCTAGTGGCTATGGAGAAAGAATCAAGGAGTTGCAAAGAGCTTCCTGCCCTGGCCCCACTGACTCTCTCTCCTCCCATGTATCCTCCCTCCCCCATACGCCCATCCTAGGACAGTGGGGCAAAATGCAACATAGGCCACCTTCTCACCTGACGGTTAGAAACCAGAGCTACCTATGCAATTGCCTACTTGATATTTCTTCCAAGATGTCTCAAAGGCACACCTCCATCCCGAGCCTCTTCCCTCTCTCTGTGAAGGCACCCCGGCACCCCTGCTCAGCCAGTCATGCAGGCCAGAAACCTAGGAGTCAGTCCTGCTATCTCAGCCTACATCTGAGTCACTGCAGACACATGTCACTGGTGTCCCCATTCATGTCCTGAGCCCCATTTCAGTTATCTACTTTAAAGTCTTTTAATTGCCTCCTCTTGCTCCTGGGACAGAATCAAAGACTCTAAAAGGGCTCACTAGACTTTAATCTTGCTCCTGCAGCATCTCCAGCCTCCTGTCCAGCTGCAGTGCCCTTGGCCTCTCTCTGTAGTCCAGGCTCCCAGGTGCAATTCCTCCTCCCATTGAAGGGCCAGTGCATGTGTGCTTTCTCTGCTTGTAACACTCTCTCTGCTGCTCTGTGCAAGTTTTTTTTTTTTTTTAAGATTTTTAATTTGTTTATTCATGAGAGACACACACAGAGAGAGAGAGAGAGAGAGAGAGAGAGAGAAGGAGAGAGAAGCAGAGACACAGGCAGAGAGAGAAGCAGGCTCCATGCAGGGAGCCCAATGTGGGACTTGATCCTGGGACTCCAGGATCACGCCCCGGGCCGAAGGCAGGCGCTCAACTGCTGAGCCACCCAGGCATCCCATCTGTGCAAGTTTAAGGCTGATTCTTCAGATTTCACCTAGTAGGCAACTTTCTCAGGGGACTTTTTGCAACTTTCTGGAATAAACTGAATCTCCCCCATTACATTGTTTCTCAGCATGAATAAAGCAGTTTAAAGCAGTTGCCCCTTTAAAGCAGTTGCCATAGTCTCATTTTGACACTCATTTGTGGATTATTTTATTAATGCCTGTCTCCTCAACTAAAATGTATCCTCGGGATCCCTGGGTGGCGCAGCGGTTTGGCACCTGCCTTTGGCCCAGGGCGCGATCCTGGAGACCCGGGATCGAATCCCACATCGGGCTCCCGGTGCATGGAGCCTGCTTCTCCCTCTGCCTGTGTCTCTGCCTCTCTCTCTCTCTGTGACTATCATAAATAAATAATAAATTAAAAAAAATAAATAAAATAAAATAAAATGTATCCTCATGTGGGCAAGGACCACCTCTATTTATGGTGACAGTGAACTACATTCACAGTGCCCAGCATAAAGATTAGGAAGTTGTCAAAAGCTGTTTGTTGAATGAATTGCAAGGTTATCCAACATCCCCTGGAGCAGGGCATGGTCCATGTGTTGTTATTTCCATTCTGGGCTGTCCTCCAGCTCAGCCTGGCTCCTCAACTAATCCATCTTCTTCTGTGGAAGTCCTATCCTTCCACTTGGCTCTGTGTTGCCCATGGAGGGGGACACCACTAGGGTGGGCTCCTAAGAGGACTCCACTAAGACCCCACTGACTTGCCCACAGATATTTCATTGACTGAACTACTTTAACTACTTTAAGAAATTTCCTGCCCCCAAGCTGCCAGGGCCACCATCCTTTTGGGGAATTTGATGGAGCTAACTAGGGCTTTCCTGGCTCTTTCTCTGCTTCAGGCAGAATGTAGACTGGGTCCTGTGATGAGAATCAGAAATGCTTGGCTTGCTCTCTCTCTCTCTCTCTCTCTCTCTCTCTCTCTCTAACTCTTCAACCAACTCTACTGCTAAGACATTTTTTTGTGTCAGGTGAAACACAGACCAAAGCTTCTGCTTAGGAGCTGGCTGTGAGTAACCAAGGTCAGCATGACAGAGTGGTCCCTGTGGCAGCACACCAAGCCCATAGAACTGAGGGGACCTGCTCTGATGCACACTATTTTGTAGAAAGGTACCTATTTGTAAGCCTTTCAGAGTACATAGTCTCCCATAGCGTGTGCCTATCCATAGCATGTGTTTGTGTGCACGCGCACGTGTTTGTGTGTGTGTGTGTGTGTGTGTGTGTGTGTGTGTGTGTATAGGGGACCTGAGGAAGGGTTGGCACCCGTCTTCCAGAGGCAGCCTTTTTCACCTCTTCAGCTGTCTGAGGTCTTTGTAAGAGATCCTGGGCTAGTTAGGGACCATCTTCCCTGGGGCAACCGTGAGAATGTATCTTGCAGACCTCCATCTATAGGAAGCAAAACTGACCCTCCACTGCTGTGATCTAAGGCCCATCTCCTGTTTGCACTAAGGTCACTCTTTCTTTAGGCTAGTCCCAGCCAATAACTGTGCACAGTAGGGATACCAAGACAGGTCTGTGCCTGGGTGACATAGGGCTCCTCTGACAGCTGATTTTCACTCAGGGACCCCCTGCCCACCTGGAAAAACCTTTGTAGTAGACTGCAGGACAATCTAGGATGCGTCCATCCAACCTTCTTTCCCTCTTTGCTCTATTCGGGACAGTCTTGCATGGCTGCTCCCAGCCACACCAGCTCCCTACACGTGGTCTCTCACAGGCATTTTCCTTTTTCCATCTTGGCATGTTTTTCTTTCTTTTTTCTTTCTTTCTTTCTTTCTTTCTTTCTTTCTTTCTTTCTTTCTTCTTCTTTCTTTCTTTCTTTCTTTCTTTCTTTCTTTCTTTCTTCCTTCCTTTCTCTCTTTCTTGTTATTTAAATTCAATTTGCTATCATATAGTACATCATTATTTTCTGATGTAGTTTTCAATAATTTGTCAGTTGCGTATAACGCCCCGTGCTCATCACATTACACGCTCTTTTTTTTTTTTTTTTACAAAGATTTTATTTATTTATTCATGAGAGAGAGAGAGAGAGAGGCAGCGACACAGGCAGAGGGAGAAGCAGGCTCCATGCAGGGAGCCCCACGTTTGACTCGATCTCGGGTCTCCAGGATCAGGCCCTGGGCTGAAGGCGGCGCTAAACCGCTAAGCCACCCAGGCTACCCTCACACGCTCTTCTTAATGCCCATTTTAGTATCCACTTCTTGGAGAACCCAAAGTAACACCCGTCTCCTCTGGAAGAGCAGCCCACTGAGTTACAGCAAAGTCTTCCAACCATATTTTTCTAGGCTTTATAGACTTTGAGATAAGAAAGGATGAGAAAAACATTAAAAACAACTTATATGTAGTACATAGAGATATAGGTGGACACCACACAGTGTAGCTTTTAAGTAAACTAGACAACGGCTTGGTTCTAAAAATGCTCTTGTAAAGGAATGAAACAATAGAATGTGCTGAGCTCCATAGGCAGTCCTTGGTTTAACTGACTTTCTCATTGACTTCGAGAAGCATTGTAATAGTGATATGTCTGTCAGTGGCCACAGCAAGGTCAAAGTTTTGCACATAGAGGCCAGGGCCACCTCAGCATTTAATTCTAGGTTCTGGATACTCTTGATCTTGTGGATCTTCTCCTTCATAAGCACAGGCACCGAAAGGGAATATTTCATATTCCAAATGGAGGGGAGGAAACTAGTGGAAAGAGTGAACAAAGCATCTCTTCTGAAGGGGATTTGTCAAGGCTGTGTGCTGTGGATGAGGAGGATAAAGTTAATGGCTCCACCAACCATTGGAAGATTGGGGTCATTGACATGTGTATGATATTTATTGTCATTTTATATTCATACATGTACATATAAATTAAGTGCCCTTAATCAGGGAAGTGATTGATCTGTGATTCTAATCAGAAAGTGTTTACTCAGGGCAGCCTAGATGGCTCAGTGGTTTAGTGCTGTCTTCAGCCCAGGGCCTGATGCTGGAGACCTGGGATTGAGTCCCACATTGGGCTCCCTGCATGGAGCCTGCTTCTCCCTCCTCCTGTGTCTCTGCCTCTCTCTGTGTCTCTCATGAATAAATAAATAAAATCTTTTTTTTTAAGTGTTTACTATTAAAAGTAACTACAGCATTTATTGAATCCTTACATTGCCATGCATTACGTAAAGCATTTGACATCTGCTGTCATTTAATTTTCAATTTACAGAAGAGGAAATTAGTGGCGGGTAGGATTCTGCACACTAAAGACATAACTTTATCCCCTCAGACTGGTTTCTAACTAGATTTATTTTCAATCATTGAATCAATAACCAGATCAACTGATCAAGCGTTCTAAGAAGCAAAACCACATGGGACACTTCTGGAACAATCAAGGCAGGCAGAGTTTAACAAGTTGCCCTGCATTACCCAACTAGTAATGGCAAAAGCAAGGTTCAAACTCACAATTGTTAAACTCCGAAGATTTCTGTTCCTTGGAACAATAATAATGAGCACATAACAATAGAATTTAATGCTTGAGAAACAAATAACAACAACAAATTTTATGATTCAAGAGATACTTGGGGTAATTCAATACCAGAAATTACTGTGGATTTGAACTTGAGTTCTAGTCCAGTTGTCCAATGACCTTGACAAACAGCTTTCTCTGGGGGGGAGAAAAGATCCTATCTTCTTAAAAGTACAAAAGGACACCGATATGGAAAAAGCACTTCCTTCTCTCAAAAGCAGTAGGAGGAAAATAACAAAGAAAATGAGATAGCTCTATCAATATGATATACAATGTAATTGTCTCAAGCCGATACCACTTCAGCATACTCATGGGTATAGGAAACCTATCATCATGGCTGAGTTTTGTTTTCCTTACTTCCTTATGGCCATAGAAATTCCAAGTTGCAAAATGAACTAACTTTAAAAAAAAAAATCTTTACTTCTTTGAAAATTATTCACTCTTTTCCGCCTGTTTTCTCCCAGAGAAATATTTTTGAACAGTGTTTGCTACTCCTATTTATAGCTTTCCAGTTTTGGCAGGTATGGGAAAGTTTATAAGTGGTTTGTTTTCTTTGCTATATCCAGTGTTGATTCAAGTCGCTTTAGCCACTGAAACAATTGGAAGCACTTTCAAGGAAGGTTGAAATCTGTTGATGACTGATAACATTGTGGAATCTAGACCATCTCAATCAAGATTGGGGGGGTGGGCAGTTCAGGTCAGTTAGAAAATCTTAGAAGTGCCATGGTTTGAATAATTATCTTTACTTCTCTTTCGGTGATTGTTCTGGAGGAAATTTTCCCCTTGATATAGGTAGGAAGAATGTCTCCTGAACATTTTCCAGTTGTTGGCTACCCTGGGTTGGACTCTTCGTTTGACCGCTAGATAAGAATGCATGTGGCAGGCACTCCATATCTGAGCTCTGCCCTGCAAGGGACCTTCCTTAGGAACCTATGTCTAACATTTGGGTTTTAACCAAGTTTCACATGCTGACCAGAAGCAAACATTAGTGGTTCTTTTGTTTAGGAGAGATGCCTGGAATTTCTGGGTTTTGTTTCATAAATGATTGAACTAAATAAATACATTTGAAAGCCAGTAGAATTATAGGCATCTTCCCGTCCCATCTGGCATGTTTTTATGGGTGGTATGGTTGTGTTTTTTTTTTTTTTTTTTTCTGGATCTTTCCACCTTTGCCTCCCTATAATTTGTGGGCCTTGAGAAAAGTCATGGTTTGCCCTGTAAATGTAGAGGGAGAGCTTGTTTGGGGTCATCTCACTTATTCTTGTCGCCTGGTTCTTGTCTGCGGTGCTATAGGGAGGGGGCCAAAGCAATAAAGAACCTCAGCACAAGGAGATGGATTTCCAACTTCAAAAACATCAGACAAAACTGCAGTGTTCCTGAGATTAAGTGACTCCTGGAAAGTCAACCTCACTGGGGACAGGAGCAGAATGAGGGGGCTGCCTGCCTGTCATCTGATCCAGGAGCAGTTTGGAGAAAATAAAACCATCATAGCTCATAAAAACTCCTAGGAGAACATGAGGCCCTTGAATAACTCTTATCCTTCCAACTGAGGCTGCAGGAAGGCAACTTCCTCACACACACCTGGCAGGCCGGGGACAGTCCCCAGTTTTCCTTGAGTAAGGGACTTTCTCCAAGGTCACTTAGTGAGGCGTCAATTCTAGAAAGAGATCTGAGGCAGCTCCTTACCCACAACCCACCCCCTAACTCCATTGGCAGATCAGGTCTTCCTCTTTGGTCATCACTGTGATTCACACCCCTCTCTTTTTAAAATATGCTAAATATCTTAACAGTCTTTTTAACATTTTTTATTATGAAAAATTCAAATATCTATGAAGGAAAAAAATAATATACCAAACTCCATATGGCATCACCCAGATTCAGCAATCACCAAGAGTTTTACCACAAAAGTTGTTCCACGTCTCCCCTATCTTTCTCTACTGAAGTATTTTATTTTTAAATTTATTTTTAAATTTTATTTATTTATTCATTAGTGACAGAGAAGGAGAGAGAGAGAATGAGAGAGAGAGAGAGAAGCAGGCTCCACGTAGGGAGCCCAATGTGGGACTCGATCCCAGATCTCCAGGATCACGCCCTGGGTGGTAGGCAGGTGCTAAACCGCTGAGCCATCCAGGGATCCCCTATTTTTTAAAATTTTAAAAAGAGTTTATTTATTTATTCATGAGAGACCCAGTGAGAGAGGCAGAGACATAGGCAGAGGAAGAAGCAGGCTTCCTGTGGGGAGCCCAATGTGGGACTCGATCTCAGGATCCTAGGATCATGGCCTGAGCTGAAGTCAGACACTCAACCACAGGGTCACCTGGGTGTCCCTCTACTGAAGTATTTTAGAGTGAATTCCAACCCTCAGCAATACTTCCTCTAATACTTCTTACACAGCTCCAAGCACTGTAGATATTTTCATGAGCAGCCATGAAATTTTCCCACTCATGAAATCCCTTCTATCGTACACGACGCATTTACATCTCACAGTTCTCAGTTGCCCCAGAGGAGTCTATTTACAGCTGATTTGACTGAACAAGGATCCTACCAGGGGCCTCTCATTGTGTTATGTATCTTCCATCTGTCTTTATCTTTTACTTCCCTGCCACAAACTTTTTGGAGGAACCACCAACTTAATTGTCTAGATGTTTATTATTTTCCCACGATCACATGTATTATTTGAGGACTGAGAGTTATGAAACCTTTCCCACCAAAACTCTATGGCAGCCAATAAAGAGCATGAAGTTTCTGGATTGAAAATATTAGTAATGTATAGGTTGTATGTGGGTGATGATGATATACCCCCCAAAGAAGAATTTCCATAGATGTTAAAATACTTTAGTAAGAGTGGTTATCATATAAACCAGTTGCTGTGGTTTAGGTATAATTCCTTTCTAGAGACACAAAGTAAAATAGCAGGATAAGAACTCATTTTTTAAGGCACTAGGTTGAAACTGGAAGGGTATAAACACCAATAAAAGTGTCTGGGCTGTGTTAGGAGACACAGTCCACGGTTGCCTTTTGTTCTTCCCTAGGCAAATCCCTCATCCCTGTTATTTCCATCACTGAATTTTAAAATCAGCTTTATTGAGGTAACATACAAAAATGGTGAAGTGCATATATTTAAAGTGTACAATTTTATACTTTTTGAAGTATGAATATACTTATGAAAACCATCACCATGATTAATATAATGATTATATAATTCAATTCTAAGTTTCCTTGTGCCCCATCATAATTCCTCCCTCCTGCCCCTACTCACACCTCCTGCCTACCCCAGACAACCACTGATCTGCTTTCTGTCACTATAGATTAGTTTGTATTTTCCAGAAATATGTATAAATGGAATCATACCATATGTACTCTTTCTTGTCTGGCTTCTTTCATTGAACATAATTATTTTGCAATTCATAAGTGTTGTCCAGCATATCAATAGCTCATTCTTTTTATTGCCGAGTAATAATCCATTGTATTTCATCCTGATTAACCATGGTAAAGATTTAGAAGGAGTCTCCTTAACTGGATCACTTCTGAGTGTTTAATGGCTTCAGTACTTCTGATGACACACTGGCTTGTCTTTTCTTTCTTTTTTTTTTTTTTTAAGATTTTATTTATTTATTCATGAGAGACACAGAGAGAGAGAGAGAGAGAGAGA
This sequence comes from Vulpes lagopus, assembly GCF_018345385.1. Taxonomy (NCBI): domain Eukaryota; kingdom Metazoa; phylum Chordata; class Mammalia; order Carnivora; family Canidae; genus Vulpes; species Vulpes lagopus. The sequence goes on along the minus strand of NC_054826.1, from coordinate 18,150,614 downwards.
GAGAGAGAGAGGCAGAGACTCAGGCAGAGGGAGAAGCAGGCTCCATGCAGGGAGCCCGACGTGGGCCCGGAACCTCAGGATCGTGCCCTGGGCCAAAGGCAGGCGCCAAACCGCTGAGCCACCCAGGGATCCCCCACACTGGCTTTTCCAACCTAGCTAGAGAGTAAATCCTTGCATTACCATTACATTCTTGAACTTCTCTGATCCCAGTTTGGTTGTGTAGGGGTCTGGAATGTCACTCTGCTCTCCCAGTTTTATATGTACGTGAGTATGCAGGTGGTGGCAGTGGTTGGCATGGATGGGGTTGGGGTAAGAGTAACATTGATTTAATAAATCATAGTGACATGGATTTTCACTGAAAGGTAACACCAAAATCCCTTTACCCACAAATCTTATGAATACTGTTGTGAGTTATGGAATAATTGAAGGATCCTATTTCTTCAGCTACTGTAATATATATAAATCCCTTCACCTTTCCTAAGGATCAAAACAATGATCATAATGAGAATAATTTTCTTTAAGTCTTAGGATGTTGTTATTGTTTAGACTCATTATTACTTAAGAAGTATTCAGCATCTTCCAAGAGTGGTTTTAAAACACAGGTTGAGGATGTTGGTCTGATTACCATGGGACATATCCACATAGAACAGCTCCAGAAAGACAAGGTGAACCTAATCATGGTGAGAAGAGAAAGAATGAGAAGAAACAGTTTTCCATCTTGCTCCCAATCCAGATTATAGAATGCAAATGATGTCCCCACACTATCTCCCATCCCCCAACCCGATGGTGATTCAGCAAGGACAGGATGTCTTTTTGCTAGAAAAGCTTATCTTTCCCGAGAAAGCAGTTCTGATTTGCTTGGCACATACTGATGTGAACCTTCAGCCTTCTTCCTTAAAGAGTCAAAGGAGAGTGTGAGGAGGGTGTGGCAGGGGATTCAGGGTCACAATTGCCATTTTATTTCTTCCTAGAATAACATATTCTCTGCTGGTTGCCAACATGCTTATTTTTATGTAGATTTGCCCTTGGATGTAACCTTGAACAACTAAAATAGAATAACTATAAGCTACTTCAAAATGCTTGACCTTAAAAGTATATAAAAATATAAGACAAAGGCAGGAAAACGATCCAGGCCACAGCTTTGAGCAAGGAATCACTGAGCTTCTTGGGTCTAGTTAAAATATCAGCTTTGTGCATATTAGATTCCATCCTGTGTTTGATTATTTCTGCATTGAGTGCTGCCTTTATCGATTGTTAGAGTGGAATGTTCAAGAGCATTATATTACAATCTGTCTCCAAATGGCTTTTCAGAAAGAAATTTCCTGTAACTCAGAGGCAGAAATAATGCAGGGAACAAAGGGAAGAGACTAGACAGCTGAATTTCACCCAGACTTCTGCATATGGGAAAGTGATGGAGCACACCCAGAGAGAACTCGTATTGGCAGTCTTAGCAAAGAGGGCCAGTTTCAGCTCATTACTATCACATCACTAGAAACTATGGGTAATATTATATAAAGCCAAACTGATGGGGGTTATGGCTTTGACAGTCATGGTACTTTAAAGATGCCTTAGAGCCCAGAGCCTCTTGGCTCATATTGTTCCCCTTGTATATGTCTCTTCCATCCACCTCACATATTCTTGCCTAAATCTCACCTCCTCTATAAAGGCTTCCATCCTCTTTCACTGATCACCTCCTCTCTGAAAGCACTGCATTTGGTACCACTGAATGCCATCTATGTGGTTTTTTTAAATTAATAATTATTTATTTATTTATTCATGAGAGACACAGAGAGATAGAGAGAGAGGCAGAGATGCAGGCAGAGGGAGAAGCAGGCTCTATGCAGGGAGCAGGATATGGGACTCGATCCCAGGTCTCCAGGATCAGGCCCTGGCCTGAAGGCGGCGTTAAACCGCTGAGCCACCCGGACTGCCCTATGTGTTATTTTTTTAGGTTACATAAGCATTGGTTTTATTTTACAATTAGACTTTAACCCAGTTATGTCTTACACATTGTGTATCCTCCAAAGGAAGCTATAATGCATTGTGCAGAGATGGAGTGTTCTTTTTGTGTGTTTGTGTGTGTATTTTACCCCATCCCCATTGGTTCCTTTAGTCAAAGATGTGGTTTATCAAAGTTAGTAATATTTGGGTCGTGTATACCAGAAACTCCAACTCAACTCAGCTTAAATAATAAAAAGAGTTTATTGGCTCAATATAACTAAAAAATCTTGTAGATCAGGTTTCAAGGGAGGTTCAATCAAGTGGCTCAAGAATGTAAAAATGACCTGATTTTCTGTATCTCTGCTTTACCATTCTTGTGGTTGGCTTTATCTCATGATTCTTTTGATAGAAGGATGGCTGCTCACTACTCCTGGAACAACGTGTGCATCTTGTTCACTCCAGAAGAGAGCATCTAGCTTAAATCATATGTTCACTCCCAGTGGTGCCCATAGAAATGAGTATCAATATACAGGTTAGCTTGGCCTAGCTTCCCTGGGGTGATAAAGATCCCCAAGCCAAAACTGGGAAAGTCAGATTGGGACATAGGAACTTGGGAGGCAACTAACAATTGCTGTAAAACATCAACAAGCTTTATCAACCTCCCACAATCTGCTGATATTGCATCTCATGTAAAAGGGATCTATTCTCTGCCTCTGAGGTATTTTTATTCTAGAGAAAATAAAAGGAACCAATCAATAACTTTGTTATTATCTGGCCTCCACAGAATTTGGCAAATTCTTAGGTTGCCCCTTCACTAACAAGATTTTCCAGGGACTGTAGTTCCCTTTTATTCGCTGCTTGTCACCACGCTTTTCTCTTCAAAAAGGGGAAAAGAGGGAAAAGAAGAAAGAAGGGAAGAAGAGAGCGAGAAAGAGAGAAGGGAGAGAGGAAGGGAAAGTGGGAGGGAGGGAAGGGAAGAAACACATTTTATAGGCAAACACAGAAACCCTCCTGGGCTCTGGTTCACTCAAGCTGGAGGACTCCCACACCTGGGCAGTCAATACAGTACTAAGAATGGAAAATAAAGAGCTGTCATCATTTACCATCTTATCTACAGTTGCTAGTTGAGCCAGATGAATATCAGGTATTTTTGAATGAGAGATTGGGTTCCTAGAGGTGACACTCCCCTCAAGTATGAAGCCTATTCCTTCTTGGCCCCCATTTAAAAAACTGTACAAAGTGATGATTTCAACATCTATGTGTCTATATTCCTGACAAGACCTGGGGTTACTCCTCCTTCCTCCTGATAAGGAGGAAGCCACTGATGGGTGACAGGACTGAAGTGTACTTTCAGTTTGTGTGATCACTTAAGCAAACCCTGGTTTTCAGAGTCTGCCCCCAGAAGCTGAGAACGGGAGGGGAGGCGCACAAGGAAAAAGATGATTACTGATTTTGGAATAATCATCTTGCCATCAAAGAAGTCTATCTTTGATTTGAATCAGTGTGGGAGGTGGTAGCAGGCAGAGAAGCAGATACATCTCTTCAAGGGAGTCTGTGTGGAAGAAAGAAATGTCACCACATCCTTTGGCATAACAACAATTATTTCTAAGTATAAACTCCAGACTTTGAAACAGTACAAATTGTCTTCACTTTGCACATCCTTAATATCTGAAAATATAATTTCCCAAACATCAAAGAGAGAGAGAGAGGAAAGGGAATGGAGTGAGAAATCTTCTCTCTGACAAAAAGAAATCTGTGGGGGTCATTTAACTAACAAACGCGCCTTGGCCTTGTAAGATAGTTCAATTCTCCCCAAACCTTTGTGGACCCATCTACTTTGTAAACAGAGGTAGAGGGAAGATTCAACGTTCGGCTGCTTGTTGAAGCTTGAATAAAAATGTGCACTGCTTGCTTCATCTGCCCTAGGAGAAGTCTTCAGCACGAACCAAAACACAGTTTTCTTTAGTGTCTTATGCAAATTACTGTGTTGAAAGAGATCTGGAAGATAGGAAGAGTTCTTGCTTTTTGGAAAGAACCAGATCAGATGAAAGAGGCACAGACTTTACTAAAACCAGAAATGATGTTTGGAGACACACGGTTCCATCTTCTCCAAGACCTGTCTTGACAGGAAGAAGCTGCTGTCTGGTACTGGCGTTCCAGTATGGGTTGGGAGGTTGCATCCACTGGTCTTCAAGCCCCTGTCAGTCTTGGGGTCCGTGTTCCCTGGGTGGGCCAGACAGAAATGAAGAATGACACAATACTTGCATTCAACTGGTGTGTTCCTCTTGCCAAGTGTGCCTTCTGAGCTCTGACTTGTCCCTGCACACGTCCCACATTCTCAACATTGCCTGCTACCTACTTTTCTCCATATCAGAACAGCTGGGAAAGGAGCACTCTACAATCACAAAATTAGAAAAGTCATTTATATCTAATGTTCAGACAAGATAAGCTGAGGGTCTCTGCGGGTAGCACATTTCTAAAAGATTAAGAACGAGCTGTTGCTGTCTGGAAAAGTGGGGCGTGGTAGAGGCTTAGTAGGTGGCCCTGATGTATTTTAAATTCTTAAAGGAAGGTTCATGGATATATTGGACTATAACAGGCTGGAATCAAGGGCTACATTCTCTTTGCAAGATAGTTTCCACAGCTATAGTACAATAGGAATAATGTCAACCTTCTCCTTCCTGCAATACTAGGCTTGACTCTGGATACCAAATGTTAGTGGAATCCATGGAGAACTTTGGAAGAGGTTTTAACAAGATCTTGTTGGAAGAGACCAACAAATCTGATTGAGACATTGGAAAATAAGGTAAGAAAAATGCTGACATAAAGGCCTTGGACTTACTTAACTCACGGAAAAACAAAGGTCGTTCTGAATTGCTGATAGCTGGCATTTCTAAGCCTTCACATGAAACATGCAGTTTAGGTGGAAAGAACGTATGAATGTCAAGGAGCTTGTTGAAATGGGAGAGATTTCCAATGTGACTGAGGATTGGTCTTTCTGACCTGGGGTAATTAGTGAAAAGTTTTGCCTGATGGCAGCAGCAGAAAGACCCCTTAAAGCCGCCTTCTCCCCAGTTCAAATTGTTTTTCTTTTCACAGAACTCCTGTTTCTAAAAATCCTGTGAATCACTTCCACTTGCTAAATGATTATATATTCACCCTGTTTTTTTTCTACAATAGTCTCCTTTTATGCTTTTTGTCTTGCTATTATTAATAGCTTCCCCATTCCATGTCTAAATATTCCATTTGAAGAATAAGGTATATGGGTGTCCTAGCATGGTTTGATTTGGGAAGTAGATATGGAGTTCCATAAACTCTTACAAAGTAGCTCAAAAGACTCTGCTGTGGGGAAAACAGGCCCAGGCTGATGCTCTTTTAACCTGAAAATGTATGATTGTGTGACACTCCTGACATTATCCAAAACACCAATTACACGTCCTCTGAGAGCGGCATGGACATCCACCCACATGTTTCTTCAACCTCATTTGGAACTGAAAGCTTGTACTTGCAGCTATGTGTCTTAGAGGAGAGACAACCTCATTCCACCATCAAAGCTGGGAACTTCAGAGTTTTCAGATGTTCAGGACTCAAGGCCCTCACTCGTCCCCTATATTCCACCCACCTCTGGGAATGTAGGATTATAGAAAGGGAATCAACATGAGATCTCTGACATGAATATTGATTTCATCCATTCAGCTAATACTTACGGAGTACCTATGTGTACCAGGCACTGTCCTAGGTACTGGGGAAATAGGAGTGAAGGAAAGACACTAAACCCCATCTTCTTGGGAATTAGTTTCATAGGGAGACAGACAGCAAACCCAACAAGTGCACAGATAAATGATGTGTAGTGTAGCTTCTAAAGTATTATAAAAAGTTGTGAAAGAATGTAGGTCTTGAATAAAGTCCCCAGAATGAGAAAAGTAGGAGAGCCCATTCTCCAATCCTGCCCTTGGATTGAAGGCAGCACCATGCCTGCCCTGAAGGGTTACGAGATGCATGCTTCTTCCCTTAAATATAAATAAAACAAGTAAGTGCTTGTTGCACAAACCAAAGGATTATCACTACATCCCACCATGTTAGGGAGCCCAGCTCCCCAAACGCAAGAGTACTAGTTGTGGTGGTTCCCTGAGCTGTCAGAAGGAGTGGCCCCTGCATCAAGTCGAAGGAAAGGCTGTTCCTGCCCAGGGATTCTATGTTTTCCAAAATAAAAGCAAGGCCAAGGAGAAATAATTGGTTTGGGGATTTGAGTTTATTATCGTCTCTGCTCTCATGCACTGATTTCATCTTCAAGCCTCCCTTCCCCCATTTTGGTCCTTGGGGGGTCAGTCAGAGTGTGCAGTGTTAGCTGGAGGAGGCCTTGGGTTTTGTTTTTGATTTTGTTTTGTTTTGAGATCATGGAAGAATTTTGGAAAGGAAGAATGATCAAAAATAAACTTTGAAGAATTATACCATGACTGTGTTTGTAAAATTTTCCACAAATGAGCTATAAAATGATCTAGAGTTGTTATCTGTACCCCAAACAAAACTGTAGCATTTTATGCAGATTTTTTTTCATAAAAATGGTTGTAGGTACACAGATATTTCTTCATAAATACTTACTGAACTGAATGGAACTATCTAATGTGTTCTGAAAACAAATATTGTAGTAGATTGAGCTCTTTGCTCTGGATGCGTTCCAAGAGTTGTTGTCACTGAAGGTTTAAATATATAAAGATCATACAATAGACTCTATTTTCATGGAAGTAGACTGCACTCTAATTAATACACCAGAAGCTGAATCACTCTGTTTTTTCAGGCACATAGAAAGGAAGTGCCATCTCTCCTCAGTTATGACACAGCGCCAGTGAATGCATAGTTACTTCTTTTTCTAAAAGGAGCAAGGAAAGAAACAGAAGTGACAGCTAAAACTGCCGAGACCTCAGAGAGAATTCACACAAGGAAGAAGTGACCCAGGGGAGGGACCTGTGTTGGCCAGCCTCATGGGATCTAGCAGCTTCTGACTTTCTCCTTCCTTCCCATACCAGAGGACGGGAGCCCTCACGGTGATGCAGGAATTCTAGCAAATATACCTGGATGGCCTCTCTCTCTCACTCTCCTCATTGCCTATTTCAGACTTCCTAGCCTGTCTCCGTGTCTTCAGCCCACCTCCACCTTCCCCTCTGCACCTGGCAGAGACTCTAGCCTGTACTTCACAGCCAGTGGAGAAGGCAGCAGAGGGAAAGCCTTCACTTCGATACCATCCCTCTTTCCATCTTCTCATTAGACCACGGAAGAGGTGTCTTTCCTCCAGGCTCAGGCAAAGCCCTCCAACCCATGCTTTAGATCTCATCCTTTCCCACATCCTCAAGAATTTGCTCTTTTAATTACCCATGCTTTTTCCTGTACCCTGCTCAAAGAGGAATGTGCTCCAATCTGTCTCATCTTAAGAAAATAAAATAAAACCCCTCGACTTCCTGATTCCTCTAATGAGGGACCTTCGTTAGGACCATGGCAAGAAGAGCCAAGATTTTAGAGAAGGTGGCACTTGCTGTCTCCTGTTCCTGACTCCCATTTCCTCCTTACCTACAGTCTACCTCTCCCACCGACAGCCATTCCTCTCACTGAGGGCTCCAGTCCCTGGTTGCTAATCTAATAGACAGGTTTCAGTACTTGCCTTCCTTTACCTCTCTGTGGCATTGAGCACTCTTGTCTGCCCCCCACCCCCGAACACTCTCCTTCTCGTCCACAAAACCACTCTCTTGGATTTCCTCTTAATTGTTTGGCCACTCCTTCGCAGTCTTCTTGGCTCTGCTTCTCTCTTAAATGTGGGAGTTCCCCAGGGATCCATTCTGATCTGTTCTTACCCTTTTTCTTTGCTTTTCCCAGAGTGATTTTTTTTTTTTAAGGCAAATCTAATCATTTCACTCCCCTTAAGGTCCTTCTGAAGGTTCCAATCACCTCCTCCTTGGCAGGGCTCACCAAAGCTCTCCTGACCAGAATTGTGCCAGCATTGTCTCTTACTCCTTTCCAGCAAACTCTGTAACTTCAGCTCCACTTAGCAGTTAACTGAACAAGTTCATGTTCTTTCTGATTTCCACGTTTAGGAAATGCTGTTTCCTTTAGAGCACATTGTCTTCTCCCATCTTCACCTAACAAAGTCTAAGATTTTTTCCCAAAGCTCAGTACGAATTTTTATCAGTATTTATTTCCATTGTGTTTATCTGTTTTTCCCACTAGAGTTCGAGTTTCTTAGGACAGGGACTCTGTGTCATTTATTGTCTTAAGCTCTGTATTCTTCTTGTCCAACAAAATACCTGCATGAGCAATAAATTTGTTGAATGAATGAGTAAATGAAAGCTCATTCCTCTTGATGCCAAGTCCAGCATGTAAATTAAGTTCAGGTCACACGGACCTTTCCTATCAGCCCTGAGGACAGTGCTTCTAAACCAATTGCACATGTCTCCACAAAATAAAGGATATTGATTTTCTATCTGCAAAATAAATGTATCTCCTGTTGGGAGAAATGTGTTTGTTCTGGCCTTCCTGGTAGTCATGGAAGTGAATTACAGCCTTGGGCAAAAGGGCATCCCTCAGTCAAGGGGATATGGTATGATCTGGTGGGTAGAGAGTGCATGTTAGAGGCAACATTCTATTTATACCTGGTGTTGACTCCTCCTGGCCACTAAGGTGATGGGCAGTAAGGACTGGCCTCTGCTCTCCTCTCTTCCAGTCCATCCCTGACGTGAAGCTAGCAGAGGAAGGGATTTGCTCTTCTATTTTCAAACCAGGTTTGCTTCTAGGTTAAAAAAAGCATTTGCTGAGAGATGGAGACCACAGAGATCTTTGCTAGGATTGTATTCCCGTGGATGTTTCTGGCTTGGTTGCTGTGTCTGTGTAGTTCTTATAGGCTCATGATGGGTTTGTGCTATTTCCCTCACAAGATACCAATGTATTTAAGAGTAGAAACCATATGCAGCACCTGGGTAGCTCAGTCAGTTGAGTGTCCAGCTCTTGATCTCAGCTCAAGTCTTGATCTCAGGGTCACGAGTTCAAGCCCCATGTTGGACTCCATACATGGAGCTTACTCATAAAACAAAACAAAACAAACAAACAAACAAACAAACAAAAGAGCACAAACCGTGTGTTTTTCTCTCTTTATATTGTCTCAAACCAAGTTTAGCTGTCTACCTTTGGAGGGTTGGCTTAATAATTGTTTATGAGTATAACTACCACTCATAAGGTAAATACTTGGTCTTGAAAAGAAGTATAAAATAATCATAAAACCACCAGTTACCATTTCGATTTCCAAGATGATGACATATAAACTTCTCTATGGAGTCCTGGAAAATATGAGAAGACATAAATCAGAATGGATGCAACCTCATGGCATAAAATTTCAGAGCACCATGACATGACTTTTCAATCTATTTCTAGGGTAATAAATTATATGTATTTAAGTTGTAGCATAATCTGCTATAGCAGACTAATATTGCATTGATGGATTGCTTTCTGAAAAAATGGTTTAATGTACTGCATTAAAAGATGTAGCAGAGAGAGAAGTGATGGTCCTCAAGGAGGATGGATTCCAACCAGCTTTAAGTTCCATCTACTTAGAGCCCTTTAACCCCCTCTCAGACACTCAGTTAAATATTTAAATGACATGCGAAATTTGATAGAAGAACTTTTGGTTCAAGACTTCTCTATCTGTGAAATCTCTTCATGGTAGCTAGTCTCTAAGACAACCCCAATGGTCTTGCCTTCTGCTATTCATGCTCTCGTGTAGTGTCTTGTCACAATGAATAGGGCCACCGTGCATAACCAACAGAATGTATAGAAACAATAGTGTGTAACTTCTGAGGTTGAGTCATTAAAACATTGCAGCTTCAGCCTCGCTTTCTCTTGGATCACTTGTTCAGGGATCAACCAGCTGCTCTGTTATGAGGATTCTTATAACAGCCCTATGGCAATGTTCATGTGGGCCAGGAGCTGAGGCATCTTGGCAACGGCCACCACCAACTTGTTAGCAATATGAGTGAGCCATCTTGAAAGCGAATTGTCCCACCCCAGTTAAGCCTCCAGATGACTGCAGGCTCAGCCAGCATCTTCATTACAACTTTGTAAGAGACCTTGCACCAAGGCCAACCTGTTAAACTCCTCCTAAATTCCTGATCCACAGAAACTAAGTTTCGGGAGATTCTTACCCAGCAATACATAAAACTTGAATCTATATTAGAACAAGCTGATGGTCTAACACTATAGTGGACACTGTGGTACACTCCCTAGATTGCTTCTTCAGGACTGAAATAACCATATCCCAACTCCTAGAAATATTATATCTTGGCAACACAGAGTGATGTCCCTCACTAGAAACTGCCTTCAGTTGAAAGTATGTCTCACCCAAGATTATGATCCCCTGCCTGGGATAGCTTGTGGCCAATGACTAACAGATATAGGGGTGAAAAGGTCTACTAACTCCCTTGCTTCAAGCTTTCTCCCTAGTCTTACGTCCTTCAATTCCTTAAAGATAGATCTCCTGAGGGCACTCAAAAATCAATCTTCAGCATGCAACTCTGTATCTTAGAATCTGGTTTCCAGGGCACCAAACCTGAAATTGTTGGCACCTGGGATAGTCCTTGGAAGCAGAGTATATGGCAGGTGGCCTGGTTGGCTTGCCAGGGCCTACAAAGAGAACAATTAAAAGACTGGGGACAAGTGAATCTGGGGAAGAGGCACATGGCTGGACCTATGTGGGTGGGCACAACCAGATAACATACATTACAGAAGAGTTAGTAACTAACCAACTGATTCAGCTGGTAGGTGTCAGCCAGCCTCTGACCCCTTCAAGCCCAGCCCTTGTGCAGTGGATTCATAAACAGAGTAGCCATGATGGTAAATATGAAGGCTTATGCATTGGCCAAGAACATGCTCACAAAGGCTGAATTAACAATGATGCTGCTGAGCGTCCATCTGACCTGCCAGTAACAAAGAGTAATGCTGTGTCTCCAATATGGCACCCTTGCCAGTCATTTGGTAGCAAATGAATTCTTTTGAATCTTTTCAAACTTAGAAGGAGGAGCAATTTATCTTGACTAGGGTTGATACATATTCCTGGTATATGGGTTTGCCTTTCCTGCCTGCAGGGCCTTGACTGGACACCTTTCAGTGTTCCTATTCCTGGAGATAATGGTTTATGCACACGCAGAGCAGCCACAGCCTGAGAAGGACGTGGGAATTCACGAAAGAGGGTCTGGGTCCCCCCACCAAGCTAGCTACCTAGATTAGTATATCTGCTGGTTGAGGGTGAGAGACATCTAGATTGAGTAGTAGAGGATGAGGACCTCCTTACCCTGAGCATCAATCATGAATGCAAGGTCAAGTGCAGCAATAGGGCTATAGTTCATCTCACTAGCACTTCTTAGTTTTTACAAGAAACAAGACTAGCCAAGACCCTGGAAAAGCTGTTTACAGACAAAGCAAAGTTACCATTCGATGCAAGTGGATGTGAGTAGCTCATAGTGGACACTGTGGAGCTCTGTAGAGGTCCCCCCTTCAGGAACAACGTACTCATACGTTGAGTACGTATGAGTATGTACGTACTCAGCTGCTGGGACTATCAGCTAATGTCAGGCCATGGCTACATGGCTTACTGGGAATTACCCTTAGCTACAGAGAACTGCTTCACCTAGGGTTACACTTTCAGGGACAGCCACTAGCTGGCTGATGTGAAGATGCCAGCGCTGGCATCTCTGCCTCAATTAGGGCATCTCTGAAGGGACTTCTCAGCTCCAGAGCTTCCCATAGGAATGGCTGAGGCCTCTGTTGCAGCTGCTTTGTGGATCGGCTCCTGCTTTTCCCCAATCCTGCCTTCCTCAGGTCCTTATAAGTATATCTCCCAAGACACTCTCCCAATAACCTTCTGCGTGCAATTCTCTGTCTTGAAGTCTGTTTCTAGAGAAGCTAACCTAACAAAAACTTCCATCTAGGGATGGAAGTTCTTTCCATCCTGTGTTTCTTTAATCAACATAGAAAAAAAAGAAAAAAAAAAAAAGAAAAAGAAAAAGGCCAGAGAGGAGTCCATGCTCTTTATTGTTAACCCCATTGAGAGAAAAGCTAAAAATTATAAACTTACAATATTATAAACTTTGAGGTAGGAAGTTAAGAAAAAAGCCTGAGTAAAAAGAGATATTACAGAAATTACTATTGGCTATAAAATCTTGTTTACAAATTAGTTTAGGAGTTTCCCAGAAGAATGTGGTCTCTAGGTGATGGGACACAGGACAAGTAAGTTTTGATGAAGGCAAAAAGAAGAAGAAAAATCCCGGCGTCAGCGAGTCTGATTGACTCGCTAGGGGCTGCAAAGAGAAACTGAATGTGTCAAGAAAGCATTAAGTAGCTGGGAGATCATGACTACTTCCTTCGTGGATGGGGCATTAATAGGAATAAGGTGTTGAGGGTAGGTGCACTTTATATATCTCCGTTTTCTGAGGGCGATGAGCAATATTGAAAAGTATTATGGTAAAGCTCTTTGTTTCCTGCCACGTTGATATTATTGCCATACAGTGTTTTGTGGGCTGTGATTACCCTAGCTTAATTATTTCTTGTTTGTAATTTCCATAATGTATTACTAAACAGCTGGCAGCCTCTTTAAAAGAATAAATGGTTCCATGGAAATTTGCTGTTTTGCTTGAGACAGAAAGCGGGGGGTGGGGGGGCGGAATTAGTAACAACTAGTAGGTTGTAGGTGGTAAGCGTGAGGGCTCACCCACCTGGGTATCTGGAGTTTACACTGGCCAAGATCAGTGCAATCCTATTGTGTATTACTGATTTTTCTCCCCAAGTGTCTTGTCTTCTGTTTTCCCGATGCGCTCTTGCCCCTTGTCTGACCCGCTCTCTGCCCTAGGAGGGAAGGCTGAGCAGTAGGATTTCCACAGGGATCTCATGCCTTCCAGCTTCTGGGTGGATTCAGCTGGTGGGGAGCACAGCCTGGGCAGGAGATCTGAGGGAGGGAGGGGGCGTGGGGCTAGCATATCTTCTTGTGAGGTCACCACAGGCCAGATGTACCCTTCATGGAAGGTCATAGCTCCTGTCAGAGAGCCCCTCTGCAAGGCTCCAGGAATCTGTGTTCAAGAAACAGCCCCCTCACCCGGCCCCCCTTGGCAAAGGGGTGCTAGCCATCCCCCACCGTTCCCTGCTCCAGCCCTCTGCATCATCCCTTCTGAGCTCCCCACACTCTGCCCACATCTTTGCCAGCAGTCCTCTCCTCAACCCCTCACATCCATTACATCCGTTTCGAGCGGGCCACAGCTCACTGCCCAGCCCCTGTCAGAATGATTCTCCTTCTGTTTCTCTCCTGGTTAGGAGTCAAAATCTAGATCTGGTTCTCACAGACACAAGCGAAGCACCCATGTACTAGGAAATCCCTGGGAGCTGGCATTCAAAGATTTAAAACAGAACTCTAAGTGGCGTGAGGAAACCCCTACCTCGTTTCAGTATAATGGTGTTGTTTTCTTGAGGAAAGTGGCAAGGCAAGAGACTGGAGCAGAGAAGGATCAAAAGTACTAAGCTGCCATGAAGAGCGGGTGGTGAGCACCTAGACTTGGCATCAGAATGGCAGCAGGTAGGAGCAGGCCCAGGCTGAGAGGAGATTGAAACCAGAGGCTTCAGCAGGGCAACGCCAAGAAAACAGTTGCACGTCAACTCGGGCTCCCTGGAGGCCACGGCAGGTGGGCCAATGAACGGCCATTTCTACCATCGCCCGCCATGTCTGTGTCCAGCACTCTAGTGGCAGCCTCATTGACGAAACACCTGCCATGTCCCAGGCATGATGCTTTGTGTGCATGGGCTCATTTCAGCTTCACAGGACAGACAAAGCTGATGTGGGACAACAGGCCGGAGACTGGCCCAAGCACCCAGGGCTTCCAAAGGACAGAGCCAGGATTCCAACCCTAGAATTTAATCACCTGGTCAATCACCTTCTTCTAGGACAGATTTGACCTGGCTTTAAAGATGCACATCAAGCCACAGTGGACACTGGGGAAGTTCAGCCCTGCCTCCTTGACCTCTTGGAGATCAGGGAGGCAGACTCAAACTCATGGCTGGTGTGGTGCCAACGCACTCACTGGGAGCCAAAAGTTCTGCAGAACCAGAAGAGGCCCAGTGAGGTCGGTGCTGATCAGGGAGCCTGTTTCCTTCACCTTCTACCTTGCCCTTCCTGCCCAGGTGTGGGCCCTCCCTTCCACAGGTCCAGGTCCAAGCTCTGGGAAGCAGGGAAATGGGACACAGACAGGTATTTGTGCTCATGGGTTGTCCTCCGTGTGTGGGATTGCACTGGGAGAGAAGGGGAGCGGGAAGGCATTCCTCACGCAGTAAACAACCCAGGCCAATTTGCACCCGGCCGCTGAGCTGTAATCTTTTCATTATGCCTTGCATATTTAGAACCAGGGGTTCTATTGCTCTGGTACAAACCAGATTGCAATCAGCCTGCCGAAGGATTTTCTTTAAACATGAGTCTTTATGGGAGAAAAATTAGTCAGCCACATTAAATGCCCCTTTAAAAAGCAAGCTGCACCCCCCCCCACACCCCCTTCTGTTTAGCTGGAAGTCAGTGTGCAAGCTTGGTCTGAAGCAAAGGGGACTTGCTTCCTTTAAACTGCAGTGGTCCCCCCTTCATCTGCAGGGATGCATTCCAAGACCCCCCAGGGGATGCCTGAAATCGCAGACAGTCCCGAACCTTCTGTGTTTTTTCCTATACATACGAATTTATGATAAAGTTTAATTTATAAACAAGGCACACTAAGAGATTAACCAATAATGAAATAGGACAATTAGAGCAATATACTCTAACAAAAGTTACATGAATGTGGTGTCTCTGAAAATGTCTTGTTTGTTCCCTACTCTCCCTTCTTCTTTGATCATGGGAGATGAGAAAATGCCTCCGTGAGGCGGCGCAGTGAGGGGATTGACGTAGGCGTGGTGATGCAGCCTTAGGCTCCTATTGACCTGACCATAGGTCAGAGGGAGGATCATCTGCTTCCAGACCACAGCTGACTGTGCGAGGCTGAAACTACAGATAGAGGGGGGACCACTGTACCCTCCCCGGGTGTTCTTCAGTTGGGATGGAGCAGTCTCAACTCGTTCTAGATGCTTTGCCTAGTGGGTGCCAGCCTGCTTGAGCTGCTCCCAAAGATGCTAATGTTTCATTTGAAATAGGAATCTGAAATATGCTCCCATATTTCCTTTGCATGTCCTGAGGGCCTCTTGTGCTTTTTTCTTGATTCTTTTCAGTGAATAAAAGTAACTGAGTAGTGTGGTGCCTGGGTGGCTCAGTCGGTTAAGCACCCAACTCTTGATTTCAACTCACATCATGACCCCAGGGTCATGAGATCAAGCCCCACATTGTACTTGGCGCTCGGTGTGTGGAGTCTACCCCAGATTCTTTCTCCCTCTGCCCCTCCCCCAGCTTTCTCTCTCAAATGAATAAATAAATACAATGGTTTTTTTTTTTTTAAAGTAACTAAGTAGCATAGATCGCTGACCCTATTCCAGTCTGCAATCTTTTGCTACAAATATGCTTGCCCATGTCCAGGCCCATTTGTTTCAAGGAAAGAAAAAATGGAACAGGAAGGGGGGACCTCCTTTCTCTGTTTCCTCAGTTTGGGGACGGCCTACATGGGGTGGTAAGTTAGGATGGAAGAAGTTTAGTTATGAAGAGGCCGGACACAGGTACCATGACGGAAGCAGGTTCCACTTCTATTTCACTGTGAGAGGAGCAATTGAAAGGAAAAAAACCCAACCACTGTGGGTAGAGTCCTTACTGGACTTGGTAGTGCAGATCCTGGGGTCTTACCAGAACAAGCCATGCCCACTGAAATAACAGTAATGTTGCCACATTGTCTCCATTGGAAGAGGCATCTGGAATTTTGAACTGGATCGGAAAAATCCTGGGCTCTCTGGGGTCTTTCTTAAGGTCGAAGAAATGCTTCTCTGAAATGGGAGGGTCCTTGAGAATCCTTATATTATCCTCAGAAAGGCCCCAAGGGAGGCTCCTGCTGAGCCTGCCCTGGCCCTCTGTTGGGCTAGGACTGTGCTAAGCCCAGCCATGAACATTGAGATCCTTTCTGTGGTTCTTTCAGAGCCTGTTTTGGGGAGAAGCAAGTCAAAGAGTGCATTTCTGCTGCTATTCTTGCTCCTCTCCCCAGCCAACCCTCAGTCACTAGCATTTCTCAAACCATAGTTTAGCTGTGAATACCCGAGATTTTCTTCCTGTGTTGACCACAGTCGCCCTGGTGGTCATGCCACTTTCTGGCATAGCCAGGCAGAGAGCCAGCCGCCTCAGAGAGGAAGGGAGAGGAAAGATGCCTTCCCTTCAGGGCCCAGAGGGACTGTGGGTCCCAACCGCCTGGACACACAGGGTAGAATCAAGCGGAACAAATTATAGGGAGTAATTTAGGGATAGGGGGGTAGGAATGTGCCTTCATCCAGGCCAATGTTTTCAAAGGTCTCCATTTTGTGAAGGTGTTGTATCTAAGACTTGGCTTTCTCTTTGTGAATGAACCCATTTGTGAAAAATTCTGAAAAAGAGGCAGAAGCAGGGGAGGAGGGAGGAGGAGAAGGAGGAGGAGGAGAGGGAAGAGGAGAGAAAGACAGACAGACAAAATGAGTCTATTAAAGGTACCCTACAATTTCAGAGCTTTACTCTCCCCTTGAGTATTCTTTTACAGTTTTTAGCAACATTTTGGTCCCCCACATATTTTCTTCAGAACACCAAAATGGCAGTCAGGAATCTCTTCAGTCCTCTCAGAGACTTGCAGTGGAGGGAAAGAAATCAAGTTCAGCTACTGGGGAATATTTACTGAGCATGGAATCACCTTGGTGCTGGGAACTCACAAAGGCCTTCTGCTTCGGTTGAGAAACTAAAACTTCCATGTTTGAAACATTAGACACGATTTTAAGTCCATATATTGGTGAGGTTGGTGGATACAAAATAGAAGAGGGAATTTAAAGTTAACAAAAGACAACTGTGAGGTGAGGCTTGAGAGAAGAGGGAAGGTAGGCAGAGGACTGGGAGAAATACAGTGTGAAGTCGAAGATTTTGAGTGAAGACAATGTACCTTATTTATCAGCACCTCCTTGCTTTTGAATCTCCCTCCCCCCAGACACATACACATACACAGACACAGACACAGACACAGACATACACCCCTTTCCAACATTCTTCCTTTGGTCCTTCTTTTACTGAAATCTTACTCATCCTTCACAGCCTATCTTACCCTCTATCTTCTTTACATAGACTTTTTCAGCATCACCAGCCATCACTGGCTCCCCTTTCTAGAAACTCATCTTCCACTTACTGGCTAATATCACCCGCTGAATTACTCAGTTTCTATTTATTTCAAGTGTGTGTTTTGTTGGTCTTGATAAATGGTAAGGTCTTCCAGGACCAGAGTAATGTCTTCCAGTAGGATCAGACATAGGAGGAAACAGTGTGTCCACATCGCAAACAATGGTTAGATGGATGGAAGGTTCAGAACTTTTGTTTCTCTGGGAACGTTACAATGCCCAGCATCCCCATCTGGACAAGCTTTCCACTTCTTGGCCATGTCATCGGCACCACCACACAGCCTGCCTCAGACTTCTTAATAGCTCTTCAGTTTCCTTTTCCAACCCAGGGGTGAGAGCACACTGGTTCCCTGTAAAATGTTCGAGAAGAAGAGTTGCATTGTTCTTAAAAGACAGGGAAGAGCAATTGCCTACTTTTTGTACTTTATACATAAATATTTGTTTAAGCTGCGATAAAAAAGCCAAACCTGGAGACTGCCACTCCACATTCACTTTGGAAAGGAGGGCAGGTCGGGTGGTGATCTTTTTCAGCTAATACTGTAGTGTCAGTTGCCATTTCCAGAATAGCCAACCTTAGTTAATCAGTATGCGAGTAAGCCAAGACTTTGCTCTGGCTCAGATCCCTCCTGACCTCTTTTTAGAATTTTGAATTTCTAAGATTTCTTCCCCAGGGCATGAAGGATAGGGAAGAAGAACAAGGAAGACAATTAACAAAGGCAATGTTGTTAGTGGTCACAGGAGCCCTGCTTGGAGACTGGCCGGAGAGAGGGCTGAAGGCTGAGGCTCAAAACAAAAGTTTGAGGTTTTGGATCACCCCAAGACTCAGGTGATATGTGCCAGCCATGTCCTTATTGCCCTGGAAATGTACAAAATGGTAGTCTCAAGGCAAAGCGGGCCATGGGCAGTATTTGGAATGTGCTATTACAGTTTTGCCTTCTGTTTTAATTTTATTCCAAGATGTGATCATTAATGCTATCAATGAATGAGTATGGATTAAGTGCCAGACCCTTCATGTACAAGATGATCTCATCAGTAAAACAATTCTTCATGGTGAAAATAATCGTCTAATTTATACAGATCAGGAAATTGAGGCTCAAAGGAGTTAATTACGTAAACTTCATCTGTTCAACAAATATTGATTGTGTATCTTTCATGTGCCAGGACTTAGAAACTAAAAAGTGGCAGAACCAGGACCCAGGGGTGAGTATAGCTGGATTCCAAGCCTGTGTTCTGTCCATGGAATTGTGTTGCTTCCCTTAGGAAGGAATGTCTCCAAAGGGACCTCTCTTTCACCCTCATTTTTAAAATATTCCCTTTGCATTCTGGAAGCTCTTTGAGCACAAAATGAGAACTATTAACCATGTTCACCAAATGGTAGTGATGATATTGCGATATGTCTGTTTTATTTGTTGGTATTTTTTAAAAGGAGAGCTAGACAAGGACAATTTTGGGACTTAATTTTGTGCTTCTTAATTTAGGAGTAGATTAGGGAAAGAATATGAGAGCCAGTAGCTCCTAAAAGCGGTATTTTGGCTGTAGGAGCTTCTGTAATCTAATTAACTAAGTGGAAGGAATCAGGGATGGCTTTTTTAAAAAGGGACTCAGATTAACACTTAAGTTACATTCCCTCCTCATCCTTTAGGCTCTGACTCAGAGATTCTATGCTGTTCTCCAAGGCACACACCTATGGTCAACGTGGCCTCCCCCACCCAGTCTTCCTGAGGAAGCCTCCTCCTCTATGTCCACCTCCTCCATCCACATAGCCACCCACAATCCAGATCACAATTTTCTCTTGCCTACATTTCTTCAGCTAATTGATCCCCAAAACTCTGGTCCTATTTTCCTTAAATCCATTTCCCACACAGTTGCCAGGGTGACTTTTCTGGTATGGAAATATTTAATGTGTAAATTTGATCCTGTTTCTTCTCATTGCTCTTAGGATAAAGTCCAAACATTTTAGCAGGGCAAATAAGCTCCCCCATGACCTAGTCCAGCATGATTCAATGTGACGTGAGCCACATACAGAATTTAAAATGTTCTAGTACTCATACTTAAAAAGTAAAAAGAAATAAGTAAAAGCAACTTTAATATATTTTATTTAGCTGAACATATCCAAAGTATTATCATTTTGATATGCAGTCAATATTTTTAAAATATTGAGATATTTTGCTGTCTTTTTCTCTTATGCTTTATATGCAAAATCGGGACAGTGGATTTTTATCAGAAATACTTACCGGGATTCAGATTTCATAAAATTTACCCTTTAAAGAGTAAATTCACCTACCCAAATTGTCCTAAACATACTTAAATTTTTTTTAGTAACTAAATTGGGTGTTGGTCTAAATTAAAATTAAACACATTACAATTTTTTTAAGGTTTTATTTATTCATGAGAGACACAGAGAGAGGCAGAGACACAGGCAGAGGGAGAAGCAGGCTCCGTGCAGGGAGCCCAATGTGGGACTCGACCCCGGGACCCCAGGATCATGCCAGACCCGGAGGCAGATGCTTAACCACTGAGCAACCCAGGGATCCCAGCACATTTAAAATTTAAACTTAAAATCCAATTATTCTGTCACATTAAGGCCACGTGAAGCACTTCATAGCCTAGTGGGTACCATATTGAACAGCACAGCTCTAAGCCCTGGTTCAGTCTCTCCCTAAGACCTGGAGGACATTATGCTAAGTGACATAAGTCAGACAGAGAAAGAAATATTGTATGATCTCACTTCCATGTGGAATTTTAAAAAGTCAAACTTGTAAAAACAAAGAGCCAAATGCAGGCTACCAGAGGCTGGGGAGTAGGGGAATAGGAGAAATGTTAAGAGCACAACCCCAAGACTAGTAGACAAATAGGTGTTGGAGATCTAAGGCGCACTATGGTGATTACAGACACCATATTGGATTATAATCCTCAAACTTGCTAGGAGACTGTATCTTAATTATCCTACCACAAAAAATAAATGATAATTATGCCACATGATGGGGGTGTTACCTATCACTACAATGACATTCCTATTATAACATAAAAAAGATATATCAACATATTGTGCACCTTAAATTTACACAATATGGTATGTCAAACACATGTCAATTAATAAAAAATAATAATAGCCAACACTGGTATATATCAGGCACTGCCCCAAGGGTTTCCATATATTAACTGCTTTTAATTGAATTATCTAGGGACAATAACCCTGTGAAGTAGATACTATTATATCTCTATCTTATAGAAGACAAAATTGAGGCACAGAGAAGTTGAGTAATTTGCCCAAGTTCACACAGCTAGAAAGTAGCAGAACTGAAGTTTGAACTGGGAGTCATGCCCTAGAACTTTTGCTCTTAACCACAACAATCTTGACTGCCTCAAATTCCAGTAGCTCTAAGAAGCTTCCTCTGACCTCAAGGCTGTCACATCTGTTTTCCCCTCATGCTTTGGTGATTCTGCAGTCAAGGCTTAGGGAGGCACACAGGCTCCTTCAGACTGGGAGGGTGCCATTTCCCACACTGCAGCAGTATTTTTCTGGTACTTATCTATGTGGATTGTGGCAGTCAGTGTACTACTAAGACAAATGTCTGCCTTCATAACATAGTCCAAAGCAGAAAATATTTAACCAGATGTGCTTATCAAGGCTCTTGTCCCCCCTTCGGAAATGTCCAAGCTGCTTTTAAGCTGATACTGTCCCCTTGTCCTGACCAAAGCATTTGATGAACCCTCTGGATTACATAACTTGATGTGAACTCTCTGCCCCTGGCCATAGGAGACAATGGTTCTTAGAGCACTGACATGAACATTTCCTGTCCTTCCCAGCTAATGAAGAACAGCCTTTCCAGGAAATGTGTTCTTTGTGAAGTCTGACATTAAGAGTGCACGAAGACAGCCTGAGAATGGGGTACAGTTAAATATGATTAAAAGTAGAAGATTAAAAACATTACAAAAATATTGCAGCAGGAAATAGAAAAGAATGAGAATTATGAGCAAGGCAGCTCTTACCACCCTTTGACCTCAAGAAGAAGTTACCTAGTTATAGGAGAAGGTAAAGGGGTGCTGTTACCATAAATCACTATTAAAATTCACATTAACAAAATTACATTTAAGAAATTAGATGAGAAGAGGGAAAGCTAATTGGATTCTGGTTTAGTCAAACTAATCAGTATTCTTTTCACAGGGAGAAGATAGGATTTATACAGAGGTGCCGTTGACATATTAATGGCCACTGTGAGTAGCACCAAATGGTTTGGTGTAACTGCTAGATATGCTTCAGCTCCTTAATCTAAGCTCATAGACATGAACTTAGAAAAATTATCTTCTAAGATACTTGGAGCCAGAATGCAGCCTTAACCTAGTGCCAGGTTCTAAGCAAAAGGTTTGAACATCTGTGGGCCTCCAAACCATGGGTGGATAGCCTGTGACAGAAATCCAGTGACAGTATGTGAGAGAGAAGGGTTTTAGAAAGATAATATGTGGGTGGGGTTGTAAGAAACAGCTTCCAAACTTGGAGAGAAGACCGGATCCTTTCCTTCTCCCCTAACCTGTCTCCAGCCACAGTAGGGTTTCTCCTTTATCCCTCTCCACTATAAACATTGGCATGCTACTTCAGCAAGGTTGCTAATGTCCACTCAGAATGTTTTACCTGGAGACCAGACTTTTGCTTCTAGCCACGATGGAGTAACAAGGACAAGAATTACCCTCCCTCTTGAAACAACCAGGAACCTAAAAGGTATATGAAACAGTGGTATTGAAGGCAGTGAATATAGCAAAAAAGGATAGTGATCTCTCTGAAGGCCAGAAGAAGAAGCACCCAAAAGGATATGAAGGGACAATGTTCAGCTCCCACTGTAGGGCCAGAAACAATGCCTATTTTTTTACAATATAGACTGAATACCATCATGATTCATGGAGAACTAGATAGGATACACAGATGGCTCTTGCCTCAGTATTGGGGAATAATTAGTTCTCATTATTGAACACTGGACATATTCTCCATTTCCACCAAACAAATCTTAAAACATATCCAAAAACATTGAGCTCTTTCCAAATAACTTAGCTCTATTCCAAAACAAAAGATGTGACTGCTGTTTTTTAGGAATACAAAAATATCCATCATCCAACAAGGTAAAATTCACAGTATGTAGCATCCAATAAAAAAGTACCCAAAAAAGCAGGGAAATGTGGGGACAAAAAACAATCAATTGCAACTGACCCAGAATTGACACAAATGTCAGAATCAGCAGCAAAGAACATTAAAACAGTTATAACCGATTCCATATGCTTGAAAAGTTATGTAGAGATTTGGAAGATACGATAAAGATCCAAATTGAACTGCTACAGATGAAAAATACAATGAATTTAACAGCAACAACAATCAGAGCATGATTGAGCTGTGACAACTTCAAGCAGCTAAATAAATGTGTAACTGTTATTCCCAAAAGTGGGATGGGAATGGCAGACAGCCTCTAAGATGGTCCCCCAATGGTTCTTTCCTGTTGGTATTCATGGTCTTCTTTAATTCCTGCCTCTTGAGTGTGGGATTAATTTATTAACTCATTTCTAATGAGTAAAATACGGCGTAAGTGACGAAATAGAACTTCCAAAATTAGATTACAAAAAGATTCTGGTTTCTATCTTGGGTGCTTTCTCTCTCACTCTCTCTTGGATCTCTTTTCTCTGGGGGAAGAGATGCCATGTCATGATGCAATCCTGTAGAGAGGGCTATCTGGCAAGGACCCAAGGCTGCCAACAAGCATGTGAATGGCTTTGGAACTGGATCATCTGAGATCTGCCAGTAGCTACGGGCCAAAACCTACATTGCAACCTCATGAGAGCTTCAGAGCTAGAAGCCCAGCTAAGCTGGACTTAGATTTCTGACCCATAGAAAGTGTGACATAATAAGTGTATATTATCTTCAGCTGCTAAATTTTGGAGTAATTTGTTACACAGCAATAAATAAGTCAGAAAAATATTTGTAGAAATAATGGCCAGAAAGTTTCCAACTTTGATGAAAACTATACACTCACAAGAAACACAATGAACTCCAAGCGTAAGAACAATGATGAAAATCACAGTTAGACACAGTATAATAAAGTTACTATAAACCAGTGACAATAAGGAAATCGTAAAAACAATCATTTAAAAAAATACAATAACAAAGCTAAGGATGAGAGCAGATTTCTTGGGAAAAAAATAAGCAAGAAGGAAGATCTCAAATTAATGATCTCTACTTCTACCTTGAGAAGCTGAAAAACAGGAGAGCAAATTAAAATTAAAACCAAAACCAAAATAACCTTGAAAACAAAGCTGGAGAATTATAAACTGATTTCAAGACTTAAAGCTACAGCAATTAAGACAGTAGGGTGTTGTGTAAAGATAGACAAAACAGGTCAGTGGAACAGACTAGAAAATCCAAAATAGATTCTTATGTATATGGACAAGTGATTTTTGACAAAGGTGCAATGGCAAGTTGCTACAGAAAGGGAACAAATGGTGCTGGAACAATAAAATATTCATATGCAAGAACAAAAAAAATGAACTAGTATGATCCATATCTCATAAACCACATACCAAAATAACCTCAAAATGAATCAGAGACCTAAATGATAACACTTCTAGAAGAAAATATAAGAAAAAAATTTTTCATAGCCTTGGCTTACGCAAAAATTTCCTAGCTACAACACCAAAATCAGTAATCTATAAAGGAAAAGATTGGACTTCATCACAATTAAGAACTTCTGCTCTTTGAGAGACACTGTTAAGAGGATGAAAAGATAAACCCAGGCTTTGGAAGAAGATATTTACAAGGCACACATCAGACTTGCAACCAGATGAAGAACTCTTAGGATTCAATAATAAAAACACAATTAACTCAACAAAAGTGAGCAAAAGATTTTGGTGACACTTCACCAAAGGAAATACATGTGTGTCACAGAAGAACATGAAGCGATGTTCAATTTCATTCTTCATTAGGGAAATGTAAATTCCCCTAAAACCATGATGAGCTCACCACGCACACTGATTCAAAAGGAAGAGGTGAAAAAGACTAACTAAACCAAGCATCGACCAGGATGTGAAGAAGCTGAAACTCTCATGCGCTGCTCTTAGGGAGGCAAAATGGTACAGCCACTTAGGTAAATGGTCTGCTGGTTACTCTCTTTTTCTAATGTGTATTTTTTCAATTTATAGAGATATAATTGATGTATACAACATTGTATAAGCTTAAGGTACTGACTTGATACGCTTAACAAGTTGACTTGGTATGCTTATATATTGCAAAATGATTACTACCCTAGGGTTAGTTAACACAAAATTATCATTTCTTTTTGGTGGTAAGGACATTTCTTTGTTTCAAATATTTATTTAAATTCTAGTTGGTTAATATATAGTGTGATATTGGTTATTGGTTTCAGAAGTAGAATTTAGTGATTCATCACTTACATATAGTACCCAGTGCTCATCATGACAAGTGCCCTCCTTGATACCCATCATCCATTTAGCCCATCCCCTGCCCACCTCGCCTCCATCAACCCACAGTTTGTTATCTATAGCTAGGGGTCTCTTATGGTTTGTTTCCCTCTCTCTTTTTCTCCCTTCTCCTATCTTTATCTGTTTTGTTCCTTAGATTCCACATGTGAGTGAAATCCTATGGTGTTTGTCATTCTCTGACTGACTCATTTCACTTAGCATAATACCCTCTGGCTCCATCCATATTGCTGCAAATGACAAGATTTCATTCTTTTTGGTGGTTGAGTAATATTCCATCATATATAAAAATACATATACCACATCTTCTTTATCCATTCAACCATAAATGAACCTTTAGGATTCTGACTATTGTTGATAATGCTGCTTTTAAAGCATCAGGGGGCAGATGCCCCTGCAAATCACTATTTTTGCATCCTTTGGGTAAATACCTAATCGTGCAATTACTGGGTCTTCTGTTAGTTCCATTTTTAACTTTTTGAGGAACCTCCATACTGTTTTCCAGGGTGGCTGCATTCCCACCAACAGTGTAAGAGGGTTCCCCTTTCTCACCAACATTTATTGTTTCCTCTGTTGTTAATTTTAACATTCTGATAGGTGTGAGGTATTATCTCATCATGGTTTTGATTTGTATTTCCCTAATGAGTGATGTTGAGCACCTTTTCTTGTGTCTGAAGGCCATCTGGTTGTAAGAACAGTTAAGATCTATTCTTTCACAATTTTCAAGTATCTAATATAGTATCATTAACTATAATCACCATGCTATACATTAGATTCCCAGAACGTATTCATCTTATAACTGGAAGTTTGTATTTTTGACAAACATCTCCCTATTTTCCTCACCTCTCAGCCTCTGGTAACTACCATTCTACTCTCTGTATCCATGAGTTCAGGTTTTTTTAGATTCCACACATAAATAATACCATACAGTATTTATCCTTCTCTGGCATAAGGCCTTTGAGGCCCATCCATGTTGTTACAAATGGCAGGATTTCCCTCTTTCTCATAGTTGAATAATATTCCATTCTATATTCTACATCTTCTTTATGCATCCATCAGTGAACACTTAGGTTGTTTCTATATCTAGGCTACTGTGAATAATGCTGCCAAAAACAAGGGAGTGCAGATATATCTTCAAAATTCTTTTCATTTCCTTTCAATATACACCTAGAAGAGAAATTGTTGGTCTTACGGTAGTTCAATTTTTAAAAATTTTTTGAGTCGCCTCTCTGCTATTTTCTATCATGGCTGTATCAGTGTACATTCCCACCAATAGTGCACAAAGGTATTTACCCAAGAGAAACGAAAGCATATGTCCATACAAAACCTCGTATACAAATGTTCATAGCAGCTTTATCTGTAATAGGCAAAAGTTAGAAACAATTCAAATGTCTATTAACGGTTGAATGGATAAACAAACTATGGTACATCCATACAGTGAAAACCTATTCAGCTATACAAAGAAATGGATTGTTTGTACTGGCAAAGTATGAATGAATTTCAAAATAGTTTGCTGAGTGAAAGAACCCAGACAAAAAAAAAAGTGAGTACCCGGTGTATGATTCCATTTCTCTGAAATTATAGAAAATGCAAACTAATCTATAAGGATAGAAAGTAGACCAGTAGGGTGGGAGTTGAGGGACAGTAGAAGGGAAAGAGGGAAGGATTAAAAGGGGCACAAGAAAACTTTTGGGTGTGATGGTTTTATGTCCATTATCTTGATTGTGGTGATGTTTCAGTGGGTGTCATTCATATGCCTCAACTTATCAAACTATACACCTTAAACTCATGTAGGTCATTGTGTATCACCTCAATAAAGCTTATACCTCAATGAAGCTGTTAAATTTCATAAAATTATACTTCAGTGAAGCTGTTAGTAAAAGAAAAGGAGAGCAAACCCAGATGTAGACAAACCGGTTTCTCTCTGTAAAGAAGTGAGATGCTTATGGTGACTAGCTGACATTGCATCTGAACAGCAATATAAGTTTGCTTCAAGTTGTAGTTGTTTCTTTGTCGTCTCAAACCTGTGGGGAAACCAGGAAGGTCAAGGTCATACTGTGCTCATCACGTATGTTCCATTTGTGGGGTCCGTAAGGCTTTGCTATCAAGTGTCCCAGTACTGCTAGTGTTGGAAGAATCTCTCTATTCTTGGAATCTCTCCATTTCACTACCTTTCTTGACTCTTTGGGCGTGGAAGTTATTAAGGGGAATATTAGTCATTAAAGTCAAGTTTTAGGCCAATTCCTGGGCCATGAACCTTTGCTAGGTACCTGCATCTGGTTCTTTTTGTTTCAGCAACACTCCCTATGAGGTGCAATTTAAAGAAAACAGACAAGAATTCTAATGAGATTCAAAACCATACTGGGTCCACCAGTCTTGGAATGACATTGAATGTGGCACCACTGCAGGTAGCAGCAAGGGGGAGAGATAAATGACACGCTCCCCTGAGATAGAAGCATGTCATGAGAGGAGAGATGCTGCCCAAACCTGGGTCGGCTGGTTCACAGCAGTCAGGTGGGAGAAGGCACCCACCTCAGCAGGGAATGACTCCCCACGCTGGGCCTCTACTAATACTTCCTTCCTATAGGTATCTATGCGTACATCACTATTCCTGAACTCTTTATACCAGGCCCTGGATGAGGCACTTTACAAGATACCCTTCATGCCAACCTTGCCAGCTAGCAGCTTAGTTAGAGGTTGCATTTGGCTTGGTGTGCCTTAGCTTCGCAAGCTGCTGCTGCTTCTCCCTCTTATCTGTTCTCCCATCACAAGGAATCCAGCGACAGACGGTCAGGATAGGGTCCATTCAGGGAGAAATGCTTCTTTAATTTTTTTTAAAGATTTTATTTTTTAAGTAATCTCAACACCCAGTGTGGTACTCAAACTCCCAACCCTGAGATCAAGAGTCACATGCTCTACTGACTGAGCCAGCCAGGCGCCCAAGGAGCAATGCTTTTAAATCCTACTTTACTCCAACACTCTTGGGTATGTTGTTCATTCTGCAGTGGCTGCTCCATCTCTGAGTTCTGTAACACATTCTGGGTGGGAAGAAGGGGGATGAGAAGAAAAAAGCTAGTGCATGTGGAACATATCTCCATTGTGACAGCCCCACCCAATGATACCCGCTTATCATTTGTTTACCAGAATTGGGTCATGTGGCCACCCCAGCTCTACCAACATCTGGGAAATGAGTGTTTCTAACTGGAAATATCAGGAAACCAAAGAAAGTCATGGTTGTGGGAAAAGGAAGAAAGGGAGCAGATGCACTGAATAGGAAACTATTTTTCCTTTTGAGGATAGCATTAATAACCCTATTTAACTGATGAGGAATCTAATGCTGAGGAGTTAGCAAAACTAGAAACTAAGAGAGATGAGATTAGAGCCAGCTACCTGGCTCTGGTCCCTGTGCACTTTCTCCCTGCGGCAGAAGGCACCTTGCTCTGAGGAGTGTGCCCCTGCATAGCATCACAGGTAGTGACATTCCCCCAAAACAGATATGAACAGGATATTCTGGCCTGTTCTTTTGCAAGATCAATAAAGAATTTCTTCCAGTGATTTCCTTCCTGCAGGGAAGTCAGCAAACTGATCTTCATACTATATATACATATATATATGTGTATGATAGATAGATAGATAGATAGATAGATAGATAGATAGATAGATAGATAGACAGACATATACTCTAGGAAATTGATTTAAGATTTACTGGAATAAGTATCGAGCTTTGTGTACATGTGATACTATTTGCTTAAGAAATGCAGGGTTTCCCCCACCTCTGAAATGAGGAACAAGGTCTCAGCTGTGTCTTATTCATGGAGTAGGCCAGAACGCATCACCGGCCTATGAGAACAGCCTAAATTCCTTTGTGTTCACCAAACACGTCATGCCTGCTGTCCCTCTCCTGACGGCAGACTGTTTTGTTACGTTGAGTGACCCCATTTGTACGCATGCCTGCTGCTTTTCTATAGGGTGATGGCTGAAAGAGAAGATGTCAATGTCCATCTCCTTCCTTCTCAGAAAAGGTACCAGAACCATGATCCCATAAACTCTCCTGTCAGTGGAAGCCCTGAGTTTCATGTGTGTAGATCAAAGTAAGCAGTAAACCCGTTTCACCAGTTTCAAGGGCCACAGAGTTGGCCCAGGCATATTACGGGCTCAACTCCAGTTCCTAATATTGATATGGCGCCATGTCTCCTGGGTGATAATCAAGCCAGATCCACGTATACTTTAGAAGTCACATACCTGCCATCTCTGGGACTTGGGGGTATGCAGGTCCTACTGTTTTTCTCTGCATTGAAACATCATAAAGGCAAAGAACACCTATACGTTTGAAACTCCTATATAAGCTGTTGTGTGTATGTTTGTAGTCAAATAATTTGCTTTTTCATAAAAGAATTATTTATTGTACATTATAAGATGTGTAAATAGACAGCATGAATGATGATAAGGCAATTTTCAAGGGACTCTGAAGATGATTGGCAAAACACCAAAAAATTCCTATCCCTTGCTAGATTTTTTTTTTTTTTTTTTTGGCCTCAGTTTGTAATATGGGTGTCCTTGGTGCTCGAATTACTCAGAAGAGTAGCAAATCTCCCTTCACTTGGTGTCTACCAAGTTAGATGATTCCTTCATGTTAAGGAACAACATGAAATTAGTATTTGACTGAGTCTGGCCTTAAATGTCAGGATTTCCTTTCCTCTATTGAAGATGCCATGTGGAGGAACTGTACCCTTTCAGCCAAGGAGATATTTCTTGTCTCTGGTTTGGTTTGTTTGGATATTTTTGGCAGTGAACACTTGCGTTTGTTTGCATGTTTATAAAGAGTCCTTTATTTCACCCTGTGTGAACTTGACATTTCACTTTTAATATAAATAAATTGCAAATAAAGCAGTAGTCGTTTAACCCTGTGCCAACCAGAGTAGCTAAATACAAAAACCGAAAGTCTGGAAGCTTCCAGATGTGTCTGCTTTTGTTAGAATGACAGTCGCCCTGCTGCAGCACAAAGCTAAATAGTTCAGAGAAGTGGTAAGAGCCAGAGGTGTTTTCAGTTTCCTAGTCACCACTCAGCTGTCCTTCCCAGCGACAGTAATCAAGCCATTTTGACATTTTGGCTTTGTTAAATGAGCTGAATGATGGAAGCCCAAATCCTGCCTCTGACCAATACTTGCACAATGACCTCTGGTCTCTTCTCTTTCTCCCCTGAGCACACAGGAACATACCACCTGTATGTCTTTGTGCAAACAAACTGACCTTTTTGAGATTTTTTTTGCACCTCTGAAATGCCGATAATGCTACTTCTCTCACAGAGTTGTTTTGAGGATAAAATGAACTGTGAACATATCTTGCCCTGTGTCTGGAATAAAGTGTGTCTAAATGATGTTGAGAACCCTGATCTCTAAGAAAACCTAAGTTTTTTCCTGTCCCCAGGGCTGGTTCACAGGCATGCAGCTGGTGGGGCCAGACAGGGCTCCATGCTTCAAAGAGCCCCCACCCTTGGGCTCATGCTCTGCTGGCACCATCTTGAAGTTGTTAATACTTTTTGAACAAAGGACCCATCCACATTTCCAATTTCCACTGAGCCCTACATATTATGCAGCCAATGTGCTTACCCATTTTTTTTTATTCTTTTGCCCCTTTCTTGAACTTTTTGGGTTTGAAGAACTAGATGTCCTCTTGTTTACCCAGGTGGCTCATTCCATAGGTTGCCCATAAGGCATTCTGGTGGCCCTAGGGAGGCCGATGATGGAACTCTACTTTTCAGTCCTGACCTAGGCCTTCTCCTTCTCCTGCAGTGTTGCCACCATGCTTCTGGTTAAGGGGTATGTGAATAGATCAGGAAATAATTGTGAACCATAAAGCTTTCCTTAAAAGAATGTGTCTACTCACAGCTTCTAGGTGACCCAGCACAGAAATCATCTAAAGGGGCCCATCGGCAGCCAAAGTTGTCAGGTCCTTGGTGGGTTTTGATTTAATGATCTGTTCTTTAATTTTCCCCATCAGGGACAGACCCAGCCTGAGCTTATGTAATTTGGGACCCAGTTTTGAAAAGAGAAGTACAACATTAGAAATGCGTAATTACGCTCAGGGCCTTGCAAGGGACACATGCTAGTAAAGGAGCCCGAAGCCCGTGCTTTCTTAATTTCCCAGCAAACCTGGGAATCCGTCCTCCCCCTATATAGCAAGGAGCTTCCAGCTTTCTCCTACTCTGCTTATGAGAACAGAAAATGATCATTCCAACACCCTGGCCTATTCTTTCATACCATGTTGCTTTTTATACTTATATCATAGTCATAAGCAGAGTATGATAAGATATTGCGTAAGGGATCTTGAGCTTAACATTGTTTAGCTCCTATGAATGTCAGACTTCCTCAGACCCAGGTTCCATCTCTGCTTAATTCTTTAAGTGCCTTCATCTGTTCCTACCCTTTGGCACCATGCAGTTGCCAGAGGCTTGTTTATTTAAGTTCCCAGCCCCGAGGTCTTCCCTAAGCTTCAGACTTGAATGTGCAGTGGCCTCCTTGACACCTTCCTGTGGGTCTTCTCTTTCCCACACTCTCCCCCATCTGTCATAGTTCTGTTGCTTCTTTCTCCAAAGTAAACCTCAAATCCAGCCCCCCTCCCTCCTTCTTTTACATCCCCACTGTCACCATCCCAATCCAGGTCACCTCAACCTCCTATATGGTCTCCCCATAACCACAAATACAGTCTCTGTTTAGCACCCAAAATAATATTCTAAAACCTAAATCAGATAAACAGAAAATCCACCGATAACCTGGATCACTGCCATCCCCAATTTAATATCCCTTAATGGCTTCTCATTGGGTTTTAAATAAAATTCATGATTGTGGTCCATATAGTCCCCACATGATCTGCCTCCAGCCTCATCTCCACCACTCTCCTCTTTTAACTACAAAGCCTGTTGCAAGTCCTCCAACTCCCTCCTGTCTCCAACCTTACCCTATGCTGTGTCCCCTGACCTGGGGGCCCTCACCTCTGCTCTTTAATGATGGGCACCTCTGTTCATCTCTATACTAAGACATCAAGAAAAGCTTTCCAGTCCACTTTGGGAGTGTAAGGCTACCCCTGCCATGATCACTCTACCCTATTTGCTTCCTTTACAGTCAGAACCTAGTATTTTTTGAAATCACATACTGTTTTGTTGTTTGTTTGTTCACTTGTTCAATGTCTATTCTTCCATTAAGCTGCAAGCTCATGAGAAGGCAAGCACTGTGTCTGTTTTTTCCCTCATGTATACTATATGCCTTGGATAGTGACCAGAGAAACTGGCACAAAACACGTATCTGTTAAATGAATGAATGGATGAGCTACCTTCAAACATGGAACAGATGTCATTATATTTGTCATAGTAAATTTAATTGTTCCTATCTATTTTTCCCTACCTGACTATGAACTCTATAGGAAGGTTATAAATAATATTTATTTTCTGAATATATTGCCAATACTTAACACAGTGCTCAAGATCCACATATCCTACTAAGTACTCAATTAATGCATATTTAATCAAATTAGCTACCAAATTATTGATGATCACCAGCTCTCCACTTAGCGACATTCAATGAAACACAAGAGAGATGATCATCTCAGCTGGAGGAGCAGATCATCAGGAGAGAGTTTTTTTAGAATTTACCCAGAAATAGGATAAACAAATGTTAATTTTGCAGTAGTATGTTTGAGAGGTACTTGAGATAGTAGATAACACCATGCCACTAACTGAAGTGGTAATGTAGGTATATTACTGTAGTTTGTACACAGGAAGAAAATCCCAACTTTTCCCTGAGCATATCAGCATGATTTTCTGTGATAGATTAAGGTCTAACTCATCCAGTAGTTGTCCAATAAAGATTTACATATTTAATGAAATACCAATTGTCACTTTTGAATTTTTTGATATGATGGAGCTGTTTATCTCCCCGACTAAATTACAATCTTATTGAAAGTAAAATCCTGGAGATATAATTGCCATTTCTTTGAGTATTCCATAATAATGCACCATATTTTTTGCAGAGAGAATGCTCAGTAAATGTTGACTGATACATACCATATTTCTACCCTGTATGTCAAGGCATAAAATCAGGTACTTCACTGGTACTTCATTGTTATTTAGGGGTGTCAAAGTGGTAATCTGCCTTCTTGCTAATTCCCAAATCTGAAAGGGGTCTTACCTATCACCTGGTGACACCTTCATTTTCCAGACAAGGAAACAGTCCAGAGAAGATAAGTGTCTTGCTAAAGTGGTACCAGGGCAGGAACTAGGCTCTGGTATTCCCAACTTGGGCTCCCATATTTATTCTACTGTAGGATGCTGAGGGTGTGGTTGCAGAAAGATAAGAAAAGAAATTAGATATGATTCATTTAAGTTATAGATTATTTAATGAAATTCTTGAGCATTGAAAAATATTTTTATTTTATCAGTTTCATCAGCGAAAGCACAGTAATGATTTCAAGGTTAATGCTAAATTAATTTGCCTCATAAAGACTCCATTGTATCAAAACAGGGAGGAAATGTACAGAATTAGACTGGTCATATTTCATAGAGACACTGTTTGTGATTTATGATACTGTCCCATTATTTTTCATAAGACATAATTCATCTCAAGGCTTTAATTTATGATTATTTTATCTTTCTACAATAGGAAAAAGGCATTTTCCCCCCAAGACAAATAAATAGCTAGCAGAAAGTGCTTATTTATAAAGCTAGATTTTAACTTTCGGTTTACCCTTTTTTTCTTGATTTTGATAAATATTAAAAGTTAGTGTAAGCCCCAGGTCAAGATATAGAGAGACTCTGAACAAAGACCCTCCATTAATTTGAATTTTCCCAGATGACCCAGACTGACCACACAGTTAAAAGACTTCTCTCCTACTTGAAAGTTGCATGTCTTACAGGGCTAGAGGGTCCCCAAAAGTGGTATCTTACAGTTCTTTGGGAAGATCTGTTCTCTCCTCACTGAGCGGAATGCCAGTACAGGGGGGGGATTAGCTCCTGCTGCTCCTGCTTAGCTGAGACTTTTAAAAAATATATCACCCAGATCTCATTCCAGACCAATCCAATTTGAATTCTGAGCGTCTGTATTCTACATATTTAAAATATTTGAAATGACACAAACCTGATGTGTAGCCTGGGTTGAAAACCACTGGTCTGAATGGGTTCCTCTGCCCAGACGGAGCTGCTCTGTCCCAGTCCCACATGCAGAATGACAAGGATGACAAGGCTGGTACTACCAGAGCCTATTCATGTTTTCCAATCCTGAGCTGAGGAGTGGGGAAGAGAATGGCAGCTCCAGGTGTGTGCCTGGAAGACAGATTTTGTTTTGTTTTGTTTTAGTCTTTCTGCCAAACGTGAAGAAAAAAAAGAGAAACAAAAGCCTCCACTATCTCTGAGAGCAGAATTGTTGTATTTTTTTTTTTAACCTCAGCTCTATTAACATTTGAAGCTGGATATTTCTTTGTTGTCAAGGGCGGCCTGGTGCGTTATAGGATGTTTGGCAGCACCCCTGGCCTCCGCCCATTAGATGTTGTGACAACTATAAAATGTCTCCAAATGCTCTCTAGGAACAGGGAATGGCCCCTGGTGGACATAGCCCAGACCTACCCAGCAGCAGAGGCTCTGATGGCTAATTTGGTGGTAACTGTTGCCCGAGGAAGGCAAGTATGGCTTGTTGGTGAAAACATCAGTGGAAATGACAATTTTGGCCAAGGCAGCAAGGGAAACCCTGAAGGCAGTCATAGTGCCCATGACTGTAGGCCAGTGGTGGGTGGTGACAGAGACTTCAGCTGGTGAAGCTAGGCTCCAGACAAAGGGAGCCAGAAGGTGGGGAGCAGGTGCAGACTCTTCAAAAAGAGGTAGGGTGTTGGTTGAACTTTGGCGCTGGTGGAAAGAAACATGAAAGGTGTGTGGAAGTGTTGGTAGGTGACTTGAATGCCACTGCAGAAGGACTGACATGTCACAGTTGGGTCGGACTCTTGAGAACAGCCAATGAGAAGCAGCTATCCTTGATAAGGCAAGATTCCCAGATGGTAAGTCAATGGAATGAAAAGAAGAGAAGGCTTGGCTTTGAAATCTTCTCAAGATTTATTTGACACTATAATTAATGTTTCATTAGTCATAGGTATTGAAGTAGGACCTGAAAAGTTATACCACATTTCCTTTCACCCTCAAAAATTCAGTCCTCCTTTGATAAAAGAGGAAAGTAGGTTAGAAAGAACAAATGGGAGTGATTTTCAAAGCCTAAGATTAGTCCTGACTCCATAATTTAAGTCATGTAGTTCTACCATATAGGCTCAGAAGGGACCATCATTTCATCAGTGCATTTCTAGGATATTCTCATATAGCAAGATCCCGCCTTACCTCTACACTGACAGAGGCAGTTATCGCTTTTGGTAAAATGATGGATAACACAATATATATACACACAGTAATATATATGTATATACACACACACTTGTATATATATATATACAATTCATTATATATATATAGTTTGTATATATAATAATATATAATTATAAAATATGTACAGTTAATTCTTGAAACAAACAAAAGGCAATTCAGAAACAGTTTCCAGAATTGGGTCACATAATGCATCAGGTTTTCTGGGCTTAGGGAGCATGTGACTTTCTTTTAATAGAGAATCATAAATTTTAAAGCAGAAAGTGATGTTAGAGGTTATGGTTCATCAACTATCAATCTTAATAAAGACCATGAACGATGAAAATGTTGTATGAGCCGATTCTAACTTTGAAAATGCATTTGGCTAAATATACGTATATATATTTAGCCATTTCCCTTTCAGACTTAGAAACTGCAATTTTACCACTGCTTATCCAATAGTTTAGTAAATGTACTGTTAATTCAGCATCTTCAAGTGTTTCAGTGGAAATAAACTACTTGCCACTTGGAAAAATTGTTGAAATGTGTTTGGAGAACACTACACCAAGGTTTAGCTGGTCGCGATCCAGGTCCCATATCACGTTGCAAACAGGCTGCTTTTAGACCAGCTCAGCTTGTGCTTACTTTTTTTTTTTTTTTTTTTTTTTTTAAGGTCATGGAAGCTGAAGGTTGAAAAGCAAACAGAAAACACACACACACACACACACACACACACACACACACACATTTTCTTCGGCTCAGAGATAAGCAGGAAACCCAAAGAACATGTTCTTAACAATCAGACCTCAGTAATAATACTGAATAGAAAGTCAACCAAGTAGATCTGACAAAAGTCCAGGCAGACATCCAAGAGATTCCTGTGGTGAGATGCTGAGTCATTCCCTGGGCCTCTCTTCCTCATCTGTACATTGGGGATATAAGCAATGAAGCCTGCATCACTATGAAAGTATGACCTCGTTGGTAAATCATGGAAAAAATGTATATAAATGCATGGAGCATTTCTGAAAGACATCCTCTCAAGAGATACAGGTAGAGTTAATGCACAGTCCCATATTCTGAATGATGGGTTGAAACATGTTGTTGGTAGCATCATGATCCCCTCTAAGCTAATTCCAAGTTCATCACACCTATTACCTCTACAACTGCATATAACCTTATGCACCTGACTTCACCAATCTTCAGCTAGTCCTAGTTCTGCATCTGGCTTGCTGTGGATTGAGGGGAAATTACCCTCTCTGAGCATTGCTTTCCTCTCCATTCTTGCTCTGCCGAATGGAGAGAGAGAGAAGTAGGTTAATCTCTGGGGCCTCCAGCTCTCCCATTTAATGGTCAAGGTCAAGATGAGTTGGCTATTGTGTGCTGATGCCCTGGTCCACTCACTCCTACAAGAGTCTCTATCTTGCTAGAAGTTACAGGAATTTTCCATACAATTAAGAGAAAGGAGAGGCTCTGAGCTGGTGTGTGTGTGTGTGTGTGTGTGTGTGTGTGTGTGTGTGTGTCCAGGTGATAGAGAAGAGGGGTGGGAAGACTTGGGAAAGATGTTGAATGCTGAAGCTTGCATGCTCCAGAGAAAGCCCTGTTGAGTGAAAACAAGACACAGTTCCAGCACAGGCCACTCCTCTGATCTGCAGAGGTGTGAGGTGCATAAAGAACATTGGAAGGCCTCTCCTTAGACATGATGTGAGGCCCAGTGAGACTTAGGATCTGTGATGTTGACTGGGACCCTGAGCTGTAAATGCCATCGGTAGATTTGCAGCAAAAACATCCCCACGAGTGCAAGAAGATTCTACAAGTAAGAGTATTTGGATTTAAAATGTTAAATAACCAAAGGAAATCACCTGTGTATGAGGTATGACCTCATTTCTGCATATGATCAAGAAAATATTTACAAAGTCATAGGTTGTTTTGGAAATGTGATCCTGAGACTTTAGGGAATGGAACTGGTAGGGATAGATAGAGAAGGTAAAGGTGGAAAGAGGCTTGCTTTTTATTGTAGTGTGTTAAAAAAAAATCATGCAAGTTTAACCTCTGTAATAAAAGTACTAATTAAGGGTGCCTAGGTGGCTTAGCAGTTGAGCATCTGCCTTTGGCTCAGGTCATGATCCCGGTGTCCTGCGATCGAGTACTATATCTGGCTCCCTGAAGGGAACCTGCTTCTCCCTCTGCCTGTGTGTCTGCCTCTCTCTGTGTCTCTCATGAATAAATAAAATCCTTTTATTTTTTTTAGGTACTAGTTAGTTCTAGACATATAGGTGAGATATGACATGAAATGTGCAATTTAAGAGGTTTGTGAACCACTTCCCAACCAGCAGGTCATGGGAAGTCCTGGGTTGCCTTGAGTTAAACATCCCTCATGAGAGAATGTCACGTGATGAGAAGGTTTGGGCTTCCAAGCAAGGAGCCTGGCCCCATCACCTAACGTGGAACAACTGTACAGCCCTGAGCCTGTTAACCTCTGGGCCTGTTTTCTCTATAAACCATGACAGGAACACCCATTTTGTAGATGGTGGGGTGGCATCAGACAACAGAAGTGCTAGCTTTTATTACTATTTTTAAACAGTAGGTAATTTGATTTGCCCTGTCCAACCATTATTCATTGTCCCATCCAGGATCTGCCCCGACATAGAATCTAATGCCGACGGATTGATTTTACAAACACTTCCATCGCACTCACTACATGCTAGGCACGCTTCTAAATGCCACACACATTGTAACTCATTTAGTCCTCAGAGGAACCCAGGAGGGAGGTATTGTGATTCTCATCCCCATTTTATAGAAAACAGAGGCACAGAGAGGTCAAGGAATTTGCTCCAAGTCACAGAGGCAGCAGGTGGCGAAGCCAGGATTCCAGTCCACACGCCAAGCAGAGTGCTTGCCCTAAACCTCTGTGCCTCTGTACAAAACTAGAAAGTCTCACCTGGTGGTTTGAAAACAATTGGCCTTCTCAGGAGGGGAATGTGCTAGATATCCAAGTCAGAGATCTTCCCATCCTCAGGTCTGGGAGTTAAACAGGAACTCACAGATTCATTAGCTTCCAGATGGAAGCAGAAGAAAAAGCCTCTGCTCCGCTCAGCCTCAGCAGTTGTAGAAAATGCCTCCTGGGCCTCCCCATACTCAAGCTCATGCTCTATCTTATCATACCTGTGCCTCTGCTGCTCCATGCAAACACGAACTGTTGAATTATGCTGTTTACTGCATCCAATAAGCATTGATTGGGTGCCCAATATATGCCTGGGAAAGCACTCTAAATGACCAGCACCTGCCCCCAGGAAGCCTAAGGACTGCGACTGGAGGGCACTAGGAAATACACAGGAAAATATAACCAACAATAGGATAACAGATGGAAGGTGCTGAGTGAGTTTAGGGATGTGATTCAGCCTGTGGCAGGACAATTCAAAGTAGAGTCTGCCCACAGGAATGGATATGAGAAGAGGACATGCTGGAAGCCTGGACTTTCTTTGCATAATGAGACTCACCTGACATCCACATCCGTCCTGAAGTTCAGTCACTGGAAGTATTAGGATACCCCAGAGTTTGCCTCCTAGGGGTTAAACTGGTGGCTATCCTATTGTGAATGATGGAGATTGCTTCCTCCAGAAATGCTTCCAGTGCTGCTTGAGCCTGAGTTAGCCCCTTCTCTGTCCTCCCAGGTCACCCTGGGCAGATTCTCAGCTTTGCAATTTGGACAAGTTTCCTAAGGATCTACTTAAACCAGATGGAACAGGTTTCTGCTGAAGACATCCTTGAGCTCCTGTGTTGTTTGTATGGAGTTCTCTTCAAACATATTTGGCTATAGACTCTCATTTGAGGAATCCATGTTAACTAGAACTCTGAGGAACACCATTTAGAAGTGCTGGGCTAGCTGCAGAGGAAAAAGAAATCCTGGGACAGGCTCTACCCTCAAGGACTCAGATTTTACTGCGGAAGACAAAACCATAAACGAGGAATTACAGTGTAGTTGGCTAAGTGCTCGATGGCAGGTGTGTGCAGGGATGTGGGAGCAGAAGGGCTCATAGGGACAATACAGCTCAGAGAAGGCTTCGAAGAGAGGCTGACATGGAGCTGAGTTTTCAGGAGTGAATTGGCATCCACCAAGATAAAGGGAAGGGCACCGCAGATAGAAGGCACTCAAGCACAAAGGCATAGAATTAGGAACAGCACAACTATTCAAGAGACAGCCACTATTTGTAGGTGAAGCATGAGTGTTCTTGGAAAACAAATGCCAAGTGGGCATGGAGGAGGGAGCCAGGAGGTGCCAGTGGAGTGATGTGACAAAGCCTCATGGAAATATGGTCTGGAAATCAGTACCTGTGTGTTGTTCCTAATCCTACAGCAAGGACAGGAAACCATGTCAGAGCCATGCTATGGTCAGAACTCAGGGTCCATGAGAGAAGTCATGAACTGATGCCAGACCACCTGGCTGCACCTTGCCTCTCTCCCTCGTCCCATCTTTGCTTCAGGCCTTCCAGTTTGTGTGCTGGTTGGCTGGCCCACCAAGGTCAACCTTCCTGCTGTGTCCCTTACTCTACCCCTGTCCTTGTCTACCCGGCCACACCAACTTTTGCTTC
The DNA here is from genome assembly GCF_018345385.1 of Vulpes lagopus. Taxonomy (NCBI): domain Eukaryota; kingdom Metazoa; phylum Chordata; class Mammalia; order Carnivora; family Canidae; genus Vulpes; species Vulpes lagopus. The sequence goes on along the minus strand of NC_054826.1, from coordinate 18,110,897 downwards.
CAGCATCAACGCAGAGATGATGGTTTATTTGTTGAAGCATGCCTACCCTCGCTCCTTCCCCCAATTCCAGACGACCAGGCCCAAAATGATTAGGAAAGACATCAGATCTAGAAGGCATCTTCATAGAAACTAGAATTGAGACCATGGATGAGATTAGCAAGGTAGAACTTGAAAAAGGAGAGGAGAGGGTCAAAAAGAAATTTGAGCCATTATCTACTTTCAGGGGGACTAGAAAGGAGATCGGGCAACAAGGGAGGCTATAAAGTAATATTCAAGAAGATTGAGAAAGAACCAAAAGAACACAGCGCTATGGTCGGTGACTGGTAAATGACGGAGGGGTGTTCATGGTGCTGAGTACTGCAGAGATTGCAGAGGGTGACTTGAGAACAGGTCAGTGGACTTGGCAATCCAGAAGCCAGACAACCTGCTAAAGAGACATTCCAGTTGTGTGGTGGTGGCCGAGCACAACCAGGTAACGGTAAAGGAAGTGAAGGCAAAAAGAAAGATCTTTCCAGAGGTTTAATGGTGAAGGAAATAAGTTTAGTCAATGTAATTCTTTTCATTCTTACACATCTACTCTGTTCAAGGATGATCAATGATCGAAATTAAAAAAAAATAAATAAAAGTGTCTAAAGCTGCCCCAATACCAAGTCTAATTGAGAAGGTGAGCTACACAGAAAAAGCTGAAAATACAAGGCGCTGCACAATTGTTTGCCACTTGCAATCCTAAGTCCTGTTCTCGTGCCACACTTCGTCTGTCTCTAATTTCCTCCAGTCCCTCAGCTTCAGAGACCACCTGTGACATAAGCCCCAGGTACTAACGATGACTCCCAAGATGTGCCTCAGGTCCCGGCCTGGACCCCAGTCTCCAGCTCTGGGTGCTCTCATCTCCACTCCCAGGATTTTCCCCCGTGGATTCCAGAGCTGCACTCATGACCCTTTTAGTATTGGTGCCAGAACACCGAAAGTCAAATTTGGGACCACTTTACTACAAATGCTTCCCTTAGCTTTAGGACTTTAAGGCAGCGGTTTTCAAACTCTGTTTCCTGGAGACCTGGACATGACCCCGAGCTCCGCTTCAGAAAAGCGCACGGAGAGGCCTTATATATACAACACCCATACCCCCAATTCACTTTCTGTTTCTACTCTTTGTTTTTTCTGTGACCAGTTTCTAAGTTATGCTCTTGCTGGAGACACAGCTCCTGGGGGAAGCCAGCTCATTCTGTGTTTCCTAGCCATAAGCCTGGGGGAGGTTTAGGACCCAAGAAGGGTACTGTGGGGGTCAGGGGGCTGTGCAGGGTAGGATGTTGAGCAGCATCCCTGGCCTTTGCCCCTAGATGCCAGTAGCACCTTCTCCTTAGATGGGACAACCAAAAATATCTCCAGACATCACCAGTGTCCCCTGATTGAGAACCACCACTGCTGGTTCTTCTGCTCCTGCAAAGCAATATTTGCAATTACAATGGCTAATTTTTCGCCCCAAGACAGATGACATCCTTGGGCCAGAGGGAGCAAGGAGGGGAAAGCCCTCGCCCCTTGTTTTGTAATCCTCTCACCTACCAGCTAGTTCTGTGTCTTTTCTTCATGCAACACTGAACCCTCCAGCTCAGACCTCCAGGTCCCGAGTTGATAATCTCATTACAACTAATCCTGTTTACGGCCACTCTCTTGGCAGAACAATCTCGCCAGGACCTTTCCTTGCTACCCACTGTTCTTGCTGCTCCATTGTTACTGGGGACTGTGGCCTGGCTGTGGATAAGCTTTCATTGATAGGGCTTATCCTGTTTACGGGGAGTCTGCAGAAGGGCCTCATCAAATACTTCCATCCCTTCCTTCAATAAATGGCTCCCTTTGATCTGTGCAAGGCAAAATAGTGTTTATCAGAAGCTGGGCTTCCTCTAGCTGATGGTGGGGACATCCTGTCCCAGAAAGCGCCCCAAAATAACACTTTCTGAATTTCAGAATATTTCCAGGTTTCTCTTTTTTTGTAAGGATTTTTTTGTTTGTTTTTTGTTTTTTTTTTTCCAGGGTATCTCTTTATGGCAAGTGAAAAAAAGAGGCTGATTTTAGCTTTTGGAGCCTTAGGCAAAATAGAGCTGAACGGTTTTCTGCAGGACACCACTAAGCAGGAGAGAATGACAAGCCGGATGATGATATAAATATTTGGAATTAGGACAACATACAAGATTAGGGTTGGCCAGGTGAGATCCATTTGTACTGTTAATTTAAAATTTAAGTTATCTAACAAGGTGAGAAAGAGGTCATGGGTGTTAGTCATCTAAATAACAGGGTGATAGAAGCTAGGTCAGTTATGCGGATGAATAATAAGTGGAATTTTACAGCTTTCTTGGCTTTTAAGAAATTGCCAGGTGAAGACAGATTCTCCATCTACACCAGTGGTTCTCAAAGTGCAGGTCCTAAAACCAGCAAGATCCTCAGGGCGCTTGTTAGAAATATAAATTCTCAGGCCCCATCCCAGATACCGAATTGACAGCTCTGGGTGCGGGCCCGAATTGACAGCTCTGGGTGCGGGCCAGCAATGTGTGTGCTAACAAGTCCTCCCAGGAATTCTGAAGCTTGCCTGAGTTTGAGAAGGACACATCTAGGTTAATTATCCTCGAACTGCAGTGTACACAAGAATGACTCAGGAAACTAAAATGCAGATTCCCAGACCCCATCCCTGAAGATACAGATTCCCTTTGTCTATGGTGGGCCCTGGAAGTGGGCTTGATTCATGAGCATCCCAGCATGATTTGGAGACCAGGGTCCAAGGCCCGAGCTTAGGGAAGCACTGACCTGCACACTCAGGAGCAGTAGAAATTTTCCATAGTGCTCTAGTCCTGCTCTGAAGGGACTCCCTTCACAGCAAAGAATGAGTGGGTATCACAGTTCAGCTTCCCTCCCCAGTCATTCCGTGAAACTGGCTGCTAGGATTACCTATTGTAGCAGGTGGTTCGTTTCAGGATTACTCCAATACTAGAAGGTAGACCGGCCCCATCAGTTCTTTTCATGCTGACATCTGAAGCACTTTGCTAACTCCTAACCTGGGTTGGGCTCACACCACTGGCCTGGAAGCGAAAGCTTTTTATCCCATTACTAGTTTCTTGAACCACAATCCAAGACATGGCTAGGTTTTCCCAGGAGTTTCATTTTGCACAGCTGATGCATTCCAGTCATTGTTGGGATGCATTTCCTTCTCCTCTTTCCTTCCAGCCCCTGGACTATGGCATGTGTGCATATACAGGCTCCTAGGATGAACATCCTCAAATCCCAACCTCTCTCCCAGGAGCTGTGTCTCTCTACAGAACTGCGTTGGCCGAGACTCCTCTCAACCGAATTCCAGCTCAGAGAGGCAGCTACTGGGTATCAATATCAGCTTCCAGGTAGAGTATTGCTCTGATTTGCCTCCTGCCCTCCCAGCCTTGTCTCCCATGTCCCTTTAGATTTCTTACCACTCCACTTTTCTGCTACTGCTCAGGGTGTCTCAGGGCTCTGTTCTTGGCTCTCCACTAATGAAAGACAGTATTTCTCATATGGCTCACTGTGATCTGTGCTCAACACCCTTTTTTCAGTTAATCTTTGGCACCCTACAGAGATGGTCATCCTTTGTTCCCAGTCACTACAACCTCACTGGCCTCTATTTGGAGCCCCACGCATAATGGATGGGGTTCCAATAGAGCCACTGTGTACAGTGTGCAGTTTGCACAGTTCCCAGGTAGACACCTGGGAAAGAGGGCAAGTATAGACTAAAATCCAGCTTGCACTCTGCTCACCAAGATGAGTGCCTGTCACTGTGCTGTGGACATCAGGAGGACAGTGCACTGTGGGTTTTTTATGACAAATATTTATATAAGTACATAATTACATAAGATTATCAGCTGAGACTAGATTAGTGTGTTTTGCTGTCGTCTCATTGTTGATGTAAAAATGAAGACTTTCTGAGTGCTTGAAAATATTTTATGGGAAATAGTTAACTCATAGATTTTATTTCTTAGAGCAGTTTTAAGTTCACAGAAAAACTGAGCAGGAGTATAGTTTCCAAAGACCCTTTACCCACTCCCTCCACCACCCCACCAGTTTTGCCTATTATAACATCCGACAGGAGTGTAGTGCATGTGTCACAACTGATGAACTATACTGCTAGATTATTATGAACTGAAGTCCGTTGTTTTTTTATCAGGGTTCACTCTGTGTTGTATATTCTACTGGTTTTGATCAATATAAAATAACATGTATTCACCACTTTTGTATCCTATAGAATAGTTTTACCAAAAAATCACTCATACACCCCTTCCTCCTTCCCTCCCTTCCCCAGTCCTGGGAAACCACCAAACTTTTTTTTTCCCCCATGATTTTACAGAAGGTACATTTTTATCTTTGTACAGAAGAATATCTACCCGCCAAAACCACAGGGACGCTTCTGCCCTGAGGTGCATCATGTTTAAAACTTAGCCAATGCGTTGCGTCTAAGAGCAAACCCATTTCAAGATCTTACACTGGGTCACTTCAGTGTATCCCATCTCCCTTTTATCTCCTACTCTAGTCCATCCTTTCCCTGGTCAGCGTAACCTTATGCTCCCCTTCCCCTCGTGCATCCATCCCTCCCTGCCTGTGATGCATCTTCTATGTCAGTGCTGTCCCAAAGAACTTTCTGCAGTGATGAAAATGTTCTACGTCTGCGCGGGTCAATATAGTAATCACCAGATCAATGTGGCTATTTATTGAGCATTTGGAATGTGGCTAGTGTGCTGGAGGAATTGAATTTTATTTTTAAGATTTTATTTATTTATTTATTTATTTATTTATTTATTTATTTATTTATTTGAGAGAGAGAGAGAGAGACAGAACACAAGCAGGGGAAGAGGCAGAGGGAGAGGGAGAAGCAGACTTTCCACTGAGCAAGGAGCCTGATGTGGAGCTCGATCCCAGGACCCTGAGATCATGACTTGAGCTGAAGGCAGACACTTAACTGACTGAGCCACCGGGCACATTGAATTTTAAAATTCTGTTTAATTTTAATAATTTCGGGACACGTGGGTGGCTCAGCTGTTGAATGTCTCCCTTCGGCTCAGGGCTTGATCCTGGTCTCAGGATGGAGGCCTGCATCCGGCTCCCTGCAGGGAGCCTGCTTCTCCCTCTGCCTATGTCTCTGCCTCTCTCTGTGTGTCTCGCTAATAAATAAGTAAAATGCTTTTCTAAATGATTTTAATAATTTCAACAGAACGAGCCCTGTGTGGCTAGTGACTATTGTATCGGAGAGCACAGGCATGTAAATTTTTGCCCCTGCAAGATCACCCTTCGTGATAGCATTTGTGAACTTTCCCCAACCTTATACCTGAAATGCTCCCCTCCCCCTTAAATCTGCCCCAGTTAGGAAAGAAACAAGAATCCTGCCTGACCCCTGGCTGGAATGCATCACTCCCAGGTTTACCACCATCAAATACATGCATATTCTTCTCTTAAAACATAATAGTAAGGTAGCTTACAAGATTTAATTTATAAGGCTTTTCCATATTCCTTGTCCACACATTTCTACATCTCCCTCTGTTAAATGTTCTCTGTTCAAAACTATCTACTCGTAGGAAACAGAAAATGACATAACTCGTGTTTTAGTTGGCAGTAACTATAAGCCATTGTCCATGTGTTGACACATGTCATTTTAGATGATTATGGCACAATATTTAAGGCCTGAAAGAAGGAGAAGAGAAGATAACATCAAAAGAAGCTAAAAATTTCAGTTCCGGAGTCAGCACGGAGTGACTAAAGAGCTCTGGGCTGTGGCTCTCAGGAGGCTGGAGTTCTAAGGACATGTGTGCCACCAGCAGGCTCATGACATTAGTCATATCACTTCATCTCTCAGGACTCAGCTTTCTCCTGCATCACATGCAGGCTTGTGACCAGATGTTCCGATTTAATGTCTCTCCCAGACTAAAGCGTTCCTTGGGTCAAAAGTAGTCTGGGAATAACTAGGAATGTTGAAACCACTTTTGTCACACAGACTGTTTCACACAGTGCCACCCCCACCCGCCCTTCGCCACTAGCAATGTTTGCGATGAGCACATCCACTCTGCTAAGGACAAGACCAAAACAATATTTCAAGAGCCAACAAAACCCAGGTCAGAGTGAGTCATCGGTCCTGACTATAGCGGCGAAACTGACCACAGAAGTTTGTGCATAGTCTATATGATGTCCTTAAAACATCTGCACAAACCTTTTATTTCCAGTGCTTTGAACAGAAATAAACAGTCTTTAATCCAATTTCTACATTCCACAGATGAAATGTTAAAGTATAAACATGGACTCCCGGCTGAGTATCTCTTACCTACATGCCCATGTGAGTGGTCAGTCAAATGCCTGGTCTCTGTTACATAAGCAGCAGGAAATCTCTGCTTATAAAAATAGGGTGAGTTGTGCTGAAGTGAAAGTCCGTGTTCTGGACTCTTAATGTGCACATAATTACCACTTAGGCTTCCAAGCGAAATGATTTGCTAATGGCAACTAAAATGTGACATGCCCCAGAGTGAAATAATTGATTCATAACTTGGGAGGGTCTGAGTTGATTGTTCTCAGTCAAATGCCCAAGTATTTTCCCTTTCCGTGCCTACACCTCACATCTGCTGCCCCATGTATACAATAGGAACAGTGTGATGACTAGTGACACAAGGACAGAGCACTGCAAACCCTTCCTCCAGAGTCCTTGCCACCATTGCGATTAGATTGGTTTATACCCTCGCTTGTTTGCTGTCTCTCTTAGCTTAGACTGCAAGTTCCAGGAAGGCAGGGTCTATGTCCGTTTTTGCTCAAAGCCTGGCATGTAGTAGGGAGTCAACAAAAATCTCTTGAATAAAACAGGGAAGCCATTTGCAGTCCTTGCAGTCAAATCCCTGGGCTTGGATCCAGTGTTCCTGGACAAGCAGCTTTCCTGTCTATGCCTTAGTTTCATCTTCTGCACAGGAGGATAATAATGGTGCGAACTTGATTGAATCACTGTGAGAATTAAGTGAAGTAATACATACAAAGAGCTCAAAACAGTGTCTGATACATAGTGAGGACTCAATGAATGTTAATGATTTTTAATGGTGATGGAAATGATGATAGTTGATGTGTAACAAGCACTTCATAAATGATAGTCCTTCTTCTTAGGATTACTACTGTTCTTGAAGGAGCATCTGCCCATTGAAATATCAGTTATCCGGAGGTCCTCAGTTACATATACTATGACAGGACCATTGCTTTCCCTTTATATGCTATGCCAGGTACAGGGTCAGAGACGGTGTGTCCAAGAAGACACCAAAATGATGTTCTCAAGACCACATGGGTATATAGGGCCCAAGGGAAGTAACAGAATGCTTTACCACCTCCCTACATTCATCCCTCTCTTACCACCTTGTCCCCTCCACCCTCCACTCATCTCTATTTGACCAATCCTCCCTGAAAGTCCCTGTCTCACAAGTCAGCCTCCCCTATAGGATCTCTCCTCCCATCACAGTTAAAAGATGCTTTCCAGGGATCCCTGGGTGGCGCAGCGGTTTGGCACCTGCCTTTGGCCCAGGGCGCGATCCTGGAGACCCGGGATCGAATCCCACGTCGGGCTCCTGGTGCATGGAGCCTGCTTCTCCCTCTGCCTGTGTCTCTGCCTCTCTCTGTGTGTGTGTGTGTGTGTGTGTGTGACTATCATAAATAAATAAAAATTAAAAAAAAATAAATAAAAATAAAAAAATAAAAATAAAGATGCTTTCCAGAAGCCTGTTCTCTTGTAGAAATAGTTTATTGCCAGAAGGTAAACAATAGAAGCCTGTGTTCCTATCTTCAGGACAGGAAGGGAGAATAAGGGAAAAGGCTCGAGGCTAATTCTAGATCCTACATTTACTGAGTCACCTCTGGTGAGTTACTAGATTAACTGTGTCTCAGAATAATATCAGGTGGAAATAATCAATATGTGATCTACCCCCTGGGCTTGTGAACATTCAATGAATATGTAAAGGGACTAGTTGTGATTAAGATAAGAGAGTTGCTAAATTGTGAAACATAGAAATGTTGCTATTACCCGCAGCCTCCCAACTCTAGCCATTCTGTGTTTCCAAATTCATCTGGGAGGGTGAGCTAAAGGCTTTTTCCTTTCTCCCTCACTCCCTTTTTGAAGGGTGGGGCTAATTCTTGTGGAAGGACAAAATGCAAGGAGGCAAACACGCACACACACACACTTTCTTCTTTGCCTTCTGGCTCCTTTTCTAATTTGTAAATAAAACTCAAACAATGCCATAATTTCATTTCAGTAGTTTCCATATACTGTTCTTTAATGGAATAAGGTCATGAAATCTTGCTCTTACCCACTCCCAACCTTCTGGATTAAATAACACTAGATTTGAATTTTATGGCATTTTCAGGAGCGGATTTTTGCATGATGATTTCAATTTCACTTATTTGAGAACTGTTATTAAAATCAAATTATTTTTGATAAGCAAATCCACTTTGATCCTTTTTATTATTATTTTTTTTTACAATTAAGGAACACTCACTTAAATATTCATTGTTCTTTGAACTATGCGTTACTATTTCTTGTTTGAACATGATCTAGCAAGATCAGTAGTTAACTTGTAAAAAAAATAAATAAATAAATAAATAAATAAATGGAGGAAGGGGTTAGCATGACACTCAAAGAAGGAGGTATCCCAAAGGACCTAACTGTAAAAAATGAAAGTGGTATCCTGGAGCTCCTCAGTGCGAAAGTAAAATGAATACTAAAAAATAGTGCATAATTTGATCCATTTTATTCTGATGGGTAGGATATACAAAAATTTTGCCAAGCTCTAGATTTATGGTTTAGGCAGAGGATTGGGTAGATGATCTGGAAAATACAATGCAAATCCTGGAGTATTTCATAAACCTTACTAGAGTTCACTGACTTCTGGAGAAAAATTTTCAGGCAAATTCAAGTTCAAATCATAAGGTAGACTTTAACCTGTGAGAAGCTTTTCCTGAGCATTGAAAGGACATGATATGGAGGTATTTGGTTCATTCAGAGGCATTTAAGGCCTTTTTCAAAAGATTCTCAAACACTGAAGCAAATATAGCCTCTGAATTTTAGAAATATTTTCTTTTTCCTTATCTGAGCAAAATCATATGTCCTGTTGATAACTCTAACTGCAGCCAATTTTTAACCTAAATAAAAAAAGAGAGAGAGAGAGAGAGAGAGAGAGAGAGAGAGAGAGAAGAAAAAACGTGCTGTGGGATTTAGTTAGAATTGAAAATTCATTTCCTTTCTAGGTAGCAATGACTTCTGCGTGGCTTTTCAACAATAAGGCGGGTTAGAAATAGTTAAACCTGTGGGGAATGATGGATGGTCTCATATCATGTCACACTCTGTGTTCTTAGTGTTCAAATTATTTCCCCAAGCCTCCTCCCCTCTCTGTTTCGCCCTCTCCCCCTTGCTGGGAGCATCTTCTTGCTCAGAGAGAACCTGCTTGGCTGCGTGACCCCAAGAGTTTGGTTCCCAGGATAGATGCCTGTTTCCGGGTTCTGGAGCTTTTTACCTCTGTGATCTTCAGCTAGAGGCTTAACCTTTTGGACTTCAGTCTACCCATGTGCAACAGGGTACTTCTTCGCAGGTTTGTTGTTAAAACCAAATCAGACAGTGGAGACTTTGCTGGCAGGGACAGTGGTTTCTCTAGGGCCCCTAGTTGCAATGAACTTTCACTTGGACATAATATTGCAATAGATCAAAAATCAAGTGGCCTTTGGGGCATGTATTAATGGTGAGGGTCAAAAATAGATTCCAAATTCTAGCCTCTGAGAAGGAACAGAAGACAGATTGTAAATGTCCTGGGCAGTGCCTTTGAAACCCTAATGTGGGCCCTGGTACATAGTATGCACTAGACACATGTGTTTTGATAATTTTTTAGTCAGATTTGATAGAGATAAGGTACTTTTACTAGAATGAAGCTCGTAAAATTAGAGGATAGTAGAGGATGATGGGTTGGGAACAAAGGATGGGAGTCAAGCACCTTGTGTTCAAATTCTAGGTTAGGAATGACTTTGGACCAAGGTGCTTAATTTTCTGAATTTGGGTTTAAATCTGATCATTCTTCTTCCTATTCCATGCTCCCAGGTGTTAACACACACACACACACATATAGACACACACACATACACAGAGACATACACACACACACACACACACACACAGAGCAATGACAGCAGTACCACTCTGAATGGCTTCACACTGCATCCAAGATGAAGTCCTGGCCCACCAGGCTCTTCATGGTTGTATCCTTGGTTATCTCAGCTCCAGCAATAGTAGCCCAGAGCTACTGTCCCTGTGCTCTAGATGCTGGATAAGCATCTTCTTGCCCGGGCTTTCCAACAACCTCTTGTGTCATCTGCCATGAATGATATTTGCCCCCAGCACCAGCCCTGCCTCTCCTGTTACCTGAATAACCCTGAATGTCCAGTCTTAACATCATTTTCCCAGTGAGACATTCCCTCCCTTTTCTATGTCTTGGTCAGGACCCCTGTTACATGTTCCTTAGTTTGCCTCTTTCTTTATTCTCACTGCACTGTGATGTCTCTTCCCCCCATAAGACTCCAGGAGATGTAAGTGTGTGTATAAAGGACAGGGCTGGTGCGCAGTAGGAGTGGCATGACTGCTGCGGTCTCAGGGTCCAGCCCAGTGGCTGCTCACAATACTCACTGACGGATGCATGAAGAACACTAATATCTACTCACTAATATCTACTCATAGGCTTGTGAGTGCTGAAGGAGAGGATGTATGCATAGAGTTCAGCACAACTCTTGGCACATGGCAAATGTCTCAGTCAGTGGTGGCTATCATCACAAAAAAGAAGGTTTAAGCGATGAATTTGTTTCATTTCTAAATTCTTTGTACCCATTCTTCTGATTATTATTTGAAAGTTTTAGGGTGGAATGAGATGAAACAATGTGCCAAACCTAAAATTAAAGCCAGGACAGAAATAGCTTTGATGTGATGGATGGATCTAGTGTGATTATGTGTTTGCATGGGCTTTGGGTCTGGCTATGCTCCAAGTGCAAACATCTATAACCCAGTTCATCAACCAGATGTGACCGGTTTGGGGAGGTTTTGTTTTTGTTTTTGTTTTTTTAATTGAAACATGATCTCTGCCTATAGAAACCTACATGTTATCACTTGCAAAATGACTGCAGTGAATATTATAAAACTATAATTTGCAAAAGATAATTATGGAATCCACATGAAAGTCTTACCCTTGAGTAATCAAATGTGAATACTATACCTACAGCTGGAATTTTAAGGTAGGATTTTTAGGATGGAGACAAGATTATGTAAAATTTTGTGTGATCAAGTTGCATCCTCTTTTATTAAAAGATTGTAAGTTAGTGTAAGATTTCTTTCATTTTCAACTGACCAGGTAAGTTATATATTTTGCTGAAAATCTAACATGGGCAGGATAAATACTAAAGATTCTTATTGTTGTAACAAACTTTATGATTCTAAGGAAGGAAGTCATGATGTTATGTTATCAGGAGTGAGGTTTTACTTTTTTGAAAATTTATTTATTTACTTATTTATTTATTTATTTGAGAGAGAGAGAGAGAGGACATGAGCAGGGGGGAAGGGAAGAGGGAGAGGGAGAAGCAGACTTCCTGCTGAGCAGGGAGCCCCATGCAGGGATTGATCCCAGGATCCTGTGATCATGACACAAACTGATGGTAGATGCTTAACTGACTGAGCCACCCCAGTGCCCCAAGTTTTGAAATGAGAACTCTTAATTCCATTTTCTAGGACTGGTCCAAAATTTCATGGAGGGAAAGGGAGGTAAGAAGCAAAGGGACATTTGGAAAGAGGAAGGGAAACCTGACTAGCTTCTACCGCTTATAAATTATGATCCCTCTTGCTAGTATCCTGAGGTTGGTTTTTCCTCTGAACATCCCTGAGGAGCTTCTGTTAATACACTTGGTGTATCAGTTAAGGATGTATTTAGCTGCAAGTAACAGAAAACCCAAACGACTGTGGTTTTAACTAATATGAGATTATTGTATACACATCTCAGTAATCCAGAGGCAGGTGGTTGCTAGTTTTGTTTATAGCTCATGAGGCCATGAGGGACCTAGGTCATTTTATCCTCCTGATCAGCTTTTCCTAGGCCTCATGTTCCAAGATATTTGTCGTAGTTTGAACATCACATCTGCTTGGAAAAGAGGAAGAGTATGGTGTGTCTGTCTCCTTTTAACAGGAAATCAAAAACTTTACCAGAACTCCCAGGCAAACATCTACTTATGTCTCATTGCATGGGAAAGTGAATATTGAGCTGGACAAGTGTTTGGTGATGAAAAAGAGGAAATGAGCCTTAGATAAGCAGCTAATAGTGATGCTACGCTTGGCTTAGTCTTCATACTATCCTGGTTGCCGTTGGAAAGTGGGGAAGGGGGTAGACTGATGTATGTGTCGGTCACGCTCCCTCAGTAGGAAGCGGGTGAATAGGGGAAGATCCAACAGACCAATTCCATAATAGCTTAGCTAGCAAGGGCATTCATTAGTAATATTTTGCTGTTAACTTATACTTTAAAAGCTATGATGTAAATTAGAATAAGAGATATAGCCATTCTAAAAAAAAAAAAAAAAAAAAAAAAAAAAAGAGATATAGCCATTCTGAGCTGAGCTAGAGGCCATCCAACCCAAGATGACTAGCTATTTGCAGTGGTTCGGAGGTGACTTTGTATGACTGTGTGTCCCTGTGCTCTAGAAATAGCTGGGCCTTCCTGATGTCCAGGCTGGCACACAGCCCTTTTGCCAAGTCGGAAAGATCTGAAAAGTCCCATTCCATTCCATTTGCAGAAGCCACCACAGCATTTCTTCTTCTGACCCTAATGGGAAGCACATGGAGATCATTGAATGTTAGGAGCCCTTCTATGCTCAAATTATGTTTTTCAAGCAAGGGCTATGATAAAGTAACCTCCAAACATGACCCTGGCAAAAGTCAGTAGCCTTGCTTATTCTGGCCACGTTCCTGGTGCAATCCAGGGTTCTGGGAAGATTTACTTTGATTACAACCTTTTTTGCCCTCTTTCTCTCCCTCTTACACTCATTATTTCTTACATAACATGTACGAGTTAGCAAAACTGAGAATTTCACTCTTGAGCTAATTAAATGGATGTAATATGCACTTGGCTTCTTTTCTTTGAGAAGATCTGGCCAAATTAGCATGTTGTACTGTTTTCCTAAGGCACACGTAACTGCAATTCTCTTTAATTCTTTAGATTTCATGTCTCAGCGTAAGTTTCACTTTTGTTTTCCATGGCAAAGATGACAAAAAGGCTTATAGTATCTTTAAAATTTCCTTTAGCCAAACAACACCGTATGAAGACTATTTCTTCTAAAGCCTTTTTCTTAGTGTACTGAATGGGTCTCATGAGAATTGGCTCATTTCCAAAAAGCTTTTGCATGAAGTTTATATATGAAAATTAAAATTCACATTAATTAACTCAGTATATATTGGCTAATCCTAGAAATACTACATTCTCCATGAATCATGAAAATAGTAGGATACATTAAAATACTAGATTTGAAAAGTATTTTCAATCATACCACATTGCTTACCACAAAGTGTGTGAGTCACGATTTTTGCCTTCTGTTCAACAGCAGCTCCATGTAACATTGATTGAGTACCTTATGTATGCGCAAAGCCTGTCTACTCTAAGAGAGAAATTGGATGACACAATACTTGCTCTCACAGGACATCTTATTCCATTAAGAGGAAACAGACGTGTAAACAAATAATTACAATGCTGTGTGGTAAAACACAATGATAAAAAGATACACAGGGACAAGATTTAACTCTGTTGGAGGATGGCGAAGAGAAGGCATTGGAGAGAGTTCAAAAGGAAAGTGACACCTGATTAAAAGCTTTTCTTGATTGGAGGGGGGCTGGAGGAGTGGCAGGGACAGCATTCTGGGCAGAGGGAAGGTGAGTAGGGGTGTGGGTGTTCAGTAGGAGTGCAGATAAGAAGTGATCATGAGACCTTGAGCTGAGGCAGTGCTATGAGGAGATGAGAGGGGATGAATCTGTAATACTTTGGAGGTAAAACTGAACACCTCAGCTGTTTGTCCATTTCGTATCTTCCCAAAATGTTACCAAACGTGAGATTTTTTGATAGTTCATCAAGATGATTTTGCTAGTATTGTCTTCTCAATATATAACCCGACTTATGTTTTTTAAGATTATTTATTTATTTATTTATTTGAGAGAGAGAGAAAGAGAGAGAGAGGCAGAGACACAGGCAGAGGGAGAAGCAGGCTCCATGCACCGGGAGCCTGATGTGGGATTCGATCCCGGGTCTCCAGGATCACGTCCTGGGCTGAAGGCAGCGCTAAACCACTGAGCCCCCGGGGCTGCCCAGATAATCCGACTTAAAGCAAAGTTTTGACAAACATCATATGGGCACAATCTGTTCTCATTTGAATATTACATGTATATAAATAAATGCCCAGGGCTATATGCATAAATAGTGTCTTTTCAAGGCATTTATTTTTGGTTTGTAGCAAAGGGCTGAGGGCAAAATAAGAAAATGACATAATATTTGGTGGGTGCAGAGAAAACACCAAACTGGCTTTCTCACTGGTCTCCTTTCTGCCTGCATGAAGGAGTTACTTGGTTACCTACCACTGCATATTAGTAGAAAAGTTTTCCCAACCTGACCTATAAATGGCCAAGCAACAAACTGCCCCATTCATCCATTCTGTTGACACGTTCTGAGCACTAGGATGCTTGGAACCTGGAATAGAGAAATCAGGAGGCTGTGGTCGTTGCCCGTGAGAGAAAGGGGGAGGTAGACAGATATTCTCAGTACAGTGTGACAAACACTTTATTACAAGTGGACCCAGGCTCCTGAGGGGGTGAACGGGCTGCCTGGTACCCACAGAAAAACTTCCCAAATGAGGTGATAAAGCTTTAGAAATTTAGAAGAACGGAGAAAAGGAGGGACACATGATGGCCTTTCAAATATAGGGAACCATGTAGACCATCTTATTGTGAGAAGTTTGGATTTCTCTGCCCCAACTAAGGGCAGGTGTGGCCAATAAGGTGTGAATAGAAGTGTTTTGTACCACTGCTGAACAAAACCTTAAAGAGACATCATGGCATTCCAGAGTTATTCTTTCTCTCTGTCACATGAGAAAACCATTTCCAGAAAGGGGCTGCTCATTCAGTGTGGGTCTCAGAGTAAAGAACATTCTTAACAATATGTAATGTAAGCAAGAAAGAAAGTTGTGTTGTTGAGGACCACTGAGACCTGGGGATGGTGGTTATAATAGCATAACTGAGGAGAGCTGACTGACACAGAAGCATTATATGCAAAGGCGCAGAACTATGAACGGGTGTGGAGTGTCTGAGGAACGGTAAGTTTAGCACAGCCCGGAGTGTAGACTCACTGGTTAGAGCCTGTGTGGCCAAAATAGAACCCAGAAAGGTAGTTGGGAATAGATTTTTGAGGGGTCTTAAGTACCCTTCTGAGAAAGCTAAATGGTATTATTTAAAGAATAGGAAGCCAGTAATGCTAAGGAGTGACATGGTAAGATTTATTTCTTAGGAAGATGATTCTAAAGGGAGTGGAAAGGGACCAGCACCAGTAGAATCAGCTAAAAAAGTTGTGATATAAATAAGTAGCACTTACTGTGCTAGGCATTTTGTGTCTATTTACTAAAGTAATTCTCACAGTAACCCTAACTGGTAGGTATTATAAGACTTTTTTATATATGTAAATGAGCAAACTGAGGAACAGAGAAGGTAAATATAACTTGGCTTGGCCACTCCATAAGAAGCAGTGGAACTGGAATTCCATCCCAAGCCATCTGGGTGCCAGAAGCCACACTCTACATCGCCACACCATTCTCTCAGAATGTAGCCAAGTGATAGTCAACGTCTGAACTAACACAGTACGTGGAGATGGAGAGGAAGGTATCAAGTCATATTTCTGAGATTGTGCAGAACGTGGGCATGAATTGGAGCTTAAGGGTGAGAGAGAGATGGAGAGGCTGGAGGTAATGCCCCATTTTTTACTTAAGAGACTAAATAGGTGAGAAACAATGACCAGAAACAGAATATAAGTACAAGTTTGGGGAGGAAAATGAAGAGTTTTGTTGGGGATGCATTAATTTAGAGGCAAATATGCAGCACCAAGTAGAGATGACCTGTTGACGTGAAATATGGTCCCAAAGCTCAGGAGAATGTGGGGTGGAGGCAGATCCAGGGAGGGCAGAAGGCCAGCAGACAGATGCAGAGACTGAACCGAGCAGAGGACCAAGGGCAAGGTAGGAAGAACCCCATTATTTAAGGAGTAGATCCAGGAGGAAGAGCCAGGGAAAGATTGGGAGGCAGTGATGAGGAAGACAAGGGTGTCAGAGAACACAAGCTTAAGATGACTGAAAACTGGAAAAATTGGGAGATGGCTATGGCTGCTTCTGTTTGGCATGTTCCAGCCATACAACGGCTTTGAGAAACCAGAACCTCTGCTTACACCATGGCACAAGCATTGTATATCAGCAGCATCGCCGTGCAGGTACGGGGGTGCATTGGGTGGAGGCAGAGACGTAGAAAATGGGCTTCCCCAGTCATGACTCTCAGAGAGTTGACTATACTTACTGCAGACCTGCTAATGAACTTTTGAAACATCAAGTTCCCATAAATGGAAAGAAATAGTACATTTCTGGGCAGCCTGGGTGGCTCAGCGGTTTAGCACCACCTTCAGCCCAACCCCTGATCCTGGAGACCCGGGATCGAATCCTACGTCAGGCTCCCTGCATGGAGCCTGCTTCTCCCTCTTTCTCTCTCTCTTTCTCTCTGTGTATCTCATGAATAAATAAATAAAATCTTTTTTAAAAAGTACATTGCTTCAATTTACAGGAATTTGACTTCAAACATGGTAATGAGAAAGATTTAAAAGTAAAATCATTTTCTAGAACACTCTCATACCTGTAATAACCGGCTTATTAGATTCACTTCTTACGGGATCCCCAGGAATATTAAGTTTCAACAGACTATAACTAGTTAGAATCATATTAAAGATATTTGCATAGAATTCCTCAGGTTTTTAGATGACTTAGTACAATATCATAATTTTTTAACATATGAATAGCTTGAAGCCACATAATTTATTATGCAATAGTCTACTAGGAATAGCCCACATGCATGCTTTGTAGTAGGGGAAGAGGAGAACATCATTTCGTCTACGACACAAATGACATCCAGGGCACCCGAAATTATTAAGGTCCATTGAGATGATGTTTGAAAAGGGTTCCATGGAAACAAAGCTTGGAAACCTCAGGTTAAACGATCTTAATTTTTTTTCCCATTGCAGGGCTATGGGAGCCTTGAATATGTTGGTTCATACTGTGAACCAGCTTAGAGATGGATGTAGTATACAACAGCCCTAAACTTATCTGACCGTAGATTCCCCCATGTTTTTCCAAGAACACATGACCCATCTTATTGAATGTCCTATTGGTAGATTCTCTTTCTGTTCAGAATGTTTGCGGTTCCTTCCTAGAGTATCCTTTTCCCATAGGACGTCCTGCCCTACTCCAGTTAATACAGAAACAGTTATGGGACCTCCGTTGGCCAATGCAATCTGGCTACAAGCAACGAGGGTCACTTCTGAGCAGACACTTTAAGAACTGGCCTGTAGTCCACCTATTCTTTTTACCCTCTGCCACAACACCAACTATATGCCAGATAAAGACTGTTCCAATAGCCCAGAGTTCTGGAATGTCCTGTGATCAAAATATAAATATATAAGCAACGAACTGTTGACTGTTGTAAGCCATTAATATTTCAGGTCATTTGTTACCACAGTAACTTAGCCTAAGCTGACTCCATTTTTCCTTTAAGCATTTCTAAATTACTTGGACCTTACTGCTTTTTATAGGTGTGCTCATTCAGTTTCAATTTCATAAATGATGAGACATTCTTAGAATTCCTCTCCAGGTTCAGCCAGTAACACTTGAAGGTAAACTAAAATATATATAGTGCTCAAACTCTTCTATGCCTAGAAAATTACCTGGAATTACCAAAATGGACATTCCCGGGCCCAATTCCCAGAAACTCTGTTTCAGTGGGCTTGGAGTAGATCCAAGATCCAAGAAATCTGGATTTTGAACCAGCCTCCCAAGATATTACTAGTATAAGTGGTCTACCACCAATACTTTAGGGAGTGTATTCCTCTAAAGTCACTCATCTGATTACCCGTTATAGGTACCATGCATTTCAATAAATGCCATTTCAGTTTAAGTAGGCACCATAGAGACTCTTTTTTTGAATGGGTAGGGGCATGTATGAAATTAGTTACATTACATTTTAGTTTATATTCATTATTTTTCATCGTATTTTACTAGAAAAATACTTTATGCACAAAATGGTACTCATGTTTGAATGCCTTCTTTTTCAGAAAATGTGACTCTAGGTGACCCTTGGCTTTTTCAAAGAAAAAAAATCAATCTGTTCTAAAAAGATTAAATTTTATTATCAGTGATGATCAAGGGCTATTTCTGTTGCAAGTGAATGAAACCTAATTCAAACCACCTTAAGCAGAACAAGTTTATTGGTTACAGAACTAAAACGTGCATCACTTTGAGAGGATGAAGTTTGTTGCTGGTTAAGCAGGCAGGACATGTTAGAACTGGAGACCAGACCTGCCTTTGGGAAGGTGTCGGGAGTGAGGGATGTTGTTGATAAGAGAGCCAAAGGAGGATGGTGCACAGGTTCTGGTGGGAGGAAGACCCAGCAAGCAAGGCACTACCTGGAGAGTGTGGGGACAGGTGAAGGAGCAGTCTATGAAGGTGTTTTGCACCAGGGAAGTTTGCCAAGTTGTGACCAGGCAAATGTCTTGGCAGCCCGTTAAGAGAGGAGGGAGGTAGATAGAGTAAAGAGTGTCAATCAGTTGGAATCAAGGCTTCTCTTATAGTTGGATCTAGATGCTCAAAAGATGGCTTCAAGTATCTAGTTTTTTCCATCTCTCAGTTCTGCTTTCCTCCATGTTACTTCACGCTCAGGCAGACTCTCCCATGAGGAGCAAGATGGTGGTCATCAATTTAGTAATCTTCAAGCTGGGTCTCATTGGTCTGGCTTGGGTCAAGGCCAATCTTTGGCTTAATCATTGTGGCCAGAGATGCCCTGTTTGACCAGGACTGGGCCATGTGCCCATCTCTGCAGACAGAGATGAAGTGACAGTTATCTAAATCACAAAGGTTTCCCAAAAGGATATCAGGCCACTATTCCCAGCAGCAAGGGGGCAATGAAGACTGTTCAGGGAAAATTCAATCTGTCCACTGTAGACTTAATGATAGTTTTCCTACTCTGGATTTGCAATCTGACAGGGAAGGGGACTCCCACACTGTATTTATTTTCCCCCCCAAGGGAGGATGAATGAATAAAACAAGCAATTTCAAAGCAAGCAAGCATGCAAGCAAAGTGTTTAAAATAAGCAAATAATATCTACTCCTTTCCAGGAAAATATCAGAGAAGATCTCAGTGTTATATACCCCAGTTTGGTCTAACTGCAGTCATAAGAACCTGTGTTTTCTACTCCAAGATTGCCTGTTAAAAATTTTTACAATAAATGTGTTGAAACTGCATACTTGTTAACTTTGCTTTAAATTCACTATTGTGTAGTTTTCATGGAAGCTGGATTTTCTACATACACATAAAGTTTAAAGGGAAAATGCTGGCAACCTCTTGTCCTAGTAAGTCAATTACTACAGGCGAGAATCCAGAGCCATTTTCTATAGAATTCTCAAAGTACCATGGAGAAAAGCAGTTCAGTCTTCATTATGACTTCTATTAACTCACTCATGATTTTTAACCAAGATGATCTGCATCAAGTGTCTTTACAATAGAAGGTTTTGGACTCTGCTGTGCTTTTCTATTTATAGCTCATATTTTCACTTTAGTTTAGTATTATGGAACAATTTTAGGGTAAGGAAGGTTATAAGTGAAGTTATTTCTCCATCGACTTATTCTTTTACTTAAAGAAAACTTTGTCTGCTTGCCCCCCTGGTAGAAGTAGATTCCCATTCTTGTATTTTTGTTTGTATACTTAGTATGATGCCTTGTGTACAATGAGTGTTTCAATAAATGTCACTAATTAATGACTCAGCCGAAGATCAACATGTTTTGCATTATGCCACCATTCACTGAAGCACTGTGGAGTCATTTCTGAGACAACTCAGAGCTCTGCCAAGATCTAGATATTTGGATATTTTACCAGACTTGGAAAATTCCAAAAATGAGATTTCTTTTTTAAAGTGTGGCTCCTTTTTCAAAGAGATCAAAACATAACAGCTGATTTTATTTGTTAATGCTCAAAATATAAAGTGGAGTGCAACCAATAAAGTGAGGTTTATTTGAGAAGACTATGAAATTCTATCTAATTGTTGATAGCTTTGGCACTCGAGATTTTAACATCTGACTGCAGAGAAATATCTCCGATGCATATAATTCATATATAACATGCATTCGTGCACAATGAGCAATATCTGCCCTTTCTCACTTCACATTTCCTCTTCTGCTAGAGCTGATACAGTAACAGGTGTATTTATCATTTTCAGGCCATCGTAGAAAACATAGAACCAGCCAGGAAGCCAGACTCCTGTCCTGCCCCTGCAGCCCCTGGGCCATTGCGAAGGTAATAATGGCTGCTATCCCACATAGCATTCAGGAACTAGAAAGTTCAAGGGCATGGAAGGCTTATCTGTGTCAGCCTTTTCCTTTGGTAGCTTGTAGCAAAGCTGTTAGAAGTCAGAGTGGGAAGACAGAGGAGGGAGGAGAGTGAGTTGGCTGCAGACCATGGCCAGATGTCCAGAAACCAAATCATAATAGTCTTTTCAACTGGTGTCCTTGAATTCCTTGAGCTATTCATGGAATTCCTATAGCCTCAAATATCTGTTTATATCATCAGTGTCAGTTCAAATCATGGACTTAACCGACAGTTTGGTAGACAATCTTCAATTTTATCCCAGACAAGTGCTTTATGGCTCAATCAATTATTGTGCTTAGGTGAACACTTTGGGATTATGTCCATAGATCTGTTTCCAGTAAAAATTTAGTTTTCAGAATGTCGCTTTACCAATTTTCACAAGTTTATACTTTGGATATGTCTGGATTTTGCCCCAGATTTCTCCCCACAACAGGCATATGAGCACAGCTAGGGTAGAAATGCTACATGTTTGGTTACTTGACTCTTTCTTATCACAGGCAACTAACTACTGTATCCAGAGAAGTCCCTGCTAACTTGATTGTGATGCCTCCTTCACTGGAGACTCTAGCAGTTTGTTGACTCTTGGCATTTACAGTTGTTTGCTTATTGAACAGTGTCAGGTTTCTATGGCTCCGAGTGCTGGCTCGCATTACAGTCAAGTGGAAGCAGGAAAATTCAGACAAAGCCTTTCATGGAAAGACAGGCCTGCCACAATTTCAGGTTTCTTGGTAAATGAATAAAGAAAGGGAGATGTAATCTGTCTTGACTTTTCCAGGATTTTGACAGAGGAAGTTGTAGACTTGGAGATGTGGGTAGGTCATGTTGCAACTGGAGATCAAACCTGCCTCCTCTCTGAGCAGGTGGTGTGTGAGAATGTTGCTGGTAGGGTAGGAGCAGAGGGATAAGGTCAGTGTGCAGGCCCAGCATGGAGGAATGAGAGCTAGCAGAGACAGGGTCACCCAACCTGGAGGATCTGGGAACAGAAAGGTGGCAATCCGCACTAGGAAGGCTAGGTGAGGTATGAGAACATCCTGGCAGATGGGCCAAGCATAACTAGGAGTGGTGGAAAAGAGGTAGTCAGGATGGAGAGCACTAGGCAGCCAAAATCATGGCGCCATCTGGGATTACAGGATAGCCCCTCATCCTGAGGGGGGGACTAGAGGTTACAAGAAGAGCAGTAAAACAGAAAGAACCATGATTAAATCCTGAAAAATCCTGTTTTTACAGTGGCTTGGTCACAGAAGAGTGAGGAAAAGGGAACATTGATCTCATCTCAGGATTTGAATGGGGCTATATAGATTTTACTTTTTTAATTTATTTTTAAGATTTTATTTATTTATTCATGAGAGACACAGAGAGAGGCAGAGGGAAAAGCAGGCTCCCTGCAGGGCGCCCGATGTGGGACTGGATCCCAGGACCCCAGGATTATGACCTGAACCAAAGGTAGATGCTCCACCACTGAGCCACCCAAGTGGGCTATATAGATTTAGTCATTCATCTATTCAACAAGTTTTAATTGAGCATCAACTCTGTGCCTGACACTGTTCTGGGCTCAGGGGGTAGAGCAGTGAAGAAAAGAAAATCCTTGCTTCCTTGGATCTTACATTTTTTACAGGGAATATAGACAATAGGCAAAATAAACAAACTTTATGCTAGATTAGAGGGTAATGAATGCTCTGAAGTAGAATAAAGCAAGGTAGAGATAGGAAGTATGGAGGTTTAAATTTTTGAATAAGGACACCAGGGAAAGCCTTGCTGAGAAGGTGACCTTTGGGCAAATCCTTGGAGGAAAAAGTATGAGCCACACATACCTGGAGAAAGGACTTCACAGGCAGAGGAAAGAGAAGGTGCAGAAGTGAGGTGATTCAAAGCACAGCACAGAGGCCAGACCGCTGGGTTTGTACAAGGGAGAGGTAAAGCAGAAGGACAGGAGGGAGCAGGCAGCTGGGAATGGAGGTGAGGAAACTCTCTAAGCCCTTTTAAGCCAGTGGTTCTCAACTGGGATCAGTTTGTGTTTTTGAGGGGACATTTGGCAACATCTGGAGACATTTTTGGTCGTCACAACTGGAGGCTGCTTGTCCTGATTAAGACTTTAAACAATCCAGAGTGGCATCTTTACATGCCGATGAAGCACCCATCTGGCCAAATAGTGGGTGGCCGGTACATTGGACAGTTGCATTAGATTTCAAACTGGTCACTGTAAATTGAAGTCATCAGAAACAGATAGGAAGGGGATCCCTGGGTGGCTCAGCGGTTCAGCACCTGCCTTTGACCTAGGGCGTGATCCTGAAGTCCCCGGATTGAGTCCCCCATTGGGGTTCCCTGCATGGAGCCTGTTTCTCCCTCTGCCTGTGTCTCTGCCTCTCTCTCTCTCTGTGTGTCTATCATGAGTAAATAAATAAAATCTTTAAAAAAAAAAAAAGAAACAGGAAGTTGTTCTGTAAAAACTATAACTGATGTATAATGTACATAAAGGACAGTATACATATCACAAATGTACATCCGAATGCATTTTCATATGCAAAACATCAATACATAAGTAGCATCCAGATCAAGAAATAGAACATGATCAGTGCCCTAAAGATCCCTCTACCTCCCCTCTACCCCCTCCAATTCACCGCTCTTCTAAGAATAGCCACTCTTCTGACTTTTAATACTATACATTTGTTTGTTAGTTTTGGAACTTTTAATAAATGGAATCATATAGTATATACTTCACTTCTTTCCCTTAACATTATGTTTGTGAGATTCATCCGTGTTGTCATGTTGAGTACCAGGCCATTCATTCTCATTGTTATATAATATGCCACGGTGTGAAACAAAACAGTTGATCTATATTCCTTGGATGGGCATTTGGAGAGTTTCCAGTTTGAGATTCTTATGAGTAGCACTGCTATGAAAATTCTAGTGCATGCTTTTGGTAAACATATACACATTTCTGTTGGATGTACATGTAAGAGTGGAATCGCAGGGTTACAGGAGAAAAAAAAAAAGAAGTGTTAATAAGATTAAATGTAGCATATTGTAGGGAGGGCAGGAAAAATACAGATACAGATATGATAGGGGAGGTATGAGTCAGTTCCAGAATAAAAGAAGTCCAGAGCTCAGGAAAGAAAAGGCAAAGATGGGAGATAGAGTGTGGTTTAAGCTGGGGAGGAAAATGATGTGTGTAGGATGGCATGCCATTTGTGGAAATCGAGTGGCAGCTGTATGAAGTAGTAAAGGGCTTGGATAGGAGGCCTGACTTTCAACCTTGCTCAGCCAGGTATGACTGTGTGTCACCTGACAGCTCAAAGCTTTGGCTTTCCATTGTAGGAACTAGAGGTTGTTGAAAGATTAAATCCATTCATTCCACAAGTATTGGTTGGATATCTACCTTTGTGCAGGGTCCTGGCAAGTCAGTGGTAAACAATAACAAGGGACGCCTGGTGACTCAGTGGTTGGGTGTCTGCCTACAGCTCAGGACGTGATCCTGGAATCCCGAGACTGAGTCCCATATTGGCTCCCCGTGGGGAACCTACTTCTCCCTCTGCCTGTGTCTCTGCCTCCCTGTGTGTGTCTCTCATGAGTAAATGAAATCTTTTAAAAAAAAAATAAATAGGGATCCCTGGGTGGCGCAGCGGTTTGGCGCCTGCCTTTGGCCCAGGGCGTGATCCTGGAGACCTGGGATCGAATCCCACGTTGGGCTCCCGGTGCATGGAGCCTGCTTCTCCCTCTGCCTATGTCTCTGCCTCTCTCTCTCTCTCTGTGACTATCATAAATAAAATAAATAAATAAATAAATAAATAAATAAATAAATAAATAAATAACAAAAAAGAGTCCTTGACCTCGTTGATTTTACTGGGAACAAATACAGTAAACAATGATGATATCTTATAATTATAGTAAGTATGATGAAGGAATCTAACCTAAACTGGGGGTGGGGTGACTTCTCTGGAGCCAAGTAGACATGAGTCTGGCCAAGAGTTGCAGGTGAGATATTCCAGGCAGATGCAACAGGATGACGGAAATCTAAGGAGGGAAGGAGTGTGGTATGTGTGAGGAAAAGAGACAATGAGTGTGCAAACAGAATGCAAATGGAAGAGCATGGGCAGATTTGATGGGAAGGGCAGGCATTGCCTTCAAGGGATGAGCTTTACATCAACTGTTTGCTAAGCACTTTCAACTGAAATTAAGGAGAGGGCTGGGGGAAGGAGCAGGAGTGGTGGCAGAGTCACACAAGTGCGAAGATATAGGTTGATTCATGAATTTGCAGTCCTGTGTTCATTAATGTGTTCAAATACATTTATGGGCTGAGGCACTACCAAGTGAATCTGGTCATGCATGAAATTATCTGGATATCAATAACTAGTGACTGGGCGGATATATAAATAATAGTTTATGAGATTAACATAATCTATAAAGAAATTTGTTTAAGATTATTTCATTCTCATTGCTCTGATATTAGTTCTGTAAGTAGATTTCCATTCTGAGAAAAGTAGCTTGTGTTTATGGTGTTACTATGGACCAACTTCCATTCTAAGCAGTGCCCAACAGGTGCATTCTCGCATTTAATCCTCATCACAACAACTCAAGGAGTTTCATTATTATTCTCGTTTTACTGATGAGGAAGTAGACACTGAAAAGTGCACTGATCCACTTGCCCAAGATCACCCAGTTAGTAAGCACAGAGCCAGAACTCTCTCAGGCAGTCTGCTCCCAGACCACAAGCTCTCAGTGACTACTCTTCATAGCCTCCAGAAAGAGGCCACAGACAAGCCAACACCAACATCTGGTTGGTTTGATTGCTCCATTTCTCAGTTTAAGTCAACACATTAGCAGTGTGCATTACACATTAATCTCTTGTGAGTTGATTAGTGTGATTCAGTTCTCAAGGGCTCCATCCCTTAATAGTGGACTAAGAAGACTGAGCTTCCAAACCTGCAAATCCAGCTGGGATCAATGACTGGACCTCAGGAAAGTAATGCGTGGAAAGATTGGGGAGGTAGGCAGGGTCCAAATGCTGCAGGTCTGTGGACCATGGACGTGTTTCGGATTGTTTTTAGTAAAGGGAAGGGATATGATTGGTTAGGAGGTGATCACAATAGTCTGGTTGAGGGATTCTGGCCACTTGGACCAGTGTCATGGCATTTAAAATGGAGGTGAAATGAGAGAATCTAAGTAAAAAGAACTTGCAAAAATGCGTGGCACATAGAAGGCACGTGGTAAGAGGTAGTTATTGTTAAGAACTACCATAAACCCATGTTCGTTTCAACCTAGCAGGACAAATTGCACGGCTTAGAATCTGCTGCCTAAAGCATGGCGCTGAGAAAGATACTGAACGTCTTTCAGACCTACATGGGGGGAGGGCTGCAGCGGATTAGCCGTGTCTGCCATGAGCTCTGGATAAGCAGCTGGTAGCACACATACTGACAGTTGCCTGAATGATGATTTGCAAGCAAAGATAAGATTCTTATATAGATGATTTTGAGTCATTTTTTCTCAATATAAAAATATTAAAATATAATATGAAATCTAGTATGATACAAAAAGATAGGCTTAAACTACAAAAGGATGTTTTATTAGGTAAAAGCAATACCTCTCGGATGGTGGATTATAGAAATTTACTGGGTTGACCTTGCATTTGGAAATATCCATGGGCAACGCATAGCAAACAAAGGTTTCCTAGTTAGACTTAGGTCAAATAATTGTGCCCCTTTGTAGAGACCCCTGCTGCAAATCAACATGTTAAAGGTTCAGAAAAGGAGGCACACCAAAAGAAATCTCTTTTATGTTGTTGCATCCAGGATTTTCCAAATCGATGTGACTGTGGATTTTTTTTTTACCCAACACCTATTAACATCTCATAGAAATACGATAATATCTTCATTAAGATTGTGTTATCATAGCATGATGCTGTGCTATAAAATTTGTAATGCCACCTCTTTTAGTCCTGGCTTTTGTAGAGCTCAATCAGTGGGAGAGAGGGAGAAGGACACCAGTATGCAGTATTTGTTTGTTTTTAGAGAACCATTCTCACTTAATGGTTATTGGTTTTATATATGGCAAGTTTACTGTGAATCTAATCACTGACCTTGTGACTGACAGTATTTGATCTCTGTCTGTTGAAGATCAATTTCTAGCCAGAGCCCACGTTCTGAAGTTGCTTGAGTTTGGACTATCCAGCAGAACACAGATGCCACAGCAGCGGGCCGGTCACAGAACACTAAGGCTCATTCATTTGAAAAAGTTTCCAACTTTTAGCTCAGCACTTGGTACATAAAAGACACACCACAAATATCTTTTGAGTCGATGAATGAATACATAACTGAATGAATAATAATGGTCACTACTTGTCCTCACAAGAAAAGGTAATTATGAGGCCAGTAGGTATTGTGCCAAACCCAGGAGAAATTTTAAATAACACAATAAGCCTAAGAAATAAACAAGATTTCTTTTTGTTGTTGTTGTTCTGTGGAGATTTAGCAAGTTAGATCTACCTTTGTTGAATTATACATACCAAAGAAAATAATGTCTTTGGGCATAAACTGGATAATGCTATTAAATAACTTTGTCCTTTTAATAATTTGGATAAGTCTGTATGAATTAAACAAGTCACACAATCTCCTTGGTTTTTGTCTTCTGGACTAGGTGATCTCTAAGGTCCCTTTTCAGTTTAAAAGTGTCTGTGAATCTTTTCACTCATAAATGCGATGCTTTGTGCTTTTTTTTTTTTTTCTTGCAACATTGGAAAAGTGTATAATCTTCATTATAAAACCAGGTCCAAGTCCAGATTGAAAGAGCCCCAGGAAAGCACAGAATTCCAGAATGTTTTGCAAGAATACCCTCACTCATTAAAGGAATGCTATTAAGAGGAAAACAAGAGCTCTATTAACAGATTTCCCTACAGAAGAGCTGTAAGAAGAAGCGGTTTCCTCCGGGGCAGTCTTGTTGGGCACGAGTGAGCACGGGTCACCCCAGTATGGGGACTGGTGACATAGGCAGGTACCCCAATAACCTCTAGGCACGATTATGAGCCAACACTTATGTATGCTCATGAAGTGGCAGCTGCTGATCTAAATGCTGTACTTATACTAATTCATTTAATCATGAAAAGGACCTTATAAAGTACATATTAGTATTATCCTTGTTTTAGAGGTGGGCAAACTGAAGCATAAAACATTAAATTTGCCCAGGACCATGGACCTAGTAAGTGGTAGGGCCAAATTTGGACCCCCATAGTATGGATCCAGAAGCCCTGCTCTTCATTGTTCTGCATACTGCCATCTTAGGATATGGTCCAGGCATTGGTGAAAGCTGATGTAGGCCAAGTTTATTATCCCAACATTATTGGGAGCCCACGATGCTAAACGCTGTTTAGGGACCGAGTGTAGGTGAAATGATGGTGGCCTCACTGCTGCTCCTACTCAGCCAGCAAATAAGCAACTCGCTCCAGGCAGAATGAATGGAGTTTTACAATAGAGGCCCTGCACTGAGCGGGGCACTGGACGGGATGAGCACTGGGTGTTCTACTATATGTTGGCAAATCGAACTCCAATAAAAAACAAAACAAACAACAACAGAAACCACTAGAGGCCCTGGGGAAAGAAGAAGCTAGCCTTGAAGAATAGGATTTTGACAATAAAGTGAAGAGCATTTCAGATTCAAGCAATAGCATGGGTTTGAGGGCGTGCCAAATAGACCTGTCTGCACAGATTGTGAGACATACGGTGGGGAGATGATGTTTGGCTCTTAGAAGGTTCTGTGCTGTGCTAAGGAGTCTAAATGTGATTCTATGGGCAATAGGAGCAATTTGGCCTTTACTTGGAATATAACTCCAGAGATAGCGTGGCAGGTTGTAGTGTAAGTGGGAGGAATGGGGAATTAAATCAGGGCGGTTTCAGTGACAAATATAAAGAAGGATGATGTGGTGGGTGTTGTGAAATGGTTCTCAGACCCTCTGAAAGAGTAAAAGTCTTATTACCCAAGTCACTGAGAATGCTGCCAACAGAGAGCCCTCAGCTGTCAAGACCCATTACTCACAGTCATACCCTCTTCCTGGGATGGTTGGTGTCCAATGGCTGATGACTGCAGGGGCGTAAAGGCACCACCTCCCACCAGAGTTCAGACAGCTCTGAACAGTCATCTCAGCTTCAGAACCCCTGTACTGCAGTTGAACTTCTTTCTCTGCCCAGTTTGCTGGCTTCCTTTCCTTTTCTTCAACATCCTAAGAACACTTCCTAATAAAACTTGTCCTTGCTAATCTCTTAAGATCTGTATCCTGGGAAACTCAACCAGCTTTCAGGGGCTGCAGAGTGCATTGTAGAAACAAAACCCACAGTTGGGCATCTATGCAGGAATGTAGCAAGTGAAAGAGAGGGAT
The DNA here is from genome assembly GCF_018345385.1 of Vulpes lagopus. Lineage (NCBI taxonomy): Eukaryota > Metazoa > Chordata > Mammalia > Carnivora > Canidae > Vulpes > Vulpes lagopus. The sequence continues at coordinate 18,081,793 of NC_054826.1, read as the reverse complement.
GAGTCAAAGAAGATTGCCAACCAAAGAAGCTAGAAGGATGATGGTCTAAGTTAGCATGGTCTCTCCCTGGGACAACAGTCATAGGCCCCTTGAGAATATCCGTTTCCCTTCCTGACCACCTATAGGCTAGAGAGATCACATACAGAAGAAAATCAAAAGTCCTGATTATATGCTTCTCTGGTCTCTCTATGCTCTAAGCTCAAGCCACCCTGGCCTCCTTGCAGTTCTGGGACATGTTAGCCATGCGCCTGTCAGTCTCCACATATTAGCAAGACTTTATCTCTCATTTATCTCATCTTTCAAGAACTCCTTCTCAGGGAGGCCTCCCCAGTTACCCCCCATTTAGAAAAGCAGCCTCTGGGGCTGCCTGGGTGGCTTAGTTGGTTAAGCATCCAACTCTTTACTTCAGCTCAGGTCAATCTCATGGTCATGGGATCAGGCCCTTCATCGAGCCCCACATCAAGCGCTGCATCCATGTCCAGCATGGAGTCTGCTTGAGATTTTCTCTTCCTATTCCTTTGCCTTTCTTCTTCCCCCTGCCTCCTCCAAAAAGAAAAGCAGCCCCTGTCATTTTCTATCCCTTAAACCCACTTTATTTTTCTCCAAAGTATATATTTCAAATTGATACTGACATTTTATTACTTATCTATTTGTTGTGTTCTAGAATTAGCCAAGAACTTTATGCTCCTCACTGGTGTGTCCCTGGTCAGGAATGTAATTAGTGCATAAGTTAATGAAAATTGGGGACATAGGAGAAGTGTACTTTCAGCAGAAAATATGTTTCATTCAGAATATGTGGAATCTGAACAGCTGTGAGAATTTTAGAAAATAGTTGCCAATTCAGATTTCTAGGTAAAGATAGAGAAGAGGGAGTTCCTCAGCGTGTTCAGGACCCTAGGAAATGAATGGGGAGAATGAGCTAGAACACCAGTTCCCAAGTTGCTTTGGGGAACGTTCAGAGCATTCCTTCAGGCTGGGAAGGGTTTTGCATGGTGCCCTGTCAAAACCCAACTTAGTCAAAGCATCACCTATGGTGGCGACAAGTTGTAGGTGAGGTCCCAGAGCAGCTCCTGAAACTAGAAGTGGCAAAGATTTACTGGGAATCACTGATGGTGGAGCAGGGTCCAGGAATTAGGAGTGTGGATGTTCCAGTCAATTCTCAGTGGTTTGAATGGCATTGTTGTCAAGATCTGTGAGGCCTCTTTTGTAAAGGGGTTGCAAAGGATGGGTGAGTTGGTGTGCAGTACCTGGCACACTGTAAATGCTCAATAAATGTTCATTGCTATTATCTACCAACTAAATGTTCTGAACCCTCCTTGTAGCCAATATCTTCAGAATCCTTAAAGTAACTTCAGAATTAGGCTGCTATGTTCAAATCTTTATTATTTCTTTGAGTTTGGTTTTTGTTCATCTGTAAAGTAGGACTAATAACACTAACACCAAGAAAATGCCCGGCCCTGGGACTGTTTATAGTTATTAATTGGTTAATAACAAATTAATATTAATCTCCCAATCTGAGAGTCATATGTACACCCGTTTCTCTTCCCTAGAGTCAAGAAAAAAAAAATCTAGGAAGCTTAGATTGATTTGATTGGTGTAGTCCAGGATTGGACAACCTAGGTGGGTAGAATGAGATTCCATGAGCACTTGACTTTGAACTGGATTTAGGTGGTGGTAAAGTTTTTGTCTGCTCTGTGAGCATAAGATTCTGTGTGATTAAACAGACTTGCCAGAAACCCCAGATTTCTTGGGCAGGTCACAGAAGAGAATCTCAGAGTTGCTGACTTTTTCCTTTGAGGGTAGTGTCCTCCGTTACCTCAGGTTCCAGTAGGCAAATCATCAACAGAAATGTCCCTGTTGACCAGAGCTGCCAAGGGATGGCCACTTTTGTTCTCCAATATGAGGCCCTGAGCAGTGTACCAGATTAGGTATCTGAAGGCAACCCTAGGGACGTTGCCGAAATTAATTATTTAACTGACTCATTATTTTCCAATGTGTTAGAGACCTTGAATTAAATCTGTTGGCAAATGTGTAACCATTGAAAATTCTTCACAGTCAGAAACTGGAAACAAAAACTTTCTTTTGGTTTTACATTTTTGGTTTTGCACAGACCATTGAAGTCTGTGGATTAAGTGCATTAGTTAGAATAATATATTCAAGGATTTAAGGAATTTGGGTCCAATTTCGAACCACTCCACTACCTCTGGCTTTGACCTCAGCTCAATTCCTTAATCTTTTGGCTTCTTTCTCCATCTGTGCAAGAGGCCTCTGGCAACACAGTGAATGCAGTAGCTGTAGGAAGAAATTAAATAATGGGCTTAATATTGCCACTGAGCATGGAGTAAATTCCTCTTTTGTGGGATCCATTAGCTCAACTGAGAACACTAGCACAAGATTCTGGGACTATGACAGACTATATGGAATAAGGTAGTATGAATTTCAGTGTCTTGCTTTGCCCCACAATGACTTGAGACATCAGATAAAGAATACAGCAGAAGAAAGAGAAAAACAGGGCCAGAGATGAGGATTCACTAAGGCAGACAGAAGAGATAAAGGGTGAGGGGATGGAGGATCATAAGATCACATGAGTTTAAGTGTAGACATGGAAAGAGAAGATCTGAAAGGCAGGAAGGCAGGGTGTAGTTTACAGAGATGAAGTACAAAGATTAGAAAGGAAGATTTTTAGAGTCAATTGGGACATATGCAGGAGGGCACAGAGCAGAGGGGACAGGCAGGGTTTATTCCAGAAAGAAGGGTTTGCTAAGGGTGCCCCCTTCTCCTTGCACAGGTCTCTCTCCATCCCTGGGATTCACCCTTCTGAGGTTCTGACTCTGGGCGTTAGCCTTCACAGCTTGAGGCATTTAACCTCTCAGAGGTATAAGAAATTTAACATGGTTCTTGAATATGACAGGTCTTCAGATCCAGAGAGTTAACTAAATGTAAGTCTGTTGAGGGACAGGGCCCTTACTCAGTGCTCCTCAAATCAAATAGTTAAGTGAAGTCGTGTAGGACAGGAGATGATGGGCAAACAGTAAAAGGGAATAAAAGAGAACAAAGATGATTTTATGGGCATCTGAGTGATACCTATCTACCCCTCCTAACCCTCTAAGCTTTTTACCCACTAAGGAAAACAAGATTTTATAACCACACTTAGCCCCAAAGCAGGCTCTTATATCTCCTTTGATAGACTTAGGAGGAATAAAAGAAATCGTAATAATGAGAATATTCACAGCTAATGTTCATTGCTTACTCTGTGTCAGGCATATAGACAACATAGTCTTCCAAAAGGGTCTCGAGGCTGTTTACAGTACCGGTAAACTATAAAAGTGCAGGAAGAACTATGTATATGCACACCTTGGCTGAGGAAAACTAGCAGAAGGAACACGGCAGTAAGTGGTTTTATATAAATTTACTCATCTGTTCCCTCTACCGCTGTTATGAGGCAGGTACTTTTAATGACTCCTTTTTATAAAGAAGAAAACTGGGAAAACCAAGATTTGATATTACGTCCTTGACTTGTCTTCAAAGGTCAGTATAAAAAATAATAATAACTCTGTGGGCATCTTGCTACTTATTTTCAACAATAGCAATTTCAAAGCTATTCGCCAGCAGGGGGAAAAAAAAAAAAATATATATATATATATATATATATATATATATATATATATATACATACATATACATATTAGCTCTGCTTGCCACCAAAAGATGGCCAAAACTGTTGTTGTGTAGTGTCCTTCTTAACTTAGATTTTTAAATATCCCTTATATAAAGACCCTGATAACAAATTCCTCTCAGAGCTTGGGCCGGGAGAGACTTTTCTCCTAAATCAATTGGATGATTCCTTCTATTTGACAATGAGAGTTATGAAAATCTTCATTTCCCCTGTTTCACTTGGCTATGAGGAACCTTGGAACTAAGTTTTGTGCTAAAATGCTATTGTCTGTCTCAGCCAGAGTTTCTTTTGACTTTTTTTTTTTTCTTAATATTTGCCTTTCATTGTAAACCACCTTAATTCTCTTTGGAGAAGGCACAATAAAAATAAACAAAAGACAAACAAAATGTAATCCTGCTGAGGCTATGCTAGGGATATAATAATTTACCAAAATAGTTTACCCAACACCCCTGAAATCTTTTTATCCGAAAGATAACATTCTAAACGGAATCCTGGGCAGATACTATCTTTCGTGGTGTTTATAACATTTTTCATGCCCCTCAAATAGCATTCCAGACCACTTTGGGAAAAGAACACTAGCTGATTGCTCGCATATGTCTTCTTGTTACAGGGATCTAATTAAAGTTTTGAATCTTGTCCAAAACTGTGCTCTAAAATAAACCAATTTAAATCTACATTTATCAGCCAGGCTTAAGACGAAGAACAGTTTCACTCATTTCAACTATTGACTAGTTAATAACTATACTTAATTTGTAGATTTCTATTCAGTTCCAAAATTTCTTTCAGGAGCACAGCCAAGTCTCATCCCACTGGTTGATAAACACTCTACGTGTTAAGATCACACATCCCAAGAAAGAAGCCAGTTTAAGGGCCAAGATGGAAGTAGTTTAATAATAAAACCTTATCATCTCAAGGTTGCTCCTTTCGTGGGTGATCGATCCTTTCATTTTTTTTTTTTTTAATTTTTTTTTTAATTATGATAGTCACAGAGAGAGAGAGAGGGGCAGAGACACAGGCAGAGGGAGAAGCAGGCTCCATGCACCGGGAGCCTGATGTGGGATTCGATCCCAGGTCTCCAGGATAGCGCCCTGGGCCAAAGGCAGGCGCTAAACCGCTGCGCCACCCAGGGATCCCTGATCGATCCTTTCAAAGAACAAAGCCTTTCATTTCCAGAACTTTCATTACAGGTGTGATTATGATTTCTGTTTCACATAGAGATTATTTTATATTTTAAGCATTTCAAATGAAATCTTATTTACAAAAAAAGAAAGAAAACAGAAAAACGGGAAACAGCCAAGAGCTGGAAAGAAGAGCACAAATCTTGGGCACAAAATAACTAAGAAGCTAAATTCTGCTATCCATCAAGAAGTTAAAGTTTAGCAACTTGCTACTTCATTCCCACTTAATTTTAGCTTGTAATATAACCTACCCTTTTACTTCTAATTACATGATCTTTTCTATTTCATCCTTTGTTTGACGTTTAGTGACAACTATGTGTCAGGTTCTTCATATTGTAAGATATAAGCATTGAACAAAACAAATTCTTATTCTGATATTTATTTTGCAACATCTCAGGAAATTGTAAAAAAAAAAAAAAAAAAAAGCAAATACTACATAAAACAGTATCTACAGGTTGACTAGCCTATGACACCTAAAGCTGAGTGAAATCCACGGAGCTTGAAATTAAGCTGAGATTCCTTTAAGAATCTACAGTGGAGTTAATACATCTTTTTACACAATAGTTAAAAATTTACTCCTGTCAGCACAGATAGGATCATATCAAGTGAACTGAATTATGGCCTAGTCGTAATCAGAATATTGCTAATGTATTTTTAAAGCCATTGCCTTGGTGTGGAAATATAAAATCCATTCTTTCTTGTGGGAAGTGTATACACCCGCCTCTTCAAACCAGACCCGGGTATGGGGGGTATGGGGTGAGCACTATGGTCATCCTTAGAAGTTGCAGCAAGTTCACAAGTTTCTTGCCCTATGAACTGGGTATACATCAGAGGTAGTTTTCAGCGAAGCTAATTAAAACTTAGTTTCAAGGCATCTTCTCCAGACCCCCATTCAAGGCGGCGGCAGGAACCCTGGCAATACATTTACATGGTTGTACATTTTTGTTCACTTGGCAAAAGTAAGATATTTTAACCACAATCAGCTGAGACTGAGGTCCTTTTCCAAATGGGTTTTTTCCTCTGTCACTTTCTCTTGGGCTGGGTGTCGCTGCAGCAGGATGAGTATGCTGCATTTGTTTTTTCTTTTTCTTTGAGAGGACTACCCCAATTGCATAAATTTCAGGCCTCACAAAAACCTGCATCAACGCCTAGGTATGATAACAGTACCGATTTTACAGGTGTGTCTGGAGGATTAAATGAGTAATGAACAGTTCCGGGTACATGGTGTGTATACCCAATGGATGCTAGGTTAAGCATTATTGCCCCAAATGTTTTCCTTTCTCCATTTAGCTTTCCTTTTTTTTTTTTTTCTTTTTTTTTCTTTCTTACTTCCAAACTGGAAAGCAGTCACAGAAGTTAGCATTTCATGTGCTTAAAACTGCAAATTTGTTTCATGAAAAGGAACTTTTTTCAATCCCAGGCAATGGGACTGCATCATTTTTGGGGCCCTAGGCACTTTTGCCTTTGTTGAATCCCTTCCTCGGTTAAAACAAAATTAAAAATTATATTTTAACATTGTATTAATGTAAAGACAAATACTTTAATATATATTGAAATACTTTCTTAAACCTCAATGTTAATTTCTTCCCTTCTGATTTGAAATTAGACCATTTTTGCGGGCACCTAAAACTATTATGGGCCCTAGGCACTGTGCCTATTGGAAAAGACAGAGGATTCTCCAATATGGAACACTGATAAATTTCCCAAACCATCATGGGCTCAAGAATGGGGGTAAACAAAAAGCAGTGCTGTACAACTTAAACAGAGCTTCAGGTACACTTAGTAGAAGCACGTTTTCCAGACAAGATCTTAGGGACAAAATAGGAAGCATTCAGTTTTGGTGTTCAAAATATGCACGTGGATGGAGTTGACCATGAGGACACTAATAGGGACCACCTCTTACTGTGAAATGCATATTTTTGTCTCTGAAGCTTATTTTGAATTAACATTCTTGCACGTGTCTTGTTGCCCATTTTAGTCACATTATCAACAGGGAAATGTTATTTCAGAAAATAAACTTCATTTCGCCAATTTAGAAACTGCTTTAGAATTTCACCCAAACGTCTCTAGAAAACACATCGGCCTTGGTGCTGGTGTATCAAATAAATCACAAACGAAACAAACAAGCTGGCTTCCTACTGAAGGTGTGTCTGCAGGGCCCTGTGACTCTGCGTGCCAGGGGCTCTATCTGGCACATTTCTGAACTTTGCAAAATTAATTGCGCCGAAGAGAACACCATCAAACGCGTCCGGCGTGGAGTGTAAACATCTTCAAGCCATGATTCTGCGCCATCAAGGGCTCTCCAGCTAATTTCATTTGGTGCATTACTCTGGAAGAAAATCGAGGCCAAGTGAAACTGCGGAAATGGGAACAATGCACGGAGGGAAAAAATCTCACCCCATTAAGGGATCCGTTTCTTCTCTGCACAAATAAGCCCACCACGCCTTGGAGGCAAGACTAGATGGCTCCAGGATATTCCGAGGCTGGCCCCGCGGGCCCTGTCGGACGGAGGGAGCCCCGCAGCCCCGCAGCCCCGCAGCCCCGAGAAGGAAGGTGGCCTGGGCGCCAGGGCCCCAGCCCGGGGCGCATTTTTAGGTAACTCAAAACATCTAAGCAATCGCCCCCTGCCCCCATCTCCCCCCCCCCCCACCCCGCAACCATAGCCACCCTCGCCGAGGCGCAGGAGCTGGTTTCCGTGTTTTTGCAAGGGGAGGCCGAGGCACGGCCCCGCGCTTTCCAGTCCTCTGCGCAGCGCTCGCTGGCCGAGAGCTTTCGGGGCCGCCGCGCGCCGGGCCGGCCCGGCCTCCTCCGTGACCTTCCGAGATCCGCCTGCGGACACGGCTCTCGGCGGAGGCGCCACCCCCGGCGCTCGGGCCCCGCGCGCCGCCGCGCTCCTCGGGCTCCCAGGGACGGCCCCTGGGGCGCGCGCGCCGGGCGGGGGCGGGGGGGGCGTGGCCAGGGCGGCAGGGGCGCGCGCCTGGCGGGGGCGGGGGCGTGGCCAGGGCGGGGGCGCGCGGCGGAGGGGGCGGGGCCAGGGCCGGGGGCGGCGGGGGCGCGCGCGCGGCTTCCGGCGGGGGCGCGCGGGGCGGGGCCGGGGCCGGGGCCGGGGCGGGGGCCGGGGCCGGGGGCGGGGCGGGGCCGGGGGCGGGGCCGGGCCGCAGCGCCCCCCGCCGAGCGGCGTGCAGGCACCGCCCCCGCGCGCCGCAGTCCGGGCTGGAGCGTCTCGGCCGTGGCCGTGGCCGTTAGCGTTGCCTCCGGCGGGCTCTGGCGGCGGCGGCGGCGACTCCCGGGGCTCCGGAGGGCAGCGGGCCGCCCGACCCCCGTGGCCGCCTGGAGCAGCCCGCCCGGCGCTGGGCCGGGGGCGGCGGGGCGGCGGGTTGTGCCCGGCCCCCCTCCTCCTCCCGCCTCGGTCCCCGGGCGACTGCGGGCTCCGGGCAGCCCCCGGGCGGCGGCGGGCGCGGCCGAGCGGACGGCGGGGGATGGCGAGATAGCGGCGCGGGAGCGGCCGGTGAGTGCGGGCGCGGGGGCGGGGGCGGGGGCGCGGGCGGGGGCGGGGGCGGGGGCAGCGCTGCGGGCGGCCGGCTCGGGTCTGGGGGCGCCCGCGGGGGGGGCGCCCCGGGTCGCGCCGCTCTCCGCGCCCTGGGCCACCCCGCGTCCCCGAGGGCGCCGACTCTGCGGCCGCCGACTGCTGCCCCACGGAGGGCGCTGGGTTCTGAGACCCGAGGCCACCTGGGGGATGGGAAGGAGCTTTAACTGCTATTTCCCTTTGGGGATGGGAGCGACCGATTGGCTTGGTGACCCCGAGCGTGCTGGAGCTCTCGCTCGAACCCCTCCGCATGTACCTGTACTCTCTGCGTGCGTCTGTCCGAAGACTTGCTGAAGTCGAAAAACCCAAAGTTAAAAGTGTCGGCGATCGGAGTTGGGTTTCAGGAGAGATGCCACTTCTGAGGTTGTCTCAGAGGATGGAGCTGGAATCTTTAGGGTTCTGAGCTCTCGACAGAAAACTGCGTTATCCAGCGGCTGTGCGTTTACTTCTGGGCTCGAATAACGTGGTTTTGGCCCCCACCTTCAGCTACCCCCCGCAACCCCCCCAAATTATATACGTGTGTGTATGAGATCTTCATTCTCAATTGAGTATCTTTGTGTTCCTCTTCATATGGGTGTGTTTAATGCAGCCAAATGTTGATACAACGTGTATGTGTGATTATCGAGTAGCATTTGTAGGGAAATGAAATTTTTTGCATTTCTTTTTATGTGTTTTTTTTTAACATGCATTTTTCAACAGAAGGGTTCCAGTTTAAGGTTTGTCTTCTGACGTGTTTGTTTTCAGTTTCAGATTTGCCTTTGATTAAAAGTTTTGTTTGGAATAAAATTAATGTGACAGTATCATTGAGTCAGAGGTCCACAATGGAATCTTAAATTCGAGGCAAATTCCCATCCCCTACGGAACGAAGAATTAAATAAAGCGTTTGTAGAGTGCAAACGATGATTGCCCCTCCCCTTAAAATTATTATTTTGCTACAGATCTGAAATCCCATTTCACTAATATCAGAGGATTCCTTGTCTAAGCCTGGCAGAAGAAGGGAAACCTTAGTGTTTTCAGAAACTCCAGACTCTCCTCTTGTTTTTTACATTGACTTTCTGTTTTACCGCCAGGTGGAAACTGTGTTAATTTGAAGGCTTCATTAGGTAGTAACAAGCTCAATTTAAATGCGAAGTATGCTTTCAAGGTGAACTTAGCAGCTATTTCCCTTCCAAGAATTGAATTGAGGCTTATTCGCTTTGTAATAGGTGAGATCACAAGCGTGCCTCTCTAATTAGTGGAGACTTGGATTCTCTTCTGGGAATTAAGGATCAGGAACTAGGCTGCCGAACCCAACAACTTTTGTCATTTTTGGAAGCTTGTACTTTTGAAGATGATCCTTGAACCATATGCTGGCAATGGTATAAATTATTCTGATATTAAAATGTATTGTAATAATTTGTGGGACAGGCGATCTGTGCACACTTGTAGGAGATTGAATAGATCTAAAAAGCTCTGGAGTGGAAAGTGTATCTCCCCTCTCTGAAACACAGCACCTTGTTCTCCCCAGGAACCAGGGTTACTAGTTCCTTGTCTATATCTTTCCAGATATAGCTTATGCTAGTATAAACATTTCATATGTGTCCTTTTTATTTGTTTTTCCACAAACGAGGACACATTGTATATGCTGCTCTGCACCAGCTCCCCGCCCTTCCCTTAGAGTGCTGAATCTTGGCAGTCTCTCTATCAGTACTTAAGAGAGCTGTCTCATTCTGGGAGAGCTGCTGAGAGTACTCCAAGCAAGGGTGAACCATAATTTATTTAACCTTTTTTTTATTGAGATATATGTAGGTTGTTTCTAATATTTTGTTATAAAATTATCGTAAAACATTAGTTTTTAAGGTTTTTAAATGGATTTCAGTTATTCCCAGAGGCCCGAAGGCAGTAGTAACTTACTTCTTTGCCTCACGTTCCAGGAAACAAATGTCCCTTCTCTCCAATATGTATCATCTGCTCTTGTATAATTTCATAGTGATCCAGAAGAATCTTTGATGTCTCCGTGGTGAAGCCTGAGCCCTGATGGCCAGGAACTAAAGTCATATATCTTGATTAACACCTTCCTTGTTTTGAGAAATTAAAGAGCAAATGGAAACCTCTTAGAATAATCTGTAAGAAAAATTCTTGAGAGTAAATATTTTTGAACATGGAGAAAAGGCTTGTACCTTCGATTAAATTGAAGATGAAGGCCGTTTTTGTTCACCATTAGTCACTAAAATGCCTGCCTTTCATAGATTATCTCCAATATCTTACATTGTAATGTCGTTATATAATGTGGTTGCAAATTGTACAGCTTAGGAGAAGGTTATGAGTAACTCCTAAAGGGGGATATGCTTTCAGAAAATATTTGGCTCTTTTAAATTAAAGATCGACATCTCAGAGTGCTTTTAAAACACAGTAAGTTGTAGAAGTAATGCTAATCCTGGAAATTGAGCCTGATACATTATAAAAGTCGAATATTAGCCAGTGATGACCTTTATATGTTCATTACGTTTATCTTTTTAGAGTATTTTAAGAGTCCTTTAAGCATAATTTTATGCTGATTAACTCTTTTAGCATTTAAGGTGTTTTCCCTTTATTAAGTGGCACCTGCCATTGTAGTACAAAACTGCTAATACTGCCTATATTTGCTTTTCTGAAAAATGCATCTTGAGCATCTGTTACATTGCAGGGAACTCTATAGGGACTGCAAGTATAGCATTGCACAGAGTGGACGGACCCTGCTATAGTGGGTTCACCTCTCCCTGGGGGAGAGGAACAGAAAGCAGAGAAGCGATAAAGGCGGTAATACCAGGGAGTGATATGCACTGGGAAAGTAGTAAGACTTGGCTGTAGTAAAGAGGGGTTTTTGTAGTAAAAAAACCTCAAAGACTTGAGGTTTTTGCCAGGATGGGGGCCTTTGTTTTGGGTTGAGTGGTCCTGGATCTCTCTCTCAGATGGAGAGGTTTGAGCAGAGAGTTGATGGAGGGAAGGCTGTGTTCAGATGTCTGGAGGAAGAGTGGCTCAGGCAGGGGGAACAGCAAGTGCAGAGGCCCTCCAGGGAGACTGAGCCTCTTGCCTGAGGAACAGAGGGCTGTCTCTGCAGCTGGGGCTTAAGATGGAGAGGAGATGAGAAAGTGGCAGGCAGGAGAGAGCAGGCGCTGCACTGGGCGCCCTGTGTATCTGCACGTGTGAAGGAATGTTTGCAGACTAGAGGCCTTGGCTGGTGGCAGTCCTCCACCTGCTGGAAGCTCCAGAAGGGCGGGAGGGTCTGATTGCTCCCCATCCTTTCTCACCACCAAGAGCAGCCTCAGTCAGGGTGGGCTGTGAATATTTGTTGAATTAATGAGTAATCTGAGAGTTAAAAAAAATAATCCTGCTTGATTTTGGTCAAAATACTTAGATTCAGGAGTCTTACTGGACCTTTCCATCTTGGCTCTGGCCCTTCACGTTACCAAATCTGTTATGCACGTCCTCTCAAAGTATTGCTTTACGTTGGTTGCATTTGATTGCTTTTCCATGAAATTAAAGTATGAAGCCTTAAAAGCGTACCTAATTTTCCAAGACATGATAGTGATCTCTGAGTAATTTAGTCAGAGGTTTCATCTTTGATTTCAGTAGGTTTGTTAGTGGCCGGTGTTAAATTTTCAGATACCTTTTTTTGGGGGGGAGGGGGTAGGGAGGGATACTACATACATTAATTCCTTGGGGCCGATGACAGACTAATGAGCAAATAAAACATATGTACTTTATGCAGGTACTTTTATTCTCACAGGAAGAATGTGTGCATGTTCTATTTTAGGGACTATCAGGAACTGTGGTATTTCCTCTTCCCAACTTCTAATCTGTTTGTCATTCTAAATACATGTTCCTTTATATTAATTGAAAGCGTGGGAAATGAGGTTTTTGCCAAGTAATTGTTATAGATGTCTAATAGGAATCTGTTATCTTTCTCTTGACTGTGACTTTTTGACTTCTGTTTGATATTAAGAGTTTCGTCATCTTGGAGAATGAGGGTTTTAAATTTTTTAATTTGATATTCTAATTGGTTGATGCCAGAACCCAATAAGTTGTCTCTAGGTTTATCTTCCAACTTTTTCTCATGAGCTCTGCTCAAACACTGTGTAAAGGATGGATTCTGTGACTCCTCTAAGGCCTAGGTGAAGTCAGCTTTGTCCTTTGTCACTGTCCCTGCAGTAAAAGTTCTTCGTATAGCAGGAGCATGTAAGCATCTGTTTTATATGTAACTGGTTGTGGTGATTTAGCAGCTTCAATGTTTGAGTTAAACACTTTTACTACTTCCTTTATATTTCCTTTATGAACTATAGAGATGCAGGAATTCCAACTTTGTCTTAACATTGTCTAAAATTACAGCACATACTTTTTCACTAGTTGTTGCTGCTAATGTCACTCACGCGTGCAAAGGTGGTGGTTCTCAGATACCGTTTTATGGTTTTGTGTGGAAAGGTGAGGGAAAACTTCTGGTGGGTGAATTTTTCATGGAATTTTGCACAGAGGTGAGAAAAAATCTTGGCTTTTGCCCATTCTTCTGGTTTGTAGGGCAAGGTACAGAAGACTTGGAATCATCCTAAGGGCCTGTAATTGAGAATCTAGCTTTATTACTAAGTGGCAGTATCCGGACGGACCACAAGGAGGCGATATCATTTCCTGAAAGCGTGTGTGTGTGTGTGTGTGTGTGTGTGTGTGTGTGTGTGTGTGTGTGTGGTGCTTCCCTGGAAGGGAGTGGCTTGGGATGCTGCATCCCTCGCAGTGCCTTCCTGCGACGCCCTCAGAAGCAGCTTCAAGGAGACTCTGGATCTGCGGACAGTGGAGATGGTGGTAGCAGGAACATCTGGTGGAAAATAACAAGTGGTGGCAGAAGTAGTGCTTCCCGTTACTAATATTAGAAATGCTAATGGGGCAGTCAGTTGTAGACATGCTGTGGACAGAAATGTGTGTGCCTATGAGTTGTCAGTGGGTGTCAGCTGGAGAGAGGTGAGAATCCCCCAGGACTTCAGTGCCCCAGCCCCTGAAGGCACCATTGTGCCACCTTAAAGCCTGCCACTCCTGTCCACAAGCTTGGAGACCCCTCCTGCCATGCCGGTGAGGTCCTGTGTCACGTTTCATGACTCAGTATTTATAGTCAAGTGCAGAAGTGAAGGAGGCAAGGTGTTCTAGAAACCTCTTCAAAGAAATCGTTTAAGTTGAAAGCATAAATCTTCGTTGAACTGGAACCTATCCTGTGTTTATTCTTTGAAGATACCCGGGTCACCAGAGTTTTTACTGTAGATGTAAAATTATCTTTTTTTTTTTTCCTGTGGAGATCCATGTGGAACTATATAGAGCTTAAAATGCAGAGCTCTTACTAGTAATAAGAACTTAAACATTCAAACAAAACCAAAGAAAGTCTAGAATTGGAGATCCAGAAGTTACCTCAGGTCATCTGGTCAGCTTCTTAAATTTACTGATAAAGAAACCAAGACCCAGAGATGTTTTAATTTGCCCAAGAATCCAGGGGTTCCAGACTGGCATTGTAACCATGATCTGCTGATTCCTCCCTGCAGGGTCCTGAGTTCCCTTCCCCCTTCAATAGTAACTCATTGAAGACAGAGACTTGGTGGGGTTCACCGCCATGTCCTCAGCTGAGAACATTGCCCAGCCCATAATACGCATTCAGATATTTGTTGATAAATGAATACCTACAGGATTTTAACAACTTCAGATTGCCATATTGGCTCTAAGATATTTATAAAATTTGAAAGAATGTACAATTTCATGAGTTTCTTGTTAAAAAATACGGCCTGTTGCTATTAAAGCCTCAAATGTTAAGCCTAATATTAGCCAGACAGGTGAGTGAAGATGTGGAGTTTTACTTACTAATGGGGCACCTTCCGAGCCTGGTTTCACTAAATTTTCTAGTTGTCATCCTATAAGCTCAGTCTGCTGGGATCCGATTTCGTTAAAGTTTTATATTTTGTATTTGAAAATATATGTATTTTAAAATACGGCATTTTAAGTTATCTGAATTTTAGATATGTGCTACTAGGAGTTTCACTATTTTTAAAACTTAAGGCTATATGGTGATTTCATTGTTTAAAAACAAGTCTAGCCAACTGGAGGATTTGGGGAATTGTCACTTCAAATGTTGCTGGTGGGTGTTTGAATTGTTTTAACTTTCCAGGAGGGCAATTTTGTATTACTCATGGAAAGCCTCAAAAATGTGCCATGTCCCTTAGTCAGGCATTTCCATCACTAGGAATTTAAACGAAGGAAAAAGAAATAAGCATATGTACAGAGACCAGTCTATAGCATCTGGCCTTACCTACACAGTACATATAGATACCATATTCCTGTCAGTAGCTTTCTCCCCAACAGTGATTCTTAACTTGGTGGGAAGTCTACTTAGTGGAGTATCTCAAAATTGGGAAGGGGTTGCTCTCTGAAGTTTGGGAAAAACATATCTCCAGATTCTGGTGACTTCCCCACAAAGTACACACAAAAAAACCAACTTCTGATTTACAAAAATGGTTTTTGTAGTTTTGTTTATGACAGTTGTAAACTAGAAACAATTTAAATGCTTAATAATAGGGATATTGGCTACACAAATTGTAGTACGTACATGTAATGGAGAGCCCTTTATTTATTAACAGTGAGGTAGGGGAATAATTTATTGATGTGCAAGAAAATCAAAATTTGCAAACTGAAAAAGATTGCAAATTGCATGTATAAATTGATCTAAGCTTTTTGGTTGTTTTGGAGGGTGAATGTAAGAGAGTAAGTTTGTGTGTGTGTGTGTGTCTGTACAATTTTCTACCTATTTGGTAAAATGCCAGGGAAATTATACACTGAATGTTAGGTGAGATTATCTTTATGTGTTGAAATTACAAGTGACTATTATTTTTTATTATCATTTTCCTGATTTCCATTATATAAAGCATGTTATAGCTCAGAGAAAGGGAATAGATGCTATTTCCCATTTACTGGTTGTGTGAACTTGGGCAAGTTCTGTGTGTCTCCTTATCTGTAAAATGGTAATAGTATTATCCAGCTCAAGGTGCCTACAGGTAGTGTTTGATAAATGTTACCTTGACCCCACCAACATGGTATGACTAAAGTCAATATTGTGTTCCTATTAATACAGAATTTCTAAGCAGAATAACTTGTTTTACAAGTTGTATCAAACCTTTGTGAAAAGCATTTCAGGACATTCTGACAAAATATTTTGTTGTTTATGGTCACTGGGAAATATTTTGTTGAATATTTATTTACTTTAAAACTGAAATGTTTTCCATTGCCAAGAAATTTTAAATAGAAGGCTCTTATATTTGTCTTTAATAGTCATGAGTGATAAGTTCTTGAAGGTCAGGATCTGATCTTCTTCCCTTTTGTAGAGGTAGAATGAGATGTCATTCACTCATTCAGTAATTGTTAGGGGCCTTTTCTCCCCTTGGGTAGTGGGTAGGCATCACATATACAGCAGTCCCAGACAGACGTGCCCCCTTCACTTGCAGGATATGGGAAGTAGCCATGGCAAGTGGCCAGTATGGTGCAGGGCCAGGAGGCCTGCACACACTTAGTAAATGGTATTACCACTGCTGACAGCCAAGCAGGACTTATTTCCTCTCCTGCAATTCTAAAAGAAACTTTGTCTTGATGTTACTTTTCAGTGAACACAAACATTGCCTCCTGCTTCTTCTACAAACTCCAGGAGAATCTGACTAGGTTATTTCCTTTGCTGAGGATTTACTGATTTACCTTATACATGTGTAAGAATATCCTAGGCTAATAGTCTTAAAATTGCTACTGTATATCTTCTGTGAAGGGCATGCCTTTTTGAGATTATCTTTTTTTTTTTTTTAAGATTTTATTTATTTATTCATAGAGACACAGAGAGGCAGAGACACAGGCAGAGGGAGAAGCAGGCTCCATGCAAAGAGCCTGACATGGGACTTGATCCAGGGTCTCCGGGATCACACCCCGGGCTGCAGGCGGCGCTAAACCACTGCGCCACCAGGGCTGCCCTGAGATTATCTTTTATAAAATTATTGAGATGGGCTCCTACTAATAAATTTAGGAGGAATGGAATTCATAGATCTCCCATTTGAGAAATTCTAACACATAATCTTACGGAGGATGAGAACAATAAAGCATCCAGCCTAAAATATATAAAATAACATTAATTTTGTAATTTCCTAGTGTAAGGGCAATTTTTAAGTTGGTAACAGTTGAAAAATTCTAATATAAAGTAGATGCAGCAGTCACAAAGGAAGCCTCAGAACTTTCATGATGCCAAGCAGTGACCTTGCATTTCATTTCCCTCATACAGCCTAATAAAAGATGGTTTCACAAATCCTTTTTTCTTGTGCCTGTGTAAAATGCATGTCACAGGTCAGAGGCACCAGCAGAGCCTCATTTATCTCAGGTTTTTTTCTGTATACTCTCTTGCTTTCCATGGTCCACTTTACCCCCTCCATCCTGCTCCCACTGGAACCAGCAGTCAGCTTGCTTGCTTGCTTGCTTGCTTGCTTGCTTGCTTTTTCTGTTGTTCAATGGAGATCACTTTTCAGAAAGAAATACCCTCTTTATGTCTCTCAGTGAGATGTACTGAGTATGCATTGGCAAATAGAGAGCAAGCAAGCTGTGTTGACATGCAGACATTAGGCTGTTGGCTAGACATTGAACTTAGCTTGCTTGCCCCTTCTCAAATGCCAGCTTCAATAAAATTTCAGATGTCTCTGTTTTGGAACTTTTCAGCTCACTTACAAATAGTCAAAGCTGTGATTGCTGTACTCAAACCTACCATGGGATGTACTGCTGGGATCAAAACCTCAGATGC
Source organism: Vulpes lagopus (assembly GCF_018345385.1). NCBI lineage: Eukaryota > Metazoa > Chordata > Mammalia > Carnivora > Canidae > Vulpes > Vulpes lagopus. The sequence continues at coordinate 18,064,544 of NC_054826.1, read as the reverse complement.
TTGCAGGTGCAGTGGAGGTCATGTACCTTGCTGAGTGGGTCTGATCGGCCTGCTCTCTTTATGCTTCTGATAGAGACAATAAGAAACATCTTTTTTTACTACAACATAGACAGCAGCGATAATCTAGATGGTAAATGGTAACTGAAATTTGTCTCATTTGGGGGGCGTATAAGGAAAGACACTGGGGAAGGTTGGATGTGGGACAGTATGAGCTTACTTTGGAAGGATGGGTTGGTGTTTGTTACGTGGACAAGGAAGAGAGAGAGGGACAGACATTCTGGGCAGAGGTTGCAGTGCGTGCAGGGACACAGAGGATAGCAGAGTCTGGCACGTTTGGTGGGACTTGAGTGCAGGGGCGATGCTGCGGGCAGAGGTGGGAGTGGGAAGTTAGGAGGCCTGAAACAGTGGAGAGCCCCCTGTCATGCTAATGTCAGCACCTTTTCCAGTAGGCCAGGGAGAGTGGTGGAAAATTTGGGGCACGTGAGACCAACATTTCAGAAAGATGACCCTTGGTTGTGCTGTGAAGGGCTTGGGAATCCAGAGACCAGTGAGGAGCGCTGTGGTCCTGTAGGCCGAGGGGAAGGGCCCCCACCAGGCCTGGCCCCGGAAGCTGGTCAGTATTTTCCAATGTCAAGGTAGTGACATGGAGTAGTGGAGACTGTAAGCTCCTCTCCTGCTCAGTCTGCCGTGCCTTTTTTTTAAAGCTTCTGATTAAACTCAGTGCAGAAACATTCAGTGTGTTTAGAGCTTCCAAACACAGATTAGTGGATGCCTTACCCTTACATTGCTAAATGAGAGGTCCCTAAGTGTGGGTGGCATTGTAAAATAGGGAGTAGGTGAAGTCTGTAGTGACGAAGTAGCTGCTTGAGTTAAAGATGTTGGTCACAGGTTACGAACTTTCAGCTCTAAGATGAGTACATTCTGGGGGTCTGATGGACAGCATTGTGGCTGCAGTTAATTTTGTATTGTATGCTTGAAAATTGCTATGAGACTAGATCTTAAGCATGTTGACCCCCTCCACACAAAAAGGTAACTGTGAGGTGATCGACATGTAGATTAACTTGATGGTGGCAGTCATTTCACAGTGTATATCAGATCCTTAAGTTGTCCCCTGGAGATGTATCCAGTTTTGTCAGTGATACCTCAGGAAAGCTGAGAAAAAAATAGGGAGTAGGCACACTTATGGAGAGATGGGATAAGAATAAATGGGGTGAGATTTACACCAAAACAAGAACTTAAAATAATTTGAACATTAGTAAAGTCAATAATAGCTTATTTGTAATATTAGGAATACCTTACTATTGGATTACCTACCTGTAAAGTTTTCAGGCTAAAAGTGAATCCTCTGATTTTAATGCTGCTGGAGGATAGGATTTTAGGCATTGTGATAAAATGAGGAGACACAAGAGTTGTCCTTGTTGTTACTAATTGTTGGCAGTTATGTTACATTGTGGGCCCATTTCACTGATCAGCCCTTTGCGTTTTTCCACATGTTACAGCTAGATCACATCTCTTCTGACCTGTATTTGTTCATTTTGCACATGTTGCCATCGTCAGCATCAGCATCATTTTATTTTGGACCCTGAAATTATTGATTCTAGATTTATCTTTCATACTAGTTTATTGGATTAACTTATTAGAATCCTTATTACTACACTGTAATATATTTGGTATTTTGCCCATTCTTTTCATCTACAGATTGAGGAATGGGTTTCCTGGGTCATCATCGAGTTCATTAATGAAAAGCACAAGAAAAACAGGCCAAATTGACCTCATCCTATAATTAGTGCCCTTTGAGTAAGGTTGAGCACCATCAAATTAATCTACATGTCGGTCGCCTCACAGTTACCTTTTTGTGTGTGGAGGGGGTCAACATGCTTAAGATCTAGTCTCATTGCTAGCATACAATACAAAACAACCCCCTATAGTCTTTTGTATACAGTATGTGTCTTTTCATCTTGCTCATAAGTATCTTTAAAGCATTTAGAAAAGCTCTTGCTGACACTTGCTTTTCTCAGTTCAGTTGCCTTATCAGGTAAGAAGGTAAGGTGAGTAAGGGGGTACGGGTGGGCTGAGGTTCATTGGCCCAGGGTCCCTTTCCTGATATGTTCTGTAATCTTACCCAGCATCAGTGTCAAGCTCACGTCTCTTCTCTCATCTGTAGAATGTGCTTTCTTGACAGGATATCCCACAGAACATCCTTCTCCAAAAACAGTTTGGCCAGAAACCAGTTATTTCTGTTGTATTTTTCACTCTATTCAGCTCTAGTTAGAAGTTTCGAGTGAATGTAAGGTGAAGTATTGTGCTTCCACATGCTTAAAAGACGTCATAGATTATGGTCAGAAGCTAAAGATTTTGTTTTAATTCTTTTTTTTCTGTTTTCCTTTTGAGAAGCATTTACATTCTAAAATAATGCTTAGGACTTGGACATCTGGGTTTAAATAATGCTATAAAGAAAAGAAAAGGACCATTTGAATTCTTTTGGAGAGGAGAGAGCTTTGAGATTCTGACCCCAAAGAGTGTTAAGAAAACATTCAGGCACACTTTGGTCAATATCTGTGCACTGAAATATAAATCTTCAAACAGTTTATATTTTAAGATCATTTCAACAGTAAGTCCAGAATTTTTTAATGCCAATACATTTTGAAAACAGGTTGTTAACTGGTGCCCTAAGAACTGTACTTGGCCTACAAATGTTTTCTTTGGCTCACATAGTGTTTCATAAAGAGTTAGTTGCCAACCTTTAAAAATAAGGAGATTTCACGTTATAAAACCAAACCTGCATTCCTGTCCCTTTTTGAAAATCTTGATGGCCTATGACTACACTGGACCACGTTCTACATGGTGGTTGTATAGAAGTAAAGCACCAGCAGGAGGCTACCCACCGCCGCTGTGCACTCCTTACTCCGTCCCTGTGGCCAGCCTCACTCACTTCATCTGGTTGGTCCTCAGGGTGGGTTTGAGCTCGTACCTGCCGAGTCAAAGAGCTAACTAACTAACTAAAAGTATACCTCAAGGTTGGGAGGAGAATAGTAAGGTGGAAGCAATTTGAGATTTTGTTCCCTGAACGTAGGTTGTTTGAGCTCGGTCATGATGTGAGGACTGGCAGTGCTTGGGAAAGTAGGTGGGGTAATTCTCCCAGGAGCGGTGTTCGGCTGGGCAGTGTGGAGAGCAGCCTCCCTCGTGGCATTCTAGATCTGCTAGTTCAAGGCGACAGGCAGGCTGTCCTAGGAATCGAGTTGCTATGCATTTCTTAGGGGAGGTGGGAAGTAGGGGAGGTAGGCCCTAGGGCGCTGTCATGGGATTTTAGTGATGTTAGGAGATTTGTCCGAGGAGGTCACATACCTGCCACCTGATCAGTGGTGGGATACAGACCGGAGCCCAGGACACGTGACTCTGGTTCAGTGATATTTTCTTTTTCCACTCCATGTTTTTCACTTATGTGTAATGGGCTAGAGATGAGGTTGGTAACCAGGCTTGGACTCAAATCCAAGTTCTGCCCCTGACTAGCTGTGTGACCTCAGGCAAGTGTCAAAAACCTGTCTGTGCCTCATTTTCCTTGTTATAAAGAAGGGGAGAATGACGATACTGGCCTCATCAGGTGGGTATAGAGATTTAATCTGATACTGCATTTGAGGAACTTAAAATGGTGCCTGCCGATAATAAATAGTGCATTAACACTGCGTGATACCTGAAAAATAATATTTATAAATTGTGTATTATCACAGACTTAGCTGAAAGTAGCAGTTCAACCACACAATACTATTGCATAATATTTTCTTCCTCTTAGAATTTAGGAAGGATCTATAGGATAATTTTGCTCCATGTATTCTTTTTAAAAGCCTCCAACAATTTGACCCAATTTTATCTTCTTATTCATATTTTTTTCTGTAGACACAGATGTGTTCAAAAGCATACCATTCAGCTTTCTCTTCGGAATGTAAAGAAACAGGTGTCATCAAAGTATTTTTCACTCCTCACCCAGGGCGCCATTTGGGTGGATTTGTTCAATTTATTAAATAGATCTTGAATATATAGTGTGTGTAAAGCCCTTTTAGAAGCAAGAGAGTTACAAAAACAAATCCCTGCTCTTGAGGAGCTCATAATTTTTTGTAAAGAGAGGGTGGGAGGAAAGGGAAGAATAATCTCCATAATACCTGGTATGATATAATAAATGCCCAGAGTGGAAATTGAACAGAGTGCAGTGGGAGCATGAAGAGAATGCCAGTATCTGGGCGTGATGACCTGTGAGGGAGCCAGGAGGCAAAGATGTCCCAGGGACAGGGAGTTGAGGGGGAAGGGATTGTGGGGCTGAAGTTTGAATTTGAGTTTGGATCTACAGTCTGAACAGTTGGTCAGGCAGCTCCTGGCCCTTGGCCTGAAGCTTGAAGGGACAGTGAGGGTTAGAGATGGAGAAGCTAATTAAAGCCAGAGGAGTCACCGTGGAAGCCAGAGGCCACGGGGTGGATTAAGCTGTGATTAAAGTACTTGTGCCGCAGTGCTGCTGAGGGTTGGCCAGGGCAGTGGATGCGCAGAGAGGGGAAAGGGATAGGGAGAGAGACAGGTCCTGCTTAAGAGATAAAACTGACGAGTAGGTGGAAGGGTTGGGGAAGAAGGAGTTAAGGGTTACTCGTGTTTGGGTGACCCAGGAGACACTGGTGCCATGAACAAGGACTGGGGCAGAAGAGAGCAGATCGAGAGGGGAAAGTGAGTTTAATTTTTATCCCTGTGGAGATGGATCTATGAAATACCTAAGTGGTATGTGGTGTCAAAATGTTTTGTCGTCCCTGAAGGACCCCATTGGTCCTCATGGATGTATGTAGATAAGCAGTTGCCTAGTAAGCAGATGGCTAATCTGTAAATGGGAAGAGGCTGGTCCTGGAAACAGATTTGGAAGTTTCGAGTTGTGCCTGATGAGAGCTGCAGAATAGATAATGCTGTTCAGTGAAGAAATAAAGATGGAAAAGCAGTAGGCTAAAGGAGTCCACAAGGAAGCTGAGAAGGAATGCTCTCTTAAGGGCATCTCTAGTCAATGGGGGAAGGAATGGATTATTTAATTCGTGGTGTTAGGATATATGTAGCCTTTGGAGACCGGGGGGAACCTGGCTTCCCGACTCTTGTTACACACCAAAATTAATTTCATTTGGATTAAAGTTTCAGATGTTATAAGCCTTGACTATACGGGAAGACTGTATAGGTGATAATTGATACAGCTTTGGCATGAGAAAGAGTTTATGGTCAGAAACCATAAAGGACAAAATTGGGAAAGCTAACTTCATGAAAGTCAAACAGAAACCTCATTGAAAAGTAAGGAAACAAACTGGAAATATTTGCGATGTAGATAACAGGTCATATGCATATTATGGAATGATGTTAGGATTTGTTTCTTATCAAGCAGTGAAGAAAAGATTAATGTCGAATTAGAAAAATGAGCAAAAGAAAGAATAAGCGTCTTGTATATAAAACATTGCAGATTACCAGGAGACATATGAAAGGTATTTTTGACCACATAATCAAGGAAATGCCATTTATGGCCTAACAAGTGGAAGAGATTAAAATTTAAAAAGAAAATCTTGATCTTGATGAGAGCATGGGGAAGCATGTACTGGGGAACAGAGCCGTCCCTGGTTGTTTTTGAAAGTGAGCTTCTATTGTGTTTTTCCCCAGCGTGTTAAAGATCCCATGGCGTACTTTGGGAACAAGAAGGAGTATTCTTCAGGTCGTTTCTTTATTATAATAATAGAGTGTTTCACCCTTGTGAGAGAAGGCAAAAACAAATTCACTTGTGTGATAGACATAGGCATTTATTGAAGGCTGTTGCATGCCAGGCACCCCGACAGCCCAGCTGAGACAAGAGGCGAGTGTACAGACATCAGTTGTCAGTGGTGTGGGCGGGGGGCTTCCGGTGGATCCTGCAGCATAGGGGGAACGGAGGTGTGGAGAACGTCACGAGGCACATTCCACAGAGGCAGTGGTTTGAGGGGAGTCCCTGTGGGAATGTGGGGAGCTAGAGGTAGGCAGCCTGCTGCAGTGGGGAGTAGAGAGGACTGAAGGGTTTTGTCTATCAGGCTGGCCAGGAACTTGAGGTTGGAGCACTGGGGAGTCTTCAAAGGATTTCAGGCACCAGAGCAATGTCCTCAAATCCGTTTTGACATGCTGCAGTTGATAGTGAACAGGCTCTTCAGTTGACAGGGAAGTCCTCACCCGAGTGAGGATTACCAAAGCCAAAGAAGAGGAATGTAAGAATCCTGAGAGATAAAAAGTCACAGACCAAGAAATAACTGCAGTTCTTTTGGGGAAACACTATTCTGAGGAATCCACAAAGATCTGTTCTTATAGCATAGGGAAGGTTACCTTTCAGTCGAGTTCTCCTGCGTGCAGACTTAGATGCGATAATGGAATCCCTGGGCAGTTGAGCTGGCCTCTAACCTAGATTCCCACATTTTTGGTTCACGGTGCTCTTGGAGTTTCGTTGTTTTTATGGTGCCCCCAGGTCAAAAGAAATGCCTAACAGTTCTTCTTATGAAATATTTACTTCCAAACAACCTAATAAGTATTTCTGAGCTGACACTTTAGTAGTAGTTTGGAAAAATAATGCATAACAAGTTAGAAGAAAAAAATCCTATTTTTATTTTCTTCCTTAAAAGCCACATGTGTGAACCTGTGGGACACTGCATAGCTTCACAAACCTTGGGATAGGTCGGACACTGCCACCCTCATTTCCATTTCTACATTGATTTTTGAATGGATGGTGCTTGTGTCTTGGCACAGTAACCAGTGACCCTGTCTTTGCAAGATACGAGATCATCGAGAGGAATGGAGCGTGGCCTGGTGTTGAAATTGAACTGCCCGGAGCTAAAGGTTGTGATAAGGTTGAGCAGTTATTTCCTTTGAAAATTGCGAATACACTGTCATATGCCAGTTCACTTGCTCCTGTGCCTTGCGGTACTTCAGTGCATGGGTTGGGAACTAGAGCCCTGACTTGGTCCCGGCGTTGGGTTAGCCAGCAGCCAGCTTAGTGTGTGCTCGGGCCCGGCGCTGCGCCGGCGCGCGGGGGCTTACGGTGGCCTCCCGTGGCCTACGGTGGCCGCACCCTCACCGAGGGGCAGCATCCGCGCAGGGAACTGACAGTCTCCTGGAGGGATTACAGAATTGGGAAGTGATGCGGCGGAGCCGGGGTCAGCAAGCTTTCCGTATGGGGCCGGGGAGCACGTGACTACCTCGGGCTTTGGCGGCCGTGCGAGTGGCTGTGAAGCTCCTCCATGTGAGCACCGTAATGTCAAAACAGCCCAGGCAGCACCTAGACAAGTGGGCATGGCTGTGTCCTAGTGAAACTTCGCTCTAAAGCAGGGATGGCCCCTCCGGGTCAGCATTGGTGCAGCCCCTGACGTGGAGGTGTAACTGGTGTGCTGCGGAAGCAGGAGGAGCTGCGCTGCTGATGTGCTGAGCAGTCCCTCCCGTGGGATCCCAGAGGCCAGGGTGGGCTCTTCTTCCTCCTCTCTGGGTCTCCCAGGTGAACAGAGGAAGGCGGCAGAAGGCAGTACAGAAAGGAATTCCAGGCAGGAGGAAGATACGTGCAAATGTGAGGAGTCATGAAGGGGGGGTTTGCTGACATTTTTTTAATCTTTTAACATAATTGTATTTTTTGTAAGATTATTTATTCATTTGCAAGTGGCAGTGTGCAAATGGTAAGGATTGGAGGGGAGGGCACAGGATTACAGTGTCATAGATCGTTTTTCTCATTTCCCCCCCTTTTTTGTTTTTTTGTTTGTTTTTTTGTTTTTCTACCTCACTTTTTTGGCAGAAGGTGTATCTTTTGAGTTGTGGCGTATCCTCTCAATTAGCAGTTTGAGTATGGAATTCAAGTGTGACAGTAGTTTTCATGTGCAGTTTTGGAGATGTTCTCTTTAGCTTTCAGGGCCAAGAAGTCTGATATCCCCTCTACACCCCCACCATGTTTATGGAGCATGCACCCAGGGTCTCCTCTACACCCGCAGCCTGCTTTGAAGATAGCCATGTCACTGTCACTGTCCCTGCATGAGGGCGGAGGGCTTGTTGGGCTCACACAGTGAGGCCCAGAGTCCTGGTTTCAGAGAACTGTTCCATGCTGTTCTCATTTCAGAGCCCTTGTATGGCTGCCGTTCCCCAACCTGGAAGCTTTTAAGATTTCCTTTTATACACTTATTCTCAATGATGTACTTTGTTATATAACTCTCTGTAAATTCACTATATGGAGAACTAGATTTTTTGCTGCTGAATATATACTGGTAATTCTTTGTGTGTCTTTGTTACTGCAGTTGTCTCTTAATCTCCCTTTGAAACCCCACTTCCTTCGAGCTTCCCTCTTCCTGAAAAAACCTTTACTGTCTTCCTGCACCGTGTAGTCTCAGTCGACTTTCCCAAACCGGCCAGATTTGTGTTTTTTCATGGGTATGTCTCACTCTCCTTAAACCCCCACACTTCACTTTACGGTACAGTGATATCTCCCTAACTGCAAAGTTTATGTTCCTGAAAAGCCGCCTTCAAAGGCAGTGCTCCAGGAACTGAAGATCGTGTGTGTAGGGGGGATGGAATGAGGACTGCAGTTAGAGTAAGTAGCTGCTGGTCACAGTTCTTCAATTTTTTTTTTGTCCCCTAATAGAAAAGAGTAAAGAAGGGGACAGTAAGAATATGAAGGAGCAGTATGGATCCTGCTTACATTCCATTCGGCCTCTCACTTGGGGCAGACCTTCTAGCATCTCCTCTCCTGTAGGTTTGGGGACCTGCGTACATGTTTATTTCATGTTGTAGTTAAGTGGCTTTTCTCCCTCCAGTGGGCAGTTCCTTTTGTGAATCAGTGACAAGGGAAGTATCTCATTGTGATGACAGAAAAATAGGTTCTCGAGATCAAAGATTCTCTGGCTCCTCCTTACTCACCTCTTTCTGACTGAACAGGTGTTTCTCAGACCCTTCCCTCGGACCTTGGTGCTGCTGGGGACAGTCCTGTCGGCAGAATGCACTAGCCTACTCTGTCATCTGTCCCCGTCCCCTCCACCTCCTTCCCCTTCTGCCCCACCAAAAAGAGAAAACAGACTAAACAAAGCATATCTGGACCACAGTTTCTGGTCCTCCTCTGCCTTTACTTTCCTCTTTCACCTCTCTTTTCTGAGTATCCCGGGCAGAAAGGACCAAAACCTCATGTAGACTGGAACCAGAGTTTTCAAAGCCAAGGAGAAAGCAAAGCAGTGTGCATTTGTGGGCTATTTCATTTTCACAAGCTCTGCACATGGGGAGCCAGTGCTTTCTGACGCCCTAAGGCAGAAGTGAGGATACGACATAAATAAAACAAGCAAAACACAGATTTTTTTTCTTTCCATTCCAACAGTTGTATAAGCTGATTTTGCTTGATCCGTTTTCTTAAAAAGGTTTGTTGACATTTTTTAATCTTTTAACACAATTGTATTTTTTTAAAAGATATTTTATTTATTCATTCATTCATTCATTCATTCATTCATTCATTCATTCATTCAAGAGGCAGAGGCACAGGCAGAGGGAGAAGCAGGCTCCATGCAGGGAACCTAGTGCTCCCAGGACTCCAGGATCACACCCTGGGCCAAAGGCAGGCGCTAAACCGCTGAGCCACCCAGGGATCCCCAACATAATTGTGTTGCATAGGATACAGACTGGTGGCCCTCGGGTAGGATACAGTCTGAAGACATACTTGGTTTGGCCTTTAGAATATTTAAGAACTACAAATTAGTTCCTTACATTGACGAATTTGAGTTTTTCATATAAATTCCCAGGCTTCTACCTTGGTTTAAAAAATCAGAAATCTGGCAAAAGACCTATGGCTGCACCTCTGGGCTAGGCAGGTGAGCTCCGGTTTGCACCTGCCTGTGGAGTTTGTCACCTGTTTTGCCTTCCAGGTATGTGCATTTGCAGTCTACTGCTGCAGCAAGTGACAGTGATCCTAATTTTGGAAATTAGCTCCTGCAACTCTCTAAGAATGTGTTCTCGAGGAATAAGGCATCGATGGGGGAAAAATAAATTCTGGCAATGTTTCTTTTAGAAGGGAGCAGAGACAAGTTTCATGTGTCCTTTTCCCCTTACAGTACGTTAGAAAGCTCTCCATGTACTGCTCTGGCCTCAGGTGAGTCCATTTGAAATGTTTGCTTAAGTAGGGAAGTCAGATCTGTTACAAGCATATCATATGGCCTATGTGACTTGCTCAACATTTTTGACATAAATGTTAACAAAAGAAAGTTTTCTTTATCCTGCCTGTGTTCAGTTAAGCAGGTGTGGTGACAGTGTCATTGATTCTCCTGTCCCAGCACACCCAGCACCCCAGCCTGCCTCTCACTGGCCTGCTCGGTGGTGTCCTTGATGCTGGCGCTGACCTTGTGCTCATGTGTCTGCTCGCTCGCTGCCTGCCCACAGGGTGGAATATTACACCGTAGCTTTGGGAAGTTTCTCATGTGGACCCGGAGCAGGGTTGGCCCTGTGCTGCAGCTCCCAAGGCAGAGGCAGGAAGGGATTAAGTGATTGGCCTCAGTCATGCTAATTAGCAGTGGAGCCAGGATGAGAGTCTGCATCCACCGGACCTGCTCCAGGACCTCGGTGGCGGCCCTACCCCTCCTGCCACTTCATGGGACACACATCTCTTTTCCGGAACAACTGTAAACTTGTAGCAAGGGACTGTTTCATTTTAAGATGATGTTTAGCCCATCAGTGAATATGGTTTGTGATTGTTTCAGTCCTGGTTTGGTCGTGTTCGGGACTCCTTTATTCAGTTGCTATTCCTGCCCATGCTGTGGAATTCTATAACTTTAGCAGCTGGCATTTTAGACATTCCGTGAATACATTTTCATTCTAATACATAAGCTTGGTGGCACCAGAAGTGACTAGAAAGTTATTCAGCTAAAAAAGAGTTGACCATTTTTGAAATGTGTGCCTATGCCTTGTGTCTGTTTTGGTTATGATTACGTAAGCTACTCAAGATTTGTCTCCTGAGTTTTTGACAGTACTCGGCAATAGCCAGGAAGAGATCTTGCCATCTCCTTTTGCTAAGGAAAGTGTTTTCTGAACTATCTTTTTGGACTCCAGTTATTTAGATGTTGGATCTTTTTTCCCCATCAGGTCCCTGTTTGTACATCTTTTCTCACATGCTGTTTTTACCTTTGGTTTTTTTCCTGAAAGATTGCCCAATATTTTTTATCTGTCTTTTAAAATTTTTTAATATTAGCCAATACATTTCACTTGTAAGAGCTATTTTTATTTCTGATTATTGCTTTTTCATTGCATCTTCTAGTTTTTATGGCTATGCCATATTCACTCTGGAATATTGTCTAGAGGCAATTTTTCTGTTTTTAGTTTTCCTCTTTTCTATATTATCCCCATTTTCTCTGGGAGTAATTTTTATTTCCCTCCTAGGGATCCTCTCTCCTCTGAATCTCTTTTTATTGTTTTAAAAGCAGGCTTTGCTTGTATGTGTGATGATCCTTGGTTGTTTGGTCTAGTATAAAAATGAGGAACTGTTAAGTCTGACAGAGTTTTCAGTGCATTGAGAGGGCTTGTCAGCTGGCAGGCTTCATTCAGCTGGAGTGGATGGGAACATCATTATTCTGAGGAAGCCCTCAGTGTCAGATGTGGAAGTCTCTCCTCTTGGACACCTGTGTCTTTGTTAGCTGCTCTCATTTCCTGGGCAGTTCTTTTACATTCTGTAGGGAATGCCTCTGTTTTAGAAGTAGGAACATGTCAAGGTTAAGGTCCTTAGACCTCTGTTATAAACAGACTGCCTATAAACAGCCTATAAATAGTAAATCACTGCCTCCCTCTTGATGAACCCAGGGAGGATTTAAATGGTACCACCACCCATCCATTGTTCTGCTTCCACCAAATCCTATAGCCATCTTTGCTTCCTCTCCTTATATCTCACCCAACACACTGTACTACACTGACTACATGTGTGGCACTCTGCTAAGTGCTTTACACATATTTACTCTTTTAATCTTTACAACTAATGGAAAATATTGTTACCATCTCCACTTTACAGATGAAGAAATTGAGGCGCAGAGAGGCTAAGGCCACACAATGAGTAGCAAAGCTGTGAATCAGCCCTGGTCTATCTTTGTTTCGTTTTATTTTAGATTTTATTTAAATTCAAGTTAGTTAACATATATTGTATTATTAGTTTCTGGGGTAGAATTTAGTGACACATCAGTTGCATATAACATCCACTACTCATTATAACTAGTGCCCCCCCCTTAATGCCCATCACCCATTTATCCCCCCTGCTCACCTCCCCTCCAGCAACCCTCAGTTTGTTCTGTATCTTTAAGAGTGTCCTATAGTTTGTTTCCCTTTTCTCTTTTTTTTTGCTTTTTACCCCTTCCCATATGTTCATCTGTTTTGTTTCTTAAATTCTACATGTAAGTGAAATCACATGGTATATGTCTTTCTCTGCCTGCCTTATTTTGCTTAGCATCGTACACTCTAGTTCTGTCCGTGTTTTGATAGGAACACAACCTGGCACAGCCACTCTGGAAAACAGTATGAAGGTTCCTCAAAAAGTTAAAAATAAAACTATCCTACAACCCAACAGTTGTATTACTAGGTATTTATCCAAATGATAAAAAATAATGATTCAAAGGAGCATGTGCACCCCAGTGTTTATAGCAGCAATGTCCACAATAGCCAAGATATGGAAAGAGCCCAGATATTCAGTCCATGCTCCTAAATCACCACATTATTCTGCCTATAGTGCATTGGGAAGACCCTCCATCTCTGGAACAGATCCTGAATCTGACCATCTCTTCCACCTCTGCTCTTAGAACCCTAGTCCTCACCACTCGTGGTCTCACCTGGACTCTGGTTTCCCTTCCTCTACTCTTCCCCTAGAGTCCACCCTCGATCGATGTAACAGCTAGAGAAATCTTCCCAAAGTGCAGATCAGATCACGGATTTCCCCCCCCCCCTGATTAGTTAAAATCTGAATCCTTTCCATGGCCCAGAGCCCTTCGTGGCCTGACCCGCCCATCTCTTGGCCGCAGCTCCTCCTCCTGACATTCCAACCTAGTAAGCTTGTCCTTTCTTAGGGTCTTTGTATTTGCTGCTACTTCTCTTTCCCCATGGCTTACCATGGCCATCTTCTCATTAGGCCTTAGCTCAAGTAACACCTTCACTCACTCACTCACTCACTCACTCACTCACTCACACTCTACGCACATTTACTTTAAAGCACATATTAAGATCTTAAATTTCTTAGTGGTTTATGTATATGTATTTCCCAACTAGATTCCAGGTTCCTTGAGGGCTGGGACTTTGGTTCAGTGTGTACCTCCAGTGCCTGGATGGGGACCTGGCATGTGGTAGGCTGTCTCTAGTCATTTGCTAAGAAGTGAGCGTCCCTGGAGCTCTTAGGCTGAAAGCACCAGCCTGCATTGCGGCCCCTCCCCCACGGCGCATCAGATTCAGTCATTGCTCACCTACATGTGTTGACATCTTTCATTTACTAGCGGTCCCTTTCCCGTTATAGTTGTTGTGGTGTTTGTTACACTTTAGGCATTCGTGTGTATTGGTCACTATTTTTGCCACATCTGCAAACCTTCTGTACTATTATTTATCCTAGTTTTTCCTTTATTTAAATTTATATGAAATAGAAACTATATCACAGCATAAATGAAAAAGAAAAAAATATTACCACAAATGACTATGTTAATTAAAATTAAAACTGTCATTCCAGATAATTTAAAATTGTAAAAACTTCAGTTTCACGCACTGCTTTTTGGTAGTAGTGTGCTACTGTAGTAGTATTGGAATGGAGAGTTGAGAAATATGTGTTTGGTTATAATCTTGAACTTGAAGCCTGTCATTTGAAAATTGACCCTATAATGGATCCCTAAAGCAACAGCTGTGTTCGATTATTCACATCTAAACCCAGGGCAGCTTGAGTCTAATGTCTGCAGAGTTTCTGTGGCTGTGCACAGTGGAAGAGGTGTCTTTGCAGCACTTTGAACACCATTTGAAATTCTTCTCATCTAGGACTGACTGCTTTGCACGGATGATGAACATTTCCTTACGTTTGAGAAGACCACCCTGGATGGTGGATAGTAACGGAAGGAGGATGACTTCACATTTCCAGTGGCTCTTATTAACATTTATTCTCCTGTATTTAATGAACCAAGTGAATAGTGAGAAAAGGGGTAAGTGCATCTGAGTCTTAGAATGAACTGATGCAATGCTGTTGCTATTTTTCACAATTACTGTTTTGATTATAAGGTGGTCTTGTATCTTTATTGAACCCTTCAGGTTTTCTGTGGTTAAAATCAATTTCTTTGTCACTTTCTTTTTTTATACACTATTGCTCTCTTTTTAAAAGGCCCCTAAAGCTAGGCCTAAATATTCTTTACCCATTAAAAAAAATAATAATAAAGTATAATTTACATACAATACAATTCACCCTTTTAGGATAAAACTCTGTGAGTTTTGACAAATGTGTACAGTCACATGACCACCAGCACAATGAAGACACAGAACACTCCCCATTCCAGAAAATTCCCTATGCTCCTCTATCCTCAGCTCCTCTCCTCCCTCTCTCAAGCCAACACTGGCCTAGTTTCTGTCTATAATTTTGCTTTTCTGAATGTCACGTAAATGAAATCTAAATCTCTTTCTTTAATAACATGTTGTGTTCATGTTCTTTAAATATATTACGAATGTTTATGTAGATGTTATTATCTAGCTTATTTCTATAAAAAACATTATCATCCTTCTGCCCCTGAGTTTAGTTTTATATTATTTCTGTAATTAAACAGAGTTCTTCTTTTCCTCTGAGATCACTGTTTAAATAACTCTAGTTATGGTTACTGATGATTTCTAATGTGAGTGCTTCTAACATTTTTGTTTTCTGTCTCATGTAAGTAGCTTTATAATTTATTGCTATTGTAAATGTCATGCCAATGGTGTAAAAATTAAAAAACCCTTTCAGAGACATTTATAGAGAGAGTCTGAGATGGAATAACCTCTTATACACTCTAATTACTTTATTTCCTCCCTCCTTCCCTCTCCCTCTTCCAGTTTCCTTTTGTCCTCCCTCTCATACCCCTCCTTTCTTTTCATTCTCTTTTTAGTTTTTCATTGTACAGTGCTAATGTATTCCATGACCTAGTATTCTTTTATAGTATGAATAAATACTATTGAAATTATAATCTTCTGAGTTACTTGTTACTTTTCAGTTTTTTAGGCCTACACAAAAGACATATTTTTCAGATGATTGTGTGAGTTCATTACTATTTAAATATAATATGCTTCATGAAAAATTTTTTTAAAGATTTTATGTATTTGAGAGAGGGAGAGAGAAAAAGAGAGACACAGTGGGAGGCAGGCAGGGGCAGGGATAGAGGGAGAAGCAGACTCCCTGCTGAGCCAGGAATCCCGACAGGCTCAATCCCAGGACCCTGGGATCATGACCTGAGCTGAAGGCAGACACTTAACCCACTGAGCCACCCAGTCATCCCTACTTCGTAAAAATTTAAAGATTGGTTGTGGGGTTTCTATAGAGGTGGCAGTCTGGTTATAGGCAGCGAGGCAGCATTGGCTGGGAGGGAGTGCTTAGAAGTAGTGTTTGTGAGCATGGGAAGCACGTAATTCTTACTTAGAGTTACTTTATTTAGCAGGGAGGAAGAGGGGCCAATGGAGCTACTGGAGATAAAATTCTTCCAGGCTCTCTCTGGGTCTCATCCTCGAACCTGCAATCCCTCCCTCCATTTATTGTAGCGGCTAAAGGTAGGACTTTGACGGAGGCTCAGTCCCTGAGTGGTCTCATGCTTGGCCCACTTCCATTCATTTCCTCTCATTTTTTAATCCACAGCTACAAAAAAAGAAAAAAAAGAAAAAAAAGGAAAAAAAAAAAAGAAAACCAGCCCTTTCTGTGACTACAGGCTCATCCTTGCACAGAGGACCTGCATCCAGTGCAGACACATATGCTCATACTCATGATTAAAGATGGTTTGATGTGCAATGAAATTATTAAGCATATTCTGTGTTTCTCCTTCTCCAGGGGCTCCTCGTGATTTGAAGTGTATAACTAACAATTTGCGAGTATGGGACTGTTCTTGGAAAGCACCCTCTGCAGCAGGCCATGGTACTGTTTATGAAATTTGTATCGAAAACAGGTAAAAGAAATACTTTGGTTAACTAATAGCTATGACTAAAGGCCTTTAATATTAGAGCATATTTCCTAAAAAATCTGAATCAATCAAGTATGAAATACACTTTTACTGTGGATTCTAATCTGCTATAAAGTTTTACTGGTCCATCCCAAATCAACATCTGTCTAGATCAGTAGGGTTCAGGTTTTGATTTTGCCTAACAGGAAATGTCAGCTCTGGAGCGGGGAGTTCAAGGCTGGCATGGTCATTGATGAAAGACCCAGGTTCCTCTTTATCATGCTGCTGTGCCATCTTTAGCATGTGATGTCATGGTTCAAGAATGCTTGAGGGAGTGGCTGTCATGGCTTCATTCCAGAAAGCAGTGAGGAAAAGGATGATTTTCTTTAAGGAGACCTTTAAGAGGTCCCACACAACACTTCTGCTTGCGTCTCATTGGAAGAATTTAGTCAAATGATGAAGCCTATTTGCATAAGAGGCGGGCAATGTGCCTGGATAAACCTTGAGTTATTATTATTAAGGGAAAGGGGGAATGGACATTAGGAGGTCAGTGACAGGTTCCCTCACACCACCTTCCCCTCTCAGGTAATCTTGGAGAGGGCCACAGGCTCTGAAGCCTAGAGGTGAGGCCTTTGGACTGTCTGCAAACCAAAACATTTCTCCCCTTGCCCCCAATTCCATCAGGGCTCTGAGTGGTTCAGCGTCACCAGAGTAGTTCAGCACAGCAGCTCCAAGTCCTGTTTTGCTGATGGGTGGTCCTAATGTTAACTGACATAAGTGGGCCTTCAGGTACTACTCAGGTGTTTTGTTCCCATTTGGTATATGTTTATTGAGCGTTGGTCTAAGCTTTGTCGTGGTTTGTCAACCGGGAAGAGCTTGTTTGTGTATTAGAAATAGCCCTAACATCTTATTTCCTTATTTTCTGCTGTGAAAATAAAGAATTATTTCCTCCTTGTGTTCTGTGTCCGCCTTGGGTCAGCTGGCATCTCTGCCCCAAGTCTCTCCTCAGGGACCCAAGCCTAGGGGTCTCTTACCCTCCAGTGCATAAAGATAGGAAGGAGAGGCAACACAGCCTATGCTGGCTTCCAGAGCTTCCCTCCTGAAGAGATAGATGTGACTTTTGCTCACGTTTCTCTGCAAATAAAGTCAATTCGCCATGCGTTGCTTCAGAAGAGCAGGAACTGTAATCCTGCTGTGAATCCAGAAGGGAAGAACCTGAAAAATTTGGTAAATAACATAAATGACTATCTCAGGCCAAAGAGAGAGGAGGTTGTTCAGAATCTCCAGGAGTTCACAAGAAACAAATCACTGTGGGTTAAGTACTGACAGAAATTATATGTGAAAGGCTGAGGGAGCACTGACTGAGGAGTGTGGGGCTCCAGAGAGGCTGTCAGAGGCTGTGATTATGGAGTGTGAATACCCAGTTTCTCAGGAAAAGGACAGAGAACATTCCAGCCTGAAAGAATATGGGTTCAATGCCATGATCTTATGAAATAGCACCATTTAGTGAATTCAGGTGGTTTTGTGTTATTGGCAGCTAAGGAGGCCTGCCTCTGTGAGGATGAGAAGCAGTGAGCCGACCTGTTAAGTCAGAGTCCAGAGTAAAGAACGTGAAGAGGCCTGTGCAGGGTTGCAGGAGACACTGCACAGCCCCTCTGCTTGAGCTCAGATTTGCATGGGAGGTTAGAAGTGTATGTGAAATACAATAAAGAGAATGTAAATGGGCTTTGTGAAGGTTCAAAGGAACCAAGGGGGAAAAAAGCGACTTTTGTGGAGGAGCTCATGGGTGGGGAACTAGAAGAGTTTTGAAAGCAGAGCGGGTGAGAAGGTGTTGTTCATGCTAAACCTTGGGTCAAAACAAGGAGCAGTGGACAGATCAAAGGTGTGTCTGAGGCTGCAAGCAGCCAGTTTCATTCCCATCCTCAGTATTTGTGTGGAGTGCCATCTCAGCATGAGACCTATGATGATGTAGAAGTGTAGAAGTGCAGGGTGATGGGAAGGCTGCGGCGGGCGGTGGTGGTGGGAGTTTTTAGGGCATGCTAAAATCCTGAGTTTCTTGATAATAATCATCCCTCCTATCACTCGACTTTCTAGTACAGTCTGGTTATTCATCCTCCACGTAGATGCACTTACCAGTAATTAACCTCTTTTTTTCAGGGTTTTTTTTTTTTTTTTTTTAAGATTCTATTTATTTATGAGAGAGAGAGAGCATAAGCAGAGGGGAGAGGCAGAGGGAGAGGGAGAAGCTGAGCAGGGACCCTGTGTGGGACTCAACCCCAGAACCCTGGGATCATGACTTGAGCTGAGGGCAGATGCTTAACTGTCTGAGCCACCAAGGCACCACCCCCCCCCCAACTTTTTTTCAGTCTTAAGATGCAGCATAACATATCATGTTTTTGTATAAAAGAACAAAGTAGGCGGCGCCTGGGTGGCTCAGTGGTTGAACCTCTGCCTTTGGCTCAGGTTGTGGTCCCGGGGTCATGGGATCAAGTCCTGCATCGGGCTCCTTGTAGGGAGCCTGCTTCTCCCCCTCTGCTGTGTCTCTGCCTCCTTCTCTGTGTTTCTCATGAATAAGAAAGAAAAAGAAAGAAAGAGAAAGAAAGAAAGAAAGAAAGAAAGAAAGAAAGAAAGAAAGAAAGAAAGAGAAAGAAAGAAAGAAAGAAAGAAAGAAAGAAAGAAAGAATTTTCCAGCACATTTTGTGTTAATAATATATTTTTATGAAAATTGCACTGTCACTTTATCTGCTAATTAAAATTTGATTTTTTCTGTTGCAGGTCCCATTCTTGTTATCAATCAGAGAAAACAAATACTAAAATTCCAGCTCTTTTACCTGGTGATCATGAAATAACAATAAACCGTCTGTATGATTTCGGAAATCCTATAAGTAAATTCACACTGAATGAAAAGAATGTTTGTAAGTATTTGAAAAGAAACTTGATTTGAAAATAACTCAGTACAGTGCCTTTCTGTTTAGTATTGCAGTATTTTATAATTGTCAGAAATTTACTCTTCTTTTTTTGAACTTCAGTTGTTAGACTAACACTTGGATTTTCCCAGCAACCATTGACTGTGACTTATGGAGCATAGCCAAATGGGGAAGGAAGCAGACTGCCTTCTAGTCAAAGTAGATGTCACAGAGTTCAGGATCCCTTCCACATTTGGATGCTTTTCTTGTCACCTCTCCGCCTCATTGATTCCTGCATACCTTTCAGAACTTCTCAGGTGTCCCGTGCTTTAGGAAGTAGTTTTACTCTCCTAGAGGAGACCCTATTCCTGTCTTAATATTCCCTTAGGCATGTGTGTTTTTCCTTATGGCATTTCTTACAGTTGCATTACTAATGTATTATGTGATAAGGAACTTATTATGTGTCACTTCCACAAGAAAATAGGTTCAGTAGAGCAGGGAGTTTCTCTCCTAGCTTACTGCCTTGCATGTGGCAGGCATCTTGTACAGATTGAATGTCTAAGATCTAGGTTACAGGCTGAGTGGAGTCATGAAATAGACCCAGGCTGATATAAGTGGAAATTGTGCTACACAGAGAGACCTTAGAAACCCCAGGAGTCTTGACTCTTAATGGTGGGGGAAGCAGGTTTGTTTGCTCTTGATAACTATTATAGGAGTGGCATCATAATGATATAATGGGTTTTATAAAGATGACTTACTTTGAAACAAGGGGAAAAATATAATTAACTTGGTGACCTGTCCAATTTCATGGATAAGATGCCTGTTTGGAGTGGTCTGTGTCTGAGATAGAACAGATTCTGAAAGGATAATAGCAAAGCAAGCTTTCCAGGAACTTTGCATCTGTCTCACTGCCTTTCAAGATAAAGAAAGAAGAGCCATGTTTGTTGTTTTCTTTCTGTAGCTGAATGTGAGATCCAGGTGAGAATGTTTTATACAGATCAGCCCTCAATACCCACAGAGAAATACTGTTAACACGTAAATATATTTTCTATGCATATTCATATAAACAGTAAGGTTCATTTTACTTTATAACCTGCTTAATAGAGGCATAGATTTTCAATGTGTTATCTAAATCTGTATTATTTTTATAGGCTGCATAGTATTCCATTGAATAGAGGTACTGTAATTATGTTAAGCGATTGATTATTAACATTGAGATTTTTATTTCTGGTTTTTCAGTATTATAACCAGTGCTTTAGTGAGCATGTTTTACACTTGTATGTTTCTAATTTCGGTGATGATTTCCTTAGGCTAAATTCCTAAAATTGGGAATGCTGCCCTAGAGATAATCTTCTTGTTAGGACTTTTGATGTCCATTGGCAGTTGTTCTTCAGAACTTTTGAGTCTCTGCATTTCCACAGATATCCTATGAGAGGGGCCTGTTCTTTACTTCCTTGCTGATATTGTCCGCTTCTCTTATTTTTACCATTTCAGTCTGAAGGCCCCTAATTATAGCACTTTGTTTCTGCGTTTCTGTGATTACTTAAAAAAAAAAAAAAATCAGTCATTTTTATTCTTTTCTGAACTGTCTGTATTCTTTCTCAGTTTTCTCTTGTGTTGAAATTCAGAATTCCCTTTGTTAGTTCACAAGAGCTCCCTATATTATGGTTATTAATTCTGTCATAATTTGCTACAAATAATTTTCCAAGTTTAAAATTTAAAACTTCATTGGTTTTCATCTTTATATAAATAATCTCATTTGCTGTTTTTCTTTGAGCTTTTGGTTTGGTTATCATACTTGATTTAAATCTTTTATCCATCTAGACTTATTTTGTAGTAAGGTGTAAGGAATCTAACTTAGTTTTATTCCAGATTTTTAAAAAAGTCCCCAGGACTCTGTCTGAGAGCCAGTTTGTATTGTCTGATTTTTCAGCAGATATTGAGAAAGTTCTGCCCTGGGAAGCTAATTGAAGGTGATAGTATTTGACAGAAAGATCTAGAAGGGCACATTAAGACAGACTCTAGATGACTTATGAGATGAATAGTTGGTTATTTTTACATATCATGTAATTTGTTGATAGAATTTTAATATATTGGGTCTGATTATGATCAGAATATTAGATTAACAGCATCCCAATAGTAAGATATTACTAATACTACTACTATAATACAGATAAGAAAACTGAAAAGCAAACTAGATGAATACAAGAGAGATGAATCCATCAGCACATCTTTGAGTACCTCCTGTGTTTGGAAGGAGCTATGAAATGATAGTGTACCTGTATGTTAGAGGATCTGGGTTTTTTGGCAGTTTGCTATGAATAAAAATATGAGAAGTTAACTTTTCTCCAGATGCTTTCAACACTATACATATGAAGCAAACAAGGTATATTTAATATATATATGCATATATAAAAATAAGCTTCTAATTGACAAGGGCAAACACAAAAATAAGGCTTTGTAAGACTTTTAGTGCCTCAGTTTCTTAAAATAACCTGAAAATATGGATCTGTCTGAGGCAGAATAAATAATGTGGATCCTATAAATGAGCTGGGAAAGCTCCCATCTTCTGATGTTTAAGCAAAAAAGAGCATGGAGGTTATGGGTAAAGATGGACTAGCTTTAAAAAATAAACAAGCACAAGTGATTAAATTTATTTCCCAGATGAAAAGTTCCTGTCCTCTAGAAAGCAAGTTAATATTGTCCTCAAGTGTCTATTTTAGCTGGAAAGAAATGCAGATGATAGTTTATGGGAGCTTAGGGATACTTCCCATTTTACTGTGAGGAAGTGTACTAAGAAGTAACAAAGAAATTGTGTGTATTTAAATCTTTCATTGGTGTAATTGTGATTATTTCTGTCTTTAGCTTGAAATACCAGATATGACTTGTGTTTTGAAGAATAGCCCACTTCTATTTAGACAAAATGTAAATTATGTGTACTTTTCAGGGAGGGAACATTTTAATGGATGAATATTGCTTTAGTGTAAATGCTCCCATGTTTCATAATTTTTAAGTTAGACTATATTGTGACAGCCTGAAACATTTGAATGAACCATATTCTTAGAAATCTCTGTTCTCAGGTCACACCAGACCTTGAACTTTCCCTCTCCTGGCACTAAGGCAACTTCTTGCTCATTTGCTCCTTTTGTTTTTTTGTTTTGTTTTTTTAAGTTTTTAATTCCAGTTAGTTAACATAATAGTGTTTGTTATGTTAGTTTCAGGTATATGATACAGTGGCTCCTTCTGTTTTAAAACCAGCTCCTAAAAAAATAAATAAATAAAAATAAAACCAGCTCCTACTTAAAACTTGTTCTATCAAGCATCCTCCACTGTTCTTACATAGCTGTGAAACCATTGACTTTGCTGTATAGTGTTTTGGTTTTGGAGCCACATGTACTGTTTCCTGTAGAGCTGTAAATGTTTTACAAAATCCAATGTAGAGCACTTGTGGCCAGCAAATTTAATTTAAATTTATTAAGAACTTATTTTTAAATTATAAGACTAATTTTTATTGGTTTGCTCTGCCCTTTTTGTTATTTAACACTTTCAGCTACTCTACCTCTGTAAAGTCCTGCAAATATGTACTTCCATGACTTACTTAACTGGCCCTTGGGCTTCGTGAGGAAGTGATAGGGTAGGTATGAGGCCCAAGGGCATTTTTCTCTCAAATTCTTTTAACTTACCTTCACTTATTGTTATTTGAAGAGAGAACATGCAAGAAAGAGTCCCCACATTGTCTGCCCTTCATACCAGAAAGCCTACGTTTCACAGAACGGAACAGGCTCACACCTTGATCCAAACTATTTGAGTAATTTACTCATCCCTTATAGGTAGGGAGACCTGAAGATTTTAAAGAATACCTCACTTTTTCTACCCCCACCCCTTTTGTTTAATTTACCATTTTCTCCCTGTGAGATACTGTATCCTAAAACATGTTTTTTTCTTTTTTAAGAAGATTTTATTTATTCATGCGAGACACAGAGAGGCAGAGACATAGGCAGAGGGAGAAGCAGGTTCCCTGTGGAGAACCTGATTCAGGACTCAATCCCAGGACCCTGGGATCACGCCCTGAGCCAAAGGCAGACACTCAACCACTGAGCCACCCAGGTGTCCTTACCTTTTTACGTTTTGTACTGCAGCTTTGAGCCCACTGTCTTCCCAGACTTCTCTCTCACCAAGGGTAGTACCATCGCCAGTACTACTACTGGTCTTTTCTCACTTTTCCTCTATGAACTCTTTTATTTGGCCTAAAATGACAACCCATTTCTTTTAGTCTCAGCAGTGCTGGATCTTCTCTCATTTCCTTCTGCCTCTCAGGATTCTTGCTGCGGTTCTCTGGTTCCTTGAAGGTGTGACTGTCTATACTGGTAGCTCTCAACAAGCTTCAGCTGTTCTCTAAGTCCTGCTTTTAAGTCTGTTTCCTCAGCTGCCCTGAGCGAGTTCCTCTTGAGTCTGTGTCCATGGTGCTGATGGTCCCCGTTCTCACTCACTGTCTGCGGACCTCTCCACAGATCTTCTGTCACTCCTCTGACACTTGGTCACTCATAGCCTGTCTCTTGCATTTCTTCACAATGTCCGTGGTTCCTTGTGCCTGCTTTCTAAGCTAGAAACTTGAGGAAATCTTAAGTGTTTCCCTTTCTCGTTATAGTAATCCTTCATTTCTTTGATCTGGTCATTTCTTTGAAATGCCCATCAGAGTTTTTCCTTTTCCATATCCCTCACACACATGACGAGACGTGATCTTGTGACTCTGGTCAGCCTTTCTCCAGTGGTCTCCCACTTAATCATGCTCTCTCTCTCTCAGCTCCCTGCACTACACTACACGCCACAGCTCACCTAACCTTTCCAAAGGACTTCTTATCCTGCTGAGTACTTGCCACATCTGAGTACCCTGTTGACTCCCTCACTCAATGCCTTGGTCATTCTTACTGCTAATTACAGATACCTAAGCCAATAATAGCTCATACCATCCCCAAGTAGCATCAGGGGCTTTGACACTGTGAGGTGATTGGGAAGGGTGCAGAGAAAACAGATGGAAAGCTCTACCAAAGCAAGCTTTCCGTATTCCATCATTTTTTTGGGCCTGACCTACAGTCATACAGAGGAAGCTCCTTTACTTCTCTCTGATTTTGCCCACTTACAGATTCCAGACTGATGAACTAGAGTTTTGTGGGAATCTGATTATTTGTATTAGAAGGCATATTAGGATATGGTAGTAATTTTCTCAGATTTGACTGATGAATCATTAGGAGCTGCTTATGTAAATAAATACATATATTCTCTTTTTTTCAGTAATCACTTTGAGAGTTTGTGTGTGTGTGTGTGCATGCGCAAGGCAGGAGGAGAGGTGGGCGGGGGGAGAGAGAATCTTATGCAGCCTGCATGCCCAACGTAGAGCTGGATGTGGGGCTCAATTTTACAACCATGTGATCACAACCTGAGCTGAAATCAAGAGTCAGACACTTAACTACCTGAGCCACCAGGCACCCCCCAAAGTTTGCTTTTAATTCTTGATTTTTTTTTTTAATATTTTATTTATTCATGAGAGACACAGAGAGAGGCAGAGACACAGGCAGAGGGAGAAGCAGGTTCCATGCAGGGAGCCCGACATGGAACTCGATCCAGAGTCTCCAGGATCATGCCCTGGGCTGAAGGCGGTGCTAAACTGCTGAACCACCCAGGCTGCCCAAATTCTTGATTATTTTTTGACCAAGATGGAATTGTGTTTAAAAGTAGTCAATTAATGGAATTACAATATGAAAAACCATTACTTATTTTACTAAGTTGTATCTTGTTTTCTTTTTCTCAAGCCTTAATTCCAGACACGCCAGAGATCTTGAATTTATCGGCTGATTTCTCAACTTCCACAATACACCTAAAGTGGAATGACAGGGGTTCTGTTTTTCCACATCAGTTAACTGTCATCTGGGAAATTAAAATTCTACGTAAAGAAAATATGGAAATCGTAAAATTAGTAAGTTTGAACCAAAATAGATTTTTTCCTATGACATTAAAGAAACCAAGTAATTTTTAAAAGATTTTTAAGGTGATATCAGAGAACTTTTACATGGTAAAGGAGATAGTTCAAAAATCCTTTCAGGATTCATTAAAAACGATGTGCTATTACTCAAAAATCATTACTTATTAAAATCATGTATAAATTTCTAATTAAAGTAAGTTTAGGAAATTAAGGGAGGAATAATCCATGATTCCACCACTTGACCACAGTAAATGTTACTTTTGTGTTTCCTGTTTTTTTTATATGAATGTTTTTACATAAGTGAAATAAATGTATATGTATAATTTACTATTTTTATTTTTGTCTAATACTATAAACATAAAAATGTTTTTGAAACATACTTAGTCATAGTAATTGTTGGGAAATTTTGTATAAGCTTATAAATTTGAATTTATCTGAATCTGAAATAACATTCTTACATTTAATAGCACATGTTTTTCTTCTCAGTTTTTAAAAAAAATTTGCTTATGAATGGTTTCCTTATGATCTGTTTTTAGTTTTATTATCCTTTAGATAAGAGGAATAGTAGTGAAAAGTTTTGACTTTTCCTCCTTGATGAAGATTTGAAATCCACTTAATTACAGATTTAAGAATTAGAAGACTGCCTCATGATTTTATAACTATTTGCCTACGTACATGGATAAGATAGATCATAAAAGATAAAAAAAATAGAATTACTCTTTTTCATAGTTGTCCTGTTTTTCCTCTCTGATACTCTATTACATTCCTAAAATAGTGGCAACTGTAACTGTAGATAGGGTGTGTCCATACTTCCCCCATTGCTGACGTTGTAAAAGCTCTGTATGTGTTCATCACTTTGCATCCTCACAACAGACCCGTGAGGGAGGCACTATTAACATCACTCCCATTTTATAGATGAAGATACAGAGACACAGGAAGATATAAGTAGTAGAGCCAGGACTCAGAGTTACAGAGTCTATTCTCTTTCTTAACCACTACAATTTCTGTTACAAAACAGATATATTTATTTTCATAGAAGATGCTTTTTCTTCCTCTTCACCTGTGCAGATTGAATATATACTTTAAGACCTAAGTCAAATCCTGCCCTTTAGTTTAAAGCCCATTCTAATCACCTCAGCCTAAATGCTCTCTTTTTTGAATTTTAATGGCAATTCTTTCCTGTAAATCTAAGTTGCAGGTAGCTTTGATACAGCTCTACTACCACTGTTGTCTTAACACTGTTGCTTATCAAAAATTGTCTCGTGTAGCTTTTAATTATGGCCTGACATTCTGTGTTCTTGGTTACCACTTCCTGGCTTAGGGTAACTTCCCCAAACCTCCTTTTTCTCATTTGTGAAGTGGTGCCAAATATTTACTTCAGTAAATAATGATGATATCTATAAAGCTACTAAACAACGACTAGTTATCAATACTTCCTTTGGGGGCGACCTAAGGGATGCTAAAATAAGAGGCTACTGTTTGAAGTGTAAGTGAAGTCAAGCATAAATGAATGGAAGTATTATTTTTAAGGTCATATAACTTATTGCCACAAGGTGCATCACAATAAGGCAGTGACAAAGTTGTATTTTTGGGGATCTGATTTTTGAAGAAAAATCTTTATATGGGGAAATAGAGCAAGAGGCAAGAAAAATAGAGATAGAACAAATTAATTTTTTTAAGATTTTAATTTATTTATTCATGAGAGACAAAGGAGAGAGGCAGAGACACAGGCAGAGGGAGAAGCAGGCTCCATGCAGGGACTTCGACGTGGGACTCGATCCCGGGTCTCCAGGATCACACCCTGGGCTGAAGGCAAGGTGCTAAACCACTGAGCCACCCAGGCTGCCCTAGAACAAATTAATTTTTAAAAAGTAAAATGTGAGAGGATAAGTGTTACAGGTCTACAGTAAAATGTGACATTTTTGTTTATAATTATATATATATATTTTTAAGATTTTATTTATTTATTCATGAGAGACAGAGAGAGAGGCAGAGACACAGGGAGAGGGAGAAGCAGGCTCCATGCAGGGAGCCTGATGTGGGACTCGATCCTGGGACTCTAGGATTACGCCTTGGGCCAAAGGCAGGCACTAAACTGCTGAGCTACTGAGGGATCCTATAATTATATATTATTAATATCATTATTTAAGACAATTGCTTATTACCTGTCACTTTGCTATTTTGTGATTGTTTAAGAATTAAGAATACTGTACATTGGTGTTTCAATTAGAATTTGACAGTTTCTGCCCATGGCCTCACATACAGGCACAGAAGTGGTGCGCTGCACTGGCCAGGGTGGGAATGACATCTGGAAGTTCTGCAGGACCCTGCTCCCTTCCCATTTTTCTCTCCATATACACAGTAAATTTCATTTCTTTCTTTATGTATTTCCATTGTCCATATAACATGCTTTTGTTGCTCTTTCTTAATTTTTCTTTTCAGTTTTTAGCAAAGATTTATTATAACAGTGGGAGATGAGATTTTAGTCCCTCACTTCCTGGGGCTTCATACACTTCTGACAGCAGTGTAATATGTGGCCTGGGCACACATACTTGCATGCTTGTGTCCTTGCTCGCTCGCTCACTCTTACATTTCCCATCTTTTTCCAATATTGTTCTATCTTTCTGTTGTAATTTTTGGTAGACTGGCATTCATTGTTTGTATTATGGTTATAAAAACACTATTTACAGCTAAACTAAGTAGTATATGTTAACCATTTTCCTTTTTTGGGTATAGCTTCTTGTATTGTCTTGTATTCTTAGTTTTATTTTTGTGCCCCATTAATTCAATCCTGAATTCTCTCCAAGTTGTATGACTCTCCTGTTGAAATGTTCAAACACATTAGTATTTTATCAGGTATATGTTTATAAATAGCTCTCTGGTGAGGCCTTCTGACTTACGTCTCAACCCTTCTTACATAGGGTTCACATAGCTACAATTTTCATGGAGCAGGAGACTGGTAAATATCTGAGGGCTCTTATGGCCAGAGGTTTCTCAGGAGCTCCAGCAGTCTCTACTCCTACCAGCCAACCCTAGGTTTGAAGAGATTAATACCTGGGTGTACCTATAACCCATTCAGGACAAATCTCTGTGGTTTTTTGGTGCATTTCTTAGGAAGCTATAATCCACGGGGTCTCTATCATCATCCAGGGGATACTTTTTACCTTTTTTTTATGATAGATCCTCTCTTTCATGAATTCTTCCTCTTACTTCCTCATTTGGGTGGAAGCATATATTCTAGTAGGTATCTGTATTTATTATAAATACTCTGGTACCTGTAACAGTAGCTTTTTAAGCAGATATACTTAAAAAAATTATTCTAGTAGGTATCTGTATTTATTATAAATACTCTGGTACCTGTAACAGTAGCTTTTTAAGCAGATATACTTAAAAAAATTTTTTTAATTAATTAAAAAAAGTTTCTAACAAAATTTAAGACAGATATTGAGAAGATGCAGAACAATTAGAAAATTTTTAGTTTCTAACAAAATTTAAGACAGATATTGAGAAGATGCAGAACAATTAGAACTTTGCTACACTTCTGATGGGAGTATAAAATGCTACTTGATGAATTCATTAAGACACAACATTTCTAAAAATGTCATGCACTCATTCATGATTGCTGCTTTAGCTGGGTACAGAATGTAGATTGGGGAATTTTCTCAGGATTTGGAAGACATTGTTCCTTTTGTTTGTTCTTGCATCTGTCTTCCCCTGTTGTGTGGACAGTCATTGGGCCCCTTTCAATCTGAAAACATATGTCAGCTTGGAAAATTTTCTTATTTTATGCCTTATGTCTTTGATTTCTTCATACCTGTTTTCTCCTTTTTTTTCTCTTAGAAACTCTGTTCTTCAGAAATTGGACCCTCTAAACTGATCCTCTAGTTTTCTTAATTGTTCCTAGTTTCTGTTTGTATTTTTATTTTGCTCTCTCTTCTGAACAGTTTTTCTTAAACTTTATCTTGCAGTCTTGCTATTGAATTTCTATTAACAGATATTTTTTATGTACTAAAGATCCCTTTTGTCTGTTTTTTTGTTTGTTTTATGGATGCAATATCTCTTACCTCTGAGGACATCAGTTATTTAATTTTTTTTTTCTTTCTGTGTAGTCTGTTCTTCAAGTTCCTTTTTTCTTTATTTTGATCTTTGGCTCTCATATTAGAACTTTTCCTCCAATTTATGGTCATCCTGGTTGCTGCTCGTATTTAAGTGAGTGGCTCTTAAAAATTTTTTTTAATCTAATTGGAACTTTTGTTTGCCATCCAGGGACTTGTTGATTGAGTCTTCATTATAGGTGAGGATGGGCCATGTAGTTGCCAAAATCTTATTATTATTTTAGGTTTTTATCGTGACCTGTTCATATGCCCCAGAAAAGTTGACTTACATTTTTATCTCGTAAGTACGAACTCTGCCATCAGTATCCTGGGGGCTGAGTAGGAGAAGAAGGCAGGAGAACCCCAGCCTTCATAGTGCATAGGTTAGCAGTGCCTCTTTTTTTGGTACAGTATTCCCTATTCTCCACTCTTTCTGAGGTTCTTCATTCCAGACATATTGTGTTTTACTTTTCCAGATCATAAATCATCATTCTGCCAAGATGAAGAAGGGTGGTCTTTTGGTAGCACAGAATGTAGGAGGGGTATTTGGGTATCTAACATATCTTCAAACAACTTTCAAGCAGTTGTCTGCACCTCACCTTCATCATGCATTTCCAGGGAAGCCGGGTACAGCCCCCTCCTGAGCCCTTTGACATTTCCATGGTAGAAATCAGGTTATTTCTGCCTTTTCCATTGGAGGCTTAAGATTCAGCTTTCTCACATCTTCTGAGTCCATTACTATTGTCCATAAGCTCTGCAGTATCCAGAATTTCACAGCTGTTGTTTCTTCTGTTTTCTGCCCTTGTGCATCTATGCCTTTAAAAAAAAATCTGTGTGCTTTTGTTTTACAGAGATTTCAGAAGGTAAGAGAGAGGGAAATACAATTATTTAATCTGTTGTCTTTAACTGGAGGTCCCAAGGTTTTTTTTAGATCTTAGATATTTGATTCAAATCCTTCCCATTTTTCACAGTTGAGATTACTATTTTATCTTTTTATAAGCTGCATATTTAAAAATAAAAATTTAATCTTGTAACACATATAATAACCTAATCTGAAACATTTTGTTGAAATGCTGCTCCTCTCTTTGCCTTTAACTCTTGGAAATACCCATTATTTTTTCTCAATGACAAATGGAGATAATTTTAAGCAATGGTACATTTCTCTGTGAACTGTATTGAATGTTTTAGAATATTAACATCATGTATAATCATGCAGTGGAACCTAAAGCTAAAGAGGTAATAAACAAGTGCACTTGTGATAAGCTCTAGGTGACGTATGGAAGTGTTGAATCACCGTATTGTATGCCTGAAACTAATATGACATTGTATGTTAACTATACTGGAATTAAAAGAAAAAGTAGGCATAAATGAATCATGATTGATGTTCCTATAACTCTCCTATTATGTCTTACAGCAAACTGATATGGTTGTACAAAAGGGCAAACCTTTAACTTAGTGGTGATTGTATGCAGTTTATTGTGTTTTTTAAACTGAAAGGGAAGCAGAGCATATCACTACGTAGAAATCTTATTTTTCTTTTGTGTTCATTTTTTAGGTAACCCACAACACAACTGTGAATGGTAAAGATACAGTTCATCACTGGACTTGGACCTCAGACATGCCCTTGGAGTGTGCCATTCACTCTGTGGGAATTAGATGCTTTGTTGATGATCCTCATTTCTCTGGTCGCAAAGAGTGGAGTGACTGGAGCCCATTGAAGAACATTTCTTGTAGGCTTGTACTTTAAAAAGCTTTCCTTTCAAATGAGTTAGATTCAGCTAATCTAGGGTTCACATGGCTACAGTGTTCATAGAGCAGGAGAGTTCTCCAAATGCCACTTAGTTTCATGAGGGTCACCTGAAGATCTTCTAAGTCTCCATTCCAGAACATTTTGATACAAAAACTCTGAAATAGGATTCAGGATCTGTATTTTTAAAGATCTTCCTGAGTGATTAGATAAACATCCAAGTTTGAAAATCACTGTGGGAGGCATGGAAAAACTTTTAAAACTTTTATGTAGATGTTATTGAGATCAAGTCTATATTAAAAAAAAAAATGGCTCCTAGTTTCTTGCCCACAGAGCAGATTCCTGTCAGCTGCAGAGCTGTTACAGAGAACATGGGGATCTGTAAGTATCCCCCAAATCATCTGTACACTGAGTGAAACTTCATGCAGGTAGAATGTTGGCAGTATGAGGAAGACCTGGAAAATTGTTGATGGTGAAATGAAGCCCTTGAAAAGGCTGCTTATCATTGTAGATTATCCACTCTAGTGACCACATGGAGAAACAGATCAGAGGAAGAAAGGACTGGGAGCATGTAGATAAGTAAGGAGGATCCTGTTGCAGTTCAGCAAAAGACAGTGAGTGATCGGGAAGAAAGCCAGATTGCAGTAGATTAAAGAATAAGCAGGTAGAAAGGAAACTAGAGATAATTTAAAAGATTGGACGTTTAGGAAAATAAAAACAAAGGTGTGACTTTAACCTGCAGAGAGCTGGAGGTAAAGAAAACTGTGCTGTTTAGGATGTGAATACTTAAACATATATTCAGGCTGATGGAAAGAAAGAAGTCTGTCCTAAATACATAGAATCCTTTCAAAGGAACAGAATTATTCCATGAGTGACATTTTCTTGGTGTGGATTTTTCACATGTGGATATCAACCCATTTAATTTGAACCTTCAGACTTCTTAGACATTAACCTGTGACCTTAGGCATTGGCCTTCAATCCTCTCTGCTCCTCAATCCTGCTCCCCAATAATCATCAAAAGTATCTAAAACATACATGGTTTGATTTTATTTCTTGTATATATCTTACTCCTTTGAAAGCTCCTTTGGGCCACCATTATTACAAAACACTTTGTAGTATGTTTTATTAGGCTATTTTATGGCTAAAGACTTCTAAAGTATTTGTAATTCCTTTTGTTCTTTCTAGGGTCACCTGATTCTCAGACTAAGGTTTTCCCTCAAGACAAAGTGATACTTGTAGGCTCAGATATAACATTTTGTTGTGTGACTCAAGAAAAAGTGCTTTCAGCACAGATTGGCCAAACGAATTGTCCCCTTATCCATCTTGATGGGGAAAATGTTGCAATCAAGATCCATAATATTTCTGTTTCTGCAAATAGTGGAACAAATGTGGTTTTCACAACAGAAGATAACATATTTGGGACGGTTATTTTTGTGGGATGTAAGTATATAATATTAAAGGAAGAGTTTCTATTGACATGTTTGTATTGACATGTTAAAAGTTGTAATACTGTTTCCAAGGGAAAGGGGATGGTTCTATTTCTTTTTAAAAATTTTTTTAATATATATTAATGATGTATGAAGGCACCAGAATTTTTGCTTATTTTAAGATGTTATAGGCTTGTTTTCTATATACTTGTATTCATATAACTTGTAGCTTTTGTACTAAGATTTGAAACATCCAGATGCTTATTTTTAAATTCTTAGCTAAAAACTTTGTTGAGACAAGAGTAGTTTGTATATAATATTTCTTAATCCTATATTGTTTAGGAATTATTTCATATACAGTTGACCCTTGAACAAAACAAATTTGAACTGCATGGGTCTTCTTATACATGGATTTGTTTTAAGATTTATTTATCAGAGAGCATGAAGGCAAGGTTGGGGGGAGGGGCAGAGGGAGAGAAGCAGACTCCCCACTGATCATGGAGTTTGATGGGCTCAATCCTCCAACCCATGAGATCATGACCTGAGCTGAAACCAAGAGCCACATGCTTAACTGAGCCCTCCAGGTGTCCCTATACGGATTTTTTTTTTTTTAATTAACTACACAGTACAATACTATAAATGCATTTTCTCTTACGATTTTTTAACATTTTCTGTAGCTGATTTTATGGTAAGAATGTAATACATACGGCATCATTAAATATGTATTAATCAGTTTTCTGTGTTATAGGTAAGGCTTCCAGTCAGTAGTAAAGTACTAGTAGTTGAGTTTTGGAGGAGTCAAAAGCCATGTGTAGATTTTTTTTTTTTTTTTTAAGATTTATTTATTCATGAGAGACAGAGAGAGGCAGAGACACAGGCAGAGGGAGAAGCAGGCTCCATGCAGGGAGCCCGATGTGAGACTCGATCCCAGGTCTCCAAGATCACACCCTGGGCTGAAGGTGGCGCTAAACCACTGAGCCACCCGGGCTGCCCAGTGCAGATTTTTTTTAAGTTTATTTGTTTTAGTAATCTCTGCAGCCAGTGTGACGCTCAGACTCGCGGTCCCCAAGATCAAGAGTCAAATGCTCTTCTGACTGAGCTAACTAGGTGCCCTTGTAAGTACATTTTTAACTGCATGCAAGGTCGGTGCTCCTAACTGCTGTGTTGCTCAAGAGCCAACTCTAATCAATTTATCACCTAAAACATACCTTTTAAAATTAAAATTTAATACCTAACTTTTAAAACATACACCAATTAAAGAAACCATGATTTTACACAAAATCTTTCAATAGCATAATTTATACTTCTCCAACCTTTAAAGTCATATATTTGAGGAGAGAGTAGCTGGAGGACGTGCATGAGAAGCGGCCCTCTCTCTCTCTCTCTCTCTCTCTCTCTGCTCCATGTGTAACATATGCTCCATAGTGCAGGGCCATCTTCATTAACATGGTCACTCCTGCAGTTGTAAAATTCCATGACATTTCCAAAAGTGATAGGGGACTGCCCTATTTATATAGCTTTTGTTGAATAGCCACAGAGAATTTTGTGTTTTGAGTTTTTCTGTCCCCTCTCCCAGGGTAACTGTGACGTGGTGCACTCCTGGCTTTGCCCACAGTAGTGCTTGGTTCCCTTCTCCCCAGCATTCTGGATTAGAGGCTGAGTTTGGTCTGCCTGATCTCTTGATTAAAGTGTATGGAATATAGTGGATGAATTTTGTGATTTTATTTTGATCATATGGTGATTTTTCTTACCCTCTTTTTGATTCTCAGCTGTGCTCTAGACCAGCAGCTCTCCATCTCTCATTTTCTTCCAGTGAAATTTAGGATGAAGTTTGTTGAATTGCTGATATATTCCCAAGGGAATGACCAGGATTAGATGCACTTCTCAGTTTTGATGGTTATAACCTTACTCTTTTTGTCTTCCCAGTTATACATTTTGGAATTCAAGTGAGAGTGAGATTATGTTCAAATTTAAACTTTAGAAATTTCCTTCCTGATGGAATTTTGGAAAATGACTTGCAATGTTCTTCACAAATGATCTGGAATAAAAGTGGAGAACCAGTGTATGTGGAGTGAGGCTACATTATGATAAGTGATACCAATAAGTGAGATGCCCACTTAAAAGTACGAAAGACAAAAAATTAAAACTCAGAAGATGAGATTATTCATCAGGTTTTATTTCCAATAGAGTT
Source organism: Vulpes lagopus (assembly GCF_018345385.1). NCBI lineage: Eukaryota > Metazoa > Chordata > Mammalia > Carnivora > Canidae > Vulpes > Vulpes lagopus. Next base: position 18,030,054 of record NC_054826.1, on the reverse strand, counting down.
CTAATCTTCTATCATAATAGTAGAATGAGCCTACTTAATTCATGACTTAACCTTCATATATGGCATCTGGGGGTGGAAATATTCAATATTTGTTAACTCAGAAGCAGCAATAGAATTTCCCTACAGAGGGATTTCTTTAGGAACTTAACAGCAGGGGCAGTGTATGGCGTGAGTTAGGGATTAAGATTCATTATTTTCTTTCCCTTACAGAGATCCTGTTAATCCGCCATATGTTGAAAAGACACAATCAAACCTGCTAGGATTTTGATTGGAGTTACATTAGATTTATCAATTTAGGAGACCAGTTTAGGAGACTTTTCATTCTCACTATATTGAGTTATCCAAACCAGGAAGTGGTATATCTTTTCATTTAGTTATGTCATCTTTGATTTATTTTAGTGATAGGAGGTCTTCTATATCTTTTAGTGAATTTGTTCCTAAGAGTTTGATGTTTGATACTAGTAAAAATGGCCTTTTTCCCTCTTCAGTTTATTATTATAATTGCAAATGCATTTGTTATCCAGCAGACAGAATAGTTATTTACCAGTACTTGTCAGTGTTTATGCATGAGCTAATTCAGTTAAAGCAGAATCTTTTATAAACACCATGCATTGAATAATCACTGTTATTTTCATAGGTAGTACCACTTTAGCATTTAAAATTGACCTAAATATTAATCTTTCATCATACTTAAGAATTTCAATATACTATACCATGACATAGAATTAGAGCATATAAATATGCCACATGTCAAATTTTATACTTTCTCATTTGAAAATATTTTCATAAAAATGGCTTGGTTTTTTAAATTGCATTTTCTATTTTATGGTAATGCAATTGATTTATACCTAATTTTTATCCAGCTTCAGTTAATTCCTTTGTAAGTTATTTTCTTCGAGAAGACAGTACATTACCTTTCAAATACTGCCTTCTCATGTTCTTCCTCCTCCATCTTTGCTTCCACTTCTTTCTAATGTGCTTCTGTTACTTGGATTTTAACTATTCAACTTAACATATCTGCCAAATACTAAGATAATCAACATTTTAAGTATACTAAAAAATTTGGTATGTGATTTTAATAAAATGACTGAAAGTTTAGCCTTAGATTTAAAACAATTTTCAGGGTGCCTGGGTGGTTCAGTCAGTTGGGCATCTGCCTTCAGCTCAGGTCACGATCCCAGGGTCCTAGGATCCAGCCCCACATTGAGCGAGGAGCCTGCTTCTCTTCTCCCTCTTCCTCCTACCCCACTGCTCATATACTCTGTTTCTATTTCTCTCTCTCAGATAAACAAATAAAATCTTAAAAAAAAAAAATGAAACAATTTTCAAAACAAGTATGTCAGTGTTAGTCTGATAATGGAGCTGTTAGACTTTAAATACTCATGATTCCTCTTAATACCTAAAATGCCATTAACAGACATTTTTCTATCTCGAGAAGGTATGTGAAATTTTCTATGTCCTTTTAAGTCTCTTAAGACAGTCTAAGAACTGTTTTTAAAAAACAATTATTTTACAGAATTTTTCAACAAGTAGATAATTATCTAATTGTTTTTTAAAAACTTAGTGAAAGATAGTTTGGATAAATATGACAGAGAACACCAGTTTGTGTATACTTGATTAAACATGAATACAGAAATATCGATTTCTATAATTAGTAGTGTCCAACTGCAGAATTTTCCATTATTAAAGGTCTAAGACACACGCAAATATTTACTTTTTTCTAGTTATGCCCCTGCAAAGCCAGAGGGAATGTTCTATAAAGAACAAAAACAGAAGAGCAGTAGTCACTTTGAACATAGGAAGATGCAGAATTTTACCAAGAGATACTTTGTGAATAATAGTCATTGTAACTTTTTTAAGAACTCTGAAACTTGTAACATGGCTTGCGTTGACCTTTAATCTGAGTTGGTACCACTTTTCAAATCACAGTATATACATGATAGATAATAATACCTGAACCCAGTAGGTTTTTCTAATTTGTTGGATACAGCTTCCTTTGAGAGATTTCGTAGGATTTAAGGGGGAGAAATGTCTTCAGGTTGCTGTTGGGGAGCTTGCAAATGAGTGAGTAGTCATTCTGCAGTATATTTTAATCCATCATTTCTAACAAAATACGAACTCCAGAAAAACATGCTACAGAAAGCATGGCAATTCCTGCATTGTTCAAAAGGTAAAACGTAAACAATGAGTTTTTTCACTTCTAAAGGAAATTGTATAAATATAATTTACTTTTATAAAACATGTTTTCAGGGAAAATATATGTAATCCATAAGTAACTACATTTTTTTCCTATTAGATCCACCTGATATTCCTCAAAAAGTGAATTGTGAGACATACGATTTAAAAGAGATTGTCTGTACTTGGAATCCAGGAAGACCAACCGCATTGGTGGGCCCTCGCAATACAAGTTATACTTTATTTGAAAGGTAAAAGTCACCAGGGAAATGTGTCAAACAGCAAGGGGTACAATGGAGGGTATTAAATGACAGAGGGAAATGGAGTTATCTAATTTATGTTATGAGTAAGATATAAAACCTAATATGCTGTATAAAATTGGATAAATGTGAATACTGCAAATGAATATGCACACAAACTAGATTCGTATGCCTTTTTTTTTTTTTTAAGATTTTTTTATTCATTCATGAGAGACAGAGAGAGAGAGAGAGGCAGAGACACAGGCAGAGGGAGAAGCAAGCTCCATGCAGGGAGCCCGACGTGGCACTCGAACCTGGGTCTCCAGGATCAGGCCATGGGCCAAAGGCAGGCGCTAAACTGCTGAGCCACCCAGGCTGCCCTCGTATGCCTTTTTAAAAATCCTAGAAGAACCCTCCAATATGAACAAACTATTTCTAGATAGTAGGCTTATGGCTGATTATTTTCCTCTATTTTCTGTATCACATACATTTTCTTCACCAGGTATGTAGTACATCTAGACTTAGAAATAGAAACTTTGGGCCATCTGGGTGGCTCAGTGGTTGAGCGTCTGCCTTTGGCTCAGGGCGAGATCCCAGCATCCTGGGATGGAGTCCGCACTGGCTTCGCCACAGGGAGCCTGCTTCTCCCTCTGCCTATATCTCTGCCTCTCTCTGTGTGTTTCTCATGAATAAATAAGTTTAAAAAAAAAGTTTAAATAAGTTTAAAAAAAATAAAAAACTTTTAAAAAGATTATTAGAAATTTACACATTCATTTTTTTCATGAAGTATTTATGTCTTGCACTTTGAAATTATTTTAATATTTATTGTTGCTGGAATGCCTGGGTGTCTTAGCGGTTTAGTGCCTGACTTTGGCCCAGGGTGTGATCCTGGAGTCCCGGGATCGAGTCCCACATTGGACTCCCTGCATGGAGCCTGCTCCTCTCTCTCTACCTGGTGTCTCTGCTTCTCTCTCTCTCTGTGTCTCTCATGAATAAATAAATAAAATCTTAAAAAATATATATATATGTATATATATATTTATTGTTGCTCTCTTTTCATAGTTTTTCAGGGAAATATGTTAGATTTAAAAGAGTTGAAGCACCAACAAATGAAAGCTATCAGTTATTCTTTCAAATGCGTCCAAATCAAGAAATCTATAATTTTACTTTGAATGCTCGCAATCCTCTGGGTCGATCAGAATCAACTATTTTGATTAACATAACTGAAAAAGGTAAGCTGCTGCATAAACCAGTTTCTTAAAAACAGTTTCAGAAGTGGTAAAATATTTTAAAATTAATGAAAAGTGCTTCTAGGGTTTTTTTAAAAATAATTTTCTTCATAGTTAATTTTACAAATTTTATTTAAAAATCTTTAAAATATTTGATTTCAGGTTTCACCATTTTATTGAATTTAGATAAAAATTTGAATTAGTTGTTACATAGAAACTTTAATTGGCTTTATCTAATGGATTTTGACTTTTGAAAAATTTTTTGCTTAATTTTTAAAAGCTTTTTATTTTTTTAAAATCTTTTTATTTTAAAATAATCATAGAGTCAAAAGTGGTTCAAATATGATAAAGCCCTGTGACATCTTCACCCAGCTTTCCCCACTTGCAGCATTTTATTAATAACTACAGTACAATTTCCAAATGAGGCAGTTGGCTAATACAATACAGTAAACCAGACCAGTGAACTGTACTACTAACTTTGCTCAGGTTTTGCAAGTTTCTGTGTGCATTTAGAGGTGTGTGAACATGTATGTGCTTCTGTGCTGTTGAATCCGCATATAGATTCATGGAACCTCCAACACAGTCAAGATACAGAACTGTTCTGTTTCCACAAAGGAACTTCCTCTTGCTGCCCGATTAGCAAAACTCCCCACACCTCTGCCACTCACCCTCCCAACCCCACACTCTTGTATCCCTGTTCCCCGGCATCATTCACTCTGTTCTTCATCTCTGTGTTTTGTCATTTTGAAGTGTAGCATAAATGGAATCCTATAGTACATAACCTTTTGGAGATTGGTATTTTTTACTAAGGGTAATGTCTTGAGATCCATCCAGATTGCTGTATATATCAGTAAGTGGTTTGTTCCCTTTTATTGCTGATGATTCTGGGATTTTTACCAGCCCTATTAATATATAGCTCAAAATAGAAATAAGATATGATCCATCTTCCCAGCATTCATTCCTGTGGGCATCCCACTGTACAACTCCATAGCATGCTCTGTAGCACACAGAGGACTGGCATAGCAGCCTTCTTGTAGAAAGGCTTAAAGCAAATGTGTTAAGAGACTGGCAAGTGGTTAGTAGATGATCTTGTTGCCTTATTTGGAAACGTAAGTACACATGTCTATTAATTATTCCTTCTCATCATTTTTGTTATTTCCTGGTTTTCCTAAGGTCAGAACAGCTACATGTTATACTTGACTGGTGGTGTTTGTGTGTATTTGTCTGTCTGCCCTCTGCCTTTCAACCTATTTTCACGATTCTTTGTTCCCACTCCAGTTGTCATGCACTATCATCAGTATCATGTGCAGTGTGTTTCACTGTTGTACCTTTGTTCTTGCCAAGACCCCAACCTCAAATTTTTTTCTGCATCCATTGTGCCAGTTTTAGTCAGATTCTTCTTCAAAGCTCATCTTAAGTCCCATCTTCACCATAAGACTTTCCTTTAGTCACTAATATCTGTACCAGACATTTCAAAGTCAGCATATATACTCTTGTTAGTTTTCTCTTTTTGTTTTTTTTGTCACTCTCTAGATAAATTAGGGGTTCCTTAAGGGTAGAGATTATGATCCTACTACCTTTTAGTATTCCTGATGCCAATATAGGAACCTTGAGTGTGGTTGGTCTATAAAAACTGTTGTCATGATATTAGCAGTAAAAGTGAGGTTTGTGAATGCCACAGGTACTGAATGAAATATTGTTGGTCAGTACTAATGATACCTCTCTTAGTTTTGGGGTTTTTTTAAATTGTCGTTTGTCATATTAGAAAGTAGTATTTATTTATTTATTTATTTATTTATTTATTTATTTATTTATTTTAGAAAGTAGCTTTTAAAGTACTCTTTACAAATTATATTTACAGTTTATCCTCGTATTCCTACTTCAATCAAAGTGAAGGACATTAATTCAACAGCTGTTATGCTTTCCTGGCATTTACCAGGCAACTTTGCAAAGATTAAACTTTTATGTCAAATTGAAATTAATAAAACTAACTCAGTACAAGAATTGGTGAGTAAGATTTTTCTATAAACCTCCTTTTGGGGGATCCCTGGGTGGCGCAACGGTTTGGCGCCTGCCTTTGGCCCAGGGCGCGATCCCGGAGACCCGGGATCGAATCCCACATAGGGCTCCTGGTGCATGGAGCCTGTTTAAAAAAAAAAAAAAAAAACCTCCTTTTGGATAAAATAGTTTTCAAAAAGTAAATTAATATGCATAAGCTCTCAGATGATTTATTATAGAAATTTACTAAGAACTGAGACACTATGTGTCAATGTAATAACATTATATTTAGCACTTGAAAACAGTTGTAATACTGGATATTTTAGAACATGATTTTGACTTTTACTCCTCATAATGTTTCCAGATCTAGTATAGTACCTGGAACATGGCTGGTGCTCAGTAAATTTGTAAGTGAATGAATGGTTTTTGCCATAACCTTCAGCATCATCAGTTCATGGACTGATAAGCACCAGAGAAGATGCGGTTTTTAAAACTGCCTAGTGCACAAAAGGAGCAAGTTCTAAGTCAAAATGTGATCATTCTAAGTCAGAACATGACTTTTTAATACATTTTAGATACCTAGCTTGACTCTTGTACCATGCCACCTTGTGATTTGTAGTAAATCCAAAGTAAAAGATACTGTAATGAAAACATTCATTTGGAAACTTACTGATGATTGCTGGAAAATCAGTGAATTGCCAAAATATAACCAAAAATCTCCTTCGTAATTAGTAATTGGGAGCTCAGAGGATTTCTTGAGGCATGCAGTTCCTCAAATTTGTTTAAATTGCTTTATTTTAATTTAATTTAAATAAGAATTTGTTGAATATTCTACGTGTTTAGCACCATACTAGAGGTTCTAAGTGCCCTATTAAAAAAATGCATAAGACGAGTCTATCTCAAAGAAGCTTCCAAATATAGCTGATGACATATTTAATCCTCAAGGACACCTTAGATTACTAAAGTGTATTTAAGCCTTGTTGTATTACCATTAGCCATTGACCAATGGTCAAGATTATATCATCCTCTCTGCATAATTTACTTAATCATTGTTACTTAGATCCAGTATTTAGATTTAAATGACACCTAGGTTTTGTTTATTGTTACTACAGAGCATAAATTCACTGATTTGGTATTTATGTAAAAATTAAAATATTTTTGGTGGATGAATTGTAAAGACAGTTTTTTTGTTTTTTTTTTTTTAAAGACAGTTTTATAAAGGCAAACTCATGTGGATATTTGGTCAATTTGTTATAAATTCGGGTGGCTTTTTTATCAAAAAAAGTATGTGTATATATATATGTGGATTCTTACATGACATTACATATACATGCATACAGATATTTATTTGCTTTCTAATAGCGGAATGTCACAATCAAAGGAGTAGAAAATTCAAGTTACCTTGTAGCCGTGGACAAGTTGAATCCATATACTATATATACTTTCCGGATTCGCTGTTCTACTGAAACTTTCTGGAAATGGAGCAAATGGAGCAATGAAAAAAAATATTTAACCACAGAAGCCAGTAAGTTAACTAGATGATTTATAAGCTGATTATTGCTATGGATCCTGAAATTTGGCAGCTTATTTTTAAAGAAAATGTCAGCAAAGTGAGTAAAAGAGGCGACTTGAATTGTGTAATTATGTAATAATATCTGATAGTATCATCTAGATATCTTAAATGGTGGCTCTAAGGTTTGTGGTAATACAGTCAGCTGCTTAGCCTGTGTTGTGTGGAAAGACTGGGCCCTATCAGCAGTGTATTTGCAGCTGTCTTAAAATGATGCAGAGGAAACAAATTCAAAACTGTGGTAAGATTATGGACAATTTTTCTGACACTTTCCTCCTTTCCTAGTGTTAAAACTCTGTTTAAATTGCCTCTTTACTGAAGACAATTATTAATGAAGAGAATTTGTTGGAATTTTTATTTATGACCAAGGCCTGAGAAATGGATGAGGCCAGAGGTCCTGAGCTTCATTTTCTACGGTACACAGAGGTTAAAATAGATACAAAATTAGGTAACTGGTTTTCTGAATATGATCATTTCCAAAGATGGAATGAGATTCTATCCTTAATCATATGTCAGCTTTAAAAATCAAAAACAAAAAACTTAGAAATAGGTATAATTTTTAGGAGTCATTCAGCCAAAGATAGCAAAAGCTTTATTTGTATTAGATAATATAGGGAATATAAAACTTCTTCTAGAGGTGGTTAGGCATCTGTGCTTGTTTTCAGCTCAGGTTGTGATCTTGGGGTTGTGGGATCAAGCCCCATGTCAGGCTCCACGGTCAGCAGGAAATATGCTTGAGGATTCCCTCCTTCTCTCCCTCTCCTTTTGTCCCTCCCACAGCTGAAGTATGCACTCTCTACCTCTCTCTCTAATAAAGAAGTCTTTAAAAAAATTCTTCCAAAAGATTTATGAACAATAAAACAAAAAATGATAGATGTTAATCCAGATTTTTGCCTCTCCACATCCATCTTCAAGAGATGACAGGAGCTTTGTGATAATATGTAAAAAAAAAAAAAAATCCAGAAAGGGGGAGTATATTAGTTATCCATTGCTACCTGACAAATTACCCTAAAATTCAGTGGCCTAAAACAGTAAACATTTATTACCTCACAGTGGGTATGGGTCATAAATTGAGAAGCAGCTTAGCTGAGTAGCTCTGGCTTACAGTCTCTCATGAGGCCACAGTGTGGACATGGATGGGGACTACAGGCTTGCCCAGGGCTAGAGAATCTGTTTTCAAGATGGCTCACAGTAACTGTTCCTCACCACGCAGTCCTCTCCATAGTGCTGCAGGGTGGCCTCCTGACATGGCAGCTAGCTCCTCCCACACTTACGAGGAGAGAGAGAACATGGCAGCCTCCACAATGTCTTTTATGACCTAGCTTCAGAAGAGAGATACCATCACCTCTGTCATGCCCTATTGGTCACACAGGCCAATGCTGATATGGAGTGGGAGGGAGCCACACACAGGAGGTGTGACCAATATCATCGTCGGTCATTTGGCGACTAGCTACCACAGAAGCTTTTGCCTTCAGTTGAGGAGCTGTTGTTGCCAAGAGAAAGCATTTTATTTATACCTCATTGAGATGATAGCATTAATTCACTTAACAAATACTTACTGAGGGGTGCTTGGGTGGCTCAGTCAGTTGAGTAACCAACTCTTGGTTTCATCTCAGGTCATGATCTCATGAGTCATGGGATTGAGCCCCACAGCAGGTTCCCCGCTCAGCGGAGGGGTCTGCTTGAAGAATCTCTCCCTTTCCCCACTACACCATTCGTGTGCGTGGGCTCTCGCTCTCGCTCTCGCTCTCTCTCTCAAATCTTAAAAACAAGTACTTGAGTACCCACCGTGTGTCAGGAACTGTAGTAATCACCTGGGATATAGCACTGAATAAAATAGTCTCTGCTCATGGAGTTTATAGGATAGAGGTTTAGAAATAAATGTTTAAAAGTAATATGTTGGATAGTGCCATGGAGAAAGAAAGCCTAGAAGGAGAACTAGGGAAAGAAGGTGACAGGGGAGGAGGGATTGCAATTTTAAATAGGGTAGCTAGAAAAGACCTCGCTAGTAAGGCACCATTGGAGCTGAGATCTGGAGAAGGTGAGGTACCTGCATGGGTAATCCAGGGGAGGAGAGTTTCTGCAGACAGGGAGAGGTCTCAGAAAGCACAGGATGCCTGAGGCAGGTGTTCTCAGCATGTTGGAAGAGTGCCAGGGCGCCCTTATTTGGCCAGAGCCCACTTAAGCAAGCGGAGGTAGGAGGATGTGAAATGGGGCAGCACCAGAGTATCCCTTAGAGCCTGAAGGGTGATTTTAATCCATTCTAAGGGGCCTTATGTTTTCCAGACATTGAGACCTCAATTTTTCATTGTTTCTTTTCTAAGTGGAAGCCACTGAACTGCCTCATATTTTTATGGAGAATTCCAAAAACCTAGAAAAAAAAGTTTTAAGCACCACTATGTCAATTATTGATATTATCAACTGACATACAATACACATCTTCAAATGCTAACTTTTAAATCTCTTTCCTAGTTCCTTCAAAGGGACCAGATACTTGGAGAGAGTGGAGTTCTGATGGGAAAAATTTAATCATCTATTGGAAGGTAAATATCTGCTTTTTCCCTAAATATTTAAGTAACAGTATTGTGCTAAACTAATTTATATATAGTACTTGGGTTATCAAGGAGCCCCTGTTTCCTATACTGGGCTCTTCGAGTACTGCTGAGAATCTAATTTGGCTCCTACAACCCCCCAGACTCATTAACTCCTGATTCACCATAGTCAGTTTGCTAGGAATCTTCTTTGTCAGATCTGAGCGTTCTTTAGTTTGATTTCATGAGACCTGTAAAGGACCTGAGGATTTCATGAATTCCATCTCTCTCACTTTAATCAGAAACACAGGAAGAAGCTACAAGTTAGAATCTCAGTAGTGTTGATGTTACATTTTTTTTCTTCAGTGAATAAGAAACTTTTTACGTATCTCATAATGTAATTTGTTTTCCCTAATGGCATTATTATATGCCACTTAAAAAGGTTTGCATGGTTTTGTAAAATCTTTAGATATAATATAAATTGCATTATGTTTTCACTAGTTTTTCTCTTACTAGAACATTTTGTTTCTGTATTCTTTATCTGATTTGCAGGGATCAAAAACAGTTGTTTTCTACATCAGATTTATAAGAGCAATCATAATTGGATCTTTTAAAATAGTGAATTCGGTTATTACAAAGCAAAACATTATTTTTACAAAAATTTGACATCAGTACAGCTTTGAGTAAAGTCTATGTGCAAGTTCATTGTAAGTTCTCTTGCTTTGTGATGGTCTGTGTATGACTGTGTACCCCTCTTAATCTTGATTAGAAAATCTGCTGGCTACTCACAGTTGTCTGTCAGATTTCATGATAGTGTAGTGACAATATTGCAGCCACTTCAGTGTATCACTTGTCAGCCTTTTGGCTAAGATCAAGTGTAGTATCTGTTCTTAACAATTTAATACCTGATACATCCTCTATCCAGAGACAATATATTACATGGATTTTTGGAATTAGGACATAGGATAGGAGCTTATTCTCTCCACTCCACCTGTCAACCGGGTGTTGCAGTACTATTACTTCATTGTAGAGAAAGTTTGGGATGTTGTTCAAACTAGATGAATGCCTAACCAAAGATTAAAAACACTGAAGTGATGAGGTTGGTGGTTCTGCCATTTGCCAAGGAGGAGCATATTTGGGTGGAAAATGAAGTTGTTTAGGGTTGAATTGTTTTCAGTGTATTTTAAAAATATGTGCCACTGGGGTATCCAAATAGAGTCTAATAGGTGGTAGTTTGATGTAAGGCTCTGGAGTTGAGGGGAGAAGTCAGAGTTAAAGACATAGCTTTGAGTAGCATATAAATGGGATCACTCGGGGAGAGCATGCAGGGTGGAAAGAGGCCAAGAATGGACTCGTAGGTGATAGCAGCATATAACGGACTAGCAAAGGAGGAGGATCCAGTAGATGAGAGTGGGAAGGTTAGAGGGACAGGAAGACCAGAAGAGATAGGTAAAGCAGAAGCCAAGAGAGGGGGCTCCGTGAAGGAGTGAGCTGTCAGCAACATCAAATGAAGCCCTCAAACCCGTAAAATGATAATGGGTCCAATGGAACAGGCCATCAGAGAGTCACTGGGGACCTGTGATGGAGCAGTGTTTTCAGCAGAGTATTAATATCAAGGTCAGTCAGGATCAGAGGGTCCCGTGCCTTGTCGTATAAATTGGAACAATAGTCTTAAAAGGCAGTTTAGCTACACAAATGAAAAAGTTTGAATGTTTCCTAATACCCAGTAATTTCCATTTGGAAATCCACATGAAAGGATTAATCCTAACTATGAAAAAGGAAAAAAAAATTGGCAGTAAAAGATACACCAAAATATTATTTTAGCATTGTGAGAAATTGGAAACAACTTAAATTTCATTATTTAAGGAATATTCAAGTAAAAACTAGTAAAAATACTACTTAAAATATAAAGCCATTAAAATATATGTATCAGGGACAAGTATATTATAATTAGAAAAGTGAAAAAAGATAAAATGGTATATAGTATGATTCAAATAATGTTAACAGGGATCCCTGGGTGGCGCAGCGGTTTGGCGCCTGCCTTTGGCCCAGGGCGCGATCCTGGAGACCCGAGATCGAATCCCACATCAGGCTCCCGGTGCATGAGCCTGCTTCTCCCTCTGCCTGTGTCTCTGCCTCTCTCTCTGTGACTATCATAAAAAAATAAAAAAAAAATAAAAAATAAAAAATAAAAAATAAAAACAAATAATGTTAACAAAAAACATCTACATCTTAGAAAACCAACTTGAAAAAAATATCAAAATGAAAGCGTATTTAAGAGACAAGAATATGGGAGCATTTTACAGGGTTTTTTTTAACTTGTGTATAATTTCCAAACTTTCTGGTAATGGGCATGGACTATTTCGAGAAAAGAATAAATATTTTTTAAAAACTGTGACGCCGTAATTTTTTTAAGTTTTATTTATTTAAGTAATTTCTACACTACCAACACGGGGCTCACACTCATGACTCTGACATGAAGAGTCACATGTTCCACTGACTGAGCCAGCCCGCCCCCCGCCCCACCCATTCTGTAATTTTTTATGCTTTGTTTGGTAGGGCAGTGATTCTTGTTACTTTTTTGTTTGCTTCTGAAAAATGTGAGGCTAAATACTAGTTTATAGTTACTTAATTTTTAAATTTCTGTGTGATCTTACTGCTTATGGTAAGTACAGTTTTTCTTTTGTATCACGCTTCTGATTTATCCTGGTCTTCATGCATTTTATTTTTTTATTTTTTATTTTTTTTCTTGGTGCCTTTTAAATCTGTGTTTTACACCGTTAACAACTCCCATCTAGGGATCCCTGGGTGGCGCAGCGGTTTGGCGCCTGCCTTTGGCCCAGGGCGCGATCCTGGAGACCCGGGATCGAATCCCACGTCAGGCTCCCGGCGCATGGAGCCTGCTTCTCCCTCTGCCTGTGTCTCTGCCTCTCTCTTTCTCTCTCTCTCTCTCTCTCTGACTATAATAAATAAATTAAAAAAAAAAAAAAAAAAATTTAAAAAAAAAAACAACTCCCATCTATTCTGACATTACCTTGTCATGATTAATGTAGTGTCTGGTTTAGACTTCATGGTCTTTGCTCATCACACAGCCAGTTTTGCAGGTTTCTTGACAGAATTTATTTTTCTGTTTTTCATAGCCTTTACCCATTAATGAAGCTAATGGGAAAATACTTTCCTATAATGTATCATGTTCACTAGATGAGGAGACACAGTCCCTTTCTGAGATCCCTGATCCTCAACACAAGGCGGAACTTCAGCTTGATAAAAATGACTACATCATCAGTGTGGTGGCAAAAAATTCTGTTGGCTCATCGCCACCTTCTAAAATAGCTAGTATGGAAATTCCAAATGGTGAGTACTTAAAATAATGTAGGATATAAGAACAGGAAATTAAAGTGAAACATTTTAAAGGTTATCACTTGCTCTTATAATGTCAGCTTTCTTCTCCTACCTTCTGCTGCTGCTGATACATACAGAGGAACAAGCAGATTAATGTCCAGAATTCATTGAGAGACAGCAGTCATTAGTCCTTAGGGTTGACTCCAAACATCTGCACTGATGGATAAAATAATTAGTGTATCCAATTATGTTAGTGTGTAATGTTGGAGAGCTATGTGGTGGACGTTACTCTTAGTAAGAAATGTTTCAACCATTTATTTAAGTACCGTTTTCATATATCTTCCAAGACCATGGGAGCTGATGCTGTAACAGCTGGGCTGTTTTACAAACTGCCAGGGAGGAAAAAGTACTTTTTTGAATGGCAGCTTTGTTGGTAAGACATTCCTTATTAATAGGAATCCTTTATTGATAAGAAGTTATTCCTAAAGTCTAAGTTAGATCTTTAATACAAGTTTCAAAAGAGTCACTGTGGTGAAATTTTAAAATTAACTTAGTGCCTTCCTTTAAATATTAGGGATTACCAGTAATCCCAAATACTTCATCCATAGCCACTTCTCTCTCTTTTCTCAGTTAATTCCTCTTCCAGCTCATTTCCTGTTCCCCCACCTTGCTGTCCCACCCCAATATGGGGCTCCTGTCTATGACCACACACTCCTAAAGGAAGAAAAGTTGGTCCAGTTAGAGTCCTCCAAGTATTTTTTCAACTCCCAATGGAGGCAGCTTCTTACTTAGCTGGTTCTTTGTTTTAGTTTCTGTCAACTGTCAGGGACTTGGGGTGGGGGTGGGGGCACCTTACATTTTAGAGACACGGAGCGCAGAGCCCAGACAGCAGCACACACAGAGAGGAGGGGTCTTCAGGCAGAGGTGTGACAGCAGAAAGAAAAGGAAAGAGAGAGAAGAGCGGTGTGAACACCCTTAAGAAGATACCTTCTGATTTAGATTCTGTATTTCATTGCTTCATACTGATAGGCAATAGCCATGTTGTCTTTTAATTCAAGAACCGTATTCCTTGTGTCCTTCAGAAGGTAGTGATTTACGGAACTAACAATGGCCTAGCATCAGCTCCTAGACAGCTGCGGAAGCCACAGAATCATTGTTCCTTGACGATTTCCTGAGACGGAGGCCCTGGGCCTCAGCAGGTTTATGGTGTGGAGTTTTAATCACATTGAGCCTGAACACTCTCGTGTCCAGTGTCCTCTGAATTCTAAGCCAAATTGTTGTCTTGTGTTAGGTAGTAGTTGCTTTATGAATACAACTTTTTTCTCCAAAAACCGTTCTGCAGCTTTTTACTGAACCCTTGAATAGAAATTGGTTATAGAAATAACTTCTTTTCTCCTGTTACTGTGGGAAATTCCCTCTCCTTCTGGGCCTAACCTACACAGTCCTACCCCCAGCCTTGGGCCCCCCTCATCCCAAGACCGAGATCTGACGAGGATGAGGAAAACAGACCTGGGCACAGCCCCGTTCGCGCCAACCTCTTACACCTCACCCCTCTGCCCTGTGTTGGGTTTTCCCTCCCTGTGCCCCCACTGGCCATTCTGCCGCACGGCTTCAGATCACACTGCATTTCAGCAGATTCCCCATTCCTCACCTCATCTCCAGAAGCCTGTTCACCACATGTTCCATGTTCCTACTCTGTAGGTCCTGGCCCAGGGCTGGGGTTGCAGGCATAAGCCCCCATCTGCTCTCACAGAGCTCACATCATAGTGGACAAGGAGAGGAGGTCTGGACTGTCCACTTGAGCTCTGCACCTGCCTGTGGTGCAGGCACGCCTGCCCCTGCACTGCTACCCTCTCTCGTGCCCACATGCCCTCAGCCCCATCCCTCATGGCCCTGACCTTCACAGCCCGGCCTGCAGCATATTACCACCTAACCTACGTGCTCTTTTATTACTGTTTAGAGCTTCTGAGTTTTCCTGTATGTACAGGTAATTACTTTTTTTACAACAAAAATAACAGCAACACTTCTAAACTTTGCTAGAGGCTTATCTAGTTTGAGCATGATTTTAAAATTTCTGTCCAATGATATTTTTCTAACTCCTGTCCATTTTTATGAGATTTATCTTATATTATTGTTTTTAATACAAGTAAAATGTACTGCTTTCTTGTTGTAGATGATCTCAAAGTAGAGCAGGCTGTCGGAATGGGAAATGGGATTCTCCTCACTTGGAATTACGATCCCAATATGACCTGTGACTATGTTATTAAATGGTGTAACTCATCTCGATCTGAACCCTGCCTTATGGACTGGAAAAAAGTCCCCTCAAACAGCACTGAAGCTGTAATAGAATCTGGTAAGATGAACTCATACCTCTTGGTGAAAGTTAAAAACATTTGTTTCTAAGATTTTTTTATTAGAGTGAATCAGAGTGAGTGAGTGTACACATGTGCATGCGAGCATGAGAGGGGGCAGGAGTAAAGGGAGAGGGAGAAGCAGACTTCCTGCTGGACAGGGAGCCTGATGGAGGGCTGGATCTGGGACCCCAGCCAGGATCATGACTGGAGCTGAAGGCAGACGCCCAACTGACTGAGCCATCCAGGAGCCCTGTTAAAAAATATTTTTAAAAGAGCAATACATGGTGTGACTGGGTATGAGTGATCACTTCCCCCTTATCACTAGGGCGGGTGTGAATTGGTGACTTTTCTGGAAGGTGCTTTGTAGCAGTATGTGTGTGAAAGGGTTCATATCTTTTGGTCTAGTAGTTGCTTGTCTAGGAATTTATCCTAAGAAATAATCAGCAACACAGGATTGCATCTAAGAACGTTTACCATAGTGTGATTTACAATCACAAAAATTGAAAACCCCCATAGCAAATAGGAGAATGAGTAAATTACAGTGTATCTGTACAGTGGAATGTCAAGTAGCTCTGCAGATTTGGGTCACAGGTACAACAATGTGGAGGAATGCTCCTGAAGAAAGCCGACCACAGAGCCCTAGGCAGCGTGGTCTCACCCCTGGTCCTTTGCCTTTGCTGGCCGGAGCGCAGGTTCACTGGGGCTAGGCAGAGCCAAGGACAGACGCCTTACCCCCATCACCACTGATGCAGGACAGGGGCCATCCATGGGGCAGGGGGCACCCCCCAGTGCCTGGCTATAAGGAGCCAGGAGTCCCCTAAGGCGAGCTGCTTTGGGTAGGAGCAGCCTGCAGTTCAGCCCTGAAGAGTATGTAGTAACCCGCAGGCTAAGACAGCCTTGTCCTGGGATACTACAGCCCTCTTTCGACCATCAACCATCGTTGTTCCTTCTGAGTAGCTGATGAGTGTTTTGTGCCTCTACCCTTGGGAATTCTGGAACCTGCAGCCTTGGTGATGCTTCTCAAGGTCATCCCACGGTCATGGTTCTCCCTCACGTGGAGGTGAAGCTCAGGAGAGCAAGCAACTGCTAATACTTCTCTCCTAGGAACCGGTGCTACCCACTTGCTTTTGTTACCATCAGATGGGGAAGATGAGTCCCATCCACTAGATTACTCCCAAGTGGGTTTAGATTATTTGCCAGTCCTACTTGAAATACTTGGTGGTTCCCTTTATCATTTCCTAGAACCCACCTCCCTTATCAGAGTGCCCGCACACCCTACCCTCCTCTCCTGCACCTCCACTTGTAGCTGCCTGAGCCTTAGGCTGTCCTAGCGTGTGCCATATGAATTCTCCTCTCTCTTCCACCTTTCTCACCTGGGCTTTGAGAATAATCAGGGTGGCCCAGGGGCAGGCTTGGTGTGAAGAGGGGTCTCCTTAGATAGAGTGTCTTGGGGACATAAGTTTTAAGCTAAGACCTGCCAGACAGATGAGCAAAGGCCCCACACTTGAAAAAACAAAGGCTCAGAGAAGTCAGATGATTTGCCCAAGGTCACAGAACTAGTGTGTGACAGCACTAGAATTCAGATTCAAAGCAGTTCAGAGCCTCAGGAGGCCAGTCATTGTCTCTTTTATTTACTGCCTCTGGGACAGTGTATGGCCACAGGAGGCACTTCTCTCCTTCCTTTCTCAACCTAGTCATCGATTCATTCAATTGTCCTATTTTATGATCTCAAAACATGGAACTAATGCCATAATTCCCACTTGGGCTCTTTATTTTATTAAGGCAGCAGAACTCTATAGAATACTGATCTACATCATTGTAACATAACCCTGGGTACAGATTTACCAACATACAGGCAGATTAAAATAACCTCAGGCACTCCTGACCCCCAAAGAAAAAAGTTTCATAATGATTTTAGAGGTTGGCCATCTCACTTTTGGGCTTGTAGAACCGCTGGTGCTCTGTGGGCACAGAATTGGAGAACTCGTGCTCTGACCACACCAGAATAGTTGCTTTCCACAAATTAGATACAATCCCACAGACTGCCCTAGCTCCCCCAAGCGGGATCTTTTTCCTAGACCACCACTGGTGAGCTCCTCAAGGCCCTCTTCAAATGTCGCTTCCTGATGGCTTTTTGTGATATTCTTAGACCCATTTGGTCCCACAGTAAAGGTGCCCCAGCCTAGGATAGGTCCCTCCAGTCAGGCACACTGTGTCTTGGTTACCCTGGTTCATCTGTCTCCCCACCACTCTGCCAGCCTTTCTAGGCCGTGGACCACACTATGTCCACCTCTGTGTTCCCAACATCTCACACTTCGCATTGTATCAAGGATGTACCAGAGGGGCTCTTTGAAGTAAAGTTAAGATGCTTCTCTTGTGTGCCTTGTGAAGTTAACTCAAGGGCACGAAATAGCAATGCTATAAAGAGAAACAGATGCTATGACTCAGCATACCTTGAAGCAGCAAGGTAGAGTGGAAATGTTAGTTTTTTTGCTTTATGGAGCAAAGTAGGAGATTACACTGGCTAGGGAAGGAAGGGCTTTCCACACAGAGGCTTGGTGCGGACCTGGGATTACCTAGTAAACTGATCCTGGCCCAAATCTGGGAAGTCATCGTTGCTTGATTTTAAGAAACAAGATGAAAACCTTGATCACTGTTCCTCCCTTCAAGGTCATATCATGTTATATAATACAATTCATTACAACAGAAGTGAGTTTGTGTAATTTTCCTTTAGTCATTTTTCATTCTGAATATTTATCAGTTTTGAATATCAGTATTTTTTATGATAAGAAAACATCTGTTTAAAATTAGCTTTGTAAATTTCAGAGTAAGTGATTGTAAGTTTGATGTTTATAAAATAGATGCTCATAGTAATGTGTACTTATGAAAGTTAATTGTGTTTATCCTGTAGATCAGTTTCGACCAGGTGTAAGATACAGTTTTTTCCTGTATGGGTGCAGGAATGAAGGATATCAGTTATTACGTTCTATAATCGGATATATAGAAGAACTGGGTAAGTTAATGGGGAAGTCTTAGAGTCCAGGGTAACGTGAGAAATTAGAAATTCAACAATTGCAAGATTGAATTTTTTTTTTTAAGATTTTATTAATTTATTCATGAGACACAGAGAGAGAAAGGCAGACATAGGCAGAGGGAGAAGCAGGCTCCATGCAGGGAGCCCGATGTGGGACTGGATCCTCGGACTCCAGGATCACGCCCTGAGCTGAAGGCAGATGCTTAACCACTGAGCCACCAGGCGTCCCATCAAGATTGAATTCTAAAAATAGATTAAGGTGTTTAGTTCAAGGAAGGAAAAATAATTTGTATGATAAATTTAAAATTGTGATTGCCTAATCTTCATATCTTTAATATTTCACAGTTTTACTCTTGTGATTGAGAAAATTAAATCTTAATTTTGATGTCAAAAGACTTATTTGCACTTAAACACGTTTAAAAAAACATTAATTTCAACATTAATGCAGTGTGTTTATGTTGTAAGTTCCCTGTGTGCCTCTAGTCATTTGCATGCAAGCTTCACTGGAGCAACGCCTGTGATAGCTCTCTGAAAGTGTGACTTAATAGAGAATAAAGTCTTAATTTTAGATTTAATTATTTTTGAAGATAGAAATCTCATTAAATGTTAATGTCTTACTCTGTATCAGTGAACTCTCCTTTAGCTATGGATGTTTTTCCTATTACAGCTCCAATTGTGGCACCAAATTTTACTGTTGAGGATACATCTGCAGATTCAATATTAGTAAAATGGGAAGATATTCCTGTGGAAGAGCTCAGAGGCTTTTTAAGAGGATATTTATTTTACTTTGAAAAAGGAGAGAGAGACACCTCTAAGATAAGGGGTTTGGAGTCAGGTAAGTAACTTACTACAGTGAGAATAGCATTTCCTAGAAGTTCTCATTAACCATTAAAAAAAAAAAAAAAAGGAAAAAACATGTTAGTGAATAATATAATACTGGTTTCCAAAACTGAAAAATTGGTAAATGAATATATATGAATGTGAGAATTTTAGGATTTTACTATGTGATAAATGGCATGTGCAGTCTTTCATTTAAATTATTCTTCAGACTTTGATTATAAGCCCCATAGGAAAGAGACTATCTCTTAGTAATTTTGAATGATGTATAACGTAGCATCTTATATAGGTTATTAAAAAAAAAAAAGGCTTCCTGTAATTCTAATAATGGAGGAGACAAGCTCAGGAACCCAAGAATGGCTCCAGAGCCTCCACTGTTAACAACTGAAAAAGAGCCGTCCACACAGTTAGGGCCTTAATGAGCTGGCAAGCTTAATTGACTTGACTAGGGACATGTATATCCATTAGATCTTTAAAAGTACAGTCAATCCTTGACAGTTGGTAAGCGTATATGTCCAAAGACCTTAGAGAATTTTCAGATTTACAAATACAGAAATGTTTATAGAGTTTGGCTTCTCCCTAAATTATATTTCTGTTGGGAGTCAGATGTTTCCTATTCATAGCCACATAACACAAGCATGCCATCTTTTCAGTTTGAGAGCTTTCATTTCCCTTAATGACCTCTCCTCAGAAAAAAACATTTTAATTATTTAATGCCTGTCCAACAAGTCCAGAACAACAGTGCTGCATGGAGATACCGAGCAGGCATTAGCTAAGTTACTTCTCAGAGCAGCTGCATTAAATGTGCACCTCCCCCACACCACTAAGGTCTGCTTTCCTGAACCTTCACAATTGCCTGTGAGTGAGAAAAACCCTAAGTGTAAAATTCTACAAATATCCAGAGTCTAGTGAAATTTTTTTTAAATGTTCAGAAATTTTACACTTGTACCAGTTAAAATTGAGCACTTAGACTTCCATTTAGATGTGATAAAATAGTCACTAAAGTTAAAGAAGAGGGGGGGAGCATGATGCCACAAAAAGAGAACCAGACAGGCAAGAGTATATTACCAGATTTGGACATTTTGGGGCTGATGGGAGTGGGACAGATGACCTGGAGGATGAAGGATGGTGAAATCCAGGTAGATGTTCAGGCTTCAGGGAGAAGTAATCTGACTCATCCTTAGGCGAGGTTTGGGGGCAGATGTTAGGATGGACATGGGCTGAACATTGAGAGCTGCCTCTAAGTGTTTAAGGAGTGATTAGAATCCCCATGGGGGTCCTATGCCAACTTCATGCAGCCAGCGTGAATGCGCTCTCCCCTGCCTGAAGACGAGAGGATCATTCTTTGGAGAAGTTGAACCAGACAGCCTCCAGCGAGAGGGACACCAGAGTGAACGTGACTTTCCCTGAGCCTCCTTTGTCTTATAAGGGGCAAATAGGACATCTTCAGCTGGCCCTGTTTCCCTGATGAGATTAGAGGATCTTTCTTTAGAAAAAGGCAATGGTTCCTGAGGAAAGACACAAAAAGTGCTGGTATTAGGGCCCCAGTGAGCAGGAAAGCCCACCAACCAGAAAGCTCTACCCATTCACAGTGACCTTCCCGTGGTTCACTTCTAGCCATGACTAGCAGCCAGGATAACCGCTGGTTGAGGAAGATTCTAACAGGAGGACAGAAACCAGAAGAAATTAGAGAAAACAGATTCAGTGTAAGGAAACAAATTTCAAACCAAACTATCCTCGCATAGTTGAGTTACACTGTATTTATGGAAAAGACCTGATGTTATAAAAAAGAACAGTCAAAAGATAGGTAAGAACTCAGGAGAATTAGAAATGTGATCAAAGAAAAGTCTAAAGAATTAAATAGAAGATGGAGAGGGGATCCCTGGGTGGCGCAGCAGTTTGGTGCCTGCCTTTGGCCCCGGGCACGATCCTGGAGACCCGGGATTGAATCCCACATCGGGCTCCCGGTGCATGGAGCCTGCTTCTCCCTCTGCCTATGTCTCTGCCTCTCTCTCTCTCTCTCTCTCTCTCTTTGACTATCATAAATAAATAAAAAATTTTTTTAAAAGTCTTAAAAAAATAAATAAATAGAAGATGGAGAAATTGAATGAGAGAGAAATTCTTTCTCCAGTTAGATGCAGAGGAGAAGACTTGGTAAAAATGAGGAAGTTGAGCATCAGAGACTTGAGCCGTCACGCTTTATAGGAGTTTCGGGGTGGGGGTGGGAGGATAAAAGAAAATAACCAAAGAAAGAGCTTAAGAACATTTCCCAGAACTAGAAGACCAGGATACACAGAGGAAAACACCCATCAACTACACAATGAGATAAATAGAAGAAAAATCTACACTGAGGTAGATTGTCATGAATTTCTCAGCACCTGATACATAAAGAACAAGTCCTACAGACAGAAAAGTCACTCAGGTGCGAGGCCTCGGACATGAAAGTGGCCTCGGACTTCTCAACAGCACAGCAGAGGCCAGAGGTAGCACAGCTGTGTCTTCAAGGTACTGAAAATTCTTTTCTCCCTAGAAGTCTGTACTCATTGGTGGCAGCCAGTGTGAGAGCAGTAT
Source organism: Vulpes lagopus (assembly GCF_018345385.1). Taxonomy (NCBI): domain Eukaryota; kingdom Metazoa; phylum Chordata; class Mammalia; order Carnivora; family Canidae; genus Vulpes; species Vulpes lagopus. Next base: position 18,008,174 of record NC_054826.1, on the reverse strand, counting down.
GAGAGTATTTTCAGATTTCAGGCCCGTAGAGCTACAGATACTTCCTTCCCCGTGTCCCCTTCTCAGGTGGTGGTTCAGAACCGTGGTTCAGCCTGAGGAAACAAGCAGGGCAAGGGCGGTCCAGGAGGGCGGGAGCCAGGGAGGCCTTGGTCTGGAGCAGATACCTCCCTGGGGAGGACGCCCCTGGGAGACGTGGGCAGGGGTTGGGTGGCCAGTCATAGCACTGGGCACTTGGATTTTGTTGCATTGGGCCATGTAGAAAATTGCACTGAATGTTCACAGAAATTTGTGGGAGGAATTAGGAATTGGTACATTAAGGGAATGAGGAAAAAGCATAATTAAAACAACAGAAAAATAAGGAAGTCTGAGCAGACTAAGCAATTTGTCTAGCAGGAATCCATATTTATGTGATCATAGTAACATAAACGCTGAATTTCCCAAACGTTTTAGTGTGTCTGTGTGAATGATGTGGGATGGGAGGGCGAGGGGGTCTGAAAACACTAAAGCTTCACCTTCTTTGTAGAACATGCATACATAATGTCTAAAAATTTTAAATCAAAGTACTGCCAGTGTGAGTTTATTCCAAAATACTTAAGTAAATACCCAAAGAAACCAATAACGTGATGTTGCAGTGACTGTAGGTGGCAGGGGAAGGTGCCGGCACGGAACTGCTACTTTTTGTTCTTGGCCATTTAGTTCATTTTTTCAAACTGTTGTCTTCCATTATTTTGATTAAAACTATAAAACAACGGTTTAAACAATTCTCATACTTCTTTGGAAATGATTCAAAGGCTTCCTCGCTAGCGGTTCATTTGAGAACTCCGGTGCACTGCCTCTCTTCCCTAGTGGTTTGGAGAGAGCACTGTAATGAGGTGTGCGCTTCTCTCTGGATGCAGGCACAGCGACCCCCTCCCCAGGAGGTTGTGGTGCGTTTCATGCCCTTAGGTAAAGAAGAGACTTGTATTGATTATCTGCTATATGCCAGGATTATTCTAGAGAATATATGAAAACTTCACACCACTCTGGCAGGTAAGTCGTGATCATCTGTTTCAGAGGTTAGAGAAACTCAAGTTCACAGTAGTTTAAATAACAGGTCCAGCCCATGTGGCTGCTAAGTGGCAGAGGTAGAACTTGAACCTGGGTCTGGCTGACCCCGCAGGTCCTGGCCCTGACGCTGAGGGCGGCCAGCAGCGACTCACATGAAAGGGATATGGGTAGAACAGGCATGAGTAATTAGGTGTTTAAAGTGGCGTAGAGGTCAGTAATGATGGTCTTCACTTTACAAATAGGTCGGTCCGACATAAAGGTGAAGAACATTACTGACCTATCCCAGAAGACCCTGAGAATTGCTGACCTTCAGGGTAAAACAAGTTACCATCTGGTCTTACGAGCCTATACAGACGGCGGGATGGGCCCGGAGAAGAGCATGTTTGTGGTGACAAAGGAGAATTGTAAGTTAATCACTGCCTGTTGAGGTGCTTTCTGTACTTAAACGCATAGTGTTTCCAGCAAGTTTTGTTTATGTAGGAATCCTTTTTTAAAGATTTCATGTATTGTGCATATTTATAGTGAGTGTCAAGCAATGTTAAAAGGCCACAGGATGACTTCATATTTATTCTTGTCAGTTATTTGAAGCTATTTCCTAAGACTACTTAAATTAATGCATGAACGATACATCCTAAGTCTTGGAGTTCTAAATTCATGTTGAATCTATATAAAGCTGACCCACTTAAACATTTTTTTAAAACATTTTATTTATGTGAGAGAGTACATGCACAAGCAAGGGGGGAGAGGAAGAGAGAATCTCCAGCAGACTCCTCACTGATCTGGGAGCCCAAAGTGGGGTCCGCTCTCACAACCCCAACACCATGACCTGAGCCAAAACCAAGAGTCAGACGTTCAACCCACTGAGCCACCCAGAAAACCTCCATTTTAGGTTTTTTTTTTTTTTTTTGCCGTGACTGTTCTAAATGTGATTTTTAACCTATCCAGGGAAGAGTGAAAGAAATATCCTTTAAAAACCTGTGAACCCCAGCATTCACAAATTTGAGATGGAGAACGGGGAAGACGGGCTTGACTGTCCCCAGTGAGGAGCCTGGGTCGGATGGCAGCATAGTCTCTAGCCCCAAGAAAGACTTCACACATACACTTCAGTGAAGCACCGTGAGGGTGCGGTGTCAGCTGGGGCAATTTTGCCTCCTAGGGGACACATGGCAATGTCCGGTGATAGTTTTGGATCTCAGAACTGTGGGTGTTCCTGAGATCTAGTGGGTAGAAGCTCAGAGATATGGCTAAACTTCCTATAGTACATCTGATACCCCCACACACCGGGGAGAAGAACCTGGCCTCGTGTGTTAGTAGCGCTCTGTCCTGTTCTAAGGAATTTAAGTATTAGTGTAAAAATTATTAAAATGCTTTTGAAGGTCACATTTTAATAGTTTTTCAGTGTCCTTGGAGCAGTTAGGACTTCTTTTCTTTAAATAATCTACCAACTTAAGTATCTTCTAATACAAATGTATTCTGTATGTCCTGCTTAAAATAGTGATATGAATATATCCAATATTCTCTTTTCAGCTGTGGGATTAATTATTGCCATTCTCATTCCTGTGGCCGTGGCTGTCATTGTGGGAGTGGTAACAAGTATCCTTTGCTATCGGAAACGAGAATGGTAATGGTACCTACATCCATTTACCCTTGCTGTTGTGTTCTTAAGAGCATGATTATTTTGTGTTAAGAAATAAGTACTTGGTTGGTAAAAAATGTTGGTTTAGTCTGAATTATTAGATTTATATTAATATTGGATTTAATATTAAGCAAGAATCGTTTAAATGTTTTTAAATGAATAAGAGGTAAACTTTTTCCTACTGTGTTTACTGATAATTTAAAGTAATAGCAGATATACTAAAATTACCTACAGGCATAAATATGGCAATAGCTATATGCAAGGTTACTGATTAGGATTACACTTGTCCTGGTGACCTATTGAGAAAATATTGTCATTTATTCGTTTGTTCAACAAATATGAATGACTCTTCCCATGTGAAGAGTGATATAGTGGTGAACTAAATAAGCATGATCCTTATAGACTTAAAGCACCTTGGGGAAAGGTGGACATTAAACCTGTAATCATCTAGTAAATACAGGCTCATAAGTATATGTGTACTAGGAAGGTCACTGTGCACCACGAGGGGAATCACAGGGGAACTATGTCACTGGAGGTGGCTGACCACAGCCTCCCTACAAGAGTTCCATTAGAGCAGAGTCCCAAAGGGTAAAGAGAGGAGAAAGTGTGTTGAATAGCTCTTTCTCACAGAGGAAGAGATGAATAGCTCCTGAGGACCCAGAAATTAGAAAGAGCTTGGTCATCAGGAGGAAGCGAAAAGAACCGTGGTCTGAGTGAAGCTAGAGAGGCATGAGGTGAGATGAGGAGAGGAGAGGTGAGGTGAGCCGGGACTCAGTGGGAGAGAAGACCTCATGGCCAGCTGGCAGGAGTTGGGCTGGGCTGGGCAGATGGCTGTGTTCATGCCTAGATGGCCCTCACTGGCACTAAAAAGGCCATCCTTTCTGGCAAAGAAGAGAATGTATTCTAGTAATTCTGGCTTATAAGTTAACATAGTATTAGTTAAGAATTACAGAACATGCTGTCTTGATGACCATATTCTCATTACCAAAAATCACATTTTAAAAATGATTTTAATACAGAAGATAAAATGAGAGTTTAGAAGCTAGGGCGTGTCAGACTTGTATTAACAAAGTTGGGTTTTTTCCTGCAGGAATTTCAAATACTAAAATTCTTTTTAACAACTATACATATGATTTGGGACCGAGCAAATCTTTTTGTTTGCATCTCATTTTTGCTCATCATTAGTAGCCTTTTTCCCTAATAGTCTGGAACCTGTTACGAGCAGAAGAGAACTGCATGATACAAATACACTCCCGAAGTACTGGGCCCTGTGTAGTAATCCATTTGCACTGTGGACATTTGCTTAGATGAACAGTACCTCTGTTTTACTTTTGACTTGAGAGCACAATCACCACTTTAATCCTTTGCTTTCCATTTTCATGAGATACAGAAGATATTGTGGTTCTAGAAATAGAGATACTGCTCATAGTTTTCAAGTAGGAGCCCCTCAGTGCATTATGTACAGAAAGGTCAGTGAATGATCACACTAAAAACTTAGATCTTACATTTTTATCTCAGATGTTCATTAAAGCATCATATGAAATGTCAGAATAAGCCCAATGATTTTCTAATTTATTTGTTGTCTAATTGATAATCTTAATTATTAAATGTACTTAATCATCTTTCTTTAAAGGATTAAAGAAACCTTCTACCCTGATATTCCAAATCCAGAAAATTGTAAAGCTTTACAGTTTCAAAAGAGTGTCTGTGAGGTAATCCTTTATTTTCTTACATTTATCTTTTAGTACTGGCTTCATTTTTTTTGTCTTTTGTGAAAAGTTTTTAGCATGCAAATATCATCCAGTGTAAAATGTGTGAAGCAAAGAGCAATGCTTTAACATCTGCTGAACTTCTACAGTTATGCATTTTAACTTGTTTTCACCATGCTCTTTTTTTTCCACTGCTATTAATAGCAAGGAACATATTGATATGTAAAAAAGGAACTATGTTCTAGTATGCACTGCAGAATAGTAGAGACACATTTTTATAAGTAGCTGTGCGAAAACTATTGAAGATAATGCCCCTTTTGTAGGAAGGGCATTGATGCGGCGGCTTTTAGCACTCTTCTTAATCATTGTTTTATCCTTTATTTCTAGGGAAACAGTGCTCTCAAAACATTGGAAATGAATCCTTGTACCCCAAATAACGTTGAGGTTCTGGAGACTCGATCGGCAGTTCCGAAAATAGAAGACACAGAAATAATCTCTCCCATAGCTGAGCGTCCGGAAGAGAGCTCTGATGCGGAAGCTGAGAACCACGTGGTGGTGTCCTACTGCCCCCCTGTCATTGAGGAGGAAACACCGAACCCCGGCGCGGATGAGGCCGGGGGAGCCTCTCAAGTCGTTTACATTGACATCCAGTCTATGTACCAGCCTCAAGCGAAACCAGAGGAAGAACAAGAGAATGACCCTGTCGGGGGGGCCGGCTACAAGCCACAAATGCACCTCCCCGTCACTTCTACTGTAGAAGACCTCGCTGCAGAGGACGACCTAGATAGAGCTGCGGGTTACAGACCTCAGGCAAATGTCAACACTTGGAACTTAGTATCTCCAGACTCCCCCAGGTCCACGGACAGCAACAGTGAAATTGTCTCCTTTGGAAGCCCCTGCTCCATTAACTCCCGACAGTTTCTGATTCCTCCTAAAGATGAAGACTCTCCGAAATCCAGTGGGGGAGGGTGGTCCTTTACAAACTTCTTTCAGAACAAACCAAACGACTAACAGAGTCACCTTGTCACTTCAGTCTGCCATCTCAGTGAGCTCTGGGTTCTGGCGCTGCCGTGCCAGCACAGGGCATCTTGGAGGGATCCTGTGAAGTATTGTTAGCGAGGGGGCCTCACCGCGCGCAAGTCACACTCAAAGTGTTCATGTGCTTTTAACGTAGTCTCACAGCCAGAGCAGAGTAACCCAGAAATTCAGTCCCTGCAACTCAAGTTTTGGAGCGATCTGTGATGGGAGCCAAAGAATTCGCACGTGTTCTGCCTTCAGGAAGCACTTCATGGCCGATACCGTCTAGCCCATCCACGCAAACCAAATCCCCCAGCAACGTGTTCTGTTCTGCTCATGGTTTTCTCCTATGGGTACTGGATGAAATTGCAAGCCGATTTACAGGCACAGGAGAAAAATGTCAAAAAGCAACAGACGATGTTTATTTGCCTGACACTTGCTCCATGCTAGAGGAAAACCAAGCACAGATTTCAAAACTTTCAACATTATTCTCCTCTATCCGCGGCACTTACACAAAATTAATATAATTTTTAATGTAGTGACAGCTGTTGTAGTGTTTTGTTTGATAAAGTGTGCTGATTTCTGTGCCTACTGTATCATGGTTATCAAAGAGTTTTCTCAGGGGTACAAACTTTGAAAATGAGCGTGACACTGACCAGCCCAAATTAGAATCCTGTCGTCTTGCTTTGGGAGGTTTTACAAACCTTTCCCTTATTTTGTGGCTTGCATGCTAGCTTCCCTTAGTGCGGTTGGTTGCCCTAAGATTTAAGGGCAAATTTTTAAAGACTGTAGACCTAGTTTTTTTTGTTTGAAATCTGGTTTTTTGTGTGACACCGTGTCAGTTTTATAAGTGTAGGAGCAAACTTAATATTTCTGATAAACATAATTACAGTGATTTACAATTTGAGGTGATTCCTGAGCAGACTCGCTGCATTAGCTCTTTGCACGGTCCTGACCGGCTTCATCACCTCCCGAGAACCGCATGCCCTGGAACCCCAGTCACCCAGGCAGTGATGATCTTTGACTCCATGTAGCAAAGGTTCCTCATCAGGCAGTTTGGCAATTTCTCCTATGAGATGATCATCAGTCTAGACTATTTGATCCAGTCCTCAAAATTTTAAATATGCAACTGAAAAGATCATGCTTCCTTACCAGAACAGTCCTCAAGGGCTGTTTCATAGGGCCCGCCTCGGTGTCTGTTTGCTCCACGGGCGCACCGTGGTGAGGGTGTAGCAGTTGCTGTGCGAGTTGTCCACGACCGCGTGTCTTTGCAGCCTCCCCTGCCCACCCTTGCTTTTCATGAGTGATGCCTAGAGTGAATGTGGTTTTTGGAAAAGCAGAATGAAAAACTAAGAAGCGTATCTTATATTTGCCCAACCCCCAGGTCATCTATGTATTCTGTCTTTTGACAGGTAAGGCAAAGTACTAGAAAAAAATGGAAATATCCGAATACATCGAGATGTGCCTGCTTGTTTTTTTTTTTTTTTTTTAACTCTGAGGTTCTGTGATGATAATGGATTGCATATCTTTTCTTCTAGGTCTTAGTGTTTCTTTATAAAATAAAAAAAAAAAAACCCACGTCATGATAAAAAGCCACAGGATGACAAGGAGTAGAATCCATTTGGGCGCTCTCACAATCCTGATCAGTTGCTAGAGTTCACCTAAATTCTTGAGCTCCATGACATATGGACAGGTGGAATGAAACAGAACCAATTTTATACACATACAGTATATATTAAAACCCTGTCTAGCTCCTGGAGATTTTCAGCAATGAAAAATGTCTCCAACGAGAGCAGTCCCTGACAGTCTGCTCTTCTTATCTATCCTCTCGGGCTCCTTTCCTTCGTTTGCACCCCAGACACTCAGACCTGGGGCTGCCTTCATTCCCTGCTGAAGCTTGTCATTTCCATGCCCCTCCTGCTCCCAACTCCTGCCTCGTCTCCCATTGAAACTGGTGGATCCTGTACTTCATCTCTTTAGGATAGGTGTTGGCTAAGGTCAAAGGGTATTGGTCTGAACTACACTAAACTGAGAATGGGAAAAGGCCAGGAGAAATTGTTTGAGCTCTGTCATCAGTATATATGCATTGCAGCTGCGGCGATGCGGATCGGGGCCCTTTCTAACCTAGATGATGACTCATTTGTTTGGCTCACAGTGAATATCATTGGCTCTCCAGTTCTTTCTCCAAGACTTCACTGCTATTCTTGCATGAAAAACGTTCAGAGTGCTGCTTACTCCCCTCTCCCCTCCCCCCTGGAATTCCGCACACAGTGATCACTAGGTGAGTGGGAAGCCGAGTAACACTTAGTCTGGGCAAGCTCTTTTTAACTTGCTGTATGCCTAGAAGCATGTGGCTTAGGTCTGAGGCCAAAGCAAGTTGCTTTGTCTTTACCCTCTAAATTGAAGACAGCCAGACCCACTGTGCAATTGCGAAGCCATTACCTCTCACTTCCCTCCTCCGCCCCTGCTGGCCTATCTGGGCATGTGGGGGCCGCCTGAACACCAGGAGAGAAGACACCGTCCTTGGTCACACATCCGTTCATTTGTGGCACTGGAGACCCTCGTAAATGTGCACTGTCTGCCAATGCTGGGACTAGGCTCAGGTGTGAAAAGCAGGCTTGTAGTGGTCATGCTGTGTCCAATCATTTTAACCCCTCTTCCTGGGGTGGTGGGGGGAGGGAAGGCTAAAGGCTAGATGTGTTCCCTTCAGCCCCTCCTGACTAGGAAAATAATTGGGAAATCCCTCTTTCCTCAACTAAAGCCTAGCCATTGGTTAGAAATTCTAAGTATCTGAACTCAGTTATGCCCCCACTCTAATAATGCCCTCATATTAGGACACATTTTCATATATCTCATAAGCCAATTTCAGATCGAGCTTCCCTTGTGAGGAGTGGAGATTCTGGTGGTTGCTCTTGTGAGCGGCCCTCCTAGATAAACAATATTTAGTATAAAAGTATGTTTAGAAGACTTAGCTAGAATTTTGACATTAGGTAGAGCTTGTACATTATGTCCTGCATGGATTAGTGCCCATATACAGTTGAAATCATCACTGTGTTGAATCCACAGAAGCCTGGATTTGAGACTGGCCCTGGGTATCTGGATGGTTGTGTGTTTGCGTGCTTAGGTGGTACGGGTGCTGTGTTCCTACAGCTTAGACTTTGAAGCAGCCATTCATGGAAAAGGTTAAGGGCGAAAGGATCGGCCTCGTTTTCCATACCAGCATTACTTTCACGGCTCATGGATCTGAAGGACTGCAGGTAGAGAACATCTAGTACTGTTGCGCTCAGAAACTGTGGCAAGAGTCACATTGTTAAAACTTCCTGCAGCTTGTATTCTCCTTGGAAACCATTAGTCCTGTAATTTCTTAACTGTCTCCATACGGCCCATGTATAGAGAACATTGCAGTCCTGTCTGCATTTGAATAACTAGATGTAGGTTAGTGGAGACCAGGAAATATTTTCTTCCAAAAGGAATTTGAAACCCGTGTTTCATGGTTTTGAAATTAAACTACTCCCTAACATATCAAAATGCAGAAAATGTTATCTCAAGTTTTTCTACTGCTTAGGCACATAATCTGATAAGACTTTTTTTTTTCCTATTTAAAGTAATTTTTACTGTTTTCTGTTTTGAACCATCTAAAATGTGCATACCTTTTTTAAAATGCCTTTTTCTTATTTTGAAAGTCTAAAGTTAGGCATCTCAAAAGTCAAATGTGAGATCATTAGCTCATTACAAAGATGACTAGCTACATGGTAGAAGTTCAGTGAGTAACTGTTTCTGAGTCCCACTCCAGAATGTGCAGATTGAACGGTTTTCATAAGGGTGGTATATACCAGGGCCTAGTGCATGTAGATCTGAGACTGAAAGATTCAAATCTCCTCGAGAAGTAGCTCCAGTTTGAGTGAAAACTTGGGAAAAAGACTCAGGCAAAAGCATCCCAAGATACCGTATTACTCCCTCACTGTGAGTATCCATAGTGTCTTTTTTATTTGATGGGTATAGAACTTGGGACCTGTTTGTACCAACCAGCATTGTTCTAGCAAACCAACAATAATACATTGATGTGTGAGCTTAACTATTTAATAAAAGGACTCATTCATTCTCTTGCTAAAAACTATTTCTTCAAAGCATTTATTTTAAACTGGTATTTCCCGCTGAAACAAAATTCTATGGTACCATGCCCATCTTACCTTTTATCTCCAGAAGAAAATTTTTCACAGAAGGAAATGATTTTCTAACTTACTGGAAATGCATCCTTTGACATGACCTTAGAATATCATTGCAAGTCACTTGGTTTGAATTCGGTCTAGTTACGTCTTCATGGATTATGTACCAGGGCTATTAATATTTAAACCTCTTTATTTTGATGGGGTGGTGAGATTTTTATTTCTTTTCAACTTGTGCCTTTGTCTTAACTATTACATGATTATATTCATGCCAATTATAATACAAATGAGCTATTTTTAATGCCTGTATGGAGGATTAAGGAAAACATTCAGTTATTGATATGTCAGGCTTTATTGTGTGTGGTAAAATTCCATGGAATGTGATTTGATTTAGAATATATTCAAATTCTTACAATTATGATACTGAGTTATGACAGATTTCTGTTATTTTAAATGACGAGTAGTGCTTGTTTCTCCCTATATGAAGAATGTTAATATTTTGGATCATAAGTGTTCAAGTTGTAGGCCGAGGTTACCTATGCAAGACGAATTCTGTGCAACATTTTTGTAAAAATTAAAAGTAGTGTTTTAAGAGAGAAACCTGAATGTTTTTATGTACAAGTGCCCAGCTGAAGAACCATAGAAACAATAAAATAAAAATCTCTCAAGTAAGCTATCACTGATTGAATATTTAACCACATACAAAACAGTAATAACTTACATTACTTTTTGGTTGCTATAACCGAACACCCTAAAAACTATGTGTTTTTAGATGTGAATTGGGGAAATGAATATTTAATTGATAAGGAAATTAATATGTATTGTATTGACATATAATTTCTAAGATTTCCTTTGCAATAGCCAATCAGAACTTTAAAAAGCCAAACAACTAACAACATAGACCTTATGCTGCCCTGAAGCCAAAAATATTTTGTATGCTTGGTTGGATGGCTTATTTAAATGTATTGAATTTCCTTACACATCTAAAATGTACCTCCCTTCAGAATTACACCATTTTAAAAATGGGTAACTTTGAACTTCTGAACTTGCTGTTTCTCCTAAACATCCCATTATAAGAGATTGGTAAGATTTCTAGGTGGTAATACAGTTTTCAGTACCACATTCAGTACGTTTCAATAAAATTGGAACATGGACAAGTTAGCTTAGGTTTAACGTTAGTATTTTTGTGATCGATCATAGACAACAATACTAAATAATTTTCATAAAAATTTTTTCTCAAATATTCAGCCCCTAATTTGATTCCAAAACTTTTCCCCATTATTTATGATATACCCTTCTATTTAATTTCTTTCCAAAATAATGGTTTGGAAAAATGTGAATATGTTATGAATAGTTAAAGACAAAACACAATAAGAAACTCCTATTCCTTTTGTTGTGGAAGGGGAAGTATTCTGTACTACCTTAGCATTTGTGCTTTCCTATTATTTTCTCAAAAAGCATGACTTTTTCTTAAATATATTTCAATTCAGAATTGCTTGAAAAATATTGGCCTGGATAAAGACATCCAAAATTGGAGATGGTACCACCTTAAAAGTATGTCCAGAGGTTGAAAATCACTTAAAAATACTCAACTATCCCAAAAAGAACCTGTTGCCTTTTCTTCTCATTAGTTGGCCATAAGTCAGAGGTTGTCTTTATGTTTAGGAAATTGCCATTTTTTTACTCTCAAAATTGCATTATAGTGAATTACTGTTTACAAATTACACATACTGTGAACAGATAGAAGTTTTTGTCTTTTATAAGGTTGTCTGTAGAATGAGTGTCTTTTTAAAGGAGTTGTTATATGTTAAATATTTTCAGTTTTTTTTTATATAAATACTAGTATAACTGTTTACTAATTTTTGTTTGGTCAGGTGTGTGCAAATGTAGCTGAAAGGTAGGGAGAAACTGCACATCCCAAACGGTTCCCTTTCCTGTTTCTTGAAATGTTACCACTACAGACTTTTTTTTTTTAACCCGAATTATCATTTGTGATGTTCTGTACCTAAAATCCTGCTTAATCGTATAAGGAAACCTTTAAATACACTTGTAGTAGGAAGCAAACTATAGGTTGCAGTATATTTGTGTAATTCAGTTTGATTCACAGAATTCCAAGTTTAATATGAAATAAAACAACTTAACAGAGATGACAACTGAAGTATTTTCTGCCTTACGAAAATTTGGAGATTACGTTGCTGTTAGAATGGAAAATTTGAACATTTTATATCATATAATTTCAGAATTTAATTTCCATATCTTTTGGAGAACATGGTTATATCAAGAACATAGAATATAAGTAACCTATTACTAAGACACCTTAAACGTAAAAGTAGTGTGCTTGGCTGTTTAATTCTAAAGATGTTACTTATGTTTGTTTTTAAAATGCATGTATTTAACAATTTTATCATAGTATTGTCATGGAAAAATAAATATATTTTCTTACAACTTATACTGACGGATTTGGGCATTACTGTTGTTTGTTTTCTGTTTTAAGCACTTAGGAAAAAGTAGCCTCTGTTTTGTTATTAATACTTCTGTTACTTCTCATTAGAATTAACAGGGTTTATGAGACAATCACATAGGGTTGTAACTACATTTTTAAATTTTTTTTAAGGATTTTATTTTTATTTATTCATGAGAGAGACACAGAGGCAGAGACATAGGAAGAGGGAGAAGCAGGCTCCCTGTGGGGAGCTCAATGTGGGACTCGATCCCAGGACCCTGGGGTCATGACCTGAGCCAAAGGCAGATAGATGCTCAACCACTGAGCCACTCACGTGCCCCTAAATTTTTAATATTTTAATACGTTGGCATGCCACTGACATACTCTTCCATATGTTCCACTAAATCTGTATTCTGTGTATAAGAGAACTTAGCATAAAAATAATCAGAAGTGGGAATCCAACATCATAAAACAAAAAATGAATACTGGTCCTGAAAGTATGGTTTTGTAATTTTTTTCCTCTGAAAACGACCTGACATTTCTGAAGATTCTAAGAATAGATCAAAATTAGTTTAACTTAAAGTCACGGAGTTTGGAAATACAGTCACTGATTCAGCAAAATAGTAATTTTAAAGTAGAAAGTGATCTTAAATGACTTCTCTTCATAAGGGAGAGAAAGAAGTCTCTAGTCCTACCTAGGTAGCCTGTGCTTTTACCCAGAGTAAGGACTAGAATATGAATGGGCTACAACTCAGCCTGAAGAAACTATGGGCCAGTCGTGAATTAGTTGTGAAACACGCGTCCGTGTTCAAGTCCTAGTAGAGCACGTACGTACGGCCTGTCCTTCGGGGAGATGTCCGTGCATAACTTGTTTCCCAGATGGTGGATTCTTGGGCCAAGATGTATAACATCAGCCCTAAGGACTTTGAAAAGGTCAAAAGGACAGGAATGGTCTATGTATCAGCTGGATGCACTTTTTTTAACGTGTAGTATTCAACGTCACTGACGCTCGTCCACAGGCTCCAGGTCTTTACAGAAGAGCTGTGTGAGAATTGGTTCTGAATGGCCTGTAAATTTGATCCATTACCCTTCGCCTGGAGTGACTAATGGAAAAACCGAATTAAAAGTATTTCCTCAGTCTCTGAGAAGCAGGGAGTTGATGTAACAGGAGATGTCTTGAGCTGATTTGGGATCAAATCGGAGCGGATTTTTGTCCCAGAGCGATTAGTCTCAGATTAAAGAGACAAGAAAAGCCGTTGAGGATGATTTTGATAAAAACTGGGAGGTGGAAGTCGTGTTCAGTGAGTGCGGGTGGAGTGTGCGGGGTTGCGGCTGCGGCCCCCTCCGCCTCCCCGAGGCCTCCGCCTCCCCGAGGGGGGCAGCAGTGTGCGGGCCCAGCTCTGTCGCTCTGTGTCCCTCTGTCTGCCCGCCGCGGCCTAGACGCAGCCTCTGGGCAGACAACACCCAGGCCTGGAGCCGGGCCCTCGTCTCGGCGGGTCGCGTGGCAGCCAGGCACCTGCACCCCCGCTCCCAGGTGGCCCATCCGCAGCGCCCCTCACCAAGGGCCTGGAGTTGAATTTTCTGTCCCCCTTGGTGGCGCTTTTCATGTCCTCCGGCGGGGGCCAGCCGAGCCCTGGCTCTCCTCTGCCCTGAACCGTGGGGCCGGGCCGCCTCCCCTTGCCCAGCTCTTGGGGGGATTCCAGAGCGAGTCCAGGACACAAGGGGCTGACCTCTGGCCTCCCGAAGCCCCAGGAAAGCCGGCAGCCCTGCACCAGCCCCTGGCAGGGCCTGCGCGACCGCCACCCCCGTGGCCCCGAGGGGACCCGCCGCTGCCCACCCGCCCTCCAGGGAGCCTCCCCCAGCCTCGGGCCTGCAGTTCCAAGGGTCCCCTCCGGGCGCCGGGCCTCCCTGAGCCGAGCCCCTTCCCGCCGGTGGCCCTGGCCGGGGCCCCCCCAAGCGCCTCTCCACCACAGGGTGGCACATGGGCACAGCGGCTCCGGGAATAACTGGACTTCGAGTGCCTGCTTCCCGGGGTTCCGGGGAGTCCGAGCCATGTTGGTGGACAGTGACCCGCGGGGGCCCTGGTGGCGCCCAGGGCAGGCCGGGGCCTCGTTGGGGTGCAGGCCCCGGGCGGGCAGGAGGGTCCGCGGCGAGGGCACAGGCGCCCAGCCCTGGTCACCCCTGTGCCCCCCGGAGACCCGCTCTCCTCCCCACTGCTCATTGACAACGGCAGCCGGGACCCCCGCTAGAGCCCCCTGCTGCCACCCCAGCATCTCCTGCTTCGACACCTATGTCGTTCTCCAGGTTGGGTTCTGGGGACCCCCCCCTAAGTGACCAGCTGCACAGCTAGGCCCTCTGTGCCGTCCAGGCTTCGCCTCCCCTCCTCAGCCTAGGATGGTATCGGCTTTCCCAGAAGACAAGCCTGGCCTCATGTCTCAGACGTGGGCTTGGGGGGCAGGTAAGTCCTGGAAAGTTCACACTGGGCCGCAGCCCCCCCACTGCCCTCCGGGGCTGACACAGATCTTCTCTGCACCCCAAACTGCCTTCTCTCGGATTAGAGGGCTCCTCCCAGCCCGTGGCCTCCCCATCAGGTAGGGCAGAGGCCCCCGGTGGGGACGCCGGGGGCCTGCTGGGCCTCGTGTCCGTCCCTGGGTGCTCGCGTGGCCGGACAGAGGCCTTGTTCACGGGCCACTTTTACAAAAACTGCACGTTCCAAGTTGGAGGAGGACCAGTCCCCGGAAAGAAGGGAAGGGAGATTCCGAGCGAACAAAACAATATTCACGACAGGCTCACTAAAGAAAATCTAGAAAATAAGTAAAAGGGGAAAAAAATCATACTATCTTGTACGACAGTAGCTCCTTTTTTTTTTTTTTAAAGATTTTATTTATTTATTCATGAGAGACAAAGAGGCAGAGACACAGGCCGAGGGAGAAGCAGGCTCTATGCAGGGAGCCTGACGTGGGATTTGATCCCAGATCTCCAGGATCACACCCCAGGCTGAGGCGGCGCTAAACCACTGGGCCACCGGGGCTGCCCGACAGTAGCTATTTCTAACATTTTGGCCTTGTATCCTTTCAGACACTTTTCCTCTGTGAATATGTGTACATAACGTGATGCATTTTCATATGCGCGTGTGCGTGTCTGTGAGGGTCGCACTGTATATTGTTTTCAAACCGGATTCTTTTATTTAACTTATTTTGAAAATCTTTTCATATCAGTAGGATTTACATGGCATTGCTCTTTCATGAACACATTAGACTCTAGTGTATGGATATATTATTTAAATTTCCTTATTGAATTCCTTTGTGCTTGCTCATTTATAAAAACTGTTGATACCTTGCATTAAATAGTGGATGGCTCTGGAAGCCAGCAAAGATGCTTGGCATTGATTTGGTTGGCACTAGAAACCAACACTCGAGCTTCACACTGGGCGCCACGGGCACACTACAGTCAAGCACTCCCCAGTCGACTTTTCTAAGCCATAAAATGTGGTCTTTTACCGCCAACTGACTAATGAAGGTGCCAACCTATTGCAGAGTTCTGCTTACGTGCCACTTCCTCTAAGATGATGGGGCTCCTGCTGGGTGGCCTTTGGAAAAGGCAGCTGCCTGGCTCGGGTTCCCCCATTCCTCAGGGCACCCCCACCAACATCATGAGTCCTTGGTCATTGGTAAGGGTCCCTGGACCCAAGGGAAACACAACTTTTCAGGAATAGGGATTTTGAAAGATTTTGATGTGCTCTGGGAATAGAAGTTCCTTTACCCAGGGAGTCTGGGTTTGACCTGTAGGGTAGGGCAGTGGCCGACTGTGGCATGAAGGGGAGAGCACAGACCTAAAATGTCTGAGGAAAATAGCTCCGGGTTCCGGTGAAGTACTGTGTGGACGTGGCACAGCGGGGGAGTTAGGGTTGATGGGTTGTAGGAGGCACAATTCTAAGCTGGTCCCCGAGATTCTCAGCCTCCGAGGCCTGCTTCCATCCCACCCCCTGGAGTGGGAGCCCAACCCAGGAATGAGACAAGATGTCCCTCCCATGAGTAGGCTACTCATCAATGACTTGTGTTCACAAAAAGCACGATTATCTAGGGTGGGCCTACACCTAACCAGAGCTGTCACAGGAGCGCTGGGCCTTGGGGAAGGGGTCTCCTGCGGCTTTGCGGGAGCAGGTGGCCGGTGAGCCTGCCGGATGAGGCCGCAGCCCCGGCCGACGCTGACCGGAGGAGCTGGGTCTTCTCCATCCTTCGTCTTCTTGCCCGTGTCCCATCCAGGGCTTGGCCCCCACGTAGCGAACCCTCAGTGAATGTTCTCCAAGCCAATGCGTGTTGGCACGTGCCTGTGAGGGGGGCCGCTAAAGCAATGCTTGTGAGGCCCCAGGTCATGTGGCCTCATTCCGCCCTCACAGCCCCAAAGCCCCTGAGCAAACCCCGAGGGCTTCAGGCTGCCAGTCCAGAGGCAATCGCGTCACAGTGACTAAGACCCCAACACTTGGCCAATCGCTTCACCTCCCCAACCCTGTTTGAGGGTCCAGACCAGCGATCACTCCGCTTCCTTCATCCGTGGGGGGTAGAAATGCGGCCAGGGCAACCAGTGGGTGCATTTTCTGCTCAACTTGACGACGCCCCCTTGTCATACCCACGCTCTCCCCGCTGGGAGCTGAAGTTCAGCGGGAACACGGGACATGTGCAGCCGGGGTCCAGGTCACCAAGCGGCAGCCTCGCATCCACACCCTTCTCCCCAACTCTCTCCGTCTGATAGCCCCTCACCGGCCTCTGCCTTCCAGAAGCCCATGTCCTAACAGGGCTTTTGGCCCCTCAGCCCCTGGCCTGGTGCCTGTTAACTTTTGTTGCTAAATGAAGCTATTTGAGCAAATTTCTTGAGCTCCCCTGGCCTTCCTTCTCAGAGACATTCCAATCCCGTCCTCTTTGAGCTAAAGCAGAGCTGCGGCCGTCGCCAGGCCGGGCCCTTGCTCGGAGGTAGGCCACTCGGACCCCCCCCACGGGCCCCCCTCACCCCCTGACCACATGCTTAGAGATTTCCGGGCCCCTGTAAACCACCTGCAGCTCGAGCAGGTCTGCGAGACAAAGGCAAGTGGAAAGCAGCCACCTCATCCCAAACACCGAGACCAGTGTCCTCCTGCGTCCTTCCAGGAAAAGACCAGCGCTCCCTGGGACCCGCGACGGCTCGGGCTCCGCAGGGCCGCAAGGGGAGGGGCGGCTGCCAGGGCCAGGGCACTCCGCTGCTTGGGAGCAGTTGGTGACGCCCCCGAGTGCTGGAGGTGGCTTGTGGGGGGGGGGGGGAGAGAAGGGAAAACACTTCACACCCAGACCTCGCGGCGCTGCGGCTCCCCGAACCCCACTCCGACCGAATGGCTCCCGTCCCCCCTTCCAGCGTTATCCCCCCCAGAGTCCTCAGGAGAAGAGAACTTTGGAGGAAGGCAGACGTGGAGCTGCGACGAGGAGCTGGCGAGCGGACGCCGGGCCTGGCCTCGGCCCACACCCCCGCCCCCAGGCCCGGCGGCCCCCCAGCGACCTGAGAGAGCCCCAGCAGGCCA
Organism: Vulpes lagopus; assembly: GCF_018345385.1. Lineage (NCBI taxonomy): Eukaryota > Metazoa > Chordata > Mammalia > Carnivora > Canidae > Vulpes > Vulpes lagopus. The sequence continues at coordinate 17,990,608 of NC_054826.1, read as the reverse complement.
CCCCGCGATCCTGGGGCCCTCGCGCCGGTCGTGGCTGGCGGCAGGCCGGGGGACAAGCTGGCAAGCTCCATCAGGGCTGCGTCCTCGTGCTGGGACCGCGGGGCGTCCCGGCCAAGCGGCCGCACACCTGGCCTGGCCGTCCTCAGGGGGGGCTGGTACTAGGACGACCCGCGAACGTGAGGCTGGAGTGGGGCTACTCCCGGGGCGATCCCAGGAGCCAGGCCCCCTGTGCGCTGGAACGGCCACCGCCGGCTCCGGGCTGGCCTGGCACCCACAGCCGCCGCGCACCCAGGCTTCCAACACCTGGAAAGGGGGCCGCTGAGTGACCCACATCCTCCGTCAGGGAAAAGCCACCTGGGAGGGGGTGACGGCCCTGCCAAGCCCTTGTTGGGGATTCTGATTCTGAGCCTTTCGTGCCTTTGGTCCGCTCGTCACACCCCCTTCTCAGCGGAGGGTCTGGGCGCCCCCGTGACCCCCCGCCCCGCAGGGCAGCTACCGTGTGTGGCCGGACCGGCCGAGCTGGAGGAGGCAGTAAAGGGAACGGGGAGCGGCTGATGCTTTGTCCAGGCCTCTGGCCTCAATGACGAATGGTCTCTGTGCGTGGAGCTGGAGTCCTCTGCCTCTATTGCCCCCGGCAGCTGGGCCTCGCCGGCCGCCCTGGCCCTGGTGCTTCCCTCCCAGGAGCGCAGCCTGCCGGGGCAGGGGGTGGCGGGGGCCGAGGGGGCCGGGGGCCGCCCCCGCTCCCTAGTCCTCTTCCTTTGGGAACTCTCAGTGCTCAAAACAAGCTTTCTGAGAACCATATTTTTCTGGGTTAAAGGTGAAAAATGCAGCATTTCCTCCAAGTGGAAAGCACTGGGCCTGCCAGCTCCGGGCACATTTCCGAGATCCTTCCTCCCACTCAGGGAGGAGGCCGGCTCGCGAGGCGGAGAGAGGCTGAGGTGGGTGGTGCAGCCGAGGCGGCGGGGGGGGGGGGGGGGGGGGTGGGGGGGTGGGGGGGGGTGGGGGGGGGGTGGGGGGGTGGGGGGGGGAGGGCACCCCGGGGCCTGTCTGGGTTGGCACAGGCCGGAGGCTGGAACAGCACTGGGGCCGGAAGGGAAAAGCAAACAAGAGGGTAGGGGAGCAGGGCGGCCCTCCAGAGGACTTCGGGGACAGCGTGGGGGCCACCAAGCCCCGCGGGCCTTCCGGAAACAAACCGCGCAGCCGGGCTCAGGGGAAACATGCGGGTGTGGGGACATCAGGTCGAGTAGCAGAGGCAAGAACACCCCCGCCCTCGCCTGCCCCCCCCCACCCCGCCATCCTTGCTGGGGACACTTGGAGTCAGGAGGATCGTCTCAGACCCTGACAGTGGGACAGAAGGTCCTCGGGCCCCGGGACAGGCTCGTGCCCAGCCCCCGCGCTCAGCCCTCCTCTGAGCCCAAGGCCCGGCGGCTTCCTCCATGTTCCCCGCGGAGCCACCACGCAGGGGCTGCGAGGCCCCGTCCTCGGAATCACAGCGCGGCTGCCAGGTGCCAGGAGGCAGGTGGATGGGTCTCTGCACCACCGGGGCCGCAGCCGGAGTGGGGGCCCCTCGCCCCGACCCCACCACTTCTCTTGACAGCCTGTGACCCGTGCGGCCCGGCCCGGCTTGCTCGGCCCCGCGGCCCCAGGCCCTTCCTGGAGTGACCTCGGCCTCGTGGCTCCCTGCAGAGGTGCAGGCTCCTGTCTCTTCCGTCTGTGCACTTGCTCCCGGAGGCGGCGGGGACGCGCGGCACTTCCCAGCCTCGGCTGTCGGAGCCCTTGCCCTCACTCGAGGCTGTGCTCCTCTGGAGAGAAGGCGCCAGCCGGTCCCCTGGCCGGACTCAAGTCCCCTCACTGTGCCCGCTGAGGCCGCACACGTGGATGGGCCCAGCTGAGGCCAGAGCCGTCGGGTCGAGCCCGGCCGAGCCCAGCGGAGCTGCGAGCTGTAGGCTCAGGGCCCGTGAGCGATGAACCCTCCGTGCGGTTGGCCCCGGACGCCGGCTGGCGGGCAGGGTTTGTGGCGCCAGGTGACAGACCTGGAGGGGGACCTAGGGGTCCCAGCGTCAGCCTGCGCTCACCTCAGCGCCCCCGCCACCGAGCCCAGGCCCTAACCCCTCAGCTTCAGAGCAACGATGTCCGATCCCCTCGACCACCCCATCCCGTGTCCCCGGGGTTTTGTCCCACGAGAGGGTGAAGAGCCCGGCTCCTGGCATGGGATACACCGTCTCCTACCGTCTTCTCTGACCCCGAGCCCCCAAGGGCTCCGCTGCTCGGGGGTCACCCTACTCTGCTGCCCCCAGGCCACCGTGGCATCCCCCTTCCTAACCCCTTCTGGTCCCACCCAGCGGGGGCGGGAGGTGCAGCCCACGATTCTCTCCTCTGCTCCCACACACACCCCCAGGTCCCAATCCCCGGGTCACCGCAGTTTTCTCTGGATGACACCTGCAGGGACCACCGGCTCATCTACAGCACAACTCCTCTGGCTTTAGCACAGCTGCATATTTTGCTAACATTGCAATGTTTTATTTTTTTGGGGTGGTTTTTTATTTCTATATTTGGGGGGGTGGGCTAGAGGCGAGGGATTCCACCTGGGCTAGGAGCGTGCCTCCACTCTATCTTGGGGAGCGTGGCTCCTAGCAGTCGCCAAGGGAAAGGCGGCCTGGGAGGCGGTAAAACCCGTTTCCTGAGACGTCGTGGGGCAGAACCTTCTCGATTTCCCTGAAGGGGACAGAGAATACAGATCTGTTGGATTAAGAAACGTAAAATGCTGGGCCAGGGAACTGGCACAAGAGAACTGTGCAAAGAAGTGCAAGTCCACGAGGAATTCCGGGAACCGTGCAGGGAACAGACTGAAGGCAAGAGGAACACACGCAGCAATACGGTGACTCTATTTTCGAAGCTGAACGCCAGCGGGAAGGTCTGGCAACTGACTAAACCGGAGAACAGCAAAAGAAGCAAACACAGAACACCCCGCTTGCTACCATGTGGTCCTCCGGGAGGGGGGATCCTGCCCACCGGGGGTCCCAGAGGCAGGAGCACAGGCGGAAGCACCAGTGACCGTCTCTAGTCCACTTACTCATCTTCCAGAGATCTCAGGTCGCCCGCCTCTGTGCTTCGCCCAAAGCTCAAAGTCCTCACTGAACACAAGCTGCACACACGAGAGGCAAGTCATGACGGACTAATTATAGGCTCTGATGGAGTCAGATCGTATTTCCCTCCTCTTTGGGGACAGCACCCATCTCACCTCCCCCTCAGCAAGTCCCGTCCTGGGGCTCGGCCACCGAGCCAGCTGTCTGCGGGATCGCAGCCCAGGCTCCGAGGAGGCAGCCTCGCTCCTCTGGTTCCTGCCCAGCAGCTCAGATGCTGAGGGCACCCTCTGCCCCGGAACAGCCTTGGAATCACCAAGTGTGACACTGTCCTCGCAGGGATCATGTCCACCGTTCATGACCAAGTGTATCGGTGCCCATTTGTGGACGCGGCTTCTGCGAGGACCAGTACACACCTACCCCCCCCCCCCACCGTGAATAAAAGACTGAATGAATGAGCTCTAGCCTTCTTCATCTCCTTTATTCAAGTTCACTACAGACGTTCCCCCTCTCTTAAAAATGACAGTGACCCTCCTCAGTAACACGTGCCCGTTAATCTGCTTATTTTGGAAGCTTCATGTTCATCTCCGTGAGCCATCCACATTTTCCGTAAGAGAATAGTCAGCTTCCCCAAGGTGTGCACCCCAAGATAACCATCCCACTCCAACGGATGCCGCAAAGGGCCCGAACAAGTCTCTTTGGGGGGAAAATTTTTAGGAAATGTGCAAAGAATTCAGAGTTGTCCGCACAAACTTGCAAAAGTATACGGTGTGGACAATCTGCAGCTATAAAAATATACACATACAAAAAGACAGCTACAAAATCATGGTGCCCACTTTCTTAGATTTGCATTATAAAAAGTAGGGATTTTTCATTAAAGATCAACATGGGGGGGGTGGCATTATTACTGTGACTCCACGGCTGTCCCCCAACCTTATTTTCCTCGAACAGTCAGAGCACATTGAACCAGCCACTGAGGAGTGGAAGGGATTAATAATTCATGGGCCAAGGTGAGAAATTCAAGGTTCAAGGTCAAATAGTTATTCTGCTGTCAGTAAGAGTGTCATGAGTCAGGGAAGGAGGGAAGTATTTTAATACCGCCCTTTGGGTCTCTATTTTTTTTTCCTTTCTTTTTTTTTTTTATGCACTATGAATCACAACACAGTCATTGAGCTACAGCAGATAGGCTCTGGAATTTGCATCGATGTGTGATCTCTGGCAGCCCCTACACATTCAATGGACAAAGTTTGATGCTTCCTACACAGAGTATTCCGTTGGGTTTGGCCCACAGAGAGTCAGCAGGAAAGGCCACACAGGGACTCCTGTCTTGGTTCTAGTTTCTCATCAGGAGGTACTTTCTCCTTGATGAGAAGAAACACACCTGGTCCCCGTGCCTCTGTGTATGGCGTCAGGCAGGGTCTCGGGGCCCCTGGGATTCTCGGCATAGAAGGCTATGTCCCTTGGGCAAGGCCAGCTGGTGTTACTTGGCTCCACAAGTATTGATGTTTTTCCCATCCACGGCGTCTTCCACGAGGGAGATGTGGTAATCGGTGGACAGGGTGAAATGAGAAATACAGCCCACAAGGCCTCGCATGTATTGCCTGTTAGTGTGCAGAGCGATTTCCTTCATTCCACCTGCCAGGAAGCAAGAAGGAGATGGGGTGAGCCAAAGGGAAGCAGGTCTCTTTAGGACACTTGAGTGTCTTCTGACCAAGGTGCCCCTTGGCTGACAGGAGGAGTGAGGGCTGTGAAGCTCTCCAACTGCTCTCAGTACATGGCATGTGTCTCATAATTACCCTGGAAGGAGCAGGTTGACTTGTATCAATCTGACCCACAACCAGAGGCTACAAATACCCCCTCACATGTGATTTATGACCCTATTGACCACTTAAAACCAAATAGCATCTGGTAAATTTTGAAACCTTATATAATGTCAACAAGAAGTAGCATGCAGTTAAAGCATGATGTCATCTTAAACTGAAAGAAATACACTGAGAGTGAGAGCTTTCAGTCAGGTTCACTTGTAGGAAATATCATTTGGATAGAGATGTATTTTCACATTTATGCATCTGCAGTAGCAGGTTCTACACTATTTACAGAAATACTACTCATCCTAATTTTGAGAGGGGACAAGAAAGATCCTCTCCTTCCTCAGAGAACACTTTTGGAGCTATATTAAGCAGGTTCTTGTTCTATAAACAAGAAAAGCATGGTTTTCCTGGTGGGTCAGTCCAAAGCACAAAAGCATCTAAGTGCTTCCTGCCCCCTCAGCCCTGAGTCACAAGTTCAGAAAATGGAAGAATAGAATTATCTGGCAAGCTTCCCAACTTCCAAGTATTTGATCCAGTGAAGTGCACCGCTTTGGTGGGGAACCCCACCAAGACAAATGGAGGATTAATGAGAAGGCACTGGTGTAATTTAGATTCGGTCAGAGGTCACTTACCCACATAGAGAGCTCCATTGATGTTGAGCTGCCTCATCATGCCAGGTGATTTGCCTGTTCTGGCCCCATAGTCATCCACAGTTATCTTTCCGGATTGGCCATCCCTGTAGAAACCATCATTTTTGGGAGCTTCACTCAATTATTCACTCATTTTAATAAAACTGTATTCAACTGTACCTACCTCTGTGCCAGGCACTATCTTAAATGATGGAAGTACAAGAAATGAAAGAAGAAAAAAAGTTCTTATCCCTCAGGAGTTTACGGTTTCCCGAGGTGAACAAAAAAAAAAATCAAATTGTAAATAACAACAGCGTGTCACCACTCTGCAACAGAGGAATGCCAGCATGCCGTGGAACACAGGAGAAGGTGAGGGGGTCGGGGAAAGCTGCAAAGGAGATTCTGAGATGAGCTTCAAAGGCTGGGTAGGTCAGGGGAAGGAGGAGGGTAACACGAACAGGAAGTGGAAATGCCAAAGAGAGAAAATAACAGGGGGTTGGTACAGGCCAGGCAGAGAGAATTCTGGAGGTGGCAGCAGAGTGGCCAGAAGCAGATGGTGAAGCGCATTTCTCCCAAAGGGAACCAGAGAAGAACTATAAGGGAAGGAATGGTGGTAATGTGACACACGGTGAGTCCGAATGGTGTGCAAAATAAAATGGGAAGCCAATGAAGCAGGTTTTGTAGGTAGAGGATTACTCTACGGGAGGACAAAGAATGGCTGAGAAGTCTCTAAAGGACCCACAGAGTCGCCCAAAAGTGACGGTGAGGACAATGGAGTGGGGGTGTTCATCTGCAGCAAGGGCCTTGCCATTTTCTAAGCTGGTCTCCAAAACTATCCAGTACCAGGGATCTTCTTCAAAAAAACCACCTGTTTGTATAGCTCTTGGAGGGCTGAACCAACTCAGGCTGCACTTTTTATTTATTTATTTACTTATTTATTTTTAGCAGCTCATTACTGATCTGCTCATAGTCTTTTTTTTTTATAGCAAACTGTTCTTGTTTCTTGGGTTTCTAGCCTCTCTTATCTCTCTGACAATAGTAATATGTTCATTTTTTCATTCAAGTCTGTTTCCTTCGAATTGCTTTGTTACATTGATTTGTTCTGACATCCATCTTTTATACTGGAGACTCTTTTCAAATGCCTAGGGATTCCTGACTGCCACTTCATGGTTAAGTGAAGGGAAAAAGCATCGGGCGCCTGGGTGGTTCAGCTGGTTAAGCGTCTGACTCTTGATTTTGGCTCAGACCATGATCTTATCAGGGTCATGAGACTGAGCAAGAGACTCCTCCCTCAGCAAGGAGTCTGCTTGAGACTCTCTCTCTCTCTCTCCCTCTGCCCCTCCTCCACCTGATCATACTCTCTCTAAAATAAATAAATAAAATCTTAAAAAAAAAAAAAAGAGAAAAAGCACTAAATGGCAGATTGGGAGCTCTGTGTGCAGGATGGGTTCCGTTGACTGGGGCTTCATAGTGCTGGGATTTGGCTCCATCATTTTCTTGGGGGACACCTGAATTTTCTACTTTCCTTACTGTGGGGTATAGGCCTGGGTCCCAGCATCCTGGAATCTCACCAGGGGAAGAATCAAGGGGTTTGTAACATTCAAAATATGAGCTTGTTCACAGTCCCCAGCCTTAGTTTGTATAGTTGATACACTATACAGCGCCACCAGTTCAGACCCTTATTTTACTTTCTCCAGAAAACTGCCTTTCATTATTTTCCCCTGGGTAGTGAAAGGGCAATGTGCCCGCTATATGAGGTAGAAGAGGGGCTTGAGTTCTAACTCCTCAAGTAAATTCAAGTAAGTTTTTTAAAACCAATCTTCCCACTTTTAGCTCCTCCTTCACCTTCCAAAGGTTTATGGCTCTACCCTTTCTTGGGGGATATGATAATATAAATCTGGTTGGCCAGGTCTCATGTCTTGGTAACAACTCTTCTAATAACTAACTTCACAGGTAATTCTGTTCTGTCCTCACCCTCGAGACCATACACTGCCTCCTCACTTTGGATACGCTTTTTCAGAATCTCATGCCTGAATGCTGGGATGGGCAGTTCCGGCCCCCCAGCTTGCCTCGCCTGACCTGCCTTTCCCATGCTACCCCCCCTCCCAACCATTACTCTAAAAAATTCCATTTTTTCCCACTTTAATTCATCTAAGAATTTTTCATTTTTTTCTATGTCTGAAATGAGGATATGTCATATAATTAACGGCATCTTAGGCTTAAGAAAACATTGTATCAGCTTCTAATGTAATAAGTAATGGGCAGGAGAGTGGAGTCCAGCCAGGCTACTCCCTCCACAGCCTATGTGTGAGCTGAGGAGGACAGTGACCATGGTAGCCCCATGTTTCCTCAGCCACACTCATGACCTCACCTACTGACATTCCCGGGAAGGGCTATGGTAAATGTTCAGGGAAGAAACACAGACTCTATTCAGCTCATCTTCTGGAACCTTCATCTAATGTGGCAAGACTAACCTTTTTTTTATAGAGCTAAGCTTGGGCCTGCTATTTGGTTTCTCAGAATATACTGTTAAGACTATGGACACAGGTAGTAAAACTAATTTTAAAGGAATGAGGGACACCTGGTTGGCTCAGTGGTTGAGCGTCTGACTTTGGCCCAGGGCGTGACTCTGGGGTCCCAGGATTGAACCCTGTATCAGGCTCCCTGCATGGAGCCTGCTTCTCACTCTGCCTGTGTCTCTGCCTCTCTCTCTCTCTCTCTCTCTCTCTCTCTCTGTGTGTGTGTGTGTGTGTGTGTGTGTGTGTGTGTGTCTCATGAATGAATAAAATAAAATCTTAAAAAAAAAATAAAGGAATGATTCACCCAAAGTTAATCAGAAGTCAAGGTAGTGACCTCTGTGAGCGGGGAGATATGTAACTGAGGCAGGGCACACACAGCTTCTAAAGCTCAGGTAATATAATGTCAAAAAAAAGAAAAAAGTGGGCAATTGCTTCCACAATGAGATTTAAAACATTCCTCAGGGATCCCTGGGTGGCGCAGCGGTTTGGCGCCTGCCTTTGGCCCAGGGCGCGATCCTGGAGACCCGGGATCGAATCCCACATCGGGCTCCCGGTGCATGGAGCCTGCTTCTCCCTCTGCCTGTGTCTCTGCCTCTGCCTCTCTCTCTCTCTCTCTCTCTCTCTCTCTGTGACTATCATAAATAAAAAAAAAAAAAAAATTAAAAAAAAAAAAAAAAAAAGAAAACATTCCTCAAAGTCCAGAAGCCCTGAAGTCTTATCCCACTAGAGATATCTAGATCTCACTAGATCTAGATCCAGTTCGGTTATCAAGAAGTTATTTTTCTGAAAGTCCTCTAATGAGTGAAGACTTGGGAGTCCAGCCTGTCTGGCCTGTCAGTGTTAGGGAAAGGCAAGGGGTAAGTTAGGAACAGAATGCCCTGAATGACTGGGGTCGGAAGTAGTAGGATGCCAGGCGAGGTTGGGGAACCGGACATGGGGGCCACAGGGACTTGGAAGGCACATCCACCCCTTGCTGAGCTCTGGCTCTGTCTCCCCCTGTGGTGGGGACTCACCTAACAGCCTTGACTCGGTGCCACCGACCATCATTGAAGGAGCCATTAACCATGATGGATGCCATGCCGCTGCCCAGGTTATAGCTAATGGCAGGAGAGAAGAAACAGACAGACAGAATAAGGTGCTGAAGTACAGACAGCCGGGCAACCACAAACGATTCTCACTGCAAAAATTCCTTGGAACTCAGACTAGAGTTTCCTTAATACAAAACAAAACAATGTTATAATAAGCATTAGAGTTTCCAGGCTAGGCCATGGATGATCCAAAAAAAAAAAAAAATGTTTTCTTTTAATTCTAAACGTAGTAAACATTTACCTTTTCAACCCTTTTCAAGGATAAGTTTGGTTAGTGTTGAGTACGTTCACATTGTTGTGCAAGCAATGTTCACAACTGGTTTTATCTTGCAAACCTGGAACTCTGCACCCCTGAAACTAAAGCTCCGCACTCACCCTTTCCCCAACCTTGGCAGCCACTGTTCTATCTTCTCTCTCTGTGGCCTTGACTATTCTAGATACCCCATCTAGGTAGACTCATACAGTGTTTGTCCCTTTGTGAACGGCTTACTTCATTTAGCACAACGTCCTCAAGGGTTCGTTTGTTTGTGTTGGCCCCACATACAGAAGCATCAACACTGTAGTATCAGGACAGGAAGGGCTTCATCACTTGTATCATGTTGTACTAGCTTAAATACTGCCCCCCCCCCACTTAATGCTCACTCAGAACCTCAGATACTGCCCCCCCCCCAAATTAATGGTCAGAACCTCAGAACAGGACCTTATTTGGAAAGAGGATCTTTGCAGATGTAATTAGTTAAGACAAAGTCATCCTGGGTTAGGGCAGCCCTAAATCCAATATTCCTTAGAACAAGAGAACATTTTTGGACACAGAGACGTGTAAGGAAGAATGCCTCAGGAAGATGCAGGCAGAGATTGGAATGATGCATCTAGAAGCCAAGACACACCAAGAATTGCCAGCAACCACTCTACCTGGGAGAAAGGGATAGAACATTCTCCCTCACGGGCGCCTGGGTGGCTCAGTGGTTGAGCATCTGCCATTGGCTCAGGTTGTGATCCCGGGGTCCTGGGATCCAGTCCCACACCAGGCTCCCCGCAGAGAGCCTGCTTCTCCCTCTGCCTGTGTCTCTGCCCCTTTCTCTGTGTCTCTCATGAATAAATAAAATCTTAAACAAAACAAAACAAAAAAAAAAAGAAAAAAAGAACATTCTCCCTGAGAGGCCCCCAAAGGAACCAATCCTGCCAACACCTGTGTGCTGGACTTCTCTCCTCCAGAACCGTGAGGGAAGACAATTCTATTGTTTTAAGTCATCCAACTTGTGGTAATTTGTTATGGCAGCTCTCAGAAACTAATACATGTGTTTTCACTTTCTGAAAAACAGAACAAAACAGAACAAGGCAGAGTGGGCTGAGCCCCAGAGAGATCAGGACAATCTGCCTAAAACCCCGAAGCGAATGTGTAGGACGTAACTTGGTGCCTTATCTGTTCCTCCCTCCTCGCTTGACTCTGATATCAGGTCCACTCGGTAGCTTCGTATTTCCTATTTCAGTTTCCAGATGCCCTGGCCTACCCTAAGGGTACCAGAAGATGTGCACATGTTGTTTACCAGAGAGAACTATTCCTCTTAGTCCAGTGCTCATTTAATAATTATAATTTAATTCAATTCAACAAATATTTCGTGAGTGACTACTCCGGGCTGGGCACTGGGCCAACTGCCTAGCCCTCCCCTTGATAATGTAATAAAGCCTATGTGATCATGCTTTTCAAAGAAAATGTGTTCCACCAGGGCACCTCTCTCCTCATCTTGTAAGAGGACATGTCTGTCCATTACTTCACTGGCCAAGAAACAGGAACATTGAAAGGAAACCTGGCTTAGTTACTGAGCTCTTCCATGCACTCGCTCTGAGAAAAAGAGCAAAAATAGAAAGCCCTTGGCTTTCCCCAGGGAATGCCCTATGGGTCCCTCCTGTAATCATGGAGGCTCCAAGGAGTCACCCAGACCATCGACACTGAGCCAAGCACACAACTTGGGTGACCTGACAAGCTGGGAGATCAGCTGTCACGCTGATCCTGAAAAGTTTACTGCTTCCTAATGAATTTTCCACATTCGGAGTCTCCTTGTATGCAGCAGACTGGAGGTGGGACTTTCAGATCTCATTATTTAGTGGCCAAATGACCTCTTGAAGAAATGAATGAGTATGAAGTAAGGCTGAGAGCTGGTTGGCAGAAACTGAGCTGACTTACCAGGTGTGGCTTTTATGAAAGGCGACTCAGGGTCGCCAAGCATGGGCACTTGGATTGGACTGGCCTGCCTGGATTCCCAGTCTTGCCAATTTCTAGCTCTTTGACCTTGGCCATTTGCCCCATTTCTCTGAGACTGTTTCCTCATCTGTGAAATGGGGTAATGATTCCTTCCCTAAAGGACTGTAGGGAATATTACATAAAAGAGCACAGCACATAAGATCCAAACAAATAACCCCACCACCCTACATATATGCAGTCCTTGAAGTGGCTTAGAGTCCACACTGACAATACACCTGGAGGAACCTGCAGTAAGCAGAAAGTTGCCACCAAGAGTTAAATTCATCAAGCCTCTCTTGGAAGAGTAGTCATGTGTGAGAGTGAACCAACAGGCTGTAAATCTGTAACTAAAAAGGTCAGGAACACCCAGATCTCAGAATCAAAGGGACTTGGTTATAATCTCAGGGACACTAGGCTGGAATGTGACTGTAATTCGGTGAATGGAAACCTTTCACCTGTGTTTGGATAAAAGACAGGCTTTCTTCTGCTCTCCAACCTGATAACGCTCCTGTTTATGCAAAGAGCCAGAATGTGCTCAAGGGAGTCAACACTGAACCTAGCAGACAGGAATCCAGCCCTCATTGTGAGGTGGAGGCTGGGGCGGGAACTCCCATTTCCATGGCCTGACTTTCCAACACCCCCCACCACTCTCTCGGACCTTCCAAGTAACCTCCTGTTTCCCCAGACGCCCTGTTACCCTGGACTATCTCTTTGGATTTTTTTTACAATAATAAAAGACCAAGAATAGTGGTTATTTGCTTTGGGAGAGGGCATGAGGGAGTTCTCTTAGGTGTGGGAAATGTTTTCTATCTTATTCTGGGTGGTGGTTACACAGGTATCTACACGTTTAAAAATTTTTCAAATTTATCAAGCTGTACACCTCATATTTATGCACTTCATGTAAGTTATAACCTCAGTTTTAAAAAAGGTGGAAACATGGGGCACGTGGATGGCTCAGTGGTTGAGTGTCTGCCTTTGGCTCAGGTTGTGATCCTGGGGTCCTGGGATCAAGTCCCATATCAGATTCCCTGCAGGGAGCCTGCTTTTCCCTCTGCCCATGTCTCTGCCTCTCTCTGTGTGTGTGTCTCTCATGAATAAATAAATAAAATCTTTTTAAAAATAGGTAGAGGGCAGCCCCGGTGGCTCAGCAGTTTAGCGCTGCCTTTAGCCTGGGGTGTGATCCTGGAGTCCTGGGATCGAGTCCCACATCAGGCTCCCTGCATGGAGCCTGCTTCTCCCTCTGCCTATGTCTCTCTGCCCCTGTGTGTGTGTGTGTGTGTGTGTGTGTGTGTGTGTGTGTGTCTGATAAATAAATGAAATCTTAAAAAAAAAAGAAAAAAAGGTAGAAACATAATGAATGAATGAATGAATGAACAAATGAGTGCATGTCTGGCTGCTCTATCAATGCCTTGTAAATCTGGTTAGCATGACTTGGTTACTCTGATCCAAATTTACCTGCTCAACTTGCTGTGCACGGGAAGCTATGGGGCTGAGTACCAAGGTGGGCTTCTGGGAAAAGCCACCATGTAAGGCCTTCTGGAAACCAGTGGCTGCCTCCACATGGTGACACACCAACTTAGTCTTACCCCCTTTGAACTGTAGCACAGAGCATTTTGCTAATGTCAGATCTCTTCCTTTTCTCTGTTGCATGAAAATGTTATCAGGGTCACATGGAAATAGTGGGAAAGACTATCAATCAGGTGGTTTTCACAAACCTGTTCACCTGTTCACTTTGTGTCCCATACACAATCATAAAATGTAATGAAACAAAACAACCAAAAAGTACACTTTTAGCTGAACCCTTAGATTCCCTGTCTTCTATTTAATCTCGCACAAAGAAACCCAGAAAACATTTGCTCAAAGATAAGAATTTAAATAATCATTACCACTAACAGCTAGACCCTGCACTAAGTCCTTTATGTGAATTAACTCATGTGATCCTCACACCTGTTTGCTTCTGGCTTTGACAGAGAGATGGGGTAGCTTGGGGAGGTCGCCTGGCCGTGGCACACGGAATGGCACACGTCTGACTCTGAAGCCCAGGCCCTTGACCACTGCAGACCCTGTTTCTTAGGGCATGGTTCCTGCTTGTTTCCAGTCGGATCCTGGCCCCCAGCAGGACCTGGTCCCTCAGAGCCTCTGAGGGCGGTCCCAGGGACCTACCTCGGAGCCCAGCTCCCGGGCTGACTCAGTCCACTGACATTTTCAAACCACTGGCCCGCGCTCTCATCCCCTTCCACGCCCGCCTCCCGCAGCACTTCCTCCATCTGTGCTGGGTGAATGGGTGTGGGAAGTCACTGCCCGGAGGAAGGAAGTGGACGTGGGGTGGCAGCTCGGCAGCTCCAGGCCCGGGGACCCGGGGCAGGGCCTCGCCAGCAGCAGCCGTGTGCCTCGGCGGGGCAGAGCTGGCGCCCTTCTCAGGGAACACAGCCCCGGCTCCAGGCTACAAGAAACACGCGGGGCCCATCTTCAGAATCCGGAGGGAGAACCGCTAACACAAGCAGAACGTCTGGGATGCAGGGGGGCCATCAGAGGGTGTCCGGGGTGAGGGAAGCAGGGGGTGGCCAGCTGCGAGGCAGCCGGAGCTGGGCGCCCGAGCAGAGCTCCCCTGTCCCTGTCGGGCCGGTGGGGGGGGGCTGGTGACAAGGTTTGAGCTGGCGGCTTAGGGGGAAGCTGGGCCTCCCACCCACGGCTGAGCTACTGTTTCAGTTCCCTTTCTGGGCACAATCAAGTACTTGAGGCCTTGGTGAGGTTAACCACAGGAAAACCACAAGAAAATGGCTCGGCGGCAGCCAGCCTGAAACTGGGGTGTGAAGAGCTCTGTGTGTGACCTCAGGGCCAAGGGGGAGGGGGCCGAGACGGGGGAGCGGCTCCCACCGGCCAGCTCCCAGCCTCGAGCCTTCAGCCGCACGCTGTCTCCCGAGTCCCCGACAATCCCGGGAGGGCCTCCCCCGCACGCTCTGCTGTACAGGGGCAAGCATGACGTGGGGCGAGGCGCAGTGCCTCCCAAAATGCCTTTTATTCAAACTGCTAAGACTGACATTATTCTACTCGGGCTGTCAGTAATCCCTGTGCATGATCCACAGAAGCCCCAGAATTAAATCTTCATCTTCTCCACAGGCCAATCATCTTTCTTTTAATTCCAACTGATTCCATATCACTTAGTGCATTTGTGCCAGTCACCAGAGGGAGAATGAAAGAAGGAAAAACCAGAGAAACTCCTACCCACCCCATAGCAGAGAGAGGATCTCGGGACCAGGCAGGGGTTCAAACCTTAGGGGACACCGAATCACCTGGAGAAACAGTGAAGACAGATGGTTGGGCCCCACCCCTATAGTTACTCTGGTTCAGTAAGTAGGTCAAGGATGGAGCCTGAGAATTTGCATTTCTAACAAGTTCCCAGGTGACACTGATGCTAGTGGTCCAGGGACTGTGCTTCGAGAAACATGGGTCTGGGCAAGTTATTTCTAACCTCAAATGAGGATGTATCATCACAAACTCTACAGAGGCTTTCTCATATCACACAAGCCAGTGCCTGCCCTGGGGAAAGCCAGCTCCCACCCTTTGTGGTGGGCAGAAGTGGTCTAGGTAATCCTCTAGCTACTTCATAGCTTCCATTTGACAAATTTGAGAATAGTCTCATGGCACTCAAAAGAGGTAGGAACTTCCGGGACTGCCTTATCAGCATCACCCAAGAAACACTTAAAAAATCTGAATCCTGGGTTGATCCACTGACGTGCGAATCTGTGCTTCGCACGGGGAGATTAGAAGATGGGCATTCTCCTTCCCAGGGCTGCACAGCTGAGCAGGGTCAGAATTTTATGGCCAGGTCTCTGACCTCAGATGGTCACATCTGCTGAGCCAGTTTGAGCTGAGGGCTCAGCTCACATCCATGCTCAGCATTATCAGAGTCCTCTTTCTACCACAGCCTAATTTGCAAGTGGGGAGATATGACAGCAACATACTAGAACAAGGGCCAAAAAATTTTCTGTAAAGGGCCAGATGAGAAATATTTTAGGTCTTGCCATATAGTCCCTATTGAAACTATCCAAATGTGTCACTGTAGCATGAAAGTAATGGGATAATATATAAATAAGTGAGAACAGGAGAATTTCAATAAAACTTCATTTGCAAAAGTGGGTGATGGGCTAGATATGGCCCTAAGGCTAAAATCTGCCCACCGGTGTTTTAGAAGATGGATGCTGGAAAGAAATACCAGGAGCCTCAAATAAGCCTGGACCAACAGTCAGTTCCAGCAGTGTATGCTGTTACTTTGGCATCACTCTGTTTGGCACTGCCTGAGAAAAATCACAAGGTGGTGCTGAAGACAACCGGCGAGGGGTTACCTGAACACCAGGACTCCATCTCGAAGGCCCAAGGAAATGAAGTCACTGTTGGGTCTCATGGGGCTGTCTCCTCTCCACATCAACAGACCATCTTTGGCAGTTGTCTTAAACCTCATGAATGCATTTGATCTTGATCCAGATACCCTGGGGAAAATATACAAATAATTGCAACAAATCAACGTCCATTCTGAATACACCGAGGAGCCAGGTGTAAGGGTAACCTGGCATTTCTGAAACGTACTATCAGGAAATTAAAAATGGCATCACCACCACAAGCTGCACTATGGGCCTAAAATTCTGGGTTGCTCATTTTACAGCAACGTCCTCCTCCCCACATGTGGTAAACTCCACGAGAGGGCATTTTGATGAGCCACAGCTTTGCCAGACTCTGGCCAATGCCAGCCAGCATCAAGGCTATACCACCAATACACACCTCCGTCTTCCCTCTTCCCTGTCCCATCCTCAAGGGGCCTTGGAATAGTGTTTCTCATTCCCCAACAGAAAGTGAGTTTCTTAATTGCCAAGAGGTTCAAGTTGGCAGCTCTCTGGGCTATAATCATGGCTGTGGATGACCCACTCTGGCAGTGACTGTCCTTGAGGGAAGAGGAGGAGTGACTGGACAGGGGGAAGAGTGTCAGACAAGGAAGGTGGCTTGTTGGGACAATGATCCTGAGAGCTGTTGGAGTGGAGGCAGGGTGGAGAGGAACAGGAAGCTGTGCTCAGACAGGTCAGCTCCTGCCCTCACAGCCATGGCTGGTGATAGGACCACATGCTTACATGTTCTTATCAGTTCTTAGGTACAGAATAGTTGAGAAATCTAGTCTCTCTGAGGTTACCAGGGTTTCATCTAATATAAGGAGAAGACCAAGCATGAAGTCTTTAAATAAAAGGTGACATAAGGCTAAACCTAATATAGTATTGTTCCTAATATGACACTACTGGGAAAGTCTCCTTTTCTATTTTCCTATCCCTTGTACCATCCCTCTCTGTCTCATATACCTGCTCAGGAGCTGTATTGTATATTCACTACAGACCCTCTTCGACTTATTGTGGGGTTACACCTCAACAAACCCATCATAAGTTGAAAATATCCTAAGTCAAGAATGCATTTAGTATACCTACCCTACTGAACATCGTACCTTAGCCCAGGCTACCTTAAATGTGCTCAGAACATTTCCATTAGCCTACACTAGAGAAGAATCATCTAAAACTAAGCCTATTTTATAGTAAAGTGTTGACTATCTCATGTCACTTATTGAGTACCATACCGAAAGTGAAAAACAGAATAAGTTTACGGGAACAGAATGGTGGTAAGGGCACCCTCGTGATGGTGTGGCTGTAGCCATTGCTACTGCCCAACCCCGTGAGAGAGGATCATATCATAATCATCAGCCTGGGAGAAGATAAAAATTCAAAGTATGGTTTCTATGGAATGCACATCACTTTTGCACCATTGTCATGCTGAAAATTGTTAACTTGAACCATCATAGCTCGGGGATGATCTATAGCAAACAGTGGAGGGGACTTTTGTCCAGGCTCCCCAGGGCCTGACCTAGACAGGAAGAGATCACGTTGACCTTCCCGATGCAGGGCCTCGGAGTGAGGCAGGGAGGAGCAGCGTCCATAATGGTGACTTTGCCACCAGGCCAGGTGCAGAGAATCCAGCCCTGGCCTACTCCCTAGAGACCTGCTGTTTTCCATCTTTTACTCTGAGTTCCTATTTTCCCTCACTTGCTCTGGATACATGGATTAGAATAAGCCAACCATCACGGTTCCATTCCTCTTGCAGTGATTGGTTTAGGGGTGAGCATGTGACCAATACTGTCCAATGAGATAGAGGAAATTTATCAGAAGGATTCTAGGAACGATTCTTTTCCTTTAAGAAAGAGTTGCATGAGAAAGAAATTCTTACTTCCCCTGGATATTGCCCTGATATATAGCAATTTTATGAGCATCTTATAGACAACCACAAAGAGGAGTGCCCCCTGGAGAATAACCTGAGGTTAACAAGGCAGAAAGATGCAAGAGACTTAGGTGTTTGAGGATACAGTTAAATCTCTGAATTAATCAACCCAGGAACCAGTCTACGTCTGGACTGCTTATTACATGATATAATAAGTACCTTTCACGTTTAAGACATTTTGAGTTGAATTTTCTGTTACATGCAGCCAAAGGCATCCAATGGAAACAGATCCTGATGTGGACTTACATGCATACACACACATACACAACACAATTGCTTTGGTTTGGGACCCTGCACCCCCTATTCTCCCCAAACCCCTCTACTCCCCACAGCCACTTGGTGCCTCTTACTAAGCCCCAGAGGGCTAAAGACTTGGGCCCCTTTCACAATGCCTTGTTTTCTGGGGATTGAATGCCCTTGCATCTTTCGGGAGAAAGGGCTTAAGAAGGGAGAAACTCTCTCTGGGCTGGGAAACTATTTTGCCTAAGGCCCTCTGTCACAACAACCTAGATAAATACAACATGAAATTAAACAAACAAACAAACAAACAAACAAAACAAAGCATGTTTATCTGGTGTGTGTTCAGAGTTACCAGCTACATCCAAGACCCCAGAAAAGTCTCTTGACTATTTTGACCCTTGAAAAGCTCCCAAACTCTACCCTAAGAACTGGGTGCCTTTAGCTTCAAGCTTTGCATTAGTCTGTTAAGATGCAGTCAGCTTGAAGAGGAAGGATAATTCTAGAATGATGGTGCTGGTGACAGGGTGGAGGACGGCACCCTATAAACTACAAAGAATTAGAGGAGGAAAAAGAAAGAGACAGGCAAACTGAAAGCACCAAAGATGAGCTTCACTAGTGCCTAGGGCCAGCCTTTCCTCGTCATGTAAACATGCTATTCCAAATCAGGAGCTTGGACTCCAGAGCTGGGCCGGAGCTGCTGCCACCAGGCGTGAAGAGCCAGGGCGGGGACGTGGGCATCTCCTTGTATCACGTTCATCATGTGAGGAGAGCTGAGAAGCCCTCACTGAACTGGCCAGAGCCTGAGGAGAAGAGCAGATCTTCGGCGAGAAGACCGAAGGTGTAGCACAGGGACTTGAGGACCGAGTGCTTGCAGGGACACCGGGGCACTTCTGCTGCCAGCTCCAGGCAGAGCTGCACACTGTGGTCATAGAACAGCACGTAGCTAACTGCCCTGCCTGGGGAATCACACTCATAACCCTGGCTCCAGGAGTGTCAGGTTCTCACTGCTTCTCAAAACCCCAATATTAGAAATCCTGGGGCTGAGCATGCTCCTCTCTCCAGGCCCTTTGACCAGAAAGGGTTTGGGTTGTTTGTAATGGGGCTGTTTGAAAGGCAGCATTTTTCAAGTTTAGTTTGTTTTTTGTTTGTTTTATTCTAGTTTCTATGTCTAGTTTGTGTTTCCTCCCTCCCCGAGGCCATGGCTAAAAGGCCTTCTTTGAGAACTATCTTCTGGCAAGTAAGATAAGGAAAAGTCCTGGCAAAGACTTTGAGAAACCT
The DNA here is from genome assembly GCF_018345385.1 of Vulpes lagopus. NCBI lineage: Eukaryota > Metazoa > Chordata > Mammalia > Carnivora > Canidae > Vulpes > Vulpes lagopus. Next base: position 17,971,409 of record NC_054826.1, on the reverse strand, counting down.
ACCCCCACAGAGATAAGGAAGGTGCATGCTGTAACGTATTACCTCTTGAGGATATCTGGGTTGTCATATGTCAGGTAGCTGCGGCCGATAAACTGCGGGATCTCGATGGCTTCTGTGATGGCTGTGATAGAACAGACAATGGAGGTTACATGGTATATGGCTTTCTTGACCCAGCCGTCAACCACAGGGCAGGAAAATACAAAGGAAGCCAGCTCCTGGAAATGGGACATTTAACAACTTGTCAGCCTCTTCCTCTTGGCTACACATGCATTTGGCCAGGTTCGGAGCTGCCTGTCATGGCCTGGGGTTGGTGTCTCCCTGTGGTCGCCTCCCTGGGGCTGGCTGTCACTGTTATTGGCCTCGGCACTCCTGAGAAGTCCTTGCAGTATGTTGAAACTTGAACAGTGCCCAATTATTCTTGGAAGCCAAAGAGCAGGTCTTGAGCCATATGGGGAACAGCTGGGGATAGCCCTAGATGTTCTCCTAGGGAGGCAGGGAAAACAATCCCCAAACAAAGCCCACCAGGATTTCCTTAACTGAAGCCAATCTGCCCCAGGACTCCAACTGCTTCAGCCATGACCTCAACGGACTGGTGAAGTAGGCGGGATAAGGCTTTGACCAATTTTTTACAAATGCCCTTCCAATGTCATGTTTTACAGGGTCTTCACCACCTTCTCGTGAAGCAGCAGGGAATATGGAAGAGGGCTGGTTATTTCCATTTCACATAAGAGGAAGACAATGCACAGGAATCATCAAGGATTTGACTAAGATCATACAGCTAAGAAGAGGGTAAAAGACCCTAAACCAGACAGGCTCTTAATTCTGGCCCTCAGCCCACCTTTTATTTTCCAATATCTTAGAACCATATTTCCTTCTTCCTAATTTCTCACCCCTCTGTCTTCCCAAGGAATCACCCTTTTCCCCAAAGCAATATCTTTCTCTTCTTTGAAAAGACATAGAAGTGACGGTTTAAGGAAATTAAGGTAAAAAGAATCTCCTTTTCAAAGAAATGTGCAAAACGAGAGAGAGTAAGCCACCTTATAAAACCAGTTAGGAGTTTCACAAAAATATGTGGTTGATGCAAAGGAGACATGGAGCTGACTCTACACCCAAGACAGAAAATTTATAACTACTTAATATATGAACAGTTGGAGAGTTTAAACTTAACTTCTAACATGAAAAGAGAAAGAGAGAGACAGAGAGGAAGGAGCGAGGCAACAGCAAACCCGAAACCCAGTGACCACAAGTATAACTTCCTCTGTTAGCAGGTCACCCATGGCAGGTTCCCAAAATCTTTACGTAAAAAATAAAAATTAAAATTAAAAAAAAAAAAAAGGAAGGAAGGAAGGAAGGAAGGAAGGAAGGAAGGAAGGAAGGAAGGAAGGAAGAGAAATGAACCTTTATTAATTTCTGAGGTAACTCTGGAGACATTGTTTACGTGCTCTCTGACGTGGCACAGCTCTGGACAGGGCGCTGCCAGCCCAGACGGCCTACTGGAACCCAGAAGGGCTCTGGTACAGCAGCCCCCACTTATTCGCCAGTTTGCTTATCCACTCTTTGAGCGGCTGGGTGGTCCAGAGGCAGATGATCCTATCTTCAGAAAGTCAACAGGAGCCTAACGCTAGGTCACCGAGCCTGCGTCATTCACCTCACTTCAGCGCATCGAATGGGCATTTATTTTATCTCACAGCATCACAAGAAGGGGGAGCACAGTCCAATAAGAGATTTTGAGAGCGAGAGACCACAGTCACATAGCTTTGATTCCATATGTTGTTCGAAGTGTTCTATTATCCGTTCTTGTTGTTCATCTCTTACTGGGCCTAACTTAGACACTAGGCTTTATTGTACGTAAGTACGTACAGGGGGGCGGGGGGGGACATAGAACATATGGATCCCTGACTGGCTGTGGTTTCAGGCATCCACCGGGGGCTGGGGGTGCTTACCCTGCAGATAAGGGGGGTAACCCTTCTGCTTAAAGTGGGTAAGAGGAAGAGGGATAGAAAAGGCAAGGAGGCAGAGAGAGGAAAAAGAAAGAGTGGGATATACAACAGCAGGAGCTGAGGAGGAAAACGAACAGGAAGAGGGGGAAGGAGGAGGCAAGAAAAAAAAGGAGAGCCAGGCTCAGGGCAGGGGAGCCTTCAGGTGGGGGAAGGAGAGGGGGTGGGGAAGCGAGGCAGGGAAGGGAGGACCCAGAGGACAGTGAGAGAGGAAGAGGTGGAAGGGAGCTTGGGGGTTGGGGGGGATGCAGGCCCCTAATTCAGGACACGAGCACCCAGGGGGGGAAAAGCAGAGGATATCCAAGCCGTCAGAGGAGACATTCCCAGAGCTAAACATAGCCAAGGCTCCCCCACTGGCTTTGGCTCACCCCCAGGCCGAGATGCACAAGCAGGGCCTGTCCCCCTGCTGTTATTGGCCATGGCCGTGGGCCTGTGGCCAACAGCCTTCGTTCCCCCGGACTCCCTGAAATCAGATGTGCTTGTCACATGTGGTCAGCTGTGCACACAGAGAGCCTCAGAGGGGTCTGTGGGAGCCTCGTCCCAGCTGAGGCCCTAGCTCTGAGGTTCAGGCACATCCCTCGCCCGAGGTCACCCTGTTTCTAGACGAGCAGGGTGGTGGGGCTGCTGGGCTCAGAGGGATGATGCCCGCCTCCCCAGTGGAGTGGCCAAGGTCCCCACCACTTAACCCCCCTACCCTCTGCATGGAGCTGCCTGTCGGTGCCCATGGCCCAGCCGGAGCCCGCCCAGGCATGAGCCCAGAGCGCTTTCCCAGGGTCTCTGGGATGTTCTGTACTTACTATTGAGGCAATAGTTCCCACACTCTGCCACGTGCCAGCATGGAACAGAACAGGGAAAGTCAGAATTCCACAGTCATCGTAAAATCCCAGGTACCTTGGTTGGGGATCACTGGAAACCAGCCTTGTTTTGCTCCAAGAGCCCTGTCGAGGGCCCAGCTGGTCCTCTCAGGGGAACATGAATTTGAGTCCACTGCCCCCCCCTCCCAGGGGAATCTTTCTCAGCACCAAGTCACCCAGCTCCCTTCCCTAAGTCTCCACCTAATACTGGGGGCTGGGGTAGGGACGAAGATTTGGAAGTCATCTGACACTCCTTGGCGCCCCTGACCTTGAACTAATAATCCCCATGGGCTCTTAACAGTCCTTTGCTAAAGAGTTACTTACCTCGTCAAGGATTATTACTTTTCTTGCCTCTAGGCTACATGGGAAAGAGGAATGATAAGCCAGCCAGCTGCCTCTTTTCTCTCTGTAGTGGAAAAATATCCCCCCAGTTCCCACCCCACCCACTCTTCGCAAGATTCCAGAGCCCTGCTTCTTTTGTGGTTAACAAAGGGCAGTCAACTGCTCCAGGAATGGCACGACTGAAGACAAGGTGGTGAAAATACACTCACTGTAGGCCGTCTGGATGGAGAAATATTAATCCTGTCCTAAAACACTAGAGCTGGAAGTGACCATCTGGCCCCTCCTGGCCCTTTGTAGTTTGTTAAGATATTGTAAACATGATGATATTTTATCCGAATCTCATTTTTTTTTCTACATTATCTTTTCTTCTGCGGCAAAGGCACTGGTCGAAAAGTGTTTTTGTCACATCTTCACATTTATCTCTAAAAGCCTGTGCCATCTGCCGACACACACATACAAATACCCCAATGAATAGCAGCTTCCAAGCCAGGCAAAGCAAATTTTCCACTTGAGGGACTTGAAATTCCCAACAGACTATAAAGAGTTGACGAGAGCGCTGGCTCTTTCACACAGTCACAGGACCACAGTGAAGGAAGGACCCGGGGGCTGGAATCTGACTTTTCCAATGTGCTGATGGATGGCCGCCCCGCCCAAGGCAGTGCCTGCATCCACAGGGTAGCACCCTCCTTTGCTGGACAGTTCTACGTGGTCCAGAATTCTTGGTTACATGACGCTGACTCTCTAGCCAGAGTAACAACAACACAGGATCTTTCTCTCCAGGACCAGCCTTCAACCCTCTCAAGATCAACATCCAGGCTGGATACCCCCACATTTTTCCATTGTTTGATGATACAATGTCCTAAGAAATAAACATGCCCTGTGGTATGCATAATGGATATGTTTTATTCATTTGTGTTTTTAGAGACGCCTGGGTGGCTCAGTGGTTGAGCGTCTCTTTAGCTCAGGGCGTGACCCTGGGTCCCGGGATCGAGTCCCGCATCAGGCTCCCTGCATGGAGCCTGCTTCTCCCCTTGCGTGTGTCTCTGCCTCTCTCTCTCTCTCTCTCTCACTCTGTATCTCTCCTGAATAAATAAATAAAACCTTTTTAAAAAAATTTAAAAAATAATTTGTTTGTATATATTAATCTCTGTTAAATTATGGCCTATGTTTCCTGAAGCTATTGTTTCATACACTGGGACCAGAAAAAGTAAAACCACCTAAATCAGACCTAACAATGTGCTGTGAATTTACTAAATACATTATAAAATGCTCGAAATAATTGTGTTTGTGGTGGATGCATAATGATGAGCCGAGATCCGATCCTGCAGGATTGCTAAGTGTGTGCCCAAGCCTGGTTCATGGTCCGCTGGGAGTGCGGAGCGACTCGACCTGCGGCAGAGACACAGCCCCATCTAGCGGCCTGAAGGGTGCTGTGCGCCCGGAGTCCAAACTTTTTAGTAATGCAGGGAAGGGAAGGGAGGACCAGGACCTAGAGTTCTTTCCCAAAAGGCCTGCATGCTATTGGCTAGGAGAAGCCCAGGGGGAACCAGCTGCACCTTGTACCCTTGTCTTGGACACTCAGGTCATAACCAAGGTGCTAAGAAGTTCCCCAGGAGACAGAGCTGTTTAACTGGGGATACTCAGGATTACCCAAGCTTATCCCACCACAGAGCTCCACCCATTTTGTGTATGTGAGTGTATGTCGTCTGTCTTTGTATGTGGGCCCCAAACACTCATTAATATTCCTCAGAACCTAATTTTGTACATGAGCTTCGTGAAATTCTGCTTTAACTTACTAGTAACTTACTTAGATACAAGAACCTGTGAGGGACTGGACACAGATGAGTAAATGTGGATGAGAATAAAGAGAAAGAAGAGAAATCTCTAAAGATAGGGCATGCCATTTCAGAGGAGGGAGGCCTTGGTGAGATGAGAAGGGGAGTTCTCGGTATTGGGGTGCTGCATGGGGTGCAAAGTCAGGCCTTATGATTTCTGTAGGCACCTGAAGTTAGAAGAAGGCTGGGAGTCAGAAGAACTTCTGGTTTCTCCTGTCCTGGTGGGTTCCCCAGGTTGGGATGGAAAGGCTCAGTTTTCTGTAGCTGCTAGTGCTACAGGGAGCCCGCAGTGTCCGGGGAGCAGTGAGGGGCTCAGTGGGAGCTCCATGCCTGCTTCTGTGTGGGCTCAGCCTTGCAGGGACAGTGGTGGTGGTGGGGTCCCCAAACCACTGTGATGGCCTGGGTGTCTAGACCGCTCCAGGATTTGCACGAGTTTCTGGTTCTAACCCTCCCGTGCCACCAAGAGGTGAGAACAGGTGCCAATCTCCCAACGAGGGCTCTAGTGGAAATCTCCTGCATGCCACAAACTCCCTGACCAGGTTAGAGAAAACCAGACTCACTGAGGATCCCTGAAGCTAAATTCCTGAAGGAGAAGGTGGTATGGATTGAATGAAGCCTGGCGCTGGTGACTTCTGCAATGTGTTACGCAATGTAAAAGGACCAGTTTAACTTCTGGAGGGGATACTAAGAATCGGTTCTTGCTTTTGAAACATGATCTGGTTATCAGGGAGAAGGAAAAAATCCAAACTTTGAAATATATGAAGCTATGGGTCACCTTGCCGGATCAGACAAGACTCCCGTCTACCTGTCAGGATTCATTCTGACAACCAAGGATGGCCTCTGAGCATTCCTGGTCTCTCTCTGGAAGAATCTAACCAAACTTTTAGAATGTTTTGCATCTCTGTGGAATAGTAGAGCTGCCCATCTCTCTCCCTTCTCTTTCCAATCCTTACTCAGGGCTAGGTGCTCACCCCGATATCACAGCAGTCTATATGGCAACTGCACACCACCGTGTGCCCACTAGGGCCTGGAAAAAATTGTCCTGGATGCCCCTAACCTGCACCCAGACTCCCATTAATCCTCTCAAGCCATATAACAGGAGAAGAAATGACGTGATATGGGCCATGCCCCCCATACATAAGCCTTCCTAGGACTGGCAACAGCTGCCATTTTGGCAGAAGTACTATCTTCATTTGAAAGCATAAGGAAATACTGATACAACACGAGGGGAGCTGATAGTCGGCCTGAGTTTTACTCTGGGTTGGAGCCTCACATGTTGCAGAAAAAAAGGCCTAAATGCCCCCCAGCTCCCCTGGTCACTGTCCATCCCCTTGGATCTTGCCAGAAGGCCCAGGCCCTTCCCGGAGATCTGACTCCTCATGCCGGTGATGCTTGCTTCTCACTGAATCTGCACCTACAGTTACAAAGCTATAAATGTGAGCACTTTATACCTGTTATGGCCAATGTTCAGGAGCAGAAATCGAGGGTTAACAAGCTCATAAATTATCCTGTCCTTCCTCTTTTAATTCTCAAAGCTAATGTTCATTTAAGCCTGGGCTTTATATACTGACCATTAATGTAAGCATTTAAGGCAGGAGCCAACTGGTATTGCCTGTGGTAAAAATGGAGACGCAGGAAATTCAAACACTAAGGGATAAATCCAAACTCAATTTTCTGAATAAATGGGCTACTCTTGAACTAAATCTCTGCAAGTACATGCTATTAGCTAAACAACAATTTGCTTGTTAGAATTGTAATCAGGATCTTTCAGAAATGGATCAATTAGTCTTCTTTGGAGGTTCATCACTATGGTGAGCTATGTTAATAAATAGATTTCACATAATTTGCCATGCAGTTTTCAAAATCCATTTAAATATACTACTCAGGCTTCCAACTAGCAAATTAGCATTCATATTTCCCAAGACTGTTGCACAACAACCTGTCCTACAATTCCATATACCACAGTATCCATGTGTAACCTGTGATCTTCCCCTAAGCTAACTCTGATAGAGATCAGGAACCTGGAAACAAATAGGAAAGAGAGAGAGCACATTGCTTCACTTAGGCTCACTGCCTTATTTCCTTTGGCCCGATGCTTTTTTTTTTTTTTTTTATTAGTTCCCAGATAGGGTAGGCCATACTGATGTTTGAACATGAAGATCCAATGGCCCAACATGATGACCATATGCTGGTAGGCCACTTCTAGACACCAGGTCTGTGGCCAATGCCTCCCTAGGGCAGGTGTGGAAAGTTCCCTCCAGCAGGGACTTGTGGCCTGTGACCTGCTCTATCTTTCAGACATGGGCAGGTTGGAAGCTGAGTAGCTCACAGGACCTGTAGTGGATTTTCTTTTTCTCACCAATAACAATAATGGTGAGTATGAATACTGGTTGAGTACTTACCGGGCATCTTTCTCGGGAATATGTGTCACCTCATTTAATCTATGCTACAACCCCCTGTGATAGACGCTATTGCATGATTATTCTCATTTTACAGATGAGGAAACCCAGGTACAGAGGAAATAGCATGAAAAACAGCACTTTACAGGCGGTTACTTGTACTTTAGTAGAATTTATATTTTTCTGTATTGGGCAAGATTTCTCAGATTTCTCCTTAGATTGTTCACAGGTAAGGGTCAAAATAGTTATCAGCCCACAAAGCCCAGGCACCCAACTATCAGGATAGGCTCTGGGCATGGATCAGAGACAGAGGGTCCCAGAACCGCCCCCCCACTATTATTTAACCTTCTGGGGGGCACCTGGGCAGTTGAGCATCTGCCTTTGGCTCAGGGTGTGATCCCTGGGTCCTGGGATCGAGTCCTGTATCAGGCTCCTCAAAGGGAGTCTGCTTCTCCTTCTGCCTATGTCTCTGCCTCTCTCTGCATGTCTCTCATGAATAAATAAATAAAATCTTAAAAAACAAAAAGCAAAGAAGAGAAACCTTCTGATTGCTAGACCATCAGAGGATTCTCAGGGAAGAAGCCATTTCTCTACTGCTACAGGGGTATTTCAGTATTTTAATTCATTTTAATTCTTCTTTCATTAACCATGGCACATACCACCTAACACGTTCCTGAAAGCATTGCTCAGAATCATTGGCCGGGGTTCCCAGCCCCTTCGGAAGAGTCTGCCCTGGTGCTCCCCACTCCCACCCGCACCCCCACCCCACCCTGCATACCTTTCTGGCAGTGCAGCCCCTCGAAGCCCAAGGGGCAGTCGCACTCGTAGCCCTCCTTCCTGGGCCGGCAGCTGCCCCCGTGTGCGCAGGGGCCCTCCGCGCAGGGGTGGGCCGCATTTTCCACATTCACGCCCCACGTGAAGTCGTGCCTCAGATGGATGGTGCGGTCGTTCAGGATGATCTTCAGGGCAGAGAAGGTCAAGACGTTCAGAACAGCTTTGCCCTCTGCTGCAGCTTCCCTGGGTACCCTGACCTGCACTAGGTAGTTACCTGTGGCCCTTGGGAGAAGCTGCAGAGGAGAAAGCATCCTCTGGCTCTGGAAGATTCCAGGAGGTTTTAAAGAAGTCTTGAGAAATACAAAGTTAGGATTCCCACCCTGGCTGCCCATTAGCATGGCCTCAGCAACTTCAAGAAGGTGCTCATGCCCAGGTCCTACCCAGGTCTGTTCAATCAGATTCTCAGAGGGTGGTATCCAGTCAGCAGCAACTTTTAAAAGCTTTCCAAGTGATTCTAAGGTGCAGCTAAGGTTGAGAGGTGCTGCTATAAAGCCAACTAGGGAAGAATACAAAACAAAGTCTCATACAGGCAGGCACCAAAGGGGGCTGCGGGCTCCTGGTGGCAATGGGGCTGGGAGCAGCTTCTATAAGGTACTGCTGTGTTCTCCTGGCCAATGGCCTGGGGTAGTCTACAGCTCCATCCACTGGGTCTCCCCACTTGTCCCACCCACTCCTCTACCCTCCCTCCCTGACACTCTTGGATTCCCTTCCTCTCCACATTCCCCACCCCACCATTTAAAAAAAAGGGGGGGGGGGACTCAGATCACATTCTTAGCCCTGCCATGCATATTCACTGGGACCAGCAAGCTCCTTTGCCTTCACTTCCTTTTCCCTGCAGGGGGGCTCTAGCAAAAATGATGAATTATAGGGAGAAGTTACTGGGCCTTCCAGCCCCAAATAAATGGATCCAACATGTTCAGCCCTTGACTTGGAGAGTGTGTTTATTGTGAGCTGTTGGTGTTTCCGTGTCACGCAGGCTTTGCAGAACCTGGGGACACAATGGACTATTGCTCAGCCAACAGAAGAGATGAATACCCACCATTTGCTTTGACATGAATGGAACTGGAGGGTATTATGTTGTTTGAAATAAGTCAATCGGAGGAGGACAATCATCATATGGTTTCACTCAGATGTGGAATATAAGAAAAAGTGAAAGGGATTATAAGGGAAAGTGGGGAAAAATTACAGAGGGAGACAAACCACGAGAGACTCCTGACTCTGGGAAACAAAGGGTTGAGGAAGGGGAGGTGGGCGGGGGGTTGGGGTAACTGGGTGACGGGCACTGAGGAGGGCATTTGATGGGATGAGCACTGGGTGTTATGCTATAGGTTGGCAAACTGAATTTAAATAAAAACAGATGTTAAAAAAAAAAAGAACGTGGGGACAGAACACCTCTCAGAAAGACTGCTGCCCTGCAGGGGGTCCCTAAGAGGTTAGCCAGGGTCCTTCCTGCCACTAATGCTTGGTTCTACAGGCTTGCCTAAGTCCTTGGAGGGTGTCGGGAGTGTTGGGAGGACACTTTTTTCTAGTCCTGAATCTTGCAAGCTGCGAGAGCCGTAGCCAAAGTCCTTCTACCCTCATCCCCTTCCACACTCCGAGGGAAAGCCTGTGAAACTGAGTCATATGTGTCTGAGACAAGCCAAGATGCTACCGTCCACGGCAGGACATGACACAGCCAGTGACGCAGCCTCTGAGAGGGGAGGGTGGCCCTCCCAGGAGGTGTGGAGGAAAGGGTTATGTGTGCTCTGTGAAGTGGGGAGGGGCAAAGCCTGACAAGGGTGGGGGGGAGGGCGTGAGGCCCTTCCGTATCTTGGCTGGCTTTCTAGTCAGAATTTCAAGCACATGACTAAACATGGCCAACCCCACTGACGGGGGACAATGGGCAGAGCTGAGGGCTCACTGACATCGCGGTTCAGCAACACAGGGGAACACATTAGAGTCAGCAAGTATTGACTAGGCCCCTTTCCTGGGACCCACACTGGGATATGAGAGAAGGACAGAGCCCCCACGGGGCCCTTCAGAGTGCCCGGATGTGCAAATCATAATAGGACCTCCTTTCACTGGCCTGCCTTCATGTTAGCCTCCCTCCTGCTTCGTCCCAAGACTAGAAAGGATCGGTGGCCCACTGCCCACCATCGGTTGCTAAAGGAAAACGAGAGGATGCTAATATCCAGGAATCGAATATGCTTTTCTTCAAATCCCTTTTCTCCCTGTGCTTGGAGGTCCTGGAAATCTGGTTTGATGAGTCAGCCTGCATGTCTGTTACAGACAAAATATATTATCATAACTGGAGAGGCCACAGGCAGCCCCACCAGAAGGAATAACAGACAAATATGGGTGAGGTCAATGCCCTGTATCTTTTACTAGCTGAAGGATTTTTTCTGAACCTTCTATAGAAGGATTCCTTCATGTCTGCTCTTAAGAGCTTGGTTATGTGATTGATGAATGACAACTGCTAAATCATGGGGGTGGGGATGGGGGTGCAGATAGGAATGAGGGTTGGCTCTTGACTTGAGCAGACTTCAAAGTAACCCCAAAGAGAAGCACAGAGCCAAGAGTTGCTAGGAGACTCCATTCGCCTCCTTCCCTGGGGTAGAAACATCTGCAACTACCTGATGCCTGGTCCCTCCCTCAGCGATGCCTGGATCCTTTGGTGGATATGCTCTAAAGATTCATCTCCATTGAGTTGCATTCATGGAATGTCTGCTGGACAGAGGCCCAGGAGCAGACATTATAAGAAAGTGGGGTTGGAAAGCTATGTTGTTAGCATTAAAAAAGAAAATCTTAAAAAAATGTTAAAACTTTCTCCAGGGCTTCTTTTTTGGACGCATCAGATTACACGGAACACAGTTCGCAATTCCATCATCTGTAGTCAAGGTCACATAAACATGCAAATGTGAAGCCTGTACCTTCTGGATGCTCCCGGTGAATGGCTTCAGGATGCCTGAGTTCTTCTTCACATCATCATAATTGGGGACTCCGCCAATAAAGATGTCTGTGTTGCACCTAATCTGTGTGAAGCCTCCCTGGCAACAGATTAAAAACAAAACATGGTATAGCTTCGGAAAAGATACTTAAGGAGCATCTGGGTGGTTCAGTGGTTGAGCGTCTGCCTTAGGCTCTGGTTGTGATCCCAGGGGTCCTGGGATCAAGTGTTACATCAGGCTCCCCAAGGGGAGCCTCCTTCTCCCTCTGCCTATGCCTCTGGCTCTCTCTCTGTGTGTCTCTTGTGAATAAATAAATAAAACCTTTTTCTTTTTCTTTTTTTTTTTTTTTTAAAGATAGTTAAGACTACCAAATGGTAGAGACTCCCACCACAACAGGCTGGCTGGATTTTCACATTGTTTGGCATTGCCACTTACCACCTGGTTTGCATGTTTGTAAACATATTAACCTCTCTGAGACTCCGTTTCATCATCTATAAAATGGGAACCATAATATGTACCACATAGATGTGTCCTGGTGAATGTGGTAGACTGCATTACTATCCGCCATCATTCAGTGCTTCCCCAGAAGTACCCCTCTCTCTGCAGGAAGATCACCTCCAGTCTGTGGATCTTTTTTTTTTTTTTTTAATTTTAAAGATTTTATTTATTTATTTAAGAAAGAGAAAGCGAGCAGTGGGGGAGGCCTATAGGGGGAGAGAGAGAGAAAGAGGAGCCTAATCCCCACTGAGCAGGAAGCCTGATACGGGCTGGATACCAGGACCTGGAGATCATGACTTGAGCCAAAGGAGACTGAGCCACCCAGGTGCCCCCAACCTGTTGACCTTGAGTGGGACCAGGTGACTTGCTTCAGTCAATAAAACATGAGCAGAAGAGAAATGAATCACTTGTGTGCAGAAGTTTTCAGGGCCAGAAAGTGGCTCAGGGTGCCCTCTTCCTCTCTCCCTGTTCCTTCAGCCTCGGTGTCAGATTAAAGCTGCACCTGACCAGGGGCACCTGGGTGGCTCAGTCAGTTAAGCATCCGACTCTCTCAGTTTTGTCTCAGGTCATGATCTTGGGGGTGAGCCCTGCATTGCTCGGGGGAGTCTGCTTAAGAGTCTCACCCTCTCTGCCTGTGCCCCCCCCCCACTCTCTCTCTCTCTCAAATGAATAAATAAAATCTTTAAAAAAAGAAGCTGCACCTGACCACTGATGGACACGTAATGTAGGTGAGAAATAAGCCCTTATTGTTGCTGCTGATGTTTTGGAGCTGTTTGTGATTGACTTTAGCACAGTCTAGCCTCTCTTAGAGGCTGAGATCCTGCTTACCGAGCACTTTGCCCACAGTTGTATAATCGGCATTCCTGTCTGACCAGCTATTGTTTTGTTCAGCAGTGGTAAAGATGGAATCTCTTTAGGCCAAGAGAGAAGGAAGGCATGGTGAGTGGGAGGCCTTCCTTGTTATCAACTAAGGAATGGGTAGAGAAATTCTTCTATTTTCCAAATTCTGAGAAGATCCCCAAAGGCTTTCCCTGTTACTGGTTATTTCAACAGCTTAAACTTTCGTGCGTGGGCTAGACACAAGCTATGTGTAATATTTCATGTCAAAACTCCTTCAGACATGAGCCGTAAGCAAAAGGTTAAAATGCCCTAAGATAACAAATAGAGATAAATTGACATTTGGGAGCTCTGTGATGACCACTCTTGAGGTAGCCTAAGTCATGTTTCCTCTGACTTAAGGGTAAAAAGAAAATAAATAGTAGCAGCATTTAGTCATTAATTTAGCAAATATTACTGGACATCACTGTTTCCCAGGCTCTAAATGCTGGACAAACAACAGGAAATAAGGAAGACCAGTCTCTGCCCTACAGAGGCTTACATGGGCAGATGGGATTCACTCAGCAAGGACTGTTCAGGTGACTCTGGATGCACTTGGGGCAGGTGGGGGCAGGGGTGGGGATGTCCCATATCCTACTCTAGACACAGAGAGTTGAGGAGGTGGTCAAGGAAGAGTCAGAATTGAAGAAACTGGCCAAAGTCAGGGCTTGAGGGGAAATAATAGGTATAGGGTAGAGGCAAGGAGGGACCAGGTCCTGCAGGCATAGAAACTTGCCCCATATCCAAAAGGCATTGAGTTTTAAGCAGAGAGAAGATAGCCCTATCTGTTTTTTAGGCAGATCATTGGTGAGAGGGACAGGAACGGATTTGGGGTCAGGTCAGAGTAGAGAAGGGGAGGCAGAGAGGGCAGAGAGGGAGGTGCAACATCTCAGGGAGCGCTCGCAGGGGCCAGGTCTGGCTAGGTAATGGCCAGGAGGTCTTGACTGCAATACAGACAGCATTGCCTTCTGTCAGGAACCTTTTAAGCAGCTTCTAGAGTTCTTATTTAACTGGACAGGGGTTGCGGGGAGGCGGCACTCATCAAAGAAGGGCTTTGAGGAATTCTAGTGGCTGCATGGAATACTGCCCCAGGCCAGAGCTGTCACCGCACACCCACAGGCACCCATCACGGGCTCCTCTTAGTTCTTATCCAAAAGTTAAGATAAGATAATAAGAGGAAAGGAGGAAGGTTGCAGGGTCAAAAGGGATTTCAGAGAAACAGGCTGTTTTGAAAACCCTTTGAGTTACAGTTTGGTATCTGGCGAACAGGACCTGGCCTCATGGGGTGAGAGCTGCTTCCTTTTGGTTGCTCATCAAGATCCTCCTCCACCTTCCCCCTGTTGACAAGAGGCAGGGCTGCAGCTGCCCCACCCACGGGGAACCGCAAGAGAAAAGCAAACAGACTCCACCAAAATGAGGCTTTGTGTCCAGATCTGCCACTTCTTTTTAGCTGGAAGTGGTTGGAAAACCTGAGCAAAGCCACTGGTCGGGGGTTTCTGGAGCCTTTAGAAACACATCCCTTCAAGGCTGGCATAGTCTCAACCCTGCACTGTTGGTATTTCTCAGCCTAGCGACCCAGGGTTGGGTTCGGCTTTAGTGGGGACACCTAAGGGGCTATGTTCTGGGTTAACCCCCCGAAGTGCTGTCTCACTCCACCTGCCTCTAAGTCCTAAGACCGCTATTGCTAATAGCACTGCTCTATACCCAAGAGGGTCGGCCAGGCTTCTGGCCATGGTATGGGCAGCTGGGGAGCAGAAACCCCTGGGGGAAGATGTGAGTAAGGCTCAGTCACTGAGGTCAAGCCTGGGGCCTTCCATTCCTGTCTCAGAGTTGCCTCCAAACAACATAAAACCACATCACACATACCCAAAATAGCTACACCTTTACCCACATGTTTCCATTGCTTTCCACGTGGGAGTTGCACTCCAGTCTGTTCCAAAAGCCAACAGGGAGACACTGGTTCTACCGTATTGGTTTAATTCTCATTCTCTGATATGGTAGCAATAGAAATCCTGAGGTGTGGTCTCTACCTTAGTGTTGTCTCTTCACTGTAGAATCCCAATGGTAAATCCCACGGTAAATCCCCATGGTAAATACCATGCCCTGAAGAGTTCCTTACTTATAATCAAAGGCCTTAACCCCACTATCCACAAATATTCCCATTCTGTACTTTTATTCCTGTTAGACAATGTTTGTGAGCTTTTAATTCTATCTTGGACTAAAGTCGGCTCCTAGAATTTTCTGGATCATACCAGAAGTGACTCCTGTTCTCCCTTTAAAATCCATTTTCCTTCATCCATCTTCCTTCCTTCGTTCCTTCCTTCGTTCATTCATTCGTTCCTTCTTTCCTTCCTTCCTCCCTGTTTTTCTTCCTTCCCTCCCTCCTTCCCTCTTTCTTTCCACAAATACATACAGATTATTTTGTAGGTTTGAAGGGTGCTCACCTCTTGAAGCAGAACCCAGTTTTGAATTCTTCTAATCCTGAGGAGGTCCTTGGTTCTGACAAGACCTCCCACCACTGCCATCCCTGATGCTGGCCTCTGGACATACGTGTTCTTCCTTTTTTTTTTTTTTTTTTTTTTGTGTGTGTGTTCTTCCTTTTCATTTCTTCAACCAAATACCTCTTTCCTCACACAAAATTTCTTTTTCTTCCTTTTCTTTTTTCTATCAATCTATTTTCCTTTGTCTTTTCTTTTTTTTTTTTTTAGATTTTATTTATTTATTCATGAGAGACAAAGAGAGAGAGAGAGAGAGAGAGGGGCAGAGACATGGGCAGAGGGAGAAGCAGGCTCCATGCAGGGAGCCTGATGTGGGACTCGATCCCAGATCCCCAGGATCACACCCTAGGCTGAAGGCGGCGCTAAACCACTGAGCCACCCGGGCTGCCTCCTACCAATCTATTTTCTTATCAGAATGCCCACATTCATTAATGTACTCTTTAAATCTGGTGATGTACAGAACAAAGACTGTTGGGAATTAAAATAGCAGAAAATCTAAAGTTCCCTCTGTTTTGGGGAGACTAAACTTTTTGTGTGTAAAGAATCCTAATAGGTTATAATTTAAAACAAATCTCTCTCATGTCTTCTTAAAAATGTTATCTGCTTTGAACATGACCTCAGACACAAAATCATGGATGAAAGTTATAAACTTGAGTAGAAATTCTGTGCTCTTGAGGTCATGAGAGTACTTTCTTAACAAGTAACAAGTAAAGCTACATAGTGTTGACCATATGCCAGGTACTATTGTGTTTTACATATATAGTTCTTCTAATTTGCACAGCTCTATGCAGTCACTATGAAGTAGGCACTATTATCATCACCATTATCCCCATTTTATAGATGAGAAAACACACACTTGGAGGTCAGGTGACCCATTTGAGTTCACACTACTGCTAAATAATGGTGCTAGATGGAACCCAGGATCCTGGTATCAGACCTGTGTTCTTTTCTTTCTTTCTTTTTTTAATTTAAAGATTGTATTTATTTATTTGAGAGAGAGAGAGCATAAGAGGGGGCAGAATGAGAGGGAGAAGCAGAGCACGGAGCACTGACACGGGACTCAATTCCAGGACTCTGAGATCATGACCTGAGCTAAAGGTAGACACTTAACCAACTGAGTCACTCAAGTGTCCCAGAGCTGTGTTGTCAGATGTGTGATCCGCACACCACTGGCCTGACCTCCAAGTCTGTGTCCTGACCTACTACATTATACACTGACTTAAACAAAGGCAGGGATTGATGGTAGGGGTGGCAAGGAATTTTTTAAATGCATTACTTGTATGAGCTCACTTAATACTTTCAACAACTCTATGAGTCCTCTACTTATTACCCCATTCACAGCTGAGAAATAGGAAAAGTTAAGTAACTTGCCCAGTGGGGAGCTTGGGTTTTAAAGGGAGCCAGTCTGGCACTACAGACCATGTACTCAACCACTATACTGCTGCTTTTCTCAGCAGGACAGGAAGAAAACAGTAACTCAGTTCACACTAACGTGTGTCCTTCTTACCTCTGCCATTGCTTCCACGACCTTCTGCTTATCCACTTGTAAGATACCATTCTTTGCTGTGCGAGACACATGCAGCTCATGCCAGTGGCCTAGGGTGAGGGGATCTTCACTCCTGTTGAAGGAAGGAAACTGAACATAGGTTAGCATCATTGGTGTTATGGATAACATTCATGAATCTGCTCTGATGCAACTGACGCCAACCTTAGAAACCTGGTTTCATCTGGTCAAAAGAAAACAATCATTCCTGCTTAGTAAACACAGTTCTAGCTCCATTTATTGGACTCCCTTATGGTAGGAACATTGCAATTATTATTTTATTTATTCCTTATAACAAGGCTGAAATGTGGCTAAGATGAGCCTGGTTTTCTAGATGAGAGATGACAGGAGGGTGAGATGTGATCATAGTGGCATGTAAGCTTTGAAAAAGAGGAAATTACCTGGGTTATGGTGTAAAACACAGTTTCTTTGGTGTATTGATGTTTGCAGCATCTTTTGAAATGCATTAAAAATAGGATGGATGGAAGGATGAATAGTTGGACAGATGGATGGATATAAGGATAACTTGGCATGTGATAAAGCAAAAATAGCAAAATATTAATTGTAAATGACAGATGAGAGGGTATAAGGATGTTTACTGGATAGTTCTTCCAACTTCTCTATAGGTTTGAAATTTCTCATAATAAAATATTGGGCGGGAGGATTCCATATTGTAAGATATTGTGAAAAGGATTAAAGGCACTTTAAAAATTCGATTATTAATTCAAGGTGGAAGGGCTTGATGTTTAAAATGTTACCCGTAGGAGTTCTACACATTACTTTGGATAGTGAGGTATGCAAGAAGAGTATAATTATTGCATTTGTATTTCTAACAGTGTCTAGTTCCTGGCCTCCACTGAACCTCCTAATTATTTTTTGATCCTGGATCATCTTTAGAAAACTGTCAGGAATACCAATGGGCACAATTATTGAAAGGTCTCCACCCCCTCACTTGATTTTTTTGCTCTGGCAAATGCTTTTGTGATTTGTCCTTAGCAATTAGAATTTAATCACCTTGGCTAAATCGATATGCAATAAAGAAACCAGAGGCGCTCTTACAGCATCCCCATCTTCATGATAAGTAACAGCGCCTTGGTGGCGTTCTTGTCCTGCAGAGGTCATTCTCTGTCAATACCTGCCGTCCTCAGCACGCTCAGATTGATCTCAGCCATCACGAGCTCATTTCAATTGCCTCGATTTTTGAATCAAGCTCGTAATGAATTTGACCACCTTATCCTCTTCCTAAAGTTAAAATGATTTGGCCAATTCCACAACTTCCTTTGGCTTGGGCTTTCACTGAATGTTCTTCATCAAGCGCGAGGTCTTTGAAATGGTTTTCAAAATAAACATCTTGCAAAGGGGCGCCTGAAACACCAGCAGTAATCACTGTCCTCAGGTTACACTGGAGAGGGAATGGGACAGGGGTGCTTTCTTTGTCCCTTAGACACTGAGCATTGGCTTCCTTTTCATCACAACCCATACAGAGAATCCTTTCTCCAGGTGCTTTCCTGCCAGGCAGGGAACAGTAACTCATGTTAAAAAAATAAATAAAATTAAAACCACCCTTTGTCTCAAATAGGCACAGAATTATAAAGGAGAGAAATGCTGGACACCAAGGTCCTCTGTGGCTGTGCCCCACCCTGCAGTTGGAGCTGCCATTGTGGAGGTACAGGATGAGAGGCTGGGGGGATGGGGAGGGGGCAATCTGTCCAGGAGGAGGGATGATGAGCCCTGACCCTCCCCTCATGCTCTCTGATCACTCCTTACCCAGGAGGAGGCCATCTGAAAACACAAGGTGATATTCAAGGTGTCTTCCCTTCTCCATTTGACTAACAGTTCTACAGGAATTCCTTAGACTGTTTTGCATAATCATATGTAAATTGAGTCAATTAAAGACCAACCAAAGTTGTCTTGAGACCTAGAATGTTTTTGCATAACCAGAGGTACAAAAATGTTTGTCCATGCCCCAAGGTAGGAAGCACATCACTGATGTGCAGGAATTCAGCTACAGGACAAAAATAAACTGTCCTTTTTAAGAACTGTTGAAACCTAGGGTGCCTGGGTGGCTCAGTGGTTGAGCATCTGCCTTCGGCTCTGCCCAGGGTCCTGGGATCAAGTTCCACATCCGGCTCCCAACAGGGAGCCTGCTTCTCCCTCTGTCTATGTCTCTGTCTCTATGTGTCTCCCATGAATAAATTAAATGAAACATTAAAAAAAAAAAAAAAGAACTGTTGAAAACTAAAGCAGTAGGCATTTCCCATCAGCCATGAAAAATGACCAGCAGTGAAGGGGTGATGTATGGTCCTAACATCTCTCCCGCACGCTCTTCCTAAAAATGACAGTCTAGCAGTATGAATTATGATTGAATGCAGCACACAATTTCCTTTAAAACAACCAGCACCAACTCATTTCCTGCTGAGGGGCACCATGGAGCGAAACATGGTAGTGAGTTTCAAAAGAGAATTCTCCAAATGTGGGAACGAGGACCGTGTCTGCATTAGATCAATTGGCAGGGCCTCTGGCTTGAAGGTGAAATCCACCATGGGAGGAGGAGAGTAAGGAGAGAGAGGCATAAACAAATAAGAACATCTGTACCAACCATCCACAGGCTCTGAGGGAACCATAAAAACAGTGACA
Organism: Vulpes lagopus; assembly: GCF_018345385.1. Taxonomy (NCBI): domain Eukaryota; kingdom Metazoa; phylum Chordata; class Mammalia; order Carnivora; family Canidae; genus Vulpes; species Vulpes lagopus. The sequence goes on along the minus strand of NC_054826.1, from coordinate 17,952,169 downwards.
CACTGTATGGGAACCGTCGATCCGCTAAGTAAATTAATAGAACAAGCTAGATAACAGGAGGAAAGGTTTGATGACTCGCAGTCAGTTCTGCAGCTATGAGCAAGTACTTTCAGAAGCACCTATTCACTGCCACCCTATTGAAACTACTCATCACACAGCCTTCCTGAGCATAGGGGTCAGGGATGAGTCTCTGCGATGGGTGATTCCTTGTCATTCTCTTAAATGGAGAATGGTAGGAGACTTGCTAAATAACTGTTACCATCAAACGAACACTGCAAGGGGACAGTGAAAATGGAAAGTGAGGTCACCAAGGACCTCTGGAAATGTCCAAGGACATTTCTGTTCATTCAGTTTCTGTTAATACTTCTTTATTCGTCATCATGTATTTGTTGAGTGCCCACCAAGTGTTGCTCTGAGCAGGTGCTGATTAATTACAATTCATTGAGTTTCTCCCGACGGCACTGTGTGGCCTCACGTCTGAAGCCAGCCCGTTGGCCATAGGCTGAAGCAGAGAATCACTACGTGCTATAGTAGTTATTTGAGAAAAGGAAATCTTGCCAGGAGGAAAGCATGATCCATAAGGAAGCACGTCATCTGTAAACACCAGGACAAATTTCAGGAAAGACCATTGGGGAAGGGAGATAGGAAGGGTGCAAGCTACTAGGACAAAGTTATGTTTTTTCCAAAGTGACTGCTGTTTAGCTTTTGGGGTGAGGGGGTCCCCTAAAGGTCTTAGTGCTTACCTGAGAATACCGGTCCCAGAGCCACAGTCGAAGCGGAACTCCACGTGGCCCCCTGCCATGTTGATGGACAGGAAGTCTTTGCTGCCTGTGTCATAGCTGTACAGGAGGACGCCGTCACCCGAGTCAGGCCGAAATGTGATCTCAAACTCCGTAAAGGAAAGGTAATGCTGGGGTTCCAGGGGCCAGGGCATTGCAGCAAAGGATCTCAGGGACTCTCTGAATTGAGGAATGGTCAGGGTGAAAGCTGAGGAAAGAAGCATGTTATTAGAAATCCCTAATTATGGCAGAAATAGCCACGCTCTCTTCCTCCTGGGCACCGAGCTAAACTACGTCTCCCAGCGGCCCTCTGTTGGTTGGCTGGTGTAACCGAATTCCGGTCAGTGAAATGTGGGTTGGGAGTATTATACAGCACTCCAGGTCTGACCCCTAAAACTCCCTTCCATCTTCCATGAGCCCTCTTGTCCCTCAACTGCTAGTGGCATGCAGGAAGCAAGGGGTGCCGATTCTAAGGTCCTGGCAGAGCCACTAGAAGGCGGGAGCCTGAATGACTACATTCCGAGGCCACCTCCCCGCCCCCCTACTGACCTGCAGTGATGCGTGATGCGAGCAAGGTTCAACCTTTATTATGTTAGGCTACAAAATATGACATGGTATGTTACAGCTTTGGCTTAGTGGAAATCATATGCCCTCTTTTAGGTAAAATAAGATTTGTTTGGGATTATGTAGAGTATTAAAAAAAAAAAATTTCTCCCAGGATGGTGTCTTAGGTCCAAATTTGAATCACTGGTAGAAAAGTTAAAACATGTGCAACTCGGCATGGTTTTCCAAAGTCTTTTAAATCTTTAAAACTTTCCATTATTCTATGTGTTTGTGTATGTACGTGTGTTTACAGGTATATATACACATGTTGGTATATAGATGTATTGCGACAAATGCAGACAGTATCGAGAAGTGGAATAATTCACTAGAACAGTATAAAGACAAAGAAACAAGACGACTTATGTCCCATCCCTTTGTTAATGATTCTGTGTATATCCTCCCAACCTATTCTCTGAAACTGTCAGATATTCTAAGGTGCAAGAGCTGCAAATGCTCCAAATTCAGTCTGGTACAGACCATACACATAGAAGCTTTCCAAGGTTCTTTGAGGGCCAAGAAGAGCTGCCCCCAAAGCCTGGCCCAAGAGCATCCTAAAATGAATATATCTTTGGTTGGTTTGACACTTTGACACTCATAGACATTCCAACCTGATTTAAAAGAGGAGGGGCACCTGGGTGGCTCAGTTGGTTAAGCATCTGACCTCAGCTCAGGTCATGATCTCAGAGTCCTGGAATCCAGTTCTGCGTTGGGGCTCCCTGCTCAGCAGGGGGTCTGCTTCTCCTTCTGCCTCTGCCCCTCCCACTCATGAGCACACACGCTCTCTCTCTCTCAAATAAATAAATAAAATATTTTTTAAAAGTCTCTCATGCCTCCCAGCAATGCATGAATTTTAGTCCCATAAAAATGTATGGGATTTTGCTAAAAGCACATTCATAAAAAATTACATCAACATAAAAAAAAAAATTACATCAACATGAATTAACAGTGCAGACAGAAATCGCAATCAACTTGCTTCTTTCTCACCATTTTCACAGTGTCGCCCTTTAAATCCAAGGGGACAGAGGCAAATGTAGGAGTCGGCGTCGACTGCCATGCAGGTGCCACCATTGATACACGAGGCTTCGTCACAGAGTCCACTGCTGCATTCCCCTAAATACGGAACAGGAATTACAAAACCGATCCATCATGTGAGCCAGGCGATCATCAGGCGATGATGCTGATCATGTCAACAGCTCAGAGCTCCGAATAAATGCAGTTCAGTTCCCACTCCTGTTAATTTGTACCCCTGCACAACTGCAAAAGAGCTTTCAGGATAAGTGGAACATACCTTTCATTTTAATTTGATTTTGGCCTGTTCTTTATGAAGAGCCACAGAATCTTTAAAACAGGGTGGACACAATAAATCAAATACTAAACTGTTGGAGAGTTTTATGACCACTGATGAGGATGAATGAGTTGTTTTTGCTTTAATTCATCTCTCTCTCATTCCCACAAGAATGTGTTTCAATTCTTCCAACGTCAATATGGTATTTCTGTTAAAAGCGTTCTAGTTTGTATGGCCCCAATTACCATAAGTTCTGCCACCCTGTGGATTCAGAGCTGAGGCAATAAGGTAGGCACTGGTGCCATGTCTAACGTATCATCTGGCCTGAACTGTCCACTCTTTTCTGGGGCAGGGAGGGGAGAGGGGGCTCCATAATATCTCAGCATGTGCCTTCCAGAATCCCTAGTTCTACCTCCAAAGTTACCATCTTACGGGAGACAGGAAGGTGGCCTGGAGCAGAAAGTAGTGAGAGATTCAACACCAAATGGGTCCATTCTCTTTACCAAACACGTATCAGAGGGGCCCATACAGAGTGTATTTTAACATTGTCAAGTTCATCAGATGAAGAGGAAACATGGACTTCTCCTATGTGGCTTTTCTTTTGTTTCTTCGGTCTTCTTTTTCTCTTTGTATATAAGAAATAGGAGGGCCACTACCTGGCCCAGAATAACGTAGGTCAGTACAAAACACTTCTTCCCTGGATGGAGGCAAAGGGCACATCTCTGATTGAGGATTCGGCTCTGTGCCCTGCAGGCGGTGATGCTGTGCCCGCCTGAGCTGGAAGCCCACCCTCCACCCCTGGGACATGAAGCCCCCCCCTTGGTCTGGTGCTGTCATCTGGGCAGGGCAAGCCTCTTCACCTTTCCTCCTCTGCCCTCTGCGTGTGTGGAGCTGATGCAGTCTGCTTCCATGCTCAGCCTCACTGGGAAGAGGTGTGCACCCAGGCCAGGAGGCTGACCTCAGGGCCCCCACCCCGGGGTTCCACTCAAGCCCTTCCAGAAGGCTCGTGGCTGCAGCCGGGGTGTGGGCTGGCCTTGGCGAATTCCAGCGGGGCTCTCGGAAGTTCAGGTGGAGTGAGGGGTCTGCAGCCATGGCCTGAGCACACGGCCAGCGTCCCAGCTCCGGGGGGAGGCTCACCTAGACCCACGGGAGCTGAACCCACAGCCCCTGCGCCCCACGGATCTCGGGGGCTGGGACTCCTCCCATAGGAGGACGTGGGGTCCTCAGGTTATTTTAGATGTACATGGGAAAATATTACTTTATATATTTGTGTTGTGACTATATTTGAAGAGGTGGGAGTAGGGCGGGGGGGTGTTTCCTCGTGGAAGCATGTCTGGGCCGATTCTGCAGCTGCGGTGCCCACAGGCGGAGGCAGGGAAAAGGGGACGAAATCCCAGGGGGAGGGCTCCCGGCCGGCAGGGTGGTAGCAGAGGAACAGGACAGAAAGTGGGGACACGGGGAAGGCAGAAGTAGCCGGTTCCTTCTGGAAGGTGGAAGCGAGGCAGACGCTAGCTCAGCCTCGGGGGTCCTAGCTCGGCTGGGTGACAGCGGCGGGAAGTGGCTGCTCGGCGGCACAGGCGGGCCTCGCTGGCTCCAGGCCTAAGCCTATGGGGACGAGGAAACCTGCCCCGCTCAGCCCCTGGCCCAGCCCCCTGCACACAGGTGGGGCAGTGGCGACACGGGGCGACCCTGACACAGGGTGACCCTGATGCTACCAATGGGGCTTCCTGAGAGAGGGCGGAGATAGGGCCCGGGGATAGGGCCCCCTGGAACTCCCAGGGAAGCAGCGGAGGGTGAGGAGCCAGCAGAGAAGACAAAGGGACAAGAGGCCCGAGGGCTCGGAGGACCAGGGCTGGTTGTCGGGAGCTCAGGGAGGGGTCTGGGTTAATGCTGCTGAGAAGCCCAGGGAGACAAGCTGTGTTTTTTGTTTTATTTTTTTTTTTAAGATTTTACTTATTTATTATTATTATTCATAAGAGACACACAGAGAGAGGCAAAGACACAGGCAGAGGGAGAATCAGGTTCCATGGGAGAAGCAGGTTCCATGCAGGAGCCCAACACAGGACTCGATCTCGGGACTCCAGGATCCCACCCTGGGTGAAAGGCAGGCGCTCAACCGCTGAGCCACCCAGGTGTCCCAAGCTGCGGGTTTTGTAAAGAGATGGCCATGCATGGTTTTAGGAGAGCTATTTTGCTGTCAGTGGAAGGCAGAAGCCCCACTACAGGAATTCACACGGGGGCCTGCTAGAGTTGGGTCTAGAGAGAACAGAGCAAGCTTTCTAAGCTAGGAGGGTAGCAGGACTGTGTGAAGGGCAGCACTGGTTGGGGGGGGGGGTTAGTAGGGGTGGGTTAGGGGGTATCTGAGGCAAGTGTGAATAGGCCAGAGTGTGGGGGGGTGTCCATGAAGTTAGGTGGGAAACACATTCATCTTTATTTTCCCTCACTCCCAATTAGAACTGTTTCCTTCAGCAGCAAACCTCTAAGGACTAGCAGTTCTTGTGGCCTGTGAGCAATAGACCCAAGTAACTGTCACATCACGTTCCATTTGTGGCAGATATCTCAAAATGTCTGTTTATGCTAATTACTACCTTGAAACCACGGTAGCTATTGCACTCACCATTAAATAATCCTGTTCTTTAATGCTTTATAAAGAAACCCAGACATGACTACAATAACAAAACTTAAAAAACATTGTGCAGCTTTATTTCAAATTCAGTGTTTCCTATCATGGATCTTACTCTCTGCATTTAAAAATATTCATTTTGAGGGGTGCCTGGCTGGCTCAGTTGGTAGGACATGTGACTCTTGATCTCAGGATCAAGTTTGAGCCCCATGTTAGGTGGAGAGATTATTTAAAAATAAAATCTTAGGGTGTCTGAGTGGCTCAGTGGGTCAAGCATCCAACTCTTGATTTTGGCTCACGTCATGATCTCAGGGTCATGAGATGGAGCCCTGAGTCGGGTTCTGCAATGGGGGCATAGAGCCTGCTTAGGATTCTCTCTCTCCCTCTGTCCAACCCCCCGGCTGTGGTCTCTCTCAAAACAAAACAAAACAAAACAAAAACCTCAAAAAAATAATAAAAACATCATTCTTAGAAGAGTTCGTCGGCTTCACCAGACTGCCAGAGAAACTCATGGCACACAAAAGGTTAAGAACCCTTGGGTTACTGAATTGATAATCCTGGTAGCAAGGTCCAGGGATATAGGGAAGGATGGGTGCAGAGTGGAGATTAAAAGGTTAGTTTTAGAAAGCAGGAAAACTTTCAACTCTGAAAATGGGAGAAAAGAAGCTGGTTTGCAAGGTCATGTGCCTAGCGCACTGGCCCGACCTCATCAATATATAAAATAACTTTTGTTGATATTGAACCTACCAGATGCCAACTTGTGTTTACACAAGACAATGAAGTGAGGGCAGGAGAGAAGTGAAGCTGGAATATCATGGGGTGAAATACATCCAGGACATGTGGACAGTGAGGAACCTTGTCTCCCAATCCATAACTGAGGCCTTTCTGTTTCCCCTTCTGAGGATCTGTCAACTCAGTCCACACCGCTGCTACCACCACCAGCATGGAGCAAACCACCATTCTCTGATCTCGACTATCGTCCCGGCCTCCCAGCCAATTGACATGTGCATCCTGAATGTTGCTTCCAATAAGCTGTCCGCGGCCAGAGGGATCTTTTCAAAACACAGACTACATCATAGTACCCACCTCCCCCTTAGACTCCCACTGGGAAAGCCATTTCCTCTGCCCGGAATGTTCTTCCCTCTCTTATCTGCCTTAAAAGAAAAATGCTTCAGATAGCAACTTCACATTATATCCTTGGAATGCCTTCCCGGACCTCCAGCTCAGAAAATTCCCTTTAACACACTGTTATTGTGCTGTCACTTCTCCTTTGTAACACTTACACCAAATTGTGATTTTACATTTACTTGTGTGATTGTTTGATCAATTTGGTCTCTCCTTGGGGCAGCTACAGGAGGGCTGAGCCAGGGATCTTGTCTTTCTTATTCATTACTTTATCCCCAGCACCCAGCATCATGATTGTCATTAAGCAGATGCTTAAAGAAGTACCTTGGGGCACCTGGGTGGCTCAGTGGTTGAGCTTCTGCCTTTGGCTCAGGGTGTGATCCCGGGGTCCCAAGATCGAGTCCCGCATCGGGCTCCCCGCAGGGAGCCTGCTTCTCCCTCTGCCTATGTCTCTGCCTCTCTCTCCATGTTTCTCATGAATAAATAAAAATAAAATCTTTTTTTTTTTTTTAAGAAGTATCTTGAGGGAAAGAATGACTAAAAGAGTGATAAGCCCATGGTGAGATCCATGGACACCTCAGACCTCCCAACTCTCACATAACTTAGGAACCTGGCTTTGTCATATTAACCCAGCGGGATGTGAAGATCCAAGACAGGATTGGAAAAAAAGGTGTGCTGGTGGCTTAGGTTTGAGAATGTGGGTGGGAATGATAACAGAAAAGTCTAGGCCAGAGCATGCAAAGTTTTGCTGAGATTGCTGACTAGTCTAGAATATGAGTTTAGAGAGAGGCCAATCACTAGGAATAATCTAATGAAGGAGAAGACGTGGAAGGCTTGAGGAATGAAAGGCCCTTCCAAGGAGTGGTGGCAGGCTTAGGGGAGGTAGGGAGGAGGACAGAGAAAACGCTGTGGTTGCCTACAGCAGTGCCAAGTCAGAGGGCCCAGACAGAGGAACCATGACTCTGCTACTATCATTACCTTCTTCTGGAAGCCTGCATCTCTACCAGGAAGTCACTGCTCTTTGTAGGAGCCCGTCTTCCCCAAGGTGGCATTGCATTTAATTTAAAAGCACTTGAATTTCTGAAGGACTGACTCAGAGGAAGGCTAGTATGGAGGCTGAGGGAGAACAGCAGCCCTTTCTAGTCTGCCAGGGTGAAAAATGGGGAAAAAAAAAAATGAAAATAAGGCAAAGTGACTGATGCCTGCCATTAAGGTTCCTTAGAGGGCTCCTAGTCATCAAATAATCCAAGAATTGCTTCAGGGGAGCCCAGAGCCAGCAAGGTAGGCCTGCCTCGTGCCATCTGTGCAATGGATGGAGAGGCTGGTTTTATACCATGTGAGGATTTTAAAACGCTGCCAGAAATTGGTCCTCGCTCAACTTCACTATGTCTTAACTACCTGTCAGAGGTTACCATGCAGCCTCGAGACTATAGATCTGTCCTTTGGGGCTGTTTCCCTGTTAGGTCAAGGAAGAGAAAAAAAAAAAAAGAACTTATACTCTGCTTGATGGGTAGAGTCAGAATGAGAATAATAATATTAATAACAAGAAATATTTGCAACATGTTTGCTATGTGTAAGGTTTTATTCTTAGTACTTTATATCCACCACAACTCCTCTGAACAAAGTAATCTGATGAGGAAGTTACTAAACAAATTCATAGGTTGAAGCCTTAACCCCCAATATGACTGTATTTGGAGACAGGGCCTTTGAGAAGGTAATTAAGGTTAAATGAAGTCTTAAGGGTGGGACATAATCCAATCTGACCAGTGACCTTATAAGAAGAGGAAGACATCAGGGATATAGGCACAGACAAAAGGCCACCTGAGGACACAGCCAAAGGATGGCCATCTACAAGCCAAGGAGGAAGGCCTTGGAAGAAACCAAACCTGGAGTTCCAGCTTCCAGAACTGTGAAAAATAATATTCTTAAAACCACCCAATCTGTGGTATTTTGTTGTGGCAGCCCTAATAGATTAAAATGATCACTGAATCAATCTTAGAATTATCTATCTGCTTTCAGTGATGGAATAAATGTCTTTATTGCTTTAAAAACAATCCTAGTCTTTCCAAAAAAAAATATGCTGGAACAACTGGACATCCACATGCAAAAAAGAAAAAAATCTAGACGCAGACCTTATACCCTTTGCAAAAGTTAACTCAAATAAGTAGATCACAGATCTAAATGTGAAACACAAAACTATGAAACTTCTAGAAGGTAGTGTGGATAAAAACCTAGATGACCTTAGGTAAGGCAATGACTTTTCAGAGACAACACCCAAGGCACAACCCTTGAGAGAAATTAAATAAGCTCAATTTCATTAAAATTAAACATTTCTAATCTATGAAAGGCAATTCTCAAGGGAATGAAAGGATAAGCCACAGATTGGGAGAAAATATTTGTAAAAGACACATCTGATAAAGGACTATTGTTATATATATATATATAGGACAATATATATATTTTTTTTTCTTAAAGTTGAACCAAAAGAAAACAATCTGATTTTAAAAATCGGCTAAAGACCTTGACATACTTCAGCAAAAAAGATATACCGATGGTAAATAAATACATGAAAAGAGGCCCCACATAGTATGTCATTAAGGGAATGTAAATCGCAACAATGAGATACCACTACACATCTGTTAGAATCCAGAACTCTGACAGCACCAAATGCCAACCAAAGTGTGGAGCAACAGGAACCCTCAAGCATTCCAGGTGGGAATGCAAAATGGTACAGCTACTCTGGAAGACAGTTTGGCAGTTCGTCACAAAGCTAAACATACTCTTACTATGTGACCCAACAGTCGCTCTCCTTGTTGGTATTTACCCAAAGAAGTTGAAAATTCACGTCCACCCAAAAAACCTGCACACACACTGATGTTTATAGCAGTTCTAGTCCTAATTGCCAAAACTTGGAGGCAACCAAGATGCCCTTCAGTAGGCATGATAGACATGCCAGCAGTATATATAGATGATGGAATATCACCCAGCACCAAGAAGAAATGAGCCATCAAGCCATGAAAAGGCGTGAATGAAACTTGGATGTAGGTCACCAACTGAAAGAATCCAATCTGAGAACGCTACTTACTATATGACTCCAACTACATGACATTCTGGAAAAGGGAAAATCATAGAGAATATTTAAAAAGTAGTGGTTGCCAGAGGTTGGGGGTGGGGAGAGAGGAGAAGGAAAAATGAGCAGAGCACAGAGGGTTTTTAGAAGAGCAAAACCATTCTGTACAACACCGTAATGATGGGTATATTTTACTGGTTTGTCCAAACCCGTAGAATGCACAACGCCATGAGTGAACTATAATAGGAACTGTGGACTTTGGGTGATAGTGATGAGTCAGTGCAGGTTCATCAGTTGTAACAAAATACCACCCAAGTGGCATGCTGGTAACAGGGGAGGCTGTGCATGTGGGAGCAGAGGGGATATGGGAAAACTCCGTACCTTTCCCTCAATTTTTTTTGTGAACCTTAAACTGCTGAAAAAATAAAGTCTTAATAAGAAACAAAATAGAAAAAAAAGTCCTAGCTCTGTCTGCTCTTTTGGATAGTTCTATTTTATTTTTACAAGCTCCAGTTTCTTCATATTTTATACATGAAGAAATAATAATAATCGCTACTTCCGAGAGCTAGTGCAAGGAATTAAGGGAGGGCACAGGAGAAAGTGTTGGACACAGTGGTTAAAAATTAGAATTTGGCCATTCCTCTTGGAAGCAGAGAGCCTGTGAAGGCTCTTCTTACATTACTGTGTTAGCTTTTCTGCTGGACCACGTGAGGAAGGGTGAATTGCTTGTTGCTTTGTCGGATAAGACCATGCCATGCTTCATGAAGAAGGCCAAGGGCAGCAGGACACAACCAAGGGTTTGGTGCGCCATATTGTTTACCATGCCTTGCTCTTCAGGCTCAGGTCATCATGTCTGCAAAGCACCAACCTCACCGCTTGGGCCCACCTCCCTCCTGAAGTTCTGCATTAACCCAGTGGCCTAGGGTTACAATCCATGACACTGCTCACCTCCCTGGCCCCCACCAGAAAGGCCATCCCACAAGAGTACCCTGGCCCACTGGGCAACCACTTACCCACGTCGGCCCCACTGAATGCTCCTCCCAGGGGCCAGGGCCTCATGTCGATTCTCTTCCCATTAATGGTGAGCGACTGCACACAGCCTTGAAAGCCTCTGTTTGTTCCTGTTGATCTGACCAGCCAGTATGCATTGGGAGCCCCACCAAGATAGAGGGGCGTGCGGAAGGTAACTTTACTGTACTGGCCCTTTAAGAAAGATGAAAACCGTAACTCACTAACCAAAATCAAAAGCCAAAACACGGCAGATTTTAATGAGGGACATGGTTAAGATGCACTTTACAGCCCCACTGCCTTCCTCCATCTGTGTTTATGTTTACAACATTGCCCTACTGGAAAAGTAAACCCACAGTTACCGTAGGAAACCCAGTGAGGGCTGTGTTTGGAGAAGGAATGGTTTTGAAACGCCTAGAAGGGAAAGGAAGGTAGGTCAGAGCCAAGAGCAACCCAACAGGCAGGGCACGGTGCTGGGCATCCAAAAAAAACTTTCTCTTTCCAGTCCTGACACCAACTTACTGTGTACCTTGGATGAATCATAGGGCTCTTGTGTGTCTCAAAAGGTGATAATGCTAATTTTGTATATATGTGCGCTAACACTTACCTTTCACTCTCCTAGTCGCCCTCATACTAGGTCCTGCGAGAAATACTGTGTTTGGGGGTGGGGGGCAGGATGGTCACACAGTGTTGCAAAATATTTTGAAATTTGCTCATGGATACAACTTGTGTGTATGTGTGTGTACCTACAGGTAGGTAGGGACATTTCTAATCTTAGAGAAAACCACAATCTGGATTGCAGGTTTTAAGGTTACAAAATACAGACTTGAACATTAGGTGGAACAAAATTAAGGTGACTGGTCATGTGTTGTTGTTGTTGTTGTTGCTTTTTATTACAGAAATACTGCATTCATTTGGATTAAAGGGGACTGGGGGAAAAGCATGGCACCAGAATTTATAAAAAGTCCGGAATGTAAGCCACTAAAATGTAATCTTTATCTTTTATACTTTTGTTGCCAACAAATAGAACGTCTAATGATTACTTTATCTTTTCTAATGAATAGGTAAGAATCATTTATAAATAATAGATTGAATATGAGCTGGGCAGCTTTAAAGTGCTTACAGTGGATTTTAAGGATTGTTTGCCAGTCACTGGGCATACTGCTTTCGTTACATGAATTGAGCGCCCTGTCCTCAGAATTCACTGCTGGATCATCTCCCCTCTGTTCCCTGATCCAGGACCACAGCAAGGGCCTGAAAACCCAATCCTTTTTTCCTTTCCTGGACCATTATGTGCATCATAAGGGTAGGTGGTTCCTCTGAGCATCCTTTACAACATCCCAGGCAATAGTCTGGTAAAGCCTGGCCTTTACTGTCCTCTGACGAGGGTTGCTCTGGGTTCTGGAACCTACTTTACCTGCTATGCAAAGAATGAGAAGTGCCTTGGAGTTTGCCTTCCCCCAGGACTGCACTTAACAGTTTTTGATGGGTGCCGAAGTGTGAAAGTCCAGTTCCCTTGCTTTGGGTTGGGATCACTCTGAGGTGTAACTTATACTGCAGTTTCCCTACAGAATCAGGCTGAAGCCAGACCCTGAAAAACTTTGTAAACCATTATTTAAGAATCAGAATCACTATCTCCCAAGACAGTTTACTAAACATTCCACAGCTGCTGTACTGCGTATATGGCTCACTAGCAAGTCCTGGTCGTAGAGAGGCAAATGTTGTCCTGAGAATCCATAAAATTATATGCCTCTTGCAATCAATTCTTATATTCATTAAAAGTATTGATCCTTAGGTTTGGAAAAGATACAAAAACTCATGGAGAAAAAAAAAAAAAAAACTCATGGAGTCCAAGCTCTCATTGACTTCCCTACCAAAAGGTTTTGGTAACATGCTTTGAACACCCCCAAGGACAGGGAACCAACTCCTGAGATAGAGGTAGTTTATTGCACGTTTGTACACCTTTGTATGATTAAGTGGAGTTAAAAGTACTTTCTTAGGCTCCCCCCATTCAACTTCACCTTGATGGTCCACAGAGTAAGTCCTTCTTCCATAAAACTCTCTTTCTGAGTCCATGATAAAAAGGCATCATCTACACCTTCATCTTCTTTTCTTTCCTCCAAACTAAACAATGCTCCTTCTATCAACCATTCTAAGGATTTCAAGTCAGTTTCCTGTTTCAATGGCTGCTGTCTAAACATGCTGCAATTTGTCTGTGGTCCTCTTAGGGTGCATTCACAGATCTGAATGCAAGCCTCTTAGAGGATCTGAGTCACCATTAGAACACTGGAAGCTATATCCAGAGCTACCACAATATAATAGGATTATCACCTCCATTTTTCTAGATGCTATGCCTCTATTAATGCAGCTTACAATTTCTTTAGTTTGTTGTTACCACATGGCTCTGCTTATTAACCTCTATTGGATTTCCTTGCTTTAAACCATAAGACATTTTCATATGTATTGCTTCTATTACAGCTTCTCCATCCTATATTCACCATCAGTATTTGGGATCCAAGTTCAAAGCTTCTTTATTCCTATCAAATTTAATTATATTAGGGCTATTGTTCTGGCATTTATGTGATTCTATAGTTCATTTATCCTGTCTTTTTTTCCTTAGAAATACATGCACATATGCATAAGTGACCTCCCTGGATTCATATTCACTATATTTGGATTCTTGTTCCTTTGAAGCCACTGGGGCCCAACTGGGAATCAACAAGCCATGGCCCTTTGTGAGACATGTCTTGTCAATAAAACATAGTGAAAAGTCCAGGTAGGGAGGAAGCCGCACACATACACACAAAGGCTTTCTTCCTACATTTTTTCCTCAGAGAATACAGACACCTGCCTGATTATAATTACAGACTCAGTTCCTTGGCAGGTTGCTAATCCAAACTGTTGTTCTAAACGTGGACCTAAAATTGCCTAGAGTATGACCAATATGTGAATACCTAGATGGTTTACTGAGTAGCCCACCAGTTAAATTGTCTTGCCGCTTCCTATAATCATGGCTCCCCAAAATGGTAGATGAAAGGATCATTCCTGCATATTCAACCAAATGAACTTTTTGGGACTATTTTCTAAAGCCATAATTGCAACACCCCTGCCGTAAAAGCAAGCTTTGTGTTTGGCACTAATAATGGCTTCTATTCTTACAATACAGGCCTCCTTCTAGCCCCGGCTTCGATGTCCTTGTGGAAAAAAGAACATGCCCCTGAGCACAAGGCCAAGTGCATGTTTCTGTGCACACCCCTTCCCCTCCTCTCCCAATGATGATGCTTGCAAATTTGATTCTTCTCATGTAGCTGTGGATGGATGTGTGCCCTGAAAGCCCACCTGGAATGCTAAAATCCAGCAGGGGCACCTCAGAGCTTGGTTGCCTGGGTTCACCATGAAAACCAGCCCAGCCCAGTGGAGCTCAAGCCCTACAGGTCTGTCCTGTGCGGGGGGCTGCTGATGGTGCATGGGGGGGGCGGTGGGCCGGGCGAGGAGCTGGCACTCACCTGGGACTTGCCAGTCACTGGGGTGCCGTTGTTCAGCTGCAGCAGCCCGTTCAGCCCATCTCTGTAGAGCATCACGGTGTGCCAGCTCCCTAGTCGGATTTTGGTTTCACTTATGAGGATGGCAACCCCGGTTCCACAGTTAAACCTGTGGGGAGGAAAGGAAGGAAAAGGAGGAAAAGGCTCAACCAGCTCATCGTGTTTTCAGACCCTGTGGACACCACTTCTGGGGTGATGGCTTCTTTGAGAGCCAATCTGTTCAGTTATGTTTATGAATATCAAGAGCTGCGTTTATGAATATCGAGAACTGTTTAAATCTCTACGTGAAAGAGCTGGACACCTGCTCTCTGGGCCAATCTCAGTCTAGTTTTCTTTAATTTTGCCCATAGACCCTTCAAATGTGGAGATGTGGGGTCTTCTTCAACCTGATTTTCATCTATCTATCTATCTATCTATCTATCTATCTATCTATCACCTAGAGAGAGGGGGGAGACACAGGTAGAAGGAGAAGCAGGCTCCTTGCAGGGAACCTGATGTGGGACTTGATTCCAGGACACCTGGGATCACAACCTGAGCCGAAGGTAGATGCTCAGCTACTGAGCCACATAGACGCCCCTCAACCTGATTTTCTCTGAAGCTTCAAAAATGATGGGCAACTAATATCTCCCCCAACCTCGGCCTTCTCTGTGACTGCCAGGTGCTTCAAGTGGATCCAAGGTACAGTGAATTGAGAACTTGAGTCATTCTGCTTCCACGTATTTCTCTGGGGACTTCCCCCAACTCACAAATGACAGGCTCAGCGATATTAATAACACGTAAAAAACACAAGTCTTCACACTCATTCTGGCAAGCTGGCTGGCACTGCCATCTGTGTTCAGCTGAGCCCAAAGGCAGGTGTGGTTTCCACAGGAGGCCCCAACTTGGGGGGCAGGTGTGAGCGGAGGGGGAACATTCGCAGACGATTGCTTTATTCTTGGTTTTGGTTTTGTTTTGTTTTGTTTTGTTTTTCCTCCAATTTCCCTATGGCGCAGGGTACCCACTAGTCACTAGTCATGCCTTACATCTAGAACTCTGACCTTTTCTGGTCAACTTCCAGACAGACACCCTGTCACTTCCGCATAGGTCCTGAGATGGCCAGCGGGGAAAGACACACACCCAGGACTTGTGCTAACTACAGCTCCTTCTCGTGGATTCTGTGTCTCCAGGATCGCAGGTGGAGAGGGATGGAGTAGGGAGGTGTTGCAGAGTAGCTTATATAGAGGGGGATACAGAATCACCCCATAGGAGTTGTGGAGCTGGAGAGCGGCTCCCAGCAAAAGAGTGCCCAAGCTACTGTGAGTCTCTCAGATCCTCCGAGTGTGAGAACCACTGCCCAAGACCCTGGCCCAGCATCAAAGGCCCATGAATCAAGGCATTTAGCAAAGGATGGCAGACCACTGTCTGCCCCAAGTGGGATGTCCAACAGTCTTCTCCAGCTTAACCTAAAGTAATTTTTGTGCTGGAATCATCCGAAGACGATCAGGTTAATGCTTACTGAGTGCTTGCTATGGGCTGGGCACCACTCTAAGCACATTTATGTATTAATTCATTGCATCCTCACAAGGCTCCTGGGAGGAAATGCTGGCTCAGAGAGGTTACATCACTTGCAGGTCAGGCTGCAGAGGAATGGTGCCATCAGGACCTTAACCAGTGCACTAGGGACAAAGACAAGGTTGATCCTCATTGGTCATTCTCCAAGAGGGGCTATGGACACCTCCACAAGGATCTTTAAAACACTCACGCCTCCACAAAATTCTGTCCCCAAAAAACTGCACACAAACTAAAGGCAGCTTGTAAGGTATCTTGGGAGAGAAAAGACCAGGGCTGAGGAGGAGTGCCAGCCTGCCATGGCCCAGGGGGAAGACAAGGATGGGCTTTAAGCCTCTGGGAACCCTCAGGAGGTTGTCGGCTCCTTTTTGCTCTCCATGGCTGTCAGTCCTATTTGCCATAAGAGACAAGAAGATCACAGCCTCCTTCCCATCACATCTACTCAAGCCCCAGGAGCAAAGGGACTGGATGGCTTTGGCTCACTGGTACATTCACAGAACCTACAATAGTGCCTGATATACTGCAGGTGCTCAAGAAACATTTCCTGTTGATTAAACGGATGGTTAATTACAAGATTCCAAAACTCAAGTTTCAAGGGCAACTCGCAATCCTGATATAACACTATTTAATAAACAGCTCCATGGTCACCTTAAATACACCGTTCCTTTATCTACAAGAATCCATCCCATTTATGTCTTACTCACACTGTAAAAATGTAAACACAATGTAGGATGGTATTAAAATTCCATAAGGTTTTGGTGGGAGTTACCTGAATTGGAGTGAGCGTCGGATAATGGCCAGAGACATGAAGTCGCCCCTCCCGTATTCATTCTCTCCACAGTAGAGCAATAAGCCATCCTCTGCCTCTGCCTATTGTATAAACAAAAGCCACATGGACAGTGAGCATCACCTGGAAACACTCATGACTATGCAACACGAGCATTCTCTCTGTGGTCCTATTTACAAAGGGGCAAGCACATGGATTCCAATTAATTCCCAGGTACCAATTCTCATTTCCTTTCCCCTAAACAAATGGCAGTGATAAACACAGTGTGAGGAATGGCAGGCAGGTTAGAGAAAGCTGGCTCTGCCTTTGGCCTGCTCTTCCCTTGGCTTCATGGGTCTACCAGCAGAGCCTCAGGAAAATCATGTGCACAGAGACCACAGTCACAGAGAGGCTGTTTGTGTGTCCATCAAATTCTATTTTCACCAAAGAGCATTCTTTTTTTTTTTTTTTTTAACTCTTTTTATTCCCCTCCCTCTGGAGAAGCATGCAAATTTGCTCCTTTCCTTCAGTTAGGACAATAAAATACCCAACCCTGCTGATAGACTGACTAGTCTGGTCTTCACCCATATGTTGGCTGCCCTAGACTGGGACAGATCAGCTTTTGGACACTCAACACTGTGACCATGACCTCAAGGGGACTCGCTTCCAGATCTTCAAACCTCGTGGTATTGTCTGAGATGCCCAAAGTAAAGCTGAAGTCACTGACTGAATTCTGATCTGCAGTTGACTCAGATCAGAGAGCATCCACTGGGCCCTCACTACGTGCCAGCGTGGTTTATAGCAGTCTATTTGTTCAGTTACAGTCATAGCAAGGAGGACAGCCATTTGAGTTCCCTTTAAGAGGGATTTTGGAATGGGGAAGGCATTTTGCCTCTGAGATTCTGGTCCGTGAGGAATCACAATGGTGAGGTGCAGGGCTGGGCCTACATGCTCTCACTGGCCAGCCAGCCATTTCCATCATTCAGTAGTGAACAGAACCCACCCTCCACTCACTGGCACCCTCGAATGTGTGAATGCGCCCACTGTTCTTATTATCCTGTGAGCCAGTTTAAGGACAGACTCTGTGTCATACTTACCTTTGCTAAATTTACCTCCGTGCTTCCTGCGCTCCCAGCCCACCCCGTTTGATATGGCACAAAGCTGTGCTAAGGTGTCCTTCAGCTAGGCATTCAAACAACTAATCCTTCTTACCCTAAATTCAAGAGTAATTTGAAATGCCTGATAGGAGTTCTTCAGAGGTTCAAAGATTACATAGGAGTGGCCAAAGAACTGAGGATACTGTATAGCAATATCTGAAAAAAGAAAAAGACAACATGAAAGAACACTATTTCCTTACTTCTTCAAATGCAAAAAGCAATATATGCCATTGCCTGGATGTCCTTAAGTGAAAACTCTGAATATCTGTTAAACCTGGCTTATTACCTTCTCTCTCTTTTTTTTTTTTTTTTTTTTTTACATCTACGATTGTCATTCTTGGGAACTTTGAGCTTCTGAAATTCTTAGGGAGAAACTAGAGATTGTTAACTTGCTACTCTAAAAAGAAATCAATGTTTTCAAGACCACTGACACCTAGCTTCCAGCTGTACATTTGTATAATGTGAGTTGGTTCAATTATTATCTTTCTTAACCTTCATGTACATGTTTTCAGCTGCACTTTTACAGGAGAGATGTGATCCAAGTAAAGTCCACCTCTCCAAGGTGCCACTAGGGTGACTTATTAATTTCTCCAAAAGTACTACATGTGTGGCACACATAGAAACTGGGTTGCTATTCAACTAGAAGCAATGGAAGTGGTCTTACATTTTTCCTGGATAGCTAATTCAATTATGAATACATGGAAAAGTTGCTTATCTTGGAAAAGGGCTAGAAGGAACAATGTGTGGAGCACAAAACTGCCCTTTGGCTCCCACTGGGGCCAACCCCTCATCATGTTCCCCTCATCGAAGGCCTACCTTCTGAGCAGGTTGCACCACCTTTGCCCAGGTTGCAATGGCACCGTGAGCCCCCCCAGGTGTAGTCATTGGCACAAAAGCTATCAGCAGAGCAGAGAGTTTCATCACAAGACATGTCAAAGAGCCTTGGCGTTATAGCCACATCATTCTTTCCTTTCCTCTCCAATGGAGTGGGCTGGGGAACCACTGTAGCTGTTGGGAGAGATGCTAGCGTAGGGCCGACAAGCCTAGAAGCAGTCTTTGGGTTTGACTTGGGTGCCATCTTGGATTCCACAAAAAATTTCCTATTTCCTCTTTGAGTAGCATAAAGTGGTTCCACCTACAGCCATAGAAGAGAAATGGTTCAGAATTAACACAGAGGACAGTGTTCAGACAGCCTTATTTATGGTTGATTGATGTCTAATACTTAAAAATATGGTCGCTTTTGTTATTTCTCAAAACCCTAGGATGGATGTAAATGGAGCGGATAGTACTGATCCCAGTTTGTGGATAAGAACCTTAAGCTCAAGGATTTTAAGTGCTTTGCCCTGTGCTATTTAGGAAATCAGTGGTAAAGCTGATATTGCATGATCTTTACTATTATAATATCACAAAGATGTGTTACTTTGTCAAGGAATTGTTCATTTCCTTCTAATACTTGACTTCATACATTTTACTAAATATGTTTCTGCCAGATTGTGAAGTCAGCAGGCAGGGGCTGGCTATAGAACATTAGCATGGTTGGTACCTAGTTACTACTAATTTATGAGCACCTGGAGCCTAATAGAGAAAATTTGTGTTAAGAGCTAATGGGCCAATTTAAATAAGTTTAAGTAAAATGTTCATGGTCCATTGGTTAAACTGCCTTGTTCAGCATGAAAACAAAAACACCCAGGTTTTACAAGCAGAGATTGTTGTTACCTCCTCAAAGGAAATATCCGAATCTAAGTCATCTTCAAATCCCTCATCATCCACACCAACGCCCATGTTGGGGATATAACAAGGTCCATAGCGGCCACTTCCTCCTTCCTCAGGGCCTTCACAGAGAAAAGAGCACACACAGTCACCATATGCCTGCCTTGCCCTTTCTATCCTAACTGAGCCATATACAGAGTTCTGTCAAACAGATCGGGATGTACTGGAAACACAAAGAATTCAACACAAGAGAGGAAGTCTCAATGACCAAAAAATTTAAAAATGTTTCATCTCATAAGTACCAAGGAAATGCCAATCAATGCCAGAAAGAGCTGCCATTTTATACTGACAAAACTGTCAAAAATGTAAAATGTGGGCAATAAAAGAATATGACCAAGGATGGGATCCGTGGCGACTCTTTATACACTGGTGTTAGATGTGTACAATCACTTTGCAAGAATACTTGGAAATAAGTAGATAATGTTCACACCTTTTGACCCAGCAATGTCACCCCAACTTACAAAATCTGGAGAAATTCTCCCACATGTGAACCAGTACATGTGCAAAACACATTCATAGCCTCAGAATTTACAATGGTAAAAAACATTTCAAATTGGCTATTATAACAAGCAACACCCTAAATATCTGTCAACAGAGAATAGATAAGTGAATTACACTATATCTATGGAATGGAATGCTATATTGCAGGGGAAATAAATGAATGAGCATTTAATGCATTAACATGGCTTAATCTCACATTATTCCATGTAAAAAATGCAAGTGGCAAGAGAACGTATCCAGTTTGATACCATTTATATAAAATTCAACAGCAAGCAAAATTTAACATATTATCTAGAGAGAAATATGTATAGTTACATGTGTATAACTATATAGAACTAAATATGTATATATGTAAATATACATATAGTTCTAAATATGTATATGTAGGATAAATATGTTAATTAATACAAATATATATTACTATATATTATATAGTAATATAAATATATATACAATATATATATATATTTTTTAACTCATAAGAAAACTAAGACCATGACAAAATATCTGGGGGAAGTTAGAAGACAGATATGAATGAGCTGTGGGACCCAGAGCTCTTTGAGGGGCTATCACAGTCTATTTCTTAAGACAGGTGCTGGATACCTGTGAGTGTTCATGTGATTTTTATATGAACCCTTCATGTATGAAATATTTCATTACAAATTCTTTGAAGCAAGAAAGAGACACTGCACTACAGTAAACACTCCTACACCCAGAACAATGGGCCCCTACATGGTTATCTTGGGTGCCACCATTTCCATCTACGTTAGCAGGACAATGGGATCTTTGAGAACTGGAAGGTGGGCTGAGGAAAACTCTTAGGAGATAATACATGATGTTGTCCATTAGGAGATGGGCACAAAAAACACTCACCAGGGTATGTGAGGCTTTCAAAGTGCTGCTCTATAACCCCCCATTTCCTCCCAGTTGGTTTGGGCATAGGTACCAACTGCATTCTCTAAACAGGACACACCGGGCACCAGCCCTTGTAGCAGAAACAACTCTGGCAATAGAAATGGACTTTTGTAGGTTGCCAATGCCCATCACACACTCAGTGTTTGGATGACTGGTTGGAGGAGAAGTGAGGAGAAGGCAGGAGGGGGAGAAAGATAAGAAAAAAATAAACTGAATTTAAAGATGTTCTGCTTTCAGAATAAGCTAAGCCAAATAAGCACCTTTCTCACAAAAGCAAACTCACTCTCCTTTAAGCAAAAATAAAAAAAAAAAAAGTGAGCAGATTGAAAACAGAGTTGAAAGACATGACAGAAAGAGGGCGTGGGAAGCCTTCTCGGTGGGCGCACAGTTGACCAGAAATCTCCTCTGGACCAGGAAGAGAGAAACTGGTGAGCAGGTAATCTGGAGCCACCAGGGAAGGAGCTGTTCTCACCACCCTCATTTCAACTCTTCACAGTTTTATTTAAGATAGCCCACCTGTCAGCTGAAAATTCAAGCCTGTTGATTCCAGTTTTATACCTGGATGCAAGTTCTCTTAAGCCACCTGCATCCAGCCAGCACAGCTGGGTGCCAGATGTCTTCCCACAAAAAGCCAGGAAGCCCTTGAACGCAGCTTTCCTCTCTCTTGTCTCTCCATATCTGTATCTTTCTACCTCTCTCCTCAACTCTCCCTCTTTCTCTGGGTCCATTTCTCACTCGCTGTTTCTAGGTCTGGCTCTCTCGTATATTCACAATCGTCAGATTAAGGAGGAAAGACTCCATTTCGCAATAAAAGAACTTTACAGCACATACATGAAAAGAGCTGGGTTTTATCTCCAGGTCTTCCCACCTCCAAGGTGTTCTCTCAGCCCTGGGCCCACTCTCGCCATTCTTGTATTGACTCGTCAAAGTCAAGATTCTCTTCATTTCATCTTATGATACCCTATTTGAAAAATAAAAACTTTCAAAGACTACCACTACCTACAAGATAAATCCTAGGCTCTTGGTCAAGAGTTCAAGGATCTCATTGGTAACTCCTCTTTCTCCTCCTCCTTTCCCCCATCACCATCATTTATGGAATCCTACTATCTCTTCACAATTAACAGATATGGCTGTGCATAACATAATACATTTCTAGACTTTACAATAATCCTGCAAAGTAAGTATGGTTAATTTCACTCTGCAGGTAAATAAATTGAAGCTCAGAAAGGTTAAATGATTTGACTAAGATCAAAGATTCTGTAACAGGCCAAGACTAACTCCAAGCCAGGGTCTGTCTGGTTGCTACTTTCCCAATTGCCTGTCAGAGAAGAAGCCACTGTGGAGGTGGAAAGAGCCTGGGATTTAGAAAATTAACACTTATTGACCATTTTTCCTGTGCCAGGAACTTTTCATACATTGTTTCTATTAGTCCTCAAAAATTCCTGTGTCATCGGTATTATTATCTCCATTCTACCATGTGGAGAAATAAACTCAGAAAGATTAAATAACTTGCTTAAAGGCATGCAGATGGCAAATGGCAGAGCTAGAACTTCTCTTTGGTCTCTCTTTTGACTACATCATACTACTTACAATCTGACTTCAAATTGTATTTTTAGCATTTTTTTTTCCCTGCTTCAAAAGTCCTAATGACCAAACTGGTCAACCAGTTGTCTTCTTATACATCTTGTATTTTCTGATCCCAAGACTGATTATCGCTTCTTTCCACATTGTCATCTTTTCTTCCTCTCCTTTATTCTACTCACACAGCTTACACATCCTTCCAATTGCATGCATCCTGTGGAGACAGAGCTGAATGTGTATCATCAAAAGGTCAAAATCAAGTGATATTTTAAAAAGAGATCAGACACTTCT
Organism: Vulpes lagopus; assembly: GCF_018345385.1. NCBI lineage: Eukaryota > Metazoa > Chordata > Mammalia > Carnivora > Canidae > Vulpes > Vulpes lagopus. Next base: position 17,929,605 of record NC_054826.1, on the reverse strand, counting down.
AGAAAAAAGATGGTGACTCCACAAAAGATGGAACTGCCAAGACCTGTTGGATACTACTCCATATCCTAGTGGATACATGCCCCTGAATATGAGCTTAGAATAAACTGTCATAGCTTGATAAAATCAACAGATGTTAAAATATTATTTCCTCTGGACTCCTGGCCCTGGAATGCTCTCCTTGTGTTTCCCAACACAGTTGTGAGTCCCTTGAAGGCAGGAGCGATAATTCTAAATTTCTTGAGATCCCTTTCTATCATCCCTTTAAGTCCATCTAAGTAACACACATACTTTAAAGTTGAAGGAGACCTTAGACACCATCAAGCCCAAACTTCCCATTTCATACACGTGCAAACTGAGGTCACAGAAGACAAGTGACTTGAGATCAAGGTCTTGCATCTCATTAGAAGATCTAGGTCCAGAATTGGATCATATGACCCCTAGTTCAGTATCCATAACACCCTATCATGAACTTTTTGGTGCCAACTATCTAAGATACTTCAGCTGGAAGGACATAAAGACACTGTGGTTGGGTGTAGGCAGCCAGGTCTCCTCCTGCCCTTTAGTCCACCTAGGAAGTCTGTCTTGAAGAAAAGTCCTTAGAGAAAAGGACCACGGATGTGTTGTGGCAGCTATGAAATGGTTATCATGATGAAAATGGAAATGATGCCAGATTCTCTGTTCTTCCTAATGAGTAGAATAAGGCATATATTATTCACTGGATAAAGTCCTTTGGTATTTATAACAACTGCTCTGTTTTGACAGGAAATCATATATCTCTTTGAAGCCAGAGGCTACTGCTTGGTTTGGGAAAATGAATGGTGTGAGATAAGAATGAAGAAAGGAATACAGAATCACAAGGACTCAGAGTCAAATAAATTTTACTTCTATAGGGAAACTTGAGAGAGCAGCTGGCGCAACAAGTCCATTTTATAGACAGGTGAACTGAGACTCAGAGAAAAATTGAGGCTCAGAGAGTCGATGTGACTTGCCCAAAAACAGTTCATTGGTGGCATAGCTGATTCAGAATTCTGGGCTCCCAATGGTGCTTCCACTACTGGTTACAGCTACTTAAATTCCCTATCCCTTATAATAACCTGGGTAGTAGTTACTTGTCTTTTTTTTTTTTTTAAGATTTTATTTATTTATTCATGAGAGAGAGAGAGAGAGAGAGAGAGGCAGAGACACAGGCAGAGGGAGAAGCAGGCTCCATGCAGGGAGCCTGACATGGGACTCGATTCCGGATCTCCAGGATCAGGCCCTGGGCTGAAGGCGGTGCTCAACCTCTGAGCCACCCAGGCTGCCCATTACTTGTCATTTTTAATAGGAAGGGAAGGAGTACAGCATGCCTGGAAGAAACATGGAATAAAATTCTCCACCTCAGAGTTCAAAACCATGGCTTACATATAGTTTCTACCAATGCCATTTCTCAGTGAACACAGAATGCGCAGTCTGAGAGAGTGATAAGAATTCTCTCAGTAGCCTGGGGTATTATAATTAAAGTGCATGACTTATCTCTTTCTACTTGGCATGTTGTTAATTAGGAAAAGAACACATTAAAAAGAAGGCATTTACTTAGAACCAGAAAAGTCAAACCACTGAATGCAAAAGAAGTTCAAGGGTTATTCCACTACAAGAAAAAAGTAATACACAAAATACAAATGACTACTAACAAATTACAGGTGACTTATTTTGCAAAAACCTGTATGTTTATTTTTTAAAGATTCGTTTATTTGAGGGTGGGGAGAGAGCACAGGGAGAGAGAAAATCCTGAAGCAGACTCCCTGTTGAGCGCAGAGCCTGACTCAAGGCTCAATCCCAGGACCCTGAGATCATGACCTGAGCCAAAATCAAGAGTCAGCTGCTTAACCGACTGAGCCACCCAGGAGCCCCTGTATATTTATTTTTATAAAAGCATCACAAGCATTTTACAAATAGTGAGTTTCTCTGATGTATCAACATGGTGTAGTTGGAAATACCCCTGGTCACGGAATCCAAATAATTACAAGAGGCACACAGACGACTATGTGACCCTGGACAAGACACTTATCTCTCTGGGTCTCATGTTTTCTAATAAAACAAGGAATGGGATTAGATTTGATGACCTACAGGATCCTTTCCAGCACTAACATTCTGTGACCCTAAAGTTTACACTTTTGATTTAGACATATTGTTGGCATCTGTTACTTCAAGCAAGGTTTGAAAAAGATACAGCTGGGGAATTTTATTTATGTGGATAAAAAGGAAAAAAAAAGGAGTTAGTTCAGCAAGGAAGTTACATGCTTTGGGGACTGTGGCTTTGTGTTCAATATTATTAGCTTCCTAGAAGATAGGATATCATTTATCAGAATTCATCTTCACTCATAAGGACCAGGGTATGTGAGTCCCTTCTCTTAACAGCTCTTGGCAATGGATGAGAGAGGAAAAGATATTCTCCACTCCTGAAGTTGTAATCATGCAGAGAGTTTCCCAAAATAATGTTGAATTCTTGTCTAACCCCTCTGCCTCCCTACAGGGGTAGAGACAGTAACCTAGCTCCAGGTGGCAGTATTTGGTCCATGGTTCTGAAGCCAATCCATCAAAGGACCTGGGGGAGGGAGGAGGAGTTGGGGGCAAATTTGGTCCCTCCTACCTCCCTTCTCAACCTAGAAAAATGGAAAGCAGTGACCTGGGCAGGTGGGACTTCTCTGCAAATGCAAACTCTGCTTCAAGTGGGCTCTTCCCTAGGCAGAGGGGAGTTCTCAAACCCACTTTGTACCTTAGAGTAAGCTACCTTCTCCGCCCAGTCTTCTCTGCCCAGCCTTGTGCTAGAAAATTTCAGAAATAACGATAGCAATTTGATTCTTTATCTGCTGACTCTGTTGTCTTATTTCTCAGTTGGTTCAGAAAATGGAAAAAGAGGATAAGTGTTTTTAAGTGGGCATCCTCAGAACCTCAATTCACCAGAACAAGAATGGTTGAAAGGAAAGCATCCCCCATGAGGCAATGTGTCATTGAAACTGGGTCATCTCCTCCAGTGCAAATATTCAAGATTTGGTTGGCTGGACAGAAAAATGGCAGGTCAGACCTGTTGCCTTTGTCCCTTTAGAGACTCTGTGTTACTGCCAGTTCAAGCCCCATCTCATACCAATTTATTCCTTCTTATCCTGCTCCAGCCAGAAAAAACATTGGTTCTTCTTTCCATTTGGGAGGTACATCATGCTTTCTCTTGCCTCAGGGTCCTTGCACATGCACATTCCCTAGGCTTGGAAATCTTATCCCTCATTGCCCATCTTTTGCCTTTTTAATTCTTATATCTCTGCTCAAAATCACCCTCTTGGGGATGTTTTCTCATCCCAGATAAGGTCAGGTTCCCTTCCTATATATTCTTATGGTTCTCTCCTCTTTTATAGCATTTTTTTTTCTCTTTTTCCTTTTATAGCATTTTAAACTTGTAATTATATATTTATTTGTGGAATGATTTCATAACAGTGACTCTTTCAATAGATTGAAAATACCTTAAAGAAGGTAATATCGTCTCTATTGGTTTCTACTATAACACCAAAACCTTACTCACTCCCAGGAACATTGTAGAAATTTATAAAATGTATAAGAAATAAAAAGAGTAAACTTTTGAAATAATTTAGGCATAATAAAAATATATGAAATATTTAGGCATAATAAAAATAATTTAGGCATAAAAAAATATAGGCAGCATTCATCTGGATTCTTAAATAGCAAAACTTTAGGCACAAAAGGACCCATAGAAAGGGTTTAAAAGCTATCAACAATTCTTTCCAAGATCTTAAAGAAAGCATTCCAGAGACCTTGCCTGGAAAATAATCCATACCCTGTGCCCCTTCTGGGGTGAGTCTTCCAAGCAGCTCTTTGGCATTAAGTTGCTTTGGCTTGGGCTATCTGCTTTAAATGAAGTCAGTCCTGCCACCCTGGCCAAAAATGATGGAACCAGGATCTATGCCTGAGCCTAAGACAATCATATCCAGACCAAGCACCTCTGAGAGGCCTGTGTGAATATCTACCAAAAGACGGGCTTCACATCAGAAGGCAAGGCGGATATTTCAACCTTAATCCTTCCTCCCTTACCTCTTCTCTGTAGGTGCTACACGAGCTAAACGTTGGACTTCTGAACCTCTTTTGCATCTAGAGGTGGCCGTGAGGTAGTCTGGGTTGGTAAGATGTAAGTAGAAGGCTTTTGGAACTTTCCTTTCTACTATATTGTCTTTGGCAGTGAGGGTGGTTGTGATGGCTAGAAGTTCAGTGCATTCCTAACTGAAATGAATGGGAGTCAAATGACACAATTAGACCCTCTCCCCAAGAAGTGTATCTACCAACCGTGTGCATGCTGAAGGGTGGGGGCACAGAGCTCCCTTGTGATCCTGAAGGTTACTGGGAGAGACTCCTGGTTCTGCAGAAAATTAGCCTGCTTAACTTCAGCCTCGGCAGCACAGGGACTCAGAGCGTCTACAAGGATGCTGAATGCATTCCCTTTTTCCTTCCTTTCCCCCAAATTGTCTGCCTGAATGTTTTCCTCCAATCTGAATAGATCTAACTAATCCAGGGTGTGTTTCTATAGTGGTAGGAGTGGGGTGTTGGGAGAGAGCTGCTCTAAGTACCAGCCAGAGGCAGATGTGTTTGCTCTTTTCTGCTCCTGCTTCCTGAAACTCTCATCTGACTCTAGCTCAGGATGATACCCCAGGTGCCAAGTGATTTCTAGAGCCCTCACCTCAATGCTTCTCCTACTCCTTTATCTTCGGCATACACATGCATAGGACATGCCAACTGTGCATAACTCTGTGGGGTATTGCCTTTTGAAGAATATAAACCAGTCAACCAAGTACAAGCCACTATATCTTTCTCCCTCAGAGCCTCCCTTTCTTAAGATAATGGGGCTATGGAAAGTTAAGCAAATGGCCAGAAACCAAGGTGTTAGGCACCTACTTTTTTGTTACCTGCTGATGGAGGAGATACATAGCCAAAGCATAATGCAAGAGGTGGCTGTAAACACAGCAGGAAAACCCAAGGCCATATTTTCATCATGCTGTGCTAGAGATTTCAGACTTGGAATCTTTGTAACTTCAAAGAATAATGAATAACAATTCACTGACACCATTCTATGGTGATACCTCAGGACTTGAGGTGGAGTGGGCAGTGTATTATTTAGGTAGGCAATGAGGACATTTCTGAACAGCTGAAATGGTGACTGGCATTAAGATTTCAGTATTATGTTTACAACAGGCACTCAATGCTGATTTATTAGATAAGAGGATGACTGAATGACTGAATGTTCTCTTTAAGGGCCAAAGCTTAAGTATACTCTGCACATGGTAAACACAAGCTAAATGTTTTTTGAAGGACTCCAGTTCTAATCTGGTCAATGCCAATGTTCTAACTGTGCAGCCAGTTATTTTCACTGGGAGTTCAGCAGCAGAGAAAACTATTGTCCATTGTGTCAGGAGGATATGGCTTAAAAAGTGAGATCTCTCTCTCTCTCTCTCTCTTTCCGTGGGATAATTTGGCAATCTATATCAAGCATTTGAGTTATTCAATTTTGTAGTTGTATTAGAAATTTAAAAATTAGTCAGATGTATTATAAATGTTCATTACTTTTTAAAGTATTTTAAATATGATGGCATGTGATATGTTCATGGGATGACATTATGTTTGGAAAAATGGAGGTCATTGGCCCTCCCCACATAAGCACTGGGGGTAGAAGCAGGTTGGAGTCAGATGAACAGTGCATAGAGGTAAAAAAAAAAACTGGTTAACAATGAGTGTAGAAAACATAATAACTCTAGCTTGAAGGAAAGCAGAGAAACAGGATGGGAGGGGGAGGCATTTGGGGTCATGGGAGTCTTTTTTATGAATATAGCATACATGTTTGTGTGCTCATGAGAATGATCTAGAAAAGCGGGGATTGAAAGTTGGATCCTATAGCAGAGACTGGGTGGCAAACACAAAACTGACATATATAGCGTGATCTCCAGTGGGTCAGTACAAAACAGGGCTGAGTTCATACACTGCATTTGAGGCTCAGGAGGTAGAGCAAGATGAGAAAGAAGACAGGAAGCTTGCTGAGGGCTCACAGTCCAGTGGGGAGGGAGACACGCCCACACCCACACGGTGGGATGACTGATGCTCTGCACATGGGAGCACCACTGTGGCTGTGGACCGTCACCGTGGACTCTCTGTGGTCTTTTTTATTTTTTTAATATTTTATTTATTTCTTCATGAGAGACACACAGAGAGAGAAAGGCAGAGCCACAGGCAGAGGGAGAAGCAGGTTCCATGCAGGGAACCTGACATGGGACTAGATCCCAGGTCTCCATGATCATGTCCTGGGCTTAAGTGGGCGCTAAACCACTGAGCCATCCAAACCGGCCTCTGTGGTCTTTTTTAAAGTGGCTTCAGATTTGGGTATCAACTGTGATGTGTGATAACCAGATGGTTTAAACCATCTCTTTTAAGTATTGTGATAACCAGATGGTTTCAACCAAATACAATTATACTTTCTCATCCCCCCTCTCCAGTTTGAGACACGATGCTAGGATAAATCATTACCATCACAAAATTCTATATTTGATTAAAGGGTTTTTCAACAATTAGAATGAAACCAGGACTGGATCACAAAGTTGGAGAGAGTTTATCACTAACAGACCATCAGGGATTTACTGAAAAGTATGCTTCAGGAAGAAGAAGGAAAGAATAAGATGAAAAATGTATTGGACAGAGAAACTGATAAACATTTTGATAAACCTAAATGTGCATTACTGTAAAAAAAAATGTCTAACTTGTGGCTACTAAACAAGGTGGGACAAAAATACTAAGAAATAACGTGTAAGACAAGAAAGAACTGACTTAGAGGGCACCTGGGCTGCTCAGTGGTTGAACGTCTGCCTTTGGCTCAAGTCATGATCCTGGGGTCCTGGGATCGAGTCCTGCATTGAGCTCCCTGCATGGAGCCTGCTTCTCCCTCTACCTAGGTCTCTGCCTCTCTCTCTGTATCTCTCATGAAGAAATAAATAAAATCTTAAAAAAAAAAGAATTGACTTAAATTGAGGCTGCTAAGGTTTTATTGTTTGTGATGAGGGTAATAAATGTTGATTAACTTTAGACTATAAAATATTTTTCTTTTAAGATCTTATTTATTTGTTCTAGAGAGAGAGTGAGCATAGGGGGGCGGAGGCTGGAGGAGAAGGTCAGAGAGAGAGAGAGAGAGAGTATCAAGCAGACTCCCTGCTGAGTGGATGCTCAGTGCAGGGCTTGATTGCACCACCCTGAGTGTATGACCTGAGCTGAACCCAAAAGTCTGATGCTTAATCAACTGAGCTACCCAAGCACCCTGATAAAAGTTTGAAAGTTAACAACCTAAGGATGGTAAATAAAGAATGTATAATTCACTCCAAGAGAGGAGAAAGGGGGGCTAAGAAAATATTGTCAATTGTATAGAAAACAGGAAAGAAGCACCAAAGATTCCTCCCTGTCACCAAAACAAAACAAAACAAAACAAAAAAAAAAAGCAGAAGAAAAAGAAAAAAGAAGCAGAGTAAATAACACAAAATAAGATGGTAGAAATAAATAGAATATGTTAACAATTACAATAACTGTAAAAACAAACAACTTGCCATTTAAAGGACAGTGCTTGTCAGACTGGATTTTTATAAGTTAAGCTGTATATTGTTTCTAGAAAGTACCTACACCATAAGACACTGACAGATCAAAAGTAAAAAATAATGTAAGAGGTGTTTCTAGCAATAGCTAAAAGGAAGCTAGTGTATGTGTATTATCATTAGACAACATAAACTTTAAGAGAAAAGAGAAGCAGCATCGTTAATGTTAAAAATGGTTGCTAAATAATGATTAAAGGAGCTACCAGGAATATAAGATGATTCTAAGCTTATATGTACCTAATATTACAACCTCACATATATATCAAGAAGAAGATTGAGAGACGTATAGGTAGGGATATATAGCGGGAAATTTTAATGTGTCTCTCTCAGTAACTAATAGATCAAGCTGACAATATAGAAGTTGAACAACAATATTAAATAGGTTGATCAAGTGGACATATATAGAACCCTAGACACCAAAATAAGAGAACATACGTTCTTTTCAAAAGTACAAAGGAAAACTGCATGAAAAGGAAATTGTGACCACAAAAATAAAAAAAGAAAGAAAAAAAATTCCACAGATTAAACTAATGTAAAATAGCCTTTCAAGTATACGAGCCTGGAGAGTAAGTATAACAAAAGCTCACGAAAAGGTTTTGGAAAGATCCAAATAAATGGATGAGATATAACACAGCCATGAACTGGCTGTCCATATCACGAAGATGCCAATTCCTCCAGAATTAATTTATACATTCAAAACAGAATTCAATGTAATTCTGATTTGTAAACTCCCAATCGAGTTTTTTATAGAATTGAAAAACTGATTCTAAAATTTATATTGAAGAGTGACAGGACAAGAAAAGACAGGGTAATTTTGAAGAAGAACAAGGTCAAGTAGAATTACCTACCAAGTATCAAAATTCTACAAAGCGGCAGAAATTAAGACAGTATTGACCTAGGGAAATAGACCATAGTCTAAAGACTAAGGAAATAGACTATAGTGGAACTCAGAAACAGACTTACAAATGTGTGGAGATCTGATATGCAGAAAGATGCCATTACAAATCAATAGGAGAAAGGATTAATGATTCAACGATTGGTACTGGGGCAACTGATTATCTATATGAAAAAAAATATATATATATATATTAAGTTAGGCTCTTCCTTCTTTATGCCTAAAAGTAAATTTCAGGTAGATTGAGACCCTAAATGTGAAAAGCAAAATTTTCAAATTTTTAGGGTAAAACAAAATTTTGCTTAATGATCTTGGAAAGAGGAAGTAGTTAAAAAAAACACAGAAAGCATAAATCATAAGAGAAAAAACTGAGATATTTAACTACATTGAATGAAATAATTCTGTTCATTAATTGATACTGTAAGGGAAGTGAAAGATAAGTCACAGGCTAGTGGAAGATCTATGCAACACATATTACTAAGTGTATTTATCTGGTAGAACACTATACAGCAGTGAAGCTGCATGAACTAGAGCTTTATACTTCAACTGGCGTGAGAGTCAAAACATAATGTTGGGGAGAAAAACTCATCACCAAAGGGTACTTGCATTGCATTTATAAGAAGTGTAGAAACATTCAAGACAATACCATATCATTCGTAAATAAACATATACATGTTAGCATAATGACTTAACGTGTAGGGAAACCATAACACTAAATGCAAACACCTCCAAAGAAAAGGCAGGAGGATGGGGTGGGGAGGGTACAGGGTGCAGAGGACAGGGATGTTTTCTTTTTCTAACACTGAATAAAATATGGCAACTGTTAAGATTTGACAAAGTTGGGTCATGGATATAGAGATATTCCTGACATTTTTTACTATGTTTGAAATTGTTCATAATAAAAAATAAGCAATGTAACCAAGCCAGAATTTTATTAGGAGGATGAAAATCCACATCTAAGACAGCAAGGACCAAAAATTACATTGTAGTAACTTCGGTCAGTGACATGGGGGTGAACCTGAGAAATGTCCCCAGAAAGATGAGAAAATACTACATAAGGACGTGAATGTAGAGGACAAGATCCAAACCAAGGTCACGGATGCTTCTTTAGTCTTTACCAGAATGATGGAAACATTTCAAATGTCTTATGAATCAAAGACATAAAAATAAAACATCTGATCTGGAAAAAAAAATAGACTACAGTTCAAAAGAGCTAATATTGGGGCAACCTAGGTGGCTCAGAGGTTTAGTGCCACCTTGGGCCCAGGGTGTGATCCTGGAGACCCGGGATCAAGTCCCACATCGGGCTCCCTGCATGGAGCCTGCTTCTCCCTCCGCCTGTGTCTCTGCCTCTCTCTCTCTCTCTCTCTGTCTCTCATGAATAAATAAATAAATATTTTTTTTTTAAAAAAAGCTAATATCATTGCTAAAATGAAAAGACCCAGACCTAGATACAAGCCAGTAAGATTCCTAAAGCAGAAGGAAAAGTCATAGGAACCAGGACGGTGATTTCTGTGCAGACAAGTTGGGGAAGGAGACTTATCGATAGTGTATTAGTATAGGCAAGTTAGGAAGGCAAAGGATGTTAACTACCTTCAGAGAGTGTCTGAACTATTTTTGAAATACCCTTTATTTTCACTGAAAAGCAGGTTTACATCCTTTAGTGAGATACAAAGAATTCTCTAAGGCCTTGATTTTCTTCTTGTCTTTGCTAATAAGGAGTTTAGAGTTTGGCGACACCCAAGACTTAAGTGACTGTTTTGCCTCGTGTGATTATATTTGTATTTCTGGTTTGATTTCTGTTCATCTTACCACACTTATTTTTAATTATGGTGTGTGAATGTGTGTGCATATATTGCACAGTTCCTCAAATAATTTTTGTGCATTGGTGAAATACAAGTGATTTAAAACTACATTCAAATGTCTTGGGTGAACTCACATTCCAAAAGCTTGCAGGGCTCTAGCAGACAGTAGCCCTTAATGATGAGCTATAGAAAAGACCACTGGTGGTAATTAAGCTAGGGAGGGTGCGCTGTCATGATGAAAACAACTTCTACATTATGAATATCATCATAGGAGTAGAGCCAGTCTTAAATCAGAGGAGAGAGTCTGGCTTACGTCCTTACTCTGACCCACAATCCTGTCCAACAATTGATTGAAAACCCCGTGGGGAGTCTGGGACAGGAGCAAGCCGAACTCTCTCTGGGTCATGGATTAAGCTGTGCCTAAGAAACTTTTTTTTTTTTTTTTTCAAAATAAATGGAAACAAGAGTAATTTGTTCTCACTTTCAAATAGATATTGGCATATTGATTAAACCCACATAGAGAGTGAGGGGAGGCCAGGGGTTCAGCTGAGGGTTTGCAAGCACTGAAGCATCACAAAACCGACCTCCATCAGAGAGAAAATGATGAAATGGTAGTGCTGAGAATTCACTGTCTGGATAACAAATGGAATCCTGGCAATGCTTTCCATGGAAGGATTTCCTTTTTCCATGTTTGAAACCTACACCTTGAGAAATTACCATCTGGTTGGAATTTGCTGAGCAAGAAAAGACGAGGATGGAAGAGCACACAGGCTTCTGGCCACAGTGGGTACAGACAATATACCATCCATCTGCTGGGGTGGGGGGCTCCTGCTATGAAGCCAGGAGCAGTAAGGCCAGAAAGGCTGGCTGGGGCTAGGTTACGAAAGATCGTGAACGTCAGGTTAAGGAGTGTGGCATCTATCCTGTGAACAGGAAGAGCAGGAGTATAACATGCTAATAATGCGGGTGGTTTTATATTAGCCTAGAGCGGGGGTCCAGGGTGGCTTGCTGTGTTCTGGCGTTGCACCTCTATATCCTTTGGCCTCAAGCACATCCTCAGAGATCTCCCTCAACACCCAGCCCAGAAAACCTTCTACCTGGATTCTCTTGTTCCTCATCCCCTGTCCCTTTGGAGAAATCCCACTCAGCCATTCCTAATGTCACCTCACTGGGAGACCTTTGTCAATCCACTTCCCAGCTTTCTGATGCACAAAATCAATCACTGTCCCCCTCTCCAAGCTACGGAGTGCTCTCGGTATATTGCACATCACTGTATAGGCAGTTAGTTGAATGACAGTCTGGTCACCAGACTAGATCAGGAACCCCAGGAAGGCAAGAGCCAGTTTAATTCTCTTTGAAAACAGTTTGGTAAAAATAACTACTTGTGAAATGAATGGCTGATACTTTTGGTGACTTCTATACTAGAATACACCTCCTGCTTCATGCCTTTCATTGCTAATTTTTATTTATATGAAGCTGTGTTCAATTTTCTTACACGTTTTGTTCAGTACTATTCAAACTACAGATCTCAATCACAGTGAACAGTAAAAATAATTCAGTGGGCATGGCCACATTTTTTAAAATGGAACCAAATAGTATAAAAATATAAAGCTCTGCATTCAGCATGAGTGGGTATTGTTCTGGGAGACAGTTGCACACACACGTATTTATACGTACATTTGTGTGTGGTGTGTGTCGGGCTGCAGTGCAAATTGCATATTCTTACTGTGGGAGGCAGTCCAAAAAAAATTGAGAAATATTTCACTCTAGTTGATTTTTTGAATGCTGGTTAATTTTCCAGTCTGATTGCCATTTTATTTTGAGCAAAGGTTAGATTTTCTAATTTTATTTTTATCTTCAAGTTGAGTTCCTCAACCTTAGCACTATTGACATTTCAGGATAGATCACTGCTGTGGATGCCCATCCTGGGCATCGTAGGATACTTAGCAGCATCCCTGGCTTCTACCCACCAGATGCCAGTAGCACCTACCAGAGCTGTGACAGCCAAAAATGCCCCTCAGGCACTGCTACCTGCCCCCTAGGAGGCAAAATTACCCCATTTGAGAACTACCACTCTAAGGTGCCCCCAAATAATTCAGGCATTCAGGCAGCCTTTACGAAATGCATAAGACAGATCGGAAGCAGAGATCCTGGAGGCACTTACTGAAATGGAAGGTCTGAGGATACCAATCTGCAAAGTTCCTTAACCTCTATCAGGTTTACAACCAGGTCCCAACAGGCCACTCTCTTACTGCACGGAACATCATCAGTCTAACCACAAGATTTTCACTAATGTGGCTAGACAGAGCAGTGCACAGCAGGACACAGAAAGTGTTCGGGGTCAGGAGGTGTTTTTGGAAGCAACAAGAGGGCTGAGAAAGAATCCCAGTACTGTTAGCTGAAAGAAGTAGAGCCTTGCAGTGAAAGAAGGATGTCAGGAACCTCACGTGCAGGGTTTCCACTGGGACCATGGAAGCAACAGTCCCCTTGCTCTGAAAAGAAGCTACAAGTACATAGGAAATACAGGAAATAAGTGTATGTGGCAAGAAGTGACACTACCCTTCCGTAGAAGGGCCTGACCATGCATGCAAGTGGGGTCTTTGCAGCAGAGAAGTGGGTAGGAAATGAAAAGAGAACTGACCAGAAGTGCCATGAATCTAATACTTACAGCCACTAACTGTGACCTAGAATTAGTCACATAATCTGGTGACGCTTCAGTTCCTGATCGGAAAATTGCGCAAGTTTGGCTATGTCCTTAAACTACCTGCTAGTTCCCAAACTCCATGACTTGGTTTGGCTCTCTACTTTTTTCTTTTCCTTAAAGCAATACAGAATTGCCTCTCCGTCGGTCTCCCTTCCTGTCTCGTTGGTTTCCATTCCATAGCCACAATGATTCTGTTTAAAATGTAGATCACATCATATCACTCTGCCGCTCAAAATACTTCAAGGTCTTTGCACCTAACTTAGAATAAAACCCAGAGTCTTCACTGGACCTACAGTGTTTGACCACTGGCCTCTGACTGTCTTTCTAATCTCGTTTACTATCATTTTTGTCACTTACCATGTCCCTGCCACGAGAGCCTCCTTACAGCTCCTAGAGTATCCCAAGCCTGCCCTCACCCAAGGATCTGCACATTTGCAGCTCCCTCCACACAGAGAGAAGGATGCTGCTCAAATCCTTTTTGACAGCCCATCCCAAAGAGCAGTTCCCTCCTTTCTCTCTGCCCTCTTACTCTGTCTCTCTTCCTCTTAAGACTCATCATTAAAGACATATTACTTATGTAATATAATGAAGACTAATTTTATTATCTACTTACTTTTGGAGACTGACTCTCGAACATATAGGCTCCATGAGGGCAGGGATCACCTATCCTGTTGGCTGCTAGACCCCAGTATATTATAGGCAATACATATACATTTTAAACATGAATTGGCAAAAGAACATTTACACAAGTGAAATAATTGCTGTAGATTCAGAAACGAAATACTTTCTCGGGCATCCTCAAGACATTTTCCAACTTAACATAATTACCAGTGGTGATAATGTCTGAAGCAAAGAGCAAAAAACAAAACCAAAAAAGGCCTAACTTCCAGTTGCACATAGCCTTTTTTTTTTTTTTTTTAAACCTTCGCTCTTTTAACTTTCATTGTTCTAATTCTTTCTGTACTGGACGGCCTTTCATTCATTTTATTTTAGAAATTCACTCTCTGGGTTCTTGGTACCATGAAGACTCAGCATGGGTTACAAGCAGGATGTCCTAAAGCCCTCAGATCTCTGCAGAGATTTCAGTTTGTGCTTGCGAACTTTTGTTTCTATTGCTGAAACTACAATCTAAAATTAGCTGCCCTCTCCCCTTTAGGTTGGGACTAGTTAACTGGGGAAGAAGTCAGTCACGTGAGGCAAGTGAGGGAACTTCCCTGGGTTCCCCTTCTCAACCACATCTGGTGATGCCAAACTGATCCCAAAGGCTCTTCCATCTGTGAAAGTCTATGAACTACCGCCATCTGCTGGGTGGCTTGGGAACTACCGCCATCTGGGGGCGAGGCTTCCTACTTCCTCCCCAGGAGCAATTGTTGGTCACCCCCCAGTGTTTGTGATCCTTCGGACGTCTGGCCTTTGCGATTCCTTTATGACCAGATGATCAGGGCTACTGATGGGAGCAAAAGAGACATACATTTACATTTTTAAGTATGGTAGACACGGGGGTTTGAGTAAGATAGCTGCGCTAATAATCCACATTCCCTGACGGATCTGTAGCTTAACATACAGGTAGGAACGAAAAGCTGGAAATAAAAATTCCAGTATGAGACCTGAGCTTTGAGGCAGATGATTTTTTCTTTTTTCTTTTTTGATTTTTTCTTTTGAAACATAGTTTTGTCTTAAAAGTGTGTGTGAACAATGTGCTTTACTATGTACATTACTTATCAAAATACTAATAGTTGGGTTTCATATGCCGTCCATATTACCAATTGGCTGCACACATGAGTCTATCCATGAATAAGTATAAGGAAGGGATAACAGTCCTGACCCACTCTGTTGTACAGAGATGTCAGAGGGGAAATATAAACGTAGACAAGCTGAAAGCTAAGTAAGGGCATTAGTGGGAGGCCCTGCTTTGTATATAATAGTGAAACAATCTAAGTGTCTATCAATTAAGAATTAAATAATGTGGTAGAGCTTTCCAATGGAATATACTATAGTTATTAATGATGTAGATCTGTATTTGTTGACATTTAAAGATGTGCCTAGCATTTTGTTACACAGAAAAGTTATATGTACTCTGATCTCAGCATTGGATTTTAAAAAATCCTCCAAGATTATAGACTACTATGTTAATAGCTGCCATGCCTAGATGCTGAGATTAAATATAATTTTCAGTTGGATTTTTTCCACTTTTAATGTTGTTTGAATGTTTTTTTTCTAATTAAGTGTGGATTACTTTTTCTACTTAAAGACAACAAAAAAAGCAATTTCTGCCTTGACATTATTGCAATGGTTTCCCTGGTTGGTCTCACTGCTCTTCTTCTGGCCTCTTCCCATACTGGTACCTGTGCTTTCACTGAAACCTAAGTGAGATCTTTTCATTCCTCTGGTCAAGCCCCCAACCCTCCCAGTCTTCTCATCTCCTCTCCAGTAAAAGCAACGTCCAAGGGCCTCCAACATCCTAATCAACTATTACCATGACTTCACTTTCCTTGTTACCTCATCTCCTTCAGACCTCTCCCCCAAATACTCCTAATCCAGCCACACAGGCCTCCTTTGTTCTTCCCTGAACATCCCAGGATGCTCCTGCATAAGCCTCTGAATTTGCTTAGAACATTCTTCTCCCAGGTGGATTGATGGATAGATTAGATAGACAATAGGTAGACAGATCAACTGATCTATTGCCCCTAGGTACATGTACCCAGAAAACTCACCCCATCTTTCTTCCTCAAATGTCACCTTCTCAGGAGGCTTTCTCTGACTGCCCATCCCCTTGTCTGTTTTGCATTTTGCTAGCCCTTATTCCCATCTGACACAGTATGTACATTTTTAAACTGATCTGCTCATTGCCTGTCTGCCCTGACTAAAATGTAAGCTCTGCAAGGTCAGGGACTCTTTTTGTCAGTTTTGTTCACTGCTGAAACCCCAGTATTCGAAACAGTGCCTCGCCACCATGGCACTAAGTATTTTTTGAAAGAGCAAATGGGTATGTTGTAAAAATAACTTGGGGGAACTGATTCTTTAGGAAAAAGAAATCCCACAAACTTTGGGAACCAAGTTGAAAACAAGGTCATCACCAAACTGCACTCTTATCCAGGATCTGCAGCTAAGTGACCTTGAGAAGACTGTTGAGTCATTCTGGGCCTCCATTTCCTCATCAGCCAAATGAAGAATTAGTCCTCGTCCACTCTGAGTTTATAAAACTTTCAGTCAACCAAAGTTTGGCTATGAGACCTGTCAACCTCCCTTGTTTAAGGCAGATGCTAAAAAGGCAAAGATGAATGCGATAAGGTTCCTGTTCTCGATCAGTAAGAGTGAAAGACCGAAACATAATCCCATATTTTTGGGATCCATGTTAAAAGGCCCCAATCTCTTATTATATGAAATGATACTGTTACTTCTCTTTGTGGATTCCTTTCTTCTATCCCCCAGCATCTTCCCCTCCTCCTGTCCACTAGGCACCCCCCCACCTCTGGGCCCTGGGAGGCTGACCCATGGGGCTTCCAGCGGTGATGTGACCATCTGGAGCGTCAGCAGGAGAGTGCAAGCAGGAAGGAGAGGAGTCAGCAGTCAGCAATCTCTGTCCTCCAACTTCCAGTCTACTAGGTTGTCACCGACACAAGTCTGAAGGTCACAGCTCTTGCCGGATGGCTGTCCCTGTCTGTCTCCAGGTGCTGGCAATTGCTTGCTTTTGCTTTCCTTACATCTACCCAAACTTTTGCAAAAGGTTCCTTCGCTAAACTCACTTCAAATTAAC